>NW_004567104.1:61916036-62184250 GCF_000260355.1 Condylura cristata | reverse complement strand
TAACCTCCAGGTCAGGGATTGAACTCATACTAAAGTGGCTTTAGTTTCTTAGTGCTGTGCTTTGACTGGCTGTGCCACCAGGGAGGGCCTGGAAGTTGACATTTTTAATTGGGGTTTCCCTTTAGCAAATTTTTCCCCAAATACGTTACCCCTCTTCAAAGAATAATACACAAATATAAGTAACCCTTCCTAGATTTATGCTTAGTCATGCAGAAGATGCAAATAAGGCTACAAGGAATACTTGATACATTTCACATGCAGAATTTTTCAGCTAACATGAAGAGTGCACTCCTATAAATGCTTTCAGTACTTAGGTTTCCATTGATATAGGTCATCTACATTAATCTTCACATACTGAAATGGCTTTTAAATGTTCAATTTGATAAATCTAATTTAAAACCAGACCGCTAAAAGTGTCACTTTATATAAAATGTTATCTATTTTATGCGCACATCAATGCATTACATTAAAAGTTCATTACCAAGATAATATAGATGAGGCATTAGGCCACAAAGTGAGTTTGGAGACAGACTTCCTTGCAGCAACTTCAAAGTAGGTGACTAAACACTGAAACTATAAAAGGCTTGGACTGAAGAGATAAGAGAAAATTTTTTTGAGGTAGACTCCTTTGGAGAGCACAGTACATGTTCTTCTGCTCAATTTTAGTGACAGGGGTTTCCGGAAAACTACTTTGTGGGCTGAAGTTGGGAAAAAGTGGAATTGCCTTTGACTCCTACCTGGACAATATCAATAAAACAGGTGGATAAGCTAACTGCCTTAGTGTCAGATCAAAAGAGGTAATTGTTAATTTTAAACTCTGCTTGGCTTGACAGAATCTGCTGGTGCAAAGAATGCATGTATACTGCCGATGAACAGTATTCAGTACTTGGGTGCAGCTGTGTATCTAAGACCTCACATGTTCTAAGAGACCAAAATGCCCAAAAAGACAGCTATATGCCCTGGGCAGTGGGAAGCTCACTGAAGACTAGAGCAGTAAAATGACAACATCCTGATGCCCTTATTGTTTCCTTCTTCATATTTGATCCTGGGCTGTGGAATCTGCCTTTAGAAGGGTGCTAAGAAGGAAGAATACAGCCCTGGGGTTCAACTTTATTGCCTCCTGAGCAAATTTTATCACAGAAGATTCCATCTCAATAAAAGGACAGATGAGTTTAGAAAAATAGACAACTCTCAATGAATGCAATAATCAGTTAATGGCCTCAAGGCCATTATATATATATATATATATATATATTAAATATACATGTATTTGAGATTTTAGAGATATATACACACATGTGTATATACATACATATAGAGATACATATGTCTATATAGATATACACATGTACATAGTTTGGAAGTTTTAGAACTTCTAAACTATGTACATGTGTATATCTATGTGTATATCCACAGCAAATTTGAGTGGAAGACACAGAGATTTCCCATCTACTTTCTGCCCTCACATATGCTGAAGCTTCCACATGATCAGTGTCACCAGGATATTACATTTGTTACAACTAATGGATCATCACTGACACATCATTTTTACCCAAAGTCCATTCAGGTTTACGCTTAGTGTGTGTATTCTATGTTTTGGACAAATGGATACTGACCTGTATGTGGCATTATAGCAACATACAAAATAGTTTCACTGCCATTAAAATCTTTGTACTCTAGCTGTTCATTCTTCTCTCCTCCCTAACATCTGGAAACCACTGATCTTTTTACTCTCTCTACAGTTATAGCTTCAAAAATAAATCATATAGTTGGAATCACAGCATGGACACTTTTCAGATTGGCCTCTGTCATGCAGTAATATGCATTTAAGTTTCTTTCATGTTTTCCATAATTTGACAGTTCACTTCTTTTTTAATACGGATTAATATTATATTGCCAGGATATGTTTTGAGTCTTTTTTTTTTCTTTTTTTAGAGAAAGTTTTCAATCAGTGTAGAATGGAAGTTTTTAAGAGGATGTGACCTGATGAGGTTTATGGTTTAGAAATATAGATGAACTCTTGCCATTTGTAACCACATGGCTGGATCTAGAAGGAATTTTATAAGCAAAATAAACCAGAGAAAGATAAAATACTGGATGATTTTACTCATGTGGAATAGAGAGAAACAAAATAAAGAGTCAGACAAAACCAAATAGTAACATTTGGCTGTAAAACTGAGGCTGCCCAGAAGGGTCGGGGGGAGGTGGAAAGTAACGGGGAGCAATGAAAGCCCAATGGATTATAGCAGAGGAATATAAATGCCTTGGTGGTGGGTGTGGTAAGTAACACACCTGAAGAGGTGTGCACCTGTATCTCTGGGTTATGTTCAGGAATGTAAACCAATGTTACTATAAAACAAAATAATTAAAAAATAAATAAATAAATATGGATTATTTATAGGGAAGAGGTTATGAAAGATAAGGAGAATTCCAAGAGAAAAATGGGGTACTGTTGTAATAGTACTTTTGTGTGAGAGAAGAGTTACATTCTAGGTGACTTGAATTGAAACAGATGGAATGGGATGGTTTAAAAATGTACTGACAAAGTAAACGTATTAGTACTTTGTTGATGAAACAAAGTTAAAGGACGACTGCTGGGTTTTGTTTGAAAAGTGGGGTGAGGATATTTAACAAAAATGACTGGTGACATGAGGCTGAAAGACAGCTGTGTGGACACCACTGTCAGAAACCCAGCAACTTCGAAATGTTCGTTAAGAGGGATCTAAGAGTCACCACCAAATGTAAGTCTTACTTCTTTTTCCTTGTAGATTCTTGGACCACGCCTCCTAAGCTGGGGGATATGAACAATACCCTTAATAATGTCAAAGAATATCCATCAGTTCTTAATTACCCACTGATTGTTTCCATTGTGTTAACCATCTCATTGGTGGTGTCCCACTAATCTTTGACTTGACATTTTACTTCCAATGATCCTCTTTCTAGTTTTGACTTTTTCTTTTTTAAATTCTAGTATTTTTAAACATTTATGTCAACTAAAATGAGTCATTTTTTTTTCAAAACTTTGAATAAAGAGCACAAAGGAGAACATGATGAAGTGCTCAGATCGTTTGCCATAGGCTGTGTTTTTAGTAGAATATAGTCAATCACATTAGCTCTCATGTAAATAGCAAACTACATATTATATAAATAGTAAACTACAGATTTTTCTTGCCCTATTTTTTATACAAAGAATTGAGGTACTAATAGCATTAAAATCAGTTGCTTTTGATAACTGGATCATCATTATATAAAAGGAAGTATGGTGAAGGATATTTGGAAACTCTATGTAGAGCTCAACATTTCTATAGTTATAAGACCATCAAATAATAAAAAGCTGAAAATTAAATCACTGTTGCAAGGACAGAATTAAAAGGAGAAAAGATGTATATAAAATATCTGAATGAAAAATGTATTCAAATATCAGCATTAAAGTGCTAAGAATTCAGTATTATGTCTTGTTCTTGATTAAACAAAAGAATTCATTTACATTTGAAAATCAAATATGATTAAATTGTGTGAATTAAGATAAAACAAGTACATGCATAAAATATCTTGGAGCCTAATAAATAATAATTGACTACCTTAATAAATTGTAAAGGAGTTAAGAATCCACAAATCTGAATGTATACTTGTTTACATTACAGACCAGCCTACTGCTGTTCTTAAAGAAAAATATTTTATAACCCAAGAGTCCTTAGAGTTATTTTAGCTTTATCTAAGCTGTTGGCCACACCATATTTTTTTTATTTGATCTCTTATAAAATGTCAGAATTCTGCCTGACTACTCTCTCTTTTTTAATAATTAATTTACATCATGCCAATTTTTCATATTCATTATCTTCACTTTCACCATATATTAAGTCCTCATTGCTCCTATAAGGTGCTACATAAGAACATCCACTTAAACACCAGCCTTCCTCTCCCTAACTCAAATGACACATTCTATACGCATAGGACAAGTTATTCTCTAATTTACTGACCTGATCATGTTCAAAATTCTTCAAAGGAAATGTACCACCTTACACAAGAAACAAACACAGATTAAAGAATACACTCCCTTAGAATCTAATCAACATATGACTTTTTGAATCTAGGACTTAGATTTAAGTCTATGTGAATATTTGCTTACATTTTGATTTGGGGGAATTCCTGAACATCTGAGTTTTCATTAGTTAATAAAAAAAATGTAGCAATACTGCCTATCAGGCTACTTTCTAGAGAGGATTCATCAGCAACTTCTTTTTTCTCCCATGTACGTTCCCAGCCATCCTGTCAAAGCAGAGGGGCTGCTATTCCTGAAGAGGCCCAACTCTTCCATCAATGCCTTTGCTCATGTTGTTTCCGTCCAGCTAAAAATGTGTCCCCTTTATTCAGTCAAAGGATGGCTTTACTGCAGATAGCCAGCATCTAAGGTTAAGATGGCAGAGCAGTCTGGCACTTCAAAAGGTCCTAATGAAAGACACTTCAATCACAAACATGTTTCTTATCCACCGGTTAGTATAAAACTTTCCTTCCTTTGACCTGTCTTCTTTGGGTGTCAACATGACTGAACTCTGATACAGCTGCTGCTATGTGTTCCCAAGTGTTACCTTCATAAAGTCCAAAACATCTTACATGTTATTTACACCTTGAACATTCCACAGAACAGTAGGCACACAGAAAAGATCACTAGTATTATACTGAACACTAAAGGCATTCTCAAGAAACAGAAATGACTCCAACCAAGTCCCTTCTCCATTTTCTACCATAATTTGAAATAAATCTATCTAAACACTATTAATATGAATCTATTGAGAAGCATACAATTTAAAAGGTATTTTTTAGCTTTGAAGTTAATAAAAATCTATGATCTATAATATGATATGACTATAATTATTTTTCTTTTGTAGAAACCAAATGTATGCTTTCCTTATTCTATATCCTGTTAAAATTTCCAACTGAAGGAAGGTCTAACTGAGTTGGAACCTGGACCCATCTTCAGTTCACTAGAATTAGAATACTGTTCCATTATTGTATTCATTGTGTCCCCACGATGGTGGTGGACTCTACTCCATAAAGGACACTGACCATGGAGATGAGGATAAAATCCAGCCCATGCACTAGGCTAACCAAACCACAGCAGGAGTGTATGTCTCAAACCAGCAACGGTGTATGTCTCATCTGCACAGAGGAACGGGCACCTTTTTATAATTCACACAAAGTGCAAGTGGGGATTAATCTAGTCAATGAACTTCAATATATTATAAAGAAAAGACTTTTCAATACTGAAATCCTTGGCGTGTGTTTTTTTTTAATCCAATTTCACTGATAGGAGTGCAATTTTCATCTTAAGTGCATTCCAGCATTGGCACCATAAAGAATTCCATGAATTAAACATACACACTCTCCCTAGAAATAATAAAAAGATACATTAGGTCACTGGATCGATTTCTTTTCCAGTGTAAGACTGTTCTCTCTTGTGTATTTTTCATTGTTTTGTCCCACCTGAGTTTCAACTATTTAAGCTATGGTGCTTATTTCATTTCCCAAGGGTGCATATTCAAGATTCTAATAGAAGTTCCTTATAATGAATTGAAGGGTAGATATTTTCATTTTACACTTCTTGATGAAGTAACTTGACCTAGAATCAGGGCTATTTCTCATTACTCTTAAGTTTAGTATAGTTATTATCAGCATTATTGTTATGACTATTTATAGCATCGTCACCACCACAAGACAACTAGTTAGCTTAGAAAGGTCATTAACTCTCATCCTCTCTGCCTGTGAGAGGTAGTATTAATTCTGTGTTTTCTTTTAACAACAGTAAACTCACGTGTTTGGTGATTCTTGGGCTAGAAGCCTACAATTTAAATTGAGGCTATCTTGGCTGTGGGATATTTTCTCCGATTTTAGGATGAAGCTTCACAAACCATGTTTAACTTTTCTAAATAAATTAATTAGGTAAGTACCTATAAAGTAATTAGATATCCTTAATTGTTTTAGAAGCTAGAGATGAACAAGAAAGACAATATTTGCTATGATGGGACTGACATTTTGGATAGAGATAATTAGCAAACATAAAAAATATCAGTTAAGGCATGGAAAAGCACTATAATATTGAACAAATCAGGGTTAGGAAATAGTAATGATTGGAAAAAGTGATTGGGAGGTGGTAGAAGGGTTTTCTGAGGAAGTGCTGTTTACGTATTGGCTACAGATAGAAGGAGTGAGTCATGAAAGCTGAGTTAAGAGTGTCTCAGGCACATGGACCGAGCACAAGGAGTCTTAGTTCAGGAGAAAAATGGTAAGTTTAGGGGCGCTTCATTAAAGCAAGACACACAGTAGGAGCTTGTAGGAGATGGAATTTGAATACAGGCTCTTCAGTAGGCAACACTAATGGACTACACTTTTTTCCTAAAGAGAAACAAACCATTGCGAGGATTCATCTCATTAACATTTTTGGAAAGTCTCCTTCATTAGTACATAGAAGATTAACTCTAGTGGTAGAAAAATGGAAATAGAAATACATATAAGAAGGCTATTACAGCAGCCTTGACAAGAACTCCAAATGGTCTAGGAAGAGTGGCCATCCTATGGGTTAAGGAAAAACAGCTGGAACAGATTTGGGGACCATTTAGTAGACGAGCTAATTAATAGGATGTAGGTGCCAGAACACAGGAGAAATCCAATGTCACGCCTAGGTTTTACACTAGAGGATATTTGAGATACTAGAGGATATTTGGTGCCATTTAACTGAGACAGCAAACCTTACAAGAAAGTAGGATGTTCAGAGTGGTTGTGCAGGATATTAAGGAATCTGTTATGCACATATTACGACTTAGGGTGTCTATCCATGTTTACCTCCCATTTTGGGCCTCTAATGTTTTAAACTACATCACAATAGAACAAAAAGGTTTTGGCACACAGAAACCTCCCATGGATGTATGCAAGATCCAAACAAAAATAGTCTCCTTAAATCTATTCATTCACTCCCCTGCCCAATATACAAACACAAATGTGCCCCAACTATTTCATATTATACTAAACTTGTGTATGATTCATAGGGGTACACAGCTTGAGCTGAACCATCAAGCCAGTGATTAAGTTCAGTCAGAAAATGACTATGCATCTTTTTGCTGAAGATGCCCCAGTACAGTCCAGGAACAATCTGGAGAGACTCTACTTTCTCCAAATTGAATATATGTTTGTATGTGGGAACAGAAATGTAGGGTTCACCTATATTTTTACCTTTGTTGGTCTGTCTGTTTCTAACTTCTAACTTTGATTATCAAACAGATTTCTTGCAAAATCCTCCTGTGATTGCTGCTGGCCACAGATGAAAAGAGTCCAAATCTTCCGAAGTTCTAAAGAGGTTATCGTTTGTGTCCATCTCTTTAGCATTTAGAACCCACTTACAATTCTTAATTCTCCTATTATATCTAGGTGCTTTCTACCTCGAAGGACTGCATCCTGCTTAAGTCAACAAATGATGCCTTTTATGTAATTATATCACTCTGCATTGATACGTATTTGTTTGACATGCATTCTGATTTGTTTTTGCTGGCATTAAAAATTCAGAAAGGTCACTTCCCAAACTTCATAAAGGTTACCCAGTACTGTTGCTATTTGGGGACTTGTGGCATAGACTTGTACAATCATCACCTCCTAATTCTGGAGGATACAGACAATCTAATCCAACCTCATTTTTCATTTGAAACTTTATCAGGTAAGCTACTACTACTACTTGCTAAAATCAAGACAGACAAATAAGAAGAACAAGAATATACTCCTGTGCCGACCACTGTGATGCTTTGGTTTGTTGGTGAACAGTTGGTCTTTGGAATTTTGCTTTTTTTTTTAGTTATTTTATCTATGTTGAAAAACATCAACATTCCACTGATTTTACCTATAAAATGATGCACACAAATACTAAAAAGCAAGATGATAACAACGCAGAGTGTATCTGAAGGATGCCTATCACGACCCAAGTCAAGAATCCCTCCCCACTTGACTGGAATCTCAGGTGACAATTATCATTTTGCTATCATTAAAGTTACTGATCACTCTTTCCTTTTTCATTCTTCTTTTATGAAATAGCTTCACATTACAACATATCTAAGTTTTAGGTATGTGTCATTATCACTCAGTTTACTTATAAATTCCATTAAATTTACTGTCAAAAGTTCACAGTTCTGTCATTGCCTTTGACACTGTCCCCTTTTCCAAATTTACTTACTAATCTGATAACCCATTAGGGTCATCCAAACTCAAATAGTTTGCTTACTTGTCTAGTACACTGAGAAGAAAATCTTTGACTAACCAACAAACTTGTATGTGTGCCACTTATCCATGGGAGTTAGCTTATTTCAATTTGAGAAACTATCAACTCGAATTTGTAAGAGTAAAGCTTTAAGGAATTTGATGCTTTTGGGTAAAATGATCAAGTAAGTTTTCTGACCAAACCCAAGAGACTCCTTGGAACACATGCAGAACTGAGCTGCAGATTCTTTTTGAGGTTCCATCTAAGGTAAATAGTGAGTTTTCACCTTTGTATCTGTTTTATTGGAAGAACATGCAACACCTAACACAACAAGAAATGAGGAACAAAATACATGTCCATATTTTAAGACTTTTCCAGTTATGCATAGAAATGCCAAAATTATCTTTCTCAAGTCACAGATTGAAAGCAGAATAGCACAATTCCTGTTTTACATATAACCCCATTGATCAACTTGTCGAAAAAATTCTACCCCCCCCCACACTTTTGATTCAATCTCTTATAAGTCCATCTTTTAGAATGCTTGCTGTGCCCAGTGGTCAAAGACAAATTTGGTTCAATACTAAACTGACTAATTCAAGTGGACAGCCAAAGAGCTGATATTATACTCATTAATGACTGAAAACAAAACAAAAACCCCCAGGGATAAAATGGATTTGGGCAAGCAAGACAGTAAAAGAACTTGGTGAGAATACAGCAAGAAGGCTTGTCAACATGAAGAATTCCTATTTTACATGTGTGCTTTGGGGACAAATCTTATATCTGTAGCATCATACTTCTTAAACTTTCATGACCAAAATGCCTTGTCAATTCTCATGTGTCACAGACTACTAAGTATTTTATAAAGAATCCTCCTCAGTCCTTCAGTAAAGAGATTTGCATGCATACTACAATATAAAAATCATGACAATTTAAAGCTAATATTAATAACCTAGAAATGTTCTCAAGGGGAACAGAAAAATAGGCCCCTGTTTATTTCCTCTGAAGCAACAGGCTCTTGATGAAGAGCGAATTACAAACACACAGTTACAAAACCTTCAAGCTCCTCTTCATGAGCAGAGGAATGCATAATTAGCACATCTGTGTTTGGAAAGATGAAATTTAACTCATGTTGTGTTAAAAATGTCTTCAAATATGACATAAAGATTCACAGCTATTTCAACAAGCATCGCTGACCTCCTCCTGTGTGCCTGGCGCTGTGGACAGAAAGATAAATAAGACAGGGAACTCTGCCCTGCAAATTCCAAGAGCAGATGATAGGGTTGGTTCTTTAATAAGACATCTGGATTTTTCCAAAAGCCCAAGATACTTCTTGAACCTTCTCTTGACTGGAGCAATTGCAACTTTTGTGGAAGTCAGGTTCATGCCAGGTCCAAATCACTAATTTCATGATTCCAAAGACATTCTAGCATAATTAGAGTAGATGAGGCAAGTGAAAAATGGGAGTGGGAGTGAGAATAAATATGACTAATATAAGGAGTGGTCTTAAGAAAAGAGCAATTTGAAGTTGTCTTAGTTGGGAGCTTGAACAAAAATACTAAGAAAAACTTTTATGTTGGGGAAAAAAACAAAACATGGTAATAGGCTGAGGAAGAAGCACTCTAAATCAAGTTGCTATAGCCAAAAAGCCAGGCAGATGCAGAAAGTAGACTGTTGCCTTGCAAACGAGGAAAAAGACAGAAACAAAGTGACTGAGAGAGATAATACTGATAGCAACTTGCCATCATAAAGATAAATATGAAGAGGTTAGACATATTAATATGAATCTGTATACAGTTTACTGATCTGAAATGATTCAGATGCTGCATGCAACAGAATCTGGAACATCAAGTGAGTTCAAAACGGCATGAGGATGTTTAGAACTGTGTACTTTTAGAATCTCATTCTAGAATCTGGAATGCTAACCGGGAATACTGAAGAGAAGGGACTGCCAGGGTCTACGGATGGCATCATCTTTAAATCCTTTGATGAACATAAAAGAAGAATGGAAACAATGCAGCCGCATTTTCTTTGCTGAGGACACCCTCACTATTGAATCAGCATGATTACTTCAACAAACATTCTTTGATCATCTGCAGTTGTTTTTAGTTCACAATGCTTACATTCTCATTGAAAAGAGTGCCTATAAGGAGAAAGTAAACAACAAAAACAACAAGGACTATGATATTAGCTAAAAGAAGCAAGTAATTGTTTTAAGAGAAACAAAAGGTTACTAGCATCCAGTGTTGAACTAACCTGTAAATTGAAATGAAACTGTTTTTGCAAGCATTTAAGAGGAGACAAGATGGTCACAGTATTAGGCTGTGTGTTCTCCTACAATCGAATATGGGATGTTGTAATGTACAAGGTAAAATTCTAGGCAACCTGTATATTTCTATTTCTATAAGTTATAGCTATTTGCAATTGTTTTTAAGTTTATGCTAAAATAGTTTTTTTTTTTAAGATTTATTTATTTATGCCTACAAGAACTAAGGTACAGGTCAGAAGTGTATGGGGTGAGAGTATTCACCAGAGACAGACAGGAGAGCAGAACAAGAAGATCTACTGAAAAACACTGAGGGAAGCAGCAGGTAAGACAGAAGAGGTTTGCTGTGCCATGTGGGTCACATTCCTGGCTGGGGATAGAACTGATGCTGCAGTAGCTGCAAATAGCTTCATAGTGCTGTGCTTTAACCTGCTGTGCCACCAGAGGACCCTATGCTAAAATAGTTCAAATTCTGTAAGTCAGCTATGGAATATGGTACAGCTTAAAATGTTGTTTTGCAGTGGCATCTCCTTGAACCCAAAATTGTGGAAAGTTCCCATGCCAGAATAGACCTGAACCACTTCACAGAGTAATTGAGGATGGCCAAATGCATTATGGTGATTCCCACCTTACTAGGGGAGAAAATGAGCATAGAATATCAAGGTATGGTGTCCATGCATGATTTCTGTGAGTCCCCCATACAAACACACCCAGATTATTTGCCACTGTAATGCTGACAGAATGATGGTGGAGACCAGGAATCTATGAACATCAATGGATGTGTGGGTAGTTTTCAAAGAGGATACATTAACCAGCCTTCACACACACAAAGTAGAAAATTGAAACAAAATCATGTGCAAGATTTGGGATAAAATTTCTTTTACCAGAAATACTCTAAGTACATATTATAATGTGACCATGGAGATAAAAGTGTTTACCTATTACCTATCCTTTTAAATGTATATTTTTCAAATAGATGCCAATTATACATTGATGTATTGAGGTAAGCTTTGATTTATGAAGATGGCCTTCTTTAAACACTCTATTTAAAAATGCATGACCTTATCAGGGGAAAAAAAATGAAGAGAACCAAATCCCATCACACCATCATCTATCTAACTTTCAACCATTCCTTTCAGGCTATGCAAGTGCTAGCTAGACAAGATTCTGTGTGAGAGTTTACTGGGCAGGTCACATTGTGAGCCCCCACTTCAAAGCCCAACGAAATTAATTTATTTGTGCCACAGACCCTTAGTGAAATTAGTCAATAGCCACTTTTGGCCTATTTCTGCTTTTTAACTTTTTAACTTAAAGTTAAAGCATGATAGTTAAAAAGTCATTGACAAATTTAACTCAAATTGAGACCTAATAGAGTTCTTACACAAATGAATTTTTAGGATGAACTTGTAGTGAACAATTGAAAATTCCATTAATAAACTTCATACAGACTGGCAAAAGAGCTACTGTCAACAAGGACATGGGAAAATCTTGACTCTTGGTGGTAAGACCCAAGTGTATTAATTTTCTTTGCTTACATTCCTTTCCCAAATGATTGAGCAAGCTTATTACAGGACTAAATTACTCAGCAACAAAACAATAAAGGGGAAATCAGGACAAAACTGAATGTCTCAATACCTGCCGTGGTCCAAGTACATATTACAAGCAAGGAGTAGGCATTTCCATAGTCTTCATCTTGTAGTCCTGTGTTATTTTTCAGGTAAACAAATTAAACTTTAATGAGTCTATGCATCTATCCAAGGTCATACATCAAGTACATAGAGGAGCTTGTGTATTATCATATTGGCCCAATATTAAAGCTCCTGCTTATATTTTTATTCCATATTGCCTTGCAGTTTGCATTAATTATCAGAAGTCAAAACCTTGATTAGAAAATGCTAATTAGAAAATCCTAGCCGAACCCATTGTGGTAATCTCTTCACAATATATGTAAGTTAAATCATCATGCTGAATGCCTTAAACTTATACAGCTGTATCTTCATTTTTCTCAATAAGACTAGAAAAGAAAATAAATCCTGAATGCTTATTTTGACTATATTACTTTAGAAGGAGCCAAAGGTGTTTGCTTAGCATAACCTGCTTTCCTGATGTCTGCACTAATTATGTTCTTTAAAAAAATATTCTTAATTATCCTTTAAAACTAAAAAAAAAAAAAAATCTTTAAAATACTTTGCTTGTGTGAACTGTTAGTTTTATAATGACTCATATCCACAATTTACTGTCAGTACCATTCTAACACTGATAAAGGGAATGATATAGCTAAAGATAAAAACATGTCACCAAGATTCAGGAACATAATTTGTACAGTCCTGAATTCTGATATTTTACTCATAATAGCAAACTTCTTTGCAGTATAGGCAACAATAAGATCTATGTATGACTTAAAAAAAAAAAACCTTTATGTTCATTTTACTAGTTTTAAAATCTATTTGTAAAATGGTCAAACATAGAATTACAGACCTGAGAAGATAACTTTTCATTTTCTCAAACTTCAAAAATGGCACAAGTCTGTCTCAAGTTTTTTTCCATGTGGCTCATTTTTAATTATCTTGGACTGATAGGAGGCTCGTGATAGCTCCTAAGTCTTTGAAAATAATAAGTAATAATTAACCCCATCTCAAAGTTAGCAGCCCATCCCATACATCAACAGAGGTAGTCTGGGTATGAGAAAATAAGTGAAAATATAAACACGGTCTGTTTGACATTTTGGAGCATCCTTGGAGAGACATTGATTTGTAATTCAGATCACATAGCATCTTTGATTTCTCCCACTTGTCCATGCCCTTTTGCCACCCCTCCCCCCAAAATAAAACACAAAAGCTTTATCTGCAATGGATGGCAAGCAACCCAGGAATCTGTGCAGAGACTATCCATCACATTTCTGTCTTAATTGAATGACACCAGAATGAGATCGATAAAATGTAACAAGAGACAGCTTTGCATTTCCACACTCACTTATTCCCCTTCTCTATTACTCTCAGCAACCACCGTGACCAGAAAGCCGAAGTAGAGAACACGAACCCTGCTGCCAGGCAAGCTGTTAGTATATGAATAAACTTGTCAGAGAAACAACAAAACTTAGAACTGTTAGAAAAGAGCTGGGGAGGCAATGGGTTATTAAAGGAGTATTGAATAGACTGCTTATGAAGGCAATTCCATAGAATGTGGTCTCACCCCTTAAAAACCTCCTCACATGCAATGTTGCAGCAAGATAATCCAAATACTTCTGCCTATGCCCCCAAGATTTCCCAAGAAAGCATCAATGACTGGTTCAAAAGCAGCAGTGGTGACATCTCAGCTCATATCTGCAAGCTCTACCATTACTGCAGGGCCTCTGTGATGCCTGCACGTACAGGGCCCCTAGTTCGCCAATGCATTATTGATAACCTCATCACTGTGCTAAAAGCAAAGGCTGACATTGTTATAATCTCAGCCTTCTCCTGAAGAACTCTGGCTTTGCTTGGGAATCGATCACAGGAAGAAGTAAACCAGAGAGCAAAACTGCACATGTAAAAATCAAGAAGGTTAAGAGTTGCCTGCATCACTTCACTCCAACTGTGTTAACTGAATTCACAGAGTTGCTTTGGAGTTTTTCGATGGGAGCATTACATACTCCACACATACTCCAGACTGTATGCTGGAAGCATTCATTTAATGTTTTTCGCCTTGATTTTTTTTAAAAGGTATTTAAAAAGAAAATAGATATTAATGTAGTTTCAAAAAAGTACATATGTCTCTTCATCCTAGTGCATTATTTTTCCGTATCATTTTGAGGCTTAATTAGATATAGGTAACTGCTCTGTCTTAATATAGCTTCTTTATAGTACCATGTGACTCCTTTGAAAGATGTGTCTTCAGACATACTCTATATAATTTTCTCTTTTATAATTTTAAATACTAATGTAGATTCTAGCACATATAAAAACCCAATTTCTTTATATTTTTATTCTATTTTAAATTATTTTCAAAAATGATCCATTAAATAATATGATAATATATGTCACCCCAAGTAGGCTAAAGTGAAAATTAGAACATATATCCAATATACAATTTCAAGCTTGAACATTCTCTAGACCTGGTATTAAATTTTGTAAAGTATCCTACCTTTGCTATTAAAAATAAGAGAATATTATTATTTTAGCTGGTAAATGGGTTGGTAACTGGCAAATAAACATTAGTTGCAGATTACTCCTGGATTCTAGAGCAAATGAGCTTGCCATCAATCAAATCATTACATTTGGGAATGGAAACCAACCACCTGGAATCAAGGACAAAACATACAGTTACTGGGTTGCACAGCAATTAAAATGCAGCACTAAGAACGAAGTTAGTCACAGCCATTTCAGCTCAAGTTCGACACCTGACCCACATGGTGCGGCAGACCTCTCCTGTTTGGTTCACTGCTCCCCTCAGCCATGTATTTCAGTCTGCCTGTTCTGCTCCCCACTGTCTCTGGCGAATCCTCTCACCACCCCTGCACTTCTGGCCTGTACCCCAGTTCTGTATGCATAAATAAATCTTTTAAAAAATCATACACAGTTTCAATTCATGGGCAGACACTGGCTCCCTGATGCAGGAGTTGATGTCTGCCTTCTCCGGTAGCCAGAGAGCACATGCATTCATGATCCTGCTTCATCTATTTTGTTACTTGTTGGGGCCTAGATCTGATGTCATAGAAATGCTCCCAAGTTACAGATTGTGATATTGTCCAATACAGAGTTAGACCCCAGGAAATGTGGCTATAACCAGAACACTAGTATGAGTAGTGTGAGTCTTCATACATGTAAGTTTGTACCAAGAAATACACATTGTCACTCTGTCACTCTGTACATTCTAAAACAGGCAAAACTTAAAGCCCTTCAAAACATTCTCATGTAGTCATTGACCAATCCCCCAAGTATTTAGGGAGCTTAACCTCTGGGGAAAGACAAGGTTCATGGATGGTGAACTTTGTGTAATTTGAGCAACATCAACTAAAATCAACCTGGAAGAGAGAGAAGTTCTACCACTGACCATTTTTGTTTCCTCCACTGCAATATGCTTTCATGGGTGGACAGTTCATGTAGCCCATAGAGTTAGGTTCTTCCTGCTCCCAACAAGCACATAACTTAAAAAAAAAAACAAAAAAACACCAGAGTTTGGTAGCACCAGGGCAGATTTGATCATCATGTGCCTTATGCACCTCCCACTGCAGAAGGTGATTAACCCCATGTATGCCAGAGAGGTCGTGGTGAGGAACTGTATGCAGTACATATGGTAGAAGGTCACACGCAAAACAGAGAAAATGTTGTGGGTTGCTTTTGTTGAAGTTATTGCATGTAGGTTGTTTTTAATTTTTAAAATGAGGCTATGGTTAATTAGGGGTGTTGGCACAGCTTGGTCCGACGATGAAACCTATTACAATCATAAAAGGCTTCTGGGGCAGAGCAACCAAAGAAGCTGGCTGCTGCTGTGCTAACCCAGGCCATGTCTGTATGGTTGTCAAACGTGATTATGTGAAAAGCAGCCTGGATTTATTAGGTTTTTTCCCTACAGGATTCAAATGTTCATGGATATAGCTCACAGTATTACCAAAGCCTAGTTCCCGTCTTGTATTTACCTTGAACATTCAGAAGGCTCAAGAAAAAAATATAGATCCCTTTGTACTCTCCAGAGCCTAGAAAAAGATGAATTAAAGAGAAAAATGAGCTTCCTGAAGTAACTTCTACAATATGTTTCCATTCTTGAAACATAAAGTTACTCTTAAACTGTTTAATTTTTCACGTGTATTTGAAATGGATCAGGAGCAAGAGAACATTTTGGATATGCATCCATGACGTGAGAAAGGAACAGACTTAATTTTACTTGGGAAATTTATTTTCTAGAGATAAAAAAGAAAAGAAAAAGAATCTTTTTTTAATCCTACGGAGTAGCCGATTGAAAGGCAGCATCTAAATATAGTTTCTGTTTGAGTTTTGCCCCCTCATCAGCATTCTCCATTTAGGAGATGTGCACGCACTTACTCCAACTCAGTACAAAAGAACCTGAATGGGTATTCAAATAACTGCTGTAATCAAAAGATTCTTTTTTTCCAAAGAAACAACCACAGGTTTTTTTTTTTTTTTTATAGCTTTTGCACTTTGCTGTGGACATTCCAAAATGATAGAAAGATTCTCATTTGTGTTTCCCCCTCCTGGAAGCTATTGAATTGTTCTGGTTTTGTACAGTGTAGAACAATCCCACAATAATAAAACATTTCAACTTTGTACAAAAGGTAAAGCTTTCCATTTGAAGTTTTTCTTTAACAGGAAAAAGTAGAGAAAATGGGTTGACAGCTTTAGAAAATTTAAACAATTCCCCTTGCCAAGATACGTATTTTGTGAGTATCCTCTAATTTCAGATTTGGTGTGTATGTGCCGCACTAACAATGAAAGCTTTCAATTTCAGGGTTCAGTTTCTTCTCTCCCTGCTCAACCCAATCTTCACCTTTTAATGGGCAATTATTTTTCTCATCACTTCTTATAATCTTTTTTTTTTTTTTCAGGATGACTGTGAGGCAGTTAATGGAATTATACATTTTGGATGCATTTAAAATAGAGTGTGATAAACTACAAAGTACTCTTGATTGGTAAAAGTGTCTTCTAATGAGTAAAAAAGCAAGAAGGGTAAACTTCAAAGTATTGGAAAACTTTTATAACTCACAAATTCATAAAAATCTGTTGCATCAGGACAAGAAAAATTCTCTTAAGTACAAATATGAGCAAAGCATTATCAGCTGAGATTGTTTTAATGGGACATACAAAGTTGTACTGTTTCCCCCACTGGCATTAAACCTCACAGCACAAAAATTAACATTCTCCCATCTTCTCTTTTTACAACCTATTGCCTGCATGGGGTATACTTTCCTACGTTGAATAAAAACCTACTCTCAGCTTTTACAATTTCAACAGCTAACACATATTTTCATTTGGAATACAGGTTTTACCCTGTGTGGTAAAACCAAGCAACAACAACAAAAAAGTTAGAAAACACGAATAAGTAATACACTATATTTTATGAAAATCAATTTAGCTATAAGCCATGAAGAGAAAGACAATACCAGCCAGGCCTGCAATACCTTACAAAAGCACTTTTAGCAATGCTAATTTCAATGTTGCAGACACAAACAGAATAATAAAAACGCATGTGGCTAGGCATCTGATATTTGTAACTGTGATATATTAAAGCTGATTCCAACAGGGCTCAATTTGACTTAGGAAAATCATTTGATGTTTTATGAAACCAAATAGACCTACAGTCAATACTTTTTTCAATTTCAATGTTTTAAAATTAATTTATGACAAGCTGTTTAAAGACTTGTTTAATTATTTATAGAAACATTTTATCCCATAGATTTTTTTTTAAAAGTTACATTTGATTTTATCTACCACTGATTCAACATGGAAGGAAAATACAGAACATGACTGAGTCAATATTGCAAAGATCTTAATTAGTATCATGCTATAGAAAAACAATGAAGTGATTCTGTCACCAATTACAGGCAATTAGTCTAAGTACAACAGTTAATTTCATGGAAATAAAATCACTATAAAATGAAAGGAATAAAGCCTATCATAAGTAATGGCATTTTTGTGCATTCCTCTACAAGTTAATTCATGAACCATAAAAATTTGGAAGCAGCTGAAAGGACTAAACACATACGCAAAATTTAAGAATGTGTCTGGACTTTCGGATTATTAAACACCTGTGGAAATGTATAATTTAACAACAGAATTATGTACATCAATTTATTATCCCCCTACACAAAACTATATCATACCTTCAAACTGTATTTGTTAAACAAAAAAGGAAGGTGTTAAGTTGCTCAGAAATAGCTTGTCATTCCTTATCATGTAATGTAGCTAGCCAGAGTAAACTGCCAATCATTGCTGAAATGTGACAAGTGAAGTTTCTACTCTCCCTCACACTCAAAGTTTCTTTCTCACTCAAAGTTTCCTGTCCTTTTGCTTCTCTCCTGCTTTTTTAATTGCATCACTAATGCCTGTTCCCGAGCATGGGGATGGACGTCCAGACCTGTTCCCCCATGTCAGTTTCATCTCAGGCATTAATTGTCACAAGTTTCAGAGCTGCTGTGTCACAAGGCATCATAAAGTCAAATCAAGCTGTAAACTGCTGTTCTGGCTTCTTCCAGAGCTGCAAAAGATTCATTTTGCAAGACACCTACCAAGCAACAAAGTAAAAACAACTCAAAGCTAGTGACTTCTAAAGCTAAACTTCAGAAAATGTACACTGGCAAATATTTTTCAAGTTTCAACAAGTTCCCCAAACCAAACTTTTTTAAAACCTAATAAAGCATTCCGATAGACAACTGCTTAATAAACAGCCACATTGATTTTAAAAATTTAGGTATACAAATAAACATTTTAGATGTTTTTTGGCCACGTGGAGATAAGATCCTCTCTGGGGAGATGACTAGAAACCGCTCGGTCTTTTGTGCAGACTCCTGGAATGTGCTTGCTTTTCATTTCTTTCTTTGTGTCTGGCACACTGGCCTCACAGGCAGTGCCTTAAGCCATGCAGGGTCAGGCCAAACAGAGCACTGCATTCATGGACAGATCAAGTTTATGTGAGAATCTGCTCCCCACTGCCCTCAATCTCCATATGAATTGTTAATAAAATCTCAGCCTGAAAGCTCATCACCCCAACAGTGGGGAAGTCATGCAGAGAATCCCCTAGTTCAGAAAAACAAGATTTCTTTATCTTTTTCATCCTTAGCCAGCATTCGTGGGAATTCTGCCATGTAACCTCCTCCTGAACCATCGCCCCCCCCCATGCACACACCCCATCTTTCTCTATCACTCTCTAGGTTGCACCTGATCATCAAGAAGGCAAGGAGCTAGAAGACAAAAGAAACATTCTGACACCCACAGCAAATCTACCACATCTACTTGGCCTCTGCAGTAACTGTCGCGGTAAAAACCTTCAGGCAAAATGAAATATAAACGCTGCATTTTTCTCTTGCCAGTTTGTCTCAAGCAGCTGGGAAAACTTGCCCATAGCTTTATGACACACATGAACCAGAGAGTCACAAATATAATAAAAGGTCACACATAACACGAAGACCAGAGTCATACCCTCATTAACTTGAAATCTCCATGCAAATACTGGACAGGAACAAGACTTGATGTATGTTGCAGGCGATCTTGTTCGGATCTTCCAACCTTGCTACAGGCTAGCTGGGCCTCTTGTTTCCTCTGCTTTTGCGCCTCGAAACTGTTTTAATATCGAACGCTTTTCAGAGGGATGGGCTGATGAACGAAAACATGAACTTCCTGCTTGCCCTTTAAGGTGGGTTAAAGGGGGTGCTTGCAATCAATTATAGAACAAAAGAACAATCACTAAAAAAATTACTTAAGAAGCTGGAGAGTAGATTGTTATACATTTAATGGTCAATTTTTTTTAAAGTAAGTTCTTTGTTTTTTTCATCATTACAAATAGTAAACAATGTCTCTTATTAAAAATGAAAGTTTATCCAATAGCTTCTGAAAGAAATCTACTGGTTTGTTTTTATTCTAAGTGTCTTTGACTGCATTTAACTTTCATTTCAACTTGATAATGACTTTACAAGGAATAAAAAGTTTGATATTTCATCTGCCTCTGTGCTTCAGATATTCAAATTGCTTTCACACACTGATCTACTTCATAATGAAAAGATATATTTTTCTACTGTAATATTCGGACCCCATGAAGCCTTTTTCCCCTATTTTACTTTGGTCAATAAAGTAACATTAACTTTTAAAAAACTCTTTGCATGTAGGTGGTACCAAGTCAGTTTCATTAACCTTTTTTTTCTTATATCTATATATGTTGAAAAAGCAGAATGCTGTTCAAAAACAAATCTCTTTAAAGAACACATAACTAAATATGACTTGATTCTATATATTGTAAATCTCTACCACCATATAAAAAGAAATGCCATTAGATAATATTTGACAAGTTAAAAGTACATACACACAGAGACATTCATGGACAAACAGTTCCTTAAAATCAAGCAAGCAAAGCAAAATATATAGGAAAACTTAAGTAAGTGCATAATGACTCTTTAGTCACTCAATAATTAACCTTTGTAAATTCATAGGCTCAAGCAATATATCTAAAACAAAGTCACTATTTTTAATAACACTTTTACTTGTTCTATATGTAAGTGAATAGTATGTGAAACACTGGAATCAATATTTCAGGAGAATTCTCTTCCATAAGATTCAAGTCACAAAAGTGTAATAAGCTTTCAAAATATAGGTACATTTAATTGCTTACTAAAGATTCCAGTGCCTCATGTAACTTAATTTAGGTATTAATGCTTCACAAAGTCATTAAATACAATACAGAACTGCAAATGCGATATAAGTTTCAACACTGCATTTTAGCATTTATGTAGTTATGTCTTATCCTTGCCTTAAAAGCATAGAAATTCCAACTGTTCTTAATAATATGCCTAAACTAAATCAATCTTTAACTATAAAAGTTAGTAATTCAGTGAATGTTAAAGATATGCTTAAAACATTATACAAATGTATGAAGTGTTATATTAGGAAATAGAAAAGTATCTAAAATACATATTGCTCTTTAATGTAATTAATCAGAAAGCTAATTTTTACAATAATGATTTTAGTATTTAAATAGAGCTATGTAAAATTCAATTCTTTTCATGAACAAGCTGTGTTTCTCAATACTATTATATCAAAACCTTATTGCGCTGATTTACTTCCACTAATTTCCAGGGGAACCGTAACATGTTACGGTTTGAATTTGAATTATCAAATTTCAATTTCTATCATGACAAATATTTTTCTTAAAAGTAGGAATTAATGGTTTGATCAATTGCCTTTAATAAATTGCTTTTCAGGACCCTCCCTGGTGGTATAATGGGTTAAAACACAGCAGTAGGAGGCTAGCAGCAAGCAGCTTTGGCACAAGTTTGATTCCCCAACCAGGGAGGTGACCCACAAGGAACAGCAGCCATCTCTTGGCCCAACCACTGCTCCCCTCAGCAGTGTACTTTGTTAGTCTGCCTGTTCTCCCCACTCTGTCTCTGTACCCCAGTTCTGTATACATACATAAATAAATTTAAAAAAAGAAATTTCTTTTCAAAACACATGATTTTGAAATATTACCAGAGTGGAATTCCCCATTCTTTCCTAAAGAATGTTACTCGTTGATCTCCATGGTCCTGCAAAGCAGCAGAGAGTGAAAGAAGAAGGGAAGGTGAACATGCCTGTTGCTGGGAAGCTTGGAAAAGTGTCAATCTAGAGTACTTTCCTCTCTGCCTGAAAACACTATAAACCACAGGAGGAGTATCTGTTCCCAAGCAATAACCTGGACATGGTACTGAGTAAAGCAATTGAGAATTTTAATCTGGTCAACTGTGTTTATGGCCATTATAGATATAACATGTGATTCCGTGATACAAGGTGTAACAAGGTTTAAGGGGGCCTCCAGAGAAGCCTAGAATTTGCCAGCACCTTGATCAGGGAACTCTCAGCTCCAGAATTGTAAGAAAATTAATCTTCACAGCTTCATCACTGAACCTGCATTATTCTGTTATAGCAATTTAAGCAGATTAGTACTCATATTGAAACTAGCAATAACAATGGCAAGTTTGAATACCACCAGATTAGCCTCCAAAGGACAGTTCTACATTAGCTTTTTCTCCCTTTCTTGTAGAACTAGCTGAAATAGACAAGAATCTCAACCTGTTTCATTGCTTCCAATGTAAAATGTTAAGTTTACCAGAACTTTTAAATTGTCTTTTACCAGCATTACCAATTACATAGCTAACTTAACTGGAAAGTAGAATGATTCATTTCTCATTTTCCTTCAAAGTGTCTAATAACAAAAAATTCTGTAATGTGGTGAGGAAGAAGATGGATTTTGGAATAAAGAAGTCAACAAAGATGACCCACAGCTACCTCCTCATCTCTGACCTTCAACATCACTCAGCCTGTCCAACCGTGGGTTTTTGAACTACAAACAGGGAGTAACACCTCTGACCTCAGGAAGTTGTAAGTTGGAGGTGCTGCTAGTTACATGATACAAATCTTAACCGTGATTACGATTATTATGATTAACCACACTTTTCAAAGTTCCTTAAATTTATTTCAGTCAATTAAGGGAGCAGAAGTCTGTATTTGGATTTGCATATTCTTTTTTTTTAACTGCAGCTCTACTGAGGTATGATGGACAAATGAAATAGTAAGACTGTAGAGTATACATTTAAGTGACTTGATATACTGAGGATTTGTGAATGAATTCTCCCATCTATCAATAGTTAGCTGAGTGTCTTTAATGTGTGCGTAATGAGTACATTCAAGTTCTACTCTCTTTGCAAATTTCAATAATACAATACTGTGTTATCAACCTGTCACCATATTTAAACACCATGTCGTCAGATCTTATTCACTGTATAGATAAAAATTTGCACCTTTTAACCAACTTCTCATTGTTTGCTAGTTCCTGACAACCACTTTTCTTGTTTCTTTGAGTTGAGTTCTTCTTATGAAATTCCACATAAGGTTTAAGTCTCAGCAATATCACCTCTATGGCTTGAGTTCAATCCCAGGTCACAGAGCTGACCCACATGGTGCAGCAAACCTCTCCTGTCTCACCAGCTACTCCCCTCAGCAGTGTATTTCAGTAAATCTGCCTGTTCTGCTCCCCTCTCTGTCTCTGGAGAATCCTCTCACCACCCCTGCACTCTGTCATACACCTCAGTTCTTCACACGCACACAAAAAATCCACATGTAAATTTTCCCATGCAATATTTATCTCTTCCTGTCTGACATTATCTGATTTAGCATAATGCCCTAAAATTCCATCCATGTTGTTGCAAATGGCGATATTTTCCCCTTTCTCATACTGAATAATGCATGTTTGTGTGTATATATTATATATAGGTGGGAAGCCATCAATTTAGGAAAGTCAAAGGCAGTTAAAATCATGTGTCTCTGGGACCAGACAGTGGAGTCTATAGGAAACATGCTACCAGTTAGCTGTATGACCTTGGGGCAAAAGGCTAATTCTTTACATTTTTTTTCTTTTTTTTTCAGCTATAAAACAACTGTAATACCTGAGGCTCAGGGTGAGAATTAAATGAGCTACTATCCATTTGCCAGAAGAGTGAGAAAGGTAGATACTCTTTATCTGTGAGTTTCTATAAGTACTGTATCAAAAATAGGTACTTACATCAATAACAATCTTAATCAAAACAAGAAACTGTTGTTTGATCATAATAGGTGTAAAGAAATAAAAGAATATGGGATTTGACCCCAAATATTTAAAAAATGAACTGGTAAGGTAAAGTTCACTATTAAAGATGTTGTAAATACATGTTGAGAAGACTTCTGGAGAGTTAGTATGTGATTCATTTTAAATAAACATCAAGATAACGGGGGGGGTGATGTGTAAGGATTTTTAGCAGGATGCTCTTTAGACAGAGACAGTATCAATGTGCCAATGCTTGGACTCTCCAAAATAGTAGTGAGAAATGATATAATTTTTTGCTTAAAAATGGAAGTTTAAGGATATTTTAATAAAAGTATGAAATTTTACTATTTGAGTCATAGAAACTATGTTGTTATCAAAATATGAATACTTTTTTTCAAAAAAGACCCACATCTACAGGTTCTAAGTAAGGTATTTTGAAGTCAGGGTAGCTCTTCTTGGAGCCATAAAACAGTAGGTATTCTATTCTGATCTTATTTCTGACTTGTCTGGTACAAAGTCTTGCTTTAAAGGTCACAGTGAAGACTATATAAGTGCTGTTCACTTCTTATTAATTTAAATACAAAGTCTAATATTTTCATTTAAGTAAGAAAATGGTATGTATGAAATATAACAAATGTCAAAAAAACTTTTTTATTCATGCTTAAAAATGGATAGCATTGATATGAGTTATTTCAAATGAAATTCTAGGAGCAAAGTTGGTTATAAGATACTATAATATTATAAGCAAAATGTGGCATGATTCTTTGAAACTGTAGCTGCTAAAAATAGACTCAAATGTACCTGATTAATATAAGTACACTACCAAAATTATTAGCATTCCATTGTCTGTCTCTTTGCCATAATTCTACAATAAATTGGTATCTCTAAATTACATTAGTTTACTGTTATTTCAGTCAACAATAATTACTTTTCAGAAATAACTACACCACTCAATAAACAAAGTATTTGTTTAGCTATAAGTAATGTTAAAAGTAATATGCCAAATAAATCTCCCAAGCAGGTGAGAGCTAGTTAAAACACAAAAGATTTTCCAAAAATTTCACAACTTATTTTCCCCAAGATGGTTTTCTTGGCTAAAAAACATCTCTCTCAAATTAATTTAGAAATATTTTGAATGTAGCAGTTTCCAACAGGTGTTTTCCAAGGATGATATTCTTTTTATTTTTTAATATACAGACAGTTAAAGTAAAAAACAATTATACATATGTTGCTTATTCGACTTGGTTTAACTCAGGGGATGTTTGTTCTCCAAGGAGCCCCCAGGACCGTGCACTGTGTTAAGAATAAACAAATGAGCTAACAACAGGCTCAAATGCAGAGTCCAGGCATTTCTACTTGAGTTGATGTTTGGCAAAACATCATGAACGCAACTCAAAAAATTCTCATGAACGCAACTCATGAATAAGCTCTCATAAATATAGAGCATTCGTGGAAAAGTTTCTTTAGCCAAAGTCAGGGGAAAATCTTTGGGTTACTGGAGAAAAATGCATAGTTTATAAATGACAAAGTTCATTACCTTTGTGCAATTTGAAACTTGTTAAAATATGGGTTGCATACATACTGTGTTATAATAGTTTATGGAGTATTTTGACAGCATGTGTGCAATACAGCAATATTTAATACTTATTAAAAATTTAAGAAATGCATCCATCTCATAGAAAAGTGTAATTTAGATAGCTAAACTAATGAGATTAACTAGTAAATGAAAACATAGCTATCACTAGTACCAAAATAATAATAGTTAGTATCGATCACATATGTTATTCTGGAAACTGTTGGTGGTATCACACAATTTATTCAATCATTTAATTGTTATTTTGTTCAATCATACTATGTGCTAGGTAATTTATTTACCTAGGGGATAAAGTAAGTAACATATAAGATCTTTGCCTTGATCATAAAGTAGCTCATATTTTCACCATTTATTTAGAAGATATGAAAATTGAGGCTTATATTTATAAATGACTTGTCAAATGTCACACAGAATTAAAAGGTAGAGGTGGGACTACTAACACCTTGTCCCTAGTCTCAAAATACATCTTTTCATAAGCCTGGTGGAACAATTTCTCCTTTATCAACATCTTGGTCATTTATTTTTTCTCTACCCTGGACTGTGTGTGTGTGTGTGTGTGAGACAGAGAGAGAGACAGAGAGAGAGAGAGAGAAAATGATAGCCTATATTTTCTATCGCATGAAAGTTTGAATGTGACAAAGATAGAAAATAATTTGAAAAAAATTATTTCGCTCTACTTGAAGCACAAAATATCTATAAATGCCTAGTTTTACAGATAAGCAGCATTCAAATGTCACTGTAAGTCTTCAGAAATATCAAGGTTTTTATGAAATGAAAAGCAAAGACTTTTCATAAGAAGGAAGAATAATAATTATCAAAACTTTTTATCTTTCTCAACATAGGTTATTTTTGTGCCAGGAAATCCTTGATGTTTATTACAAATCATCAGCTAATCTTGACAAGAACTTTTCCTAAATGCCTTTTATGTGAAGAATTCATTGGCATTGCAGAAACACACCCAAATCCCAAGTCCAGCAGTGCGAGTCCCCAGCTGCACAGCTTCACAGTGTGGTTTCTAGTTTCCTACAAATGTGACAAATCAAGTTCTACTCAGTCCACTGCAGTTAAATTGGTGTTCTTTGAACATTTTAAACACAAATTTTTACTGCCATTATTGCTGAATCAAATACAACTGAAATGCTGTCCCAATGTCAGATTCAAGTTAATTGTTGTATACAGCAGAATATTTTTGCTAAGAGGTTTGTTTGTTCAGCAATGTCTTCACGATTGCACTTAACCAAAAAAAAAAAAAGGAGAAAAGAAGATTTTTTTCATATGGGATGAGCTGAGAGCTACCTGACTCAGTAAATGTAAGGCTTCATACCATTATCCAATGGTTTATAAGTCTAATTAGAATCCGTATTATTGGAAAAATGCACAAAAATGTGTAAAAATAAATTATTATAAAAAAAGAATTCATATTATTTTACCTCCTTATTTATCAATATTCAGGGGAATGTTACATCTTCTTCAAATTTAATATTTCATCTTGTAGCTTCTAACAGTTTTAAATATTTGTTGTTCTACTGGTACTGCAGCAGAGACACTTGATTTTGTTGCTTGTGTAAAATTTATTTAAGAATTTGTTTAATCTTGTTTATTCAATAGAGATACATTTAAATGCATGATATGTTACTACCTGCTATTTTGTAGTCAAAAGCTGTTCACCAAGCTATACATCCATACCTGCTATTTACAGCCATTCATTAAGACACATATTTTTGGTATGTGTTTTTTATAGTAGTTCTTAAGTATTTAATGTTTTGATATAGGATTTACAATACTATTTATTCATATCAGGTTTTTTTTTAAGGTATGATATATTTTATTTCAGGGTTAGTAGACTATTCTCACATTTTCAAAATTTATGAGTTTCTACTGGAGCTATCACTCTGCTATCAAAAAAAAAAAACAAAACATTAAACCATTTGAAAATCAAATTTCATCAAGTGATTAAAAAAATCCCCAAACGACTATAATGTAGATGACTACATCAGCATTTCATAGTCCTAGATATTTAAAATGAAATTTACATATGCTTTTTCAGTAGATATTTCTCGACTGTTAAATCTGATCATTAGAATTGGGGTCTAAGAAACCAACTGGAATTCTTTTCTCTACTGCCATAATTTAAAATTACTAAAGATCAGGCCCTCCTTGGTTGCGCAGGGGGTTAAAGCTCAGCACTGCAAATGAGCTGCAGCTGCTTTCAATGAGTTTGATTCTGCCCGGCAGAGGTGACCCACATGGCGCAGCAGGCCTCTCCTGCCTCACCCCGCCCTCCCCAAAGCTGTGTACGCCACAGATCTGTCTGTTCTGCTCCTCACTCTGGCTCTGGTGAATTCTCTCACTGCCCCTGTGCCTCTGGCCTGTACCCCAGTTCTGTATGAATAAATTAAAAAAATCTTTGTAATAAAATTGCTGAAGATCTATTATCGGTATAAATGCAAGCAGCCCGATATAGTAGCCATAGTCCCATGCACTCTCAAACACAGGAAAGAATTAATATTCTTGGGAAAAGTTATTTTAGGGATCCAAAAATAAATCTTTTCTTATTTGTATCACATCATTAGTAATAATAGTTCTAATTATTTTTGTATTAGACTCCTTTGAGAAAAAAAAATCCAAACCATTGACCCTTCTTAAGAACAACCAAGAAGTATGTTTATAAGCACAGATAAGAGTATTATATACGGCCCTCCCTAGTGGCACAGCAGGTTAAGCGCAGCACTAAGAATCGAAAGCCACTTCCACATGAGTTCGATCCCTGCCTGCCCCGGAGGTGACCACATGGCGCGGCAGACGTCTCCTGACCCCTCACTGCTCCCCTCAGCAGTGTACTTCGTTATCTGCCTGTTCTGCCCCCCACTCTGTCTCTGGCGAATCCTCTCACTGCCCCTGCACCCAAGGCCTGTACCCCAGTTCTGTATGAATAAATAAATCTTTAAAAAAAAGTATTATATACAATTTTAGGATTCCAGAGGCTAAGTTAAGGACACCTATTATAAAAGTTACTCACAAGGTGATAGCACTCTGCACATCACTAGGCAGGAAAGCCAGTTATGGTATCAGTGTGGGGAGGGGGAATCTAGATAAAAAAAAAAAAAAAAAAAAAATTAATTTATGAATTTAATTTTAGATCATCATGTAAGAAATCTTGGATCGGAAGAGCACACGTCTGAACTCCAGTCACTGCTCGACATCTCGTATGCCGTCTTCTGAAAAAAAAAAAAAAAAAAAGCCAATACAGGTGAAATGACCAATACAGGTGAAATGACCAGATGCCCACACATGCTCCGGTAGAGAACCAGGTAGAAATGCAAAGCTGGGTAATTAGGCTTCATACCTAGTGCTCCTCACTGATACCATGAGATGTGTTCCATGCCTGGTCATTTGGAGCCCAAGATCTAGCACAAGGATTAGGCATGACATTAGGAGTTTCTAAAAATAAAGACGTTCCAAAATCCAGTCACTAAAGTTGAAATGATGACAACTTTAGAACAATCTTCTTTTCAAGGATGAGAGATTAAAGGGGCTGACTCTAGCATCCTGGGAAAGAGCATAAAAAGAAATTTAGTGCTCTGCTCAAACTCATCTGTACTCAGGACTAGAATATAGCACCTACAAAGAAACTGTATGGGCACAGCAGAAGTAGCAGGGGTAGAAAGTGAAAATGTAAGCCCCCCCAAAAAGGTGGTGTGTGTGGAGTTCAGAGATTTTCAATTATCTAAAAGGCAGGCATGGTGATTGCAAAATATCTCAAGAATCCCAAGGGTGGCCCTCCCTGGTGGCTCCATGGGTTAAGGTGCAACACGGCAAGCTAGCCACAGCCGCTTCAGTATGAGCTCGATTCTGGCCCCTGGCGGTGATACACGTGGCACAGCAGACCTTTCCTGTCGTTGCTCCCCTGGGCACTGTACTTCACCAATCTGACTGTTCTGCTCCCCACTCTGTCTCTGGTGAATTCTCTCACTGCCCCTGCACCTCTGGTCTGTACCCCAGTTCTGTATGCATAAATAAATCTTAAAAAAAAAAAGACGCCCCCTCCCTAGTGGTACAACTGGTTAAATCATAGTACTAAGAAGCTAAAGCCACTTCAGCACAATTTCGATCCCCCCCCCAACCCAGAGGTGATCCACATGACTCAGGAGACCTCTCCTGACCCACCTGCTGCTCCCCTCAGCAGTGTACTTCATCAGTCATCCTGTTCTGCTCCCCACTCCATCTCTGGTGAATGCTCTCACCACCCCTGCACCTTTGGCCTGTACCCCAGTCCTGTATGCAAAACTAAATGAAAATCTTTAAAAAGAAAAAAAAAGAAAAGAAAGAATCCAGGGGTTACCCTAACTCCAAACATTTCCTGCCTAAGACCTTTGGAATACAGTCACAAGCTCTGATAAGCACTTCTCTTAGTAGAATGTGAAGTGTGCAGACTCTGAAGAAGACTGGTCTGACTACTTCCTTCAGTTCCACCAACAAATGGCTATAGAACTGCAGACTTTATCTTCTAGAGTTTATTCACAACTCTGCAAAGTAGGAGTAAAAAGAGTATCCTTCCCAGAAGAAAGTTGTAAGAGGATAAGTGAGTTGTAAATGAAAATAAATACAGAGCAATGACTGATACATGGTATGTATTCATTTAATCTGTCATATGTGTGTTACATTATACTTGGTAGATTATTTTCATTCTAAATATGAAATGACTGATTATGTATAAACTCTCAAGTTTCTGATAGTTTCTACCTAACAGTTAATGTGTTATTAGGCTCTTGCTAGGCTTTTTGGGAGGATCTGGTTTCTGAGACCCAATATTCTCCAATAACAGAGGAATTGTGCCACAGAATTTTTAACCCACATCAATGACAGCTTAAATGTTATGAGTCATCTGGGTGATTTGTGTCATGAGCAGACTATTTAGTTGTAAACTTCAAAGTTTTAAAATATGTTTGAATGAAAAACATGTAAAACACAGAACTATTCTCATTACCCTAGAGTCACACCTCATGCTTGGTGATAGGGAAAATTTCTCTGGGAAAATGGGCCATTACCACAAGAAATTTTTGTAAAATTTTATAGCTAGAACACAGATGTCACCATAAGAAAAAAGACAGAAAAAGAAAGCTTTCTGCAGTGGTCTCCTGACCATTAGTATACAATCAATTATAAATGTATTCTTTTCATGGTGTCTCAAGATACATAAACTCTAAAGGGGGAGACTATTTTTTTGTAATGTTATGTTCTGCCATTATCAAATTTTCCCTATCTTCATTTCCTAGCAAATATATAGTATAGGATAAAGAGATTCAGCAATTGGACAATATTCTATAATGCTTTATACATTGAGCTCTTCATTAATAAACAGTAATTGAACTTCATCAAATAATCATACTTCAAATTAAGATAATGATAATTAACTTTCTGAAGAAAAAAAATTATTTTCCTGTTTCCCAGGAAGTCTATTACTTGAGGTAAAACGCAAGAATAAATTTAAACGAGTCCTATCAGCAATATTTTAAATGCTACATATTGTAGCATGTCAGAGAAACAGAAGACCAAAGTTAGTTTGGTTTTCTAATTCTCTTTTAATGGGAGTTCAACCCTTAATAAAATCATACTTGGATATCTCCTGTTGAATTTATGGTCTGACCTGAAAAACTAATATTTATATGTTGCACAACTTTTTCAACTCTACTTAATCTGCTTTTGAATTTTTTTTTCTAAATGTAAAGAAACTGCCCACCTCGAGTGCTAGCTAAAATATTTTTCTTCTCTTAAATGTATGCATTAGTTTGTTTTATGTGTATGGTTTTTAGCCAATGAATTATGATATCCTAAGTGGAAAAGTTTATTTTACATGCTTTTAGTCATACCATCTACAAATGTACAAGAAGCATCTTAATAATTTAGTTAAATGTTTCAGACATGACTGATAGTTATGAATATATGAAATGCTCTAATTTTCTTGTATAAAATTAATACTTAATAGAAATGCTTTTCTAAATTAGTCCTATATTACTGTTACAGACTTCTTTCACATGTTGTATAAGTTACATATACACAAAGTTTGCCATTGAACAATGAAAATATAAATTGTGCACCAATTTTTAAAAAATAGAAAAAAACTGAAACACAAATCTCATCAAAGAATTGTATTCCTTGGAAATTCACAAAAATCTCCAGTAATGACTATAATAAAACATGCAATGAGTAATAATATAATGATATACTCTAAGAAGGATATTATGGTTTGAAAATTCTTAAGTATAAATAAATCACAGAATATAATTGTGTTAACCAATTAAATAATAGTTTCCAACAGCTTCATCCACAGGTACAACTGTGTCCTTTCACATTTTGGTTTATATAACACTGTTTATTTGGTATGTTTGTGTTCTGCTAGTGTGTGTGCAGGCATGCACATTCTTAAGGGCTGGCGGGAGGTGAAGGGAAGGATGAAAAATATTTTTGCCAGAAGATTGATGTTTGGGAGCCTTAAGCAAATGTTATGTTTTTGTATAAGTACACTCATTCCTTTGAATCCTTACAAACATATATTTTAAAGATACATTTAATTTGCATTTGGGAACTAAGAAAAAACAAGTTCTTCACTGGGACCTATGGTTTTAGAATTCCCTCACCTTTAGTGCAAATAATTCCCAAAGAGCTATCCAATTAATAAAGGCAAAAACCATAACTGTATTCCCAGCATGGAACAGGAACATTTAAATAATTTAAGATTTTATCAATCTCATCAAAAACAGATCATTGAATAAATGGTATGTCTTATATTCAATAATCTTATAGCAACCCTTCTTGTATAATAAAATAACAAAATAGATATGTTCATATAGTATCATTTAAAAGAAATATTCCTCACTTCACTCAGATTCTTCATACTTAAAACAGTGGAGAATGGGAACTTTGGGACATTGGTGCTTCAGAGATACACTCAAATTCTGCACAAGAATTGAGAAAGCACTGGCTCTTTAAATTGTCTGGCTTTAAAAAGTCCTCTTCTTCACAAAAGGAGACAATTAATATTGCTCAGATTGATACTGGCAGGATTTAATATTTAACTCAGGACTTCAGACATTAGTTAGATGGTAGATATCTTCCCCCCACACACACACACACATTATTGTTTTACTTACAAATATTAATATTTTAAACATTCTGTTACAGATGAATAAACTGAGGCTTAGGAAGTTTAATTACCCTGCTCAAGGTCATAACACCAGTAAGTATTGAAGGTTGAGTTACCTTGAAATATCATACTCTAAGCCCTAAGTTATATTACCACCTGTGCTTTTAAATGCCAACATGCGTAATATGGGCTAACATTTGATAACATTAATGTAAACTGTTAGGTTTAATGTTTCCTTCTAAAGACTCATGGTTTAATGCTATATTCAATGACACACTGATTAAAATATAAAATATTTCTACTGGAATCAACAGTTCAATCTTAAGTTTCATATTAAGTAAATTGATACAAAATACAATCATATACATTATATAAGAAAAATAATTACTTCTATATCACTAAAAGGACTTAAAAATTAAAATGGCTAAAAGGTCCACAATTGTATACCTAGTCTAAAATATATCTTTATGTGCCTACTCACACTTTACACATTTTTACATAAGAACTATCAAAGACTACCACTTTTTTAAAGTTGGAAATAAAATTACAAACCTTGGAGCGAAGAATTTTATTACCTATCCATAAAATCCAAGTTTACAAGAGAGCAGAAATACATGCCATAGTAATCTGATCATGCATAAAAAGAGTGATACACTCAGTGGCTCACATTACTTTAATTAAAAACCTACTCAGGGTTACTTCAAGTTGGAGAAAAGCACAGAAATAGAGGTCACAAGGGAAGATTTATATCTGTGATATTACCACTAAAGGGAATTCTGGATAATATAAAGATTGGTCTATTCCTGTGTCACAGAGCAATCAATATAAACTAAATGTAAAGTGTACAATGCTGTTATTAGAGGGAAGAATTGCATTATTCATTCATAAAATTCCTTTCAGAGCTGACTCACTAGTTTCCCATTGAATGACCCACAAACTCACAAACTTTGATCTAAAAGTAATCAATGAAAACAGCAATAGTAATCATTTTATTTAAAGTACATGGGAGAAGTTTCCCAAAGAAAAGTATATTTTAGAGAATATTAAAGAAAGTATCAGAGACATAAGATGGATGTGAGGGTTGACTGAGAGAGTTAACTGGTGCGGACCACTGAAAATAAACTGGCATTAACATCTAAAGTAAGAATCAGACCAAGTAGAAGCACCAAAGAGTAGTGGAAATCATGAAAATGTGACAAATTTGTTTACTCAGACCTGTTAATAATTGGAATACCATTTATCACAAACCACTCTTTATTTATTCTGATTAATCAACCCTTAGAGCTGCAAAAAGTAGAAGATACTTATCCCATTTTACAAAATGCAAACTACCCTCAAGAGCTCAGATGGCCCTCACCCTTGACATAAAGACATAAATAGAGAACTTCAAACCCACAATCATGTGTCTGAGTCAAATAATAAACTATCACATTGACAGAGTCTACTGTAAAAAAGGTGGCAAATTGGTATGGTAAAATTAAAATTTAATCAATATTTCTCACTTTACAATAGTTAATTGCAATAATAAAGTATTCTTTTCAAGTAATCTATGAGGATTCAAGAAGCTAGTAGAAATATTTCTCCTCTATTAGTAAAACACATGGAATATGGATAAAATAATAATTAATATTGGTCACAATTATGAGTTTCAGTTTACTAGATTATTATAACAATATTTCAATTGTTCAGGTAAGCTATAATTGAAAAAAATCAGGTCATTTTCTTGACTTGTTTACATTTTGGAAATAATAGGCAATTGAGCACTGGAATTAATCGTTTTCATGCATTTAAGAAAATGTGAACATCAGTGAACACATTTCTCATGTGTGAGTGCCACCACATGACAGGAACAGTGCAAAGAACTGTGATAAAAGATAATACAAGAGTTACCATTCTCATTAAATAAAAGTCTACTGATTCTAATTAGGTATATACCAGTCCATTAATATAATTATGACAAGGAGAATCTTATGCAAACACTTATGATTGTGGTTATTGCTTAAGCATCTTTTTCAATTATTTCACTTCAATTTCCAAAAGATAGCTCAACCTATTCTCCTTTTTTTTCCAAGATTTTACTTCTAAATGGAAAAGGTTGATTAATTTTTAATTATAAAACACTGTTCCTTCTCCTCTTCTCTGACATTAGATCATGTTGATAATATAGTATAATGTGTAGAAAGGGTGGAAATGACACCTATAATTACTTTCTTTCCAGACATCAACGTATATTGAACCTTTTAGAGGCTTTGCTTACAAACTCCAACTTACTTATTTTAAGATGTTTGACATCTACATTTTGAAAACAAGTATACATGCTTCAGAAAAGTTTAAAAACTGTCAAAATTATAATGCAATATACTTAGCCTTTTAATGCAAATGCACTTTTAATGGTAGAAAATATCTGTGCATTATTCTTAAAAGTCAGTCTCATTAGGGCCCTCCCTGGTGGTGCAGCGGGTTAAAGCACAGCACTAAGAAGCTAAAGCCACTTCCACACGAGTTCGATTCCCGCCTGCCCCAGAGGTGACCACATGAGGCTGCAGACTTCTCCTGACCCGCCTGCTGCTCCCCTCAGCAGTGTACTTTGTCGATCTTCCTGTTCTGCTCCCCACTCTGTCTCTGGTGAAGCCTCTCGCTCTCCTGAGCCTCTATTCTGTATGCACAAATAAATAAATCTTTTAAAAAAAAAGTCAGTCTCATTATTTGGCAGGAAATGAAGCCTGGGCATGAGACTGTATACTAAATAACCAGATGTTTTCATACAATGCAGATATCATTCTAACGAATTCCATTCTCATGGAAAAAAATTACTACATTATAGGGTTCAAATTTGTTTGCTAAAGAAATGGAAATACTGGATTGCAGATTATCAGGTTCCATATAGTCCCTCATTAAAAACAATTTGTTTATTTTTCTTGGAAATACTATCCCTTGTCAGTAGTAGGTCCTATAACACATTGTATTCATTATTTTTTTTAAAAAGTTTATATTTTCTAAAATTAATAAAAGACTATAGAATACAATGTAGTAAGCAAGTCATCAATATCATAAATATATCTGCCATCAGGATTTGAGCATCAATAATATTCACATATTTGTTAGAAGCACTTTCTGAAGGAAAAACATTTTATTGCTTTTTAAAGTAAGAGTCATACTCATTAAAAAAAACCTAAAAACCATAATGTAAAGAAGTAAAAAGTATAGCCAAATATTGTAACACTGAAATTTTCATGAAGAAATATCTAGCATTGGTATTAGTGGAACTTCATTTTAGTCATCTTTATACATATCTTTATGTGTGTGTGTGTGTAATATAAATATTATTATATATTTGTATAAATAGATTTTAAATGATTTCTTTATGAATAGTGAAGTATTACATAGTTTATAAAATTAAATGTAACATCAACATCAACACCAACAACAAAAGAATATAACTGAAGTAAATCTAAATACAGTAATGCATTTCTAATATTTCTAAGAAAAGACTATTTAAATTTCCTTTTGTAAGAAGTGAAATTAAGAAAAATATTAAGTGAAGTAATTTTTAACTTGTTTTTTTATATGCCTATAATTCTCTATATCTGCTACCGTGAAATATAAAGGCCTTAGCAGTTTTGTATGTAGCAGTTTTGTCTTTTCCTATTTCTTCATTTTTAAGTGTGAATATACTTATACTTACCTTTTCTAGTTTTTTTTTTTTTAATGTTTATTGAGGTAACATGGGTTTTTACCATTATTAAATTTCAGGTATACAGTATTCTAACAAACTACATATTAGTCACTATCAAAAATTCAACTTCCATTCATCACCATAGACTTAACCCCCTTTACCTGCTTTATCTCCACCCACTTTGGTAAATGCCATGAAGTTTTCTTTACATATGCATTTGTTTTTATTTTGTTTTACTTGTTCATTTATTTCAATGTATTCCACATATCAGTGAAATCAAACTGTATTTGTCTTTCTCTGACACATTTCACTTGTCATAATATCTCTAGATCTATTCATGCTGTTGCAAATAAATGACAAGATTATTTTCATTTCATTATTTTTATTTCATAAAAAGATCTCATTTTTTAAAATTTTTGTAGTTGAGTAGTATTCCACTAATCATTTCTGTTGTTACTCTGAGCCACTATGTTTTCATTATGTGTTTAGATAGCTATCATGCTTACTATAATTCCCTTGCCCGTGGCGCTATTTAGAATACTTACTTTAATTAAAATATTGATGTAAATTTATTGTCCGATGGTTTTGGATATTAATTAATATGTCCCTGTCTATTATATAACTATATAAATCACCTTAAAAGAAAACAATCAGGGCCTTCCCTGATGGAGCAACAGATTAAATCGCATCACTATGAACTATCCATAGCCACTGCACCATGAATTTGATTCTTGGCCAGGGAGGTGACCCACATGGCACAGCAGACCTCTCCTGTCCCACCCACTGCTCATCAGTGTATTGTTGTGGATCTCCCTGTTCAGTAGATCCACTCTTGTCTCTGGTGAAACCTTTCACCCCCCACTCCACACCTCTAGCCTGTACCTCAGTTCTTGTATGCATAAATAAATAAATCTTAAAAAAAAAAAAAGAATTTTTTAAAAAGGACAGATAAAATGAAAAAACATGTAAAAAAATCTTCAAGCATTACTATATGAGAAAGTATTAAAGAAGTGTTTTCAACCAATTCAAATTCTTAAGTACCCTTTTACTAGGAAATTTTACAATAATTTAATTAAGGAAATTCCATGTTGACAAGATATTTCCAGTATTTAAGCTGTGCGGAGGTTCTTCAGAACACTAAACATGGATCTACCATATGATAAAATGATTCATCCCCTAGGAATCTAACCAAAGGACACAAAAACATGAATTCAAAAGGATATCTGCACTTCTATATTTATTGTATCCCTATTTACATACAATAGCCAGGATATGGAAATAACCTAAGTACCCCCCATAGATGAATGTATTAAAAAGTCATGGTATATTTATACAATGGAATATTACTCAACTATAGAATAGAAACTCATTCCATTTAAGGAAAAATGGACAGGACTGGAAAAAGGATATGCTAGCTGAAATTTGTCAGAAAGAAATAAATACCAGATGGTCTGACTCATATGAGGTATTTAGAGAAACCAAGTGAAAGGTCAATAAAAAAGTCAAACTAGCACCATGGACTTGAGACATAGCAAAGGCAGGGGTGAGGTAAGGGGGCAAAACAGGAGAGGGAAGAACACAGGAATCTGGTGATAGCTTATGGGTCATAAAGTAGCAGAAGACTAGGGAATGCAATGATATAAGAAAAAAATAATAAAAAAAGTTTTTAAAAAGATATTTCCAATATTTATTTAAAATTTGGTTGATTACTAAGTAATATTCCATTGTGTATATGTACCACATCTTTTTAATCCAGTCATCTACTTTTGAGTCCACAGGGATTACAACTGAAATGATAAGGGCCCAAAATAAAGAATGATGTAAAAATAAATTTAAAAAAGAAGAAAAAATGGGTTGAGTTCAACTCCTCTGAATTTATAGAATACATACAGGGAACTGACTTTATCAAAATGAATTATACTGGAATTATGATTCAAATGTTTTGTTGTTGTTGTGACGTGGAAGAAGACGAACACTATGAGCACTAGAATTGTACCAAAAAAAAAAAAAAAAAAGCAGAATCTCTCCTGCATTTATCAAAGTAGTTAATTCAAGGAGTTTGTCATCTGAACAATCTGCTTTCTCCTTCCTCTTCCCACATTTCTACAATTGCCTAACACAAGAACTGGTGACAGCCTGTGCCAATGGGGGCCTTTGTCCCTCCATTGATTTATTATTTTCAAGGGCTGATTATGGCAATTTAAGCTCAAACACTGGACCCAAGCAAGGAAAGGAGAAAATAGTTGTGACTTGGTGGGATCCTCATTTAAATTTCACATGCTATGATTTGAAAACTAAGTATTCTGATTCAAAGGGGTGTTATGATTTTGACAAGCTATATGACACTCTCAGTTACTCGCCCAGTTACACAACAGTCACATTAAAGTCAGAATGAAATAACACATCTAACAAAATGGATAACCAGTGACAAAACAGCTCACTGGGAAATGTCACATTGTGCTTATGACTCACCCATCATCAGTCAAGCTTAGTACTCAGGAGGCCAGTGGTATCACCAGAAGAACCTTCCCCACCAGAATAACTAGCTATTTTTTGGAAGCAACTTTCAGCATAAGCTTCCAGATGATCACAATTAAAAGCAAAAGCTTATTATCCGATACATAACATCACAAAAAATGGCCCTTTCAAAGTAAATAGCCATGCACATACTGTACTGAAGTGACTAGGGAAGTTTTCAAGATAATTGAGATATATGGATTTGTATGTGTTTTTGCATAAACAAGACAATAAAGAAATGAACTCCCCTATTCAGATTACTCAGAAAGAGTGTATGGGGTGGGGACGCACCACTGGCTTTCGTGTCTTCCTTGAATGGCATAGGTTTCCAAAGGAGGGAGGGCATTGGTCTTTGAGAAGACTGAAGGCTAAAGCCACAAACCCAGTCTCAATTCATTCATCTTCAAGATACTGATAAGCGCAATTGCTATCACAAGTACTCACATAACTTAGAGGGGTCCACATAACCACAGGAATGCAAAGGTTGCATGAAAACTCTAGAAACAGAAGAATCAAGAACCAGATCTTTATACTATGTAGAAGTTGGAAAGCACACTTATACCCGCATCGCCCCCCCACACTTTTGATTTAATGTACAATATATATAGTATAGTATTAGGACACATTTTAAAACTGGTTAACCTATGAGATATATACATAAAAAGCAAGTAGAAATTCCATTCAACAAATTTTTAATCCAGACAGATTAAGAAAAATAAAAAAGAGCACACTAGTATCATTCAACTGTACATGTGAGCTTTGTTATAAACAATCAACAGAGTAAGGATCAAAGAAATCTGCTAAAATAGCCCTATAGTCAGTATAGCCTTAGCCAGAAGAAACGTTTAGTGCCAAACAGTCAAAAAATTCATAAATTCTTTCTAAATATTGTAATTTTTAGAGGACTAAGAAAAAATGATCAAGAATAATTTATATATTATCTTCATGTGAATTCTAAGATGCAAAAAGCAACAGCACATTTTTTATGGAAGGTTTGTTCCTAATAAGAAATTTAACTAAGTCTTATGCAGGCTGTCTTTTCTTAAGATGGCATCTTAAAAAGCAAATGAAAAAGATAATTTTTATTCAAATATTAAGTGCTTGCCAAAGATGAATATGTAGTTAAGTAACAATCATTTTTGAAAATACTTTTCTGACCCAAAAAACCCATTAAATTGAATTACTATAAATTTAATATCCTAATCACTATGCTGAAGGATATTTGTTATGTAGCTGTCAACCTCTGATGCACCTTCACACAGCATCAAGAGCAGCTCAGTTAGCATTAGAGTTAAGTAATCATTCATAAGGGATTGACAGTTAAATCCATGTTGTAAAGAAAAGGATCTTAATTGATAATTCAGAAAATTCTTCAAATTCTTTTTCTCTGGTTAGACAATGTATTCGTAGACAACATGGAAATTTGGTAATGTATCAATATAAATATTACTATATTTTATATCTGTAAAATAGGTTTAATTTACAGACCAAGGTACATGAGAAAGGTTTTTACTTACCTTGCTCTGTGTTCCTTTTTGCCACACTAACTCTTTCCCCTAAAAATATCTCAGAAGCAATAAGGTCAACTTTCATAAATCAAGATTTATCCATTTCTGACCGTACAATTTCACAGTACAGATTTCTAACTTACAGACAAAGACAATCAAATCAACTAGACATGGCCATCTGGAGTTTGAAACCACCAAATAACGGAGTAACTGTTAAATGTATTAGTCTAGCTCCCTGAGTGACATTTTCCCTGTGTCACCATGCTAAGTATTCAGGGATATATTCATCCCATAATTTGAGACATCTAAGCCTGCAGGCAAGAAGTAGATAGAAAGCAAATGAAGTTTAAAATACAGAAAATTGATTAGAAGTAGAATTGAATTAACACCTAGAAATTAGATTGCTTATTTAATTATTTCATTTAGTTTTCATTTTCCTTCAATTACTTTGCCATCTTTTGTAATAAATGAAGCCAAATCATACAGAGAAAAAAGTTTTGACTTTCCCTTAAAAAGTTTAGCCCATTAAAAAGGCACAAAATGATGTAAAAATAAACTATTGTATTATTTTTTTAAATTAGCCCATTACATAAACTAGAAATATGAAAATATCTTGTTAACTGTTAATGTTTTCTTAGCAAAGTGATGGCAGTTTGAGGAAAACCCAGCTTAGTGTAAATGATTTCCTAATGACTTTGGATTTCTTCAGTATGCAGTATAAAGAAAATGCCAAATGATCTAAAAAGGTTTTTAAGGCAAACATTTTAAAAATCAATATAACTGAAATGCAAAGTGTTATTACAAATGTCACTATAGTTCATTCTCTTAGAACAAATATATTTAAATAGCCTTCTACTGAAGGTATTAAGGTAGTTGTAATTTTATGGGGACAACGCCTGAGAGGAGAAATCAAACATACTACAAAAATGAACAATGATGCAGTAATATATAACTAAAAAATTTAAAATAACTAGTTTCAAATATGTGTAACGAGCACCAAGCATAAATATATGTGGTGGCAGAGAAACAAAATAGAGATAATAGCCAAGCTGGTATAGTTATCACTACAACTGTGAACAGCTGCATAACTATACACTCTCTACAACTATACACTAAACAGCTCAAGAATAACCATAGAATGTTGGGTCGAAATCGCTGCCATCCATTTATTGGTAGGCAAATGTATCTTGTGAGATCAAGTAGAAAGATTTTGGTATCTAATCATTAAACCATTGCTTGCCCTGGCCCATATTATAGATTTAAGCAGCAAAGAGGAAAAGACAGAAAGTTACTCTTCAGCCTGCTATATGCCAGTTTCTTCTATCCATGCAAGTATAAATTGGGTAGACGTGGCCTAGGAGTACCAGGACTTAATCCAGTGACCAGTTCCTTCTGTGATTTTAGTCATGAGGAGCAAAAATACAAAGTTTTCCCAAATAATTTCCTTTCAGGCAGTCACTGGGCCTGATTTCCATTTTTAATGTAGACCATAGGTTAGAGTTAGACGTTTCAGTAATTCCTTGTTAATTACAAAAATCCTGTAAAATAATGTTTCAAGCTGCTACCAGTGACTAACAACAAAGTTCAGTTTCCCGATTTCGACCCAACATCCCATAATCTTGAAAGAGCATGAACTTCTATAATTAACAGTGGTCTTCCACAGCAGAAATTATCTGCACCAACTACTACACTAACCTGTAGAATCCCTCTTCCAGATGAGACCCCAGGGTTCGTTTAAATGAACGGACAAGGTTGCCTTTGTTGGGGGAAATCTAGGTAAGAAAAAGCCCTTGGATGCCTGAGACAAGGGAACAGCAGAGAAGCAATTCCAAGAATGGGCATATCAATGACGAGTAAAGGTATATTGATAGATTGAGATTGATTTTCTGGTTAATTCTGTATCATGCAACATTTATATTTCTATAAAAATTCCCATGTGACTATTTCTATTTCTCTATTTCCTAAACATAAAAGAAGACATTAGCAGTTTTATAGTCTCTAATATTTGTAACATGATGACATAAAAATCACCTGCCAGAACACTTCAATAGGATACTTAGGAGCAAGTCTCATTTATAGTAACATTCAGCAAACAAAAGTTAATTGCCCCATGTTAGCTTATATACTTTTTCTAGTCATCAAATGCTAGCATAAATCATTTTAACAAATAATATTTCAAAACTTATCTAGTTTTAATTTTGGGTTACATTTTTACTCCTCCATATGTTCACCCTCTACTGAACCACCATGCCAATACCCAATCTGCCTTCCTTCCCCATCTTTTCATCCAACATCTGAAAATTTAAATATCACCGTTCCTGACAATTTCTCAAAAGGTTTTAACCAGAAAGATTTAACCAGAAAGAAGAAACAGTGGCAAAATTCTTAATAAGTACATGCTATTTAATTCAACAAACTTCTTTTGATTCTGGAAGATTTTTCAGAATTTCATTTCTTTTAAAAAATATATCTTAGGAGACTGCCAACATTTAAGAGGATAGAGTCAAATCATTCATGCAGAACAATTTTAGAGAAACAAAACATTAAGTGTTGGACCCAACTGTAAAAACTTTCTCTGTCAAGAACTCCAAGTAAGACCAATATCAGGATAGGACAAAATGAATGAATTCTATGTCCCAGCAAATCTTCAAAGAGAAACAAATTCTATTTATTCTAAAGATAGACAGCCAGAGTTGTAGGCAGTTTTGAAGTGTTTTATGTGATTTGAATTTACTTCCAAGTAGTCACACTGACAATATTAGATCATATGAAATGGAGGAAAATATAGTTCCTTTAGGAATATAGAGTACTTTTAGACTTAAGTCTAAAATTTAGTTAATTTTTTAATTACAAAAGTATATACCCCAACTTAATTTTTTAAATTATATGTTCTAACGTGAATTCTGTTGTTATGAAATAGACTATAGTAACATGCTTTTTAACTGAAAATACATCAAATTGCATTAGATTATAAATCTATAAATGTGTCAGAATTTCAAATAGATTTCAGTGATGAATCAAATATGTACATCTTTCAAATTTCGAGACAATATTTCATAATCTTAACCATAAGTTAAATCGATTCTATAACAGTGTTGAGTCTCTATTGTACTCTAAAAAATGATGATTAATATGAACTTTTAGAAAGAAAAAATAATGTATTATTATCTGTTGAATCCCTATCTTCTAAAACACATAAAATAAATATATATTCATGAGGTATATAAAATATCCCATTATTACCTTACATATAATAATAAGAGAAAATTATTCACAAAAATGAAAAATCATGTAGCAATTTTATTTCTGGCTCTAACTCTGTAATTTTTAAATTTTATGTTTCACTGTTACTTTTATATCATGGTATACTGGTTTTTTACATAAGAGAGTTCAATGTGAAATTTCATATGGAATATTTTCCTCTGTTTCTACATACAGATATTCCCCACTCATATCACCACACAAATATGAGTATCATATATATAGCATATCAGTTATGCATGTGTTATACATGATTAAGATATGATGACACATTATTTGAAGTCATATATTACAGTATTTTCATACCAAACTTTCATTACCTTCAAAATACATTTAATTTTCCATGGGGTGCATTAAATCAAATATAACATTTTAAAGTCTTCCAACAGTTATTTTCATAAAAATTTTAAAAGCCTAAAGGTTGAATGATTTTCCATTTTGGACACAGACACATTTACAAATATAACACTTCTTTCTTCCATCATGTACATAATTATTATCAACATCATATAAGTAAATGTAGTAAAAACCAATAACCAAAATGGAATGAAACAGAGTCCTCTTACTGAAAAAAAAAAGAAAGGATAAAATTATTTGCAGATTATGATGCCAACATGTAAAATCAGAGATAGGAAAAATTAATGAAAGGAAACAAGAGTAACAACAGTATGATTTCCTAGATATAAATACTACGATATATATTTATATATCTTACTCTGATTCTTTTAAGTGTAATGTCTTTTTTTCCCCTCTTGTGATGCACAATGAATTAACAAAATCAGTCATATTTCCTTGAAGCTATTTTAGTGTTCTTGAATGTATAGGAGGCTTCCTGAGATAATACAGATTCCAGATTCTCTATACTCACTGAAAAGACCAGGATACTAAAGACAATATTACATTTCTACAGCACACATCATAACCAACTATGAGATCTCTAGCACTCTTTATACACCCTAGGATTGACATGAATTTAATAAAAATACTAATTCACACTCTATCCTTCAAACTGTTAAGAGTTGCTCCTACTATTTTTCCTATGGAATAAAGTCTCAAGAGTTAATGGTCCTTATTATTATAGAGAATAACTTGGTGTTAGTAAATGACAACTGGCAGAAGAATATTGCAAACTGTTCTACTACAATGATAAGAGAGTTTCAAAATTTATCTTTGAAAGGATTTTTTTTTTAAATTGTTGATCAAATTACAAAGTGAAAACTAGCCAAGTGTGCCATGAAGACACTCTTTGTCTAGTATGGTTATACTATATAAACTGTTGGAGAAAATCTGGGATCTACTGCCACAGAACAAATATACTTTTAAAAATGTCTTATAAATGTGCACAAATGAAAATTCTTGCTATTTGTACTCCAAATGACAATTGTTAAATACCTGTATATAACATTACTATATCTTGTATTTAGATATCTGTACACACATACATTCATGTGTGTGTGTGAACATCTGAAATAAGGTAACATAAAAGTATGTCAAAGAAGTCCAACTCTTTTGCTGAAAAATCTAAGATTTATTAAAGGAATGAGCCACATATTACCTGACAAAATGATAGCGAAGAATGTCAGATAAGAAAAAAACTAAAAAATGGAAGAATGGTAGCATCCATTCTATTTTCTAGTGTAAATACATAACTAGGAAATGGACTCTCTGTTTAACATATACAAGAGATTTAATGTTCTTAATGATCTAGTTTTTTCCCAGTTATTGTCTTTACTTTCCATTAAACATATATCTATCCCAACTACATGTTCCTTTGAACTACTTTACAATTCATCTTTTCTATAGAATAGTTAGAATATAAGAGAACATTAACATCATATATGTCAAAGTATAACTAACATTGATATGTAATACTTGTATGCAGTAATATTTTAATTTACAAATCATGCAAAGTTACTTCTATTTTTTTGTGAATAAATATGATGAACACATTTATAATACAAGGTGAGTTACCTTTCTGGAATAAGTCACCAAAAAAAACATCTTAGCCAATAATGTAAAGAAGCCATAGTAGGACGATAATAAGCAAGATGAGTCTAAACTGATTAATTCCAAATTACTTTCAGTTCCCACCAGTTGCCCAGAAAAGGTCCCAGTCCTGCTTCTCTCTATCCCCATTAGAAGTGGCTAAAGAAGTTCTGTGGCCAACATTGGGATTTCCTTCTCCACACCACTTTCCCCCTCAAACTATTATTGAAAAATTCTAGGTGTTGGAAGTGTCAACATAACTAGACTTGTGAAGAGAAATGCAAGTTGAGGGTACCTATTGTTTCACTATTTTAATACTTCCTTGCTGTTGGACAGAGGAGAAAGTACCCAAATCATGTGGAGCAGTTGCAAACTCAGTTCTTCCTCAGAGTCAGTCATATATTTGAAACGACAGAAATGGTGCTGAGGTCAGCTATGCTGTGATCAGTCACCTGATGACTTTCACACTCATAGGCAGCCACGAAAACTCTACAGCTCATGTGTTTCTCGCCGTCATAATTTCATGCACCATTGTACTCCCAAGGTTCAACTTCCAGTTCACATGATTCCTGATTCTCTGGGACATTAACATTAAAGTTAAATATGGGGGAAACTGATTCTGAGTGTTTGAGTTGAATCCCAAGACAGATACAGGGCTTTTTAAGCCATTGCTAGAAGTCAACTGACTTTAAATCAAGGGATTCAGGATGCCCATTTTATGTTGTCATGTATGTGTGAGACAGATGTCATCAAACTCAGGATTCTATCTTCTCAGCAGCCCAGTGTACCAAATAGATAAGACTGCACATAACAAGATAATAATGGATTTCAACTTTGTGTGTTTTATCAGTTTAGAGACTCTTGGGAAACTTTTTCCTCTAAATGTTCAGCAGCTGTACCAGACAGCTCACCTGTCAGTCTGCCAATATAAGTTCATTATTTTTTTCTGCCATAATTTTGATTTACTTTGGGACATCAATGTTTCCAAGTAAAATTACTCAGTTTCCCATTTTCTCATAAAGCCAGAGCAAAGTGACCACAGTGCTGACCAATCAGATATGGACAAAGTGGAGATCCCGTCCCAAACTTCAGGGCATAACCCTGTTTTTTACCCATATCCCCTTAACCACCTTCTTCTAGAGAGGTAACGTGAGGTTAGGAAGCCTACTGAACATGAAGGAACTGGTGTGGGGGTGAAAACCCCCATGATGAACCAGGCGGCACAAACAGGAATCCTGCAATCTAGATGTATCCTGATGGTTCCACAGAAGCCCTGTGAACTGCTTTCAAGCTTCTCATAGTATAAGATAAATAGATCAAGTTCTACTTAAGCCACTGGAGTAGACTCTCTTTTTACATGCGCATGACTTCCTAACATAGTAACTATTTTTAAGCATGATTCATTATAGCTCTCCTGATATTGCTGATATGTCCAGCACTTTTCTGGGGAGAGAATTCACAAAGAGGATGGGAATTGACATTCTTTGAGGCATCTTTAAGCTCTAAAATCACTATACTTACACAGTAATTTCTTGTTAACTATTGCGATAATTATTCTCATAAACTGACAATTCATCTGAAATATATATATATATATATATATATATATATATATATAGCTTTTATAGGAGTGACTCTAGAAGCTATAGATTCTGTGACATTTCTATCATTTATGATACTAGCAGGAAAGCATGATTAAAATATAACTCACCTCAGATAATGTACAATAGCACTTTCTAAGACAGTAGCAAGGAATAACAAAGAAAGCTGAAGGACTGGTGCTCAAGTTCAGGAATGTGGCAACCATAAAATCCTAATTTTTGAAGTTGTTTTTCTTAAGTGACAATATCTCATTTTGTGAGAGGTTAGCACTTCTTTAAATGATTTTCTTGATTGAGAAAAGACATCTTTCCTAATAAAAAGACATGCCTAAAAAAATCTATGTTCTAAACAGTATCTTCAAGTAATGGTTTAAATGTTGGCTATGGAATACCGTATCAAGAATTACTAGGGTTGAGCTAAGAAGTGTAAATTCAGAAGTCATAATCAAGATTTACTTAAAATTTTAATTTGGGGGCTGGGGTGGGATTGTTTGTTAAATCATTTGTTCTAATGAATACCTGAGAACATGTCTACCACAGTGGACACCTTTAGTAGAACCTATGGTCCTTTTTTTAAAGTTGTGAGTTGACTTCTAGCAATGGAGGACTCTACATAAACCTTGGAGTGTAACTCAGAATTATTTTTTCCATTTTAATATTAATGTTAATATCCCAGGGAAGCAGGAATGTAATGTATTATCTTATCTAAGATATTGTCAACCATGCCATAATGATAATATAATAATAAAAGGTCCTTCATTTTTAAATCCTTATTTAAAAAATCAGACATTTATAGCTAATATAAACCTATCAGGTTGAATGAGGGCAAGAACACTTACAAAATTGTAAAATGAGACCCTTGGAAAGCTAAAGGGAACTTTTCCATTCAATGAAGTTTAATATCACTAGTAATACATATGTAATGAAATATAACTTAATGTATATAATGTTCAAAAATTACTGTCTTTACTGTCTTTACTATCACTAGCAATGTACAAATAAGTGTAATTTTTACATAAGCCATTTTAAAAGTGAGCAAAGCAATGTCATTTCTACATGAAGTATTGCTACAAATCTTACAGATAAACATTAAAAAAGACTTTAAGATTGATAAAAAGAAACAAAGTTGGTGACACTTATAAATGAAGCATACAGAAATAAACTGGTTAACCTGAGGATGGCTCATCTGAAAATCATTAAAAAAATCATTAATCAATTATATTAAAAATGTGACAATGGCTCAGCAGGTTAAAGCACAGCACTAAGAAGTTAAATCCACTTCAGCATGAGTTCGATCCCCACCCCGGGGGAGACCCACATGGCGCAGCAGACCTCTCCTGCCTGCCTGCTGCTCCCCTCAGCAGTGTACTTCATCATTCGGCCTGTTCTGCTCCCCACTCTGTCTCTGGTGAATCCTCTCACTTCCCCTGAACCTCTGGCCTGTACCCCAGTATGCATAAATAAATAAATCTTTTTTAAAAAATGGGACAATACTTTTCTCAATTATCAGTTACTAAAACAATACTCTATTTTCTAATAAGTATTTGTGGATTTAGAAGTAATTTCTTTCATAACTGGAAGTATTACCAACTGTCCAAATGCTCCTAGAAATAACTTTATCCAAATCATCGGCTAGCTTAGTCACATATAAGTGTCATTAAAAACTAATAGTAAACATAATAAAGATCTATGCTACTCTTGTATTTGTATTTAGCTTTATGCTAAATTTTTTAATATTTATTTATTTATGCGTACAAGCCTGAGGTACAAGGGCAGTAGAAGGATTCACTAGGGACAGAGTGAGGAGCAGAGCAGGCAGATCCGCAAAGTACACCGATGAGGGTGGGACATGAGAGGTCTGCTGTGCCATACGTGTCACCTACCTCGCTGAAGAATGAACTCATGCTACCGTGGCTACGGAGAGCTTCAACAGGAGGGCCGTTTATGCTAAATGTTTTAGTGGAGGGACATATATTGTCGCACAGACAAAATATTGCCTTTTGTGATTACTTGATTTTCATGTATAAAAAGCAAGTAACAGAAAAAGGATGACTGGTTAGTCTATGTGTTGACTGGATGATAATATTTATACTAAAGTCTCATGATCAAGGGATATAAAAGGAAATTGGAAAAGAATCAAAGTCTATACGTGACTAAAAGGACCATTTGTATAGGAAAACAACATAGATTGGAAATACGAAGGGTAGGTTAAACAAATTAAATCTTCCAAAAATGAATGGAGAACAAATGTTTAGAAATATCAAAGAAAAATAAGGTAAGAGCCTCACAAGTGAACAAAGGAAATAATACTAGATATAAAACTATCATTCTGAATTAGAAGATTTCAGAGTGTTATCCCATCACATACATTTGCTATTCATCTTTATATCTTCATATTCAAAAACCTTATAGTGAATGGCACTATTTTCCTGGGAGGGTTCCTAGACCTGAATATAATGACAAGTGTCTCAAAAAATCAGTCACATAACACAGATGATATTATAAGTGCATTTGTATATATGACAATGTATAACAAAATAGCTAATGGTGCTATGTCAACTCCATGTCATCACTCACTAGTTTGAACATCATTAAAAAATTAAATTTCCTGATATGTATTCAATGGCTCTTGAATTAGTCTTGAAATTATATCTTAATTTGTTACATATAAGTCCAAGCTCTGAGAGTTGGCACAAGGGGGACATCTTCAGGAAAGGAATCACAGTGTAAAGAATAATTCAAACATGTTTAGTATTAACTCAAAATTCTGTCCATATTTCTAAGTCAAATCATCGTTGTTGTTTTTTTTTTGTAAAAGCATTGTTTTTAGCTTGATAATGAAATTGTCTTATCTTTGAAAACAGAGACCAAAGGCATTCTCAAGACTGTTAAGAGATGAATTTATCTAGGATCTTTTCTTCTTCTGAAACAGTCATAATATGTTTGAAAGTGATACTATTATAATCTGTGTATGGATAGCCATAGCAAATCTATGCTAACATGACAGAATCATCAAATGAGAACTTTTGCAGTTTATTTATTTACAACTCAAAATATCAAGTTTGATAAACTGTGAGACTAACATCATAAATTACAGTTCAGGTGTTACTGTTTTTCTCAAAATGAAAATAAAAAGAGTTCATGTTTATCATTTATGACCAAACAACATCTAGTTAATAATACCATTTTCAAAATCCTTTATAAATATTTTATGAAGTCAAAGACTTGTGTTGCTGTTTGGCATCTGGAATAATAAAACAGCACTGAGATTACTCCTTACTCAACCCTCCTATTTCCAAATCTGAGATCCCAAGATGGTAAAGGACCTGCATATAGCTCATGCGCTGAGTAGGCTGCCCCCATTCTTAACTGGATAACAGATCTCTGCTATATCAGCCTTTAATCTCTGATTATTATTATTTTACTTTTCAGATAATATTTTCTAAGTATATGTTTTATTCGTTTGCTTTTACAAAACTGTCAGCAGTAAAAAATAAGCTCACAGAAGTTCCTACAACTAACTAAGGAGCTTAAAAGTTGAATCTTTTCAAACACTGTGGTTTTTGTAAAACTATATTTCAGAGACCTTACTTTTACTCAGAGTGTAAAAGATGTGTTAAGAAAATTACAGATTCCATCAGAACAAGAAAAAAGAAAATTTCAGTTATCTAGCATACCAAATGTTACAGAAGATAACATTTAGAAGGATGATATCAAGTCTGTCTTTTAAAAATTACATTTTACTGATTACCGTTTCAATCCCAATCTATCTTTCTAGTTTTAGTCTCTTTCTTTTCTGTGTTCAGTGACTGGAAAAAACACCTTTAGATCCAAAATTCACTAATTCATTACACCTTCTCTAAAACATACAGGATCTACAGCTCATTCTCATTAAAGAAATGCATCTCCACCTTTAGAGTCACTCACTCTTTTAATGCTGTAGAAGAGAGATAACATGCTTACCTTCCAAAATAAAATGTTAAATTTAGAATAGTGGTATTCTAACTGCCTATGTCATTTTGAAAGTTTTAAAATGAAAACTAGAATTCCCTGCATTTTTAATCAAAAAAATATAATACACATATTTCAAATTTGTTTTGTTTTGATTTTTAAGAAAAATTTTCACATCATTCTTCATTTTGTACATTTTATCATCTCGGTTGTACTCCCGGTCTTCCCACCACCACTTCACCCATGTGCATCACCATAGACCCTTGTGCTCTTCCCGCCCCAGTTTTGATCCGATTCCCCTCTCTATCCCGGTCCTCCCTCCTTCCCCCATAAAATGTCTGGTTTATATTTGTTAGTTGATTTTCGGTTCAACTTTATTAATTTTTTTCCCCAAAACAGAACTAAAGCTTTTCATTTTTGTGCACTTAGAACCTGAATGTGGAGGCCCTCCCTCAAGATCTAAACTGTCTGTTAGCTGCAAATGGTCCTGGTGAAGGCTCAGCCTATCAAATGGCCACAACCATCACTGGCAGCTGCAGAATCTTATCACTGCGACTCAAATTACTTGCCAACATTTCCGAGGTTAGTGAAGTGAAACTGGCTCAACAAAAGCATGTTTTTCATTAGGTTTGTGTTCTTGGATGCTTTATCTATTATATGTGGACTTCCTTTAAAGATACAAAAATTATTTGTGGTTTATCTGATAAATGCACACAGAATAACTAACTTCTTATGGTTGGAAATAAATTCTTTTAAAATAGAACCTACAAAAATTTCAAATGCTATATTGGAAACGATTTATTTCCTTCTGTCATGGTACCAATATATAGAGATTCAAATATATATAATGTTAATTCGAAATCAACAGTTTTGGAAACAGAAAAAAGAAAACAATCACAGTGTTCTTTAACATAAGAAAACAATAAAAGGGAACTAAATACCAACATTTCAATAATACTTCAAAAGAAAAGATTTTTTTTCTTAAAAAAAAATCTACTGTAAAGCAGTGACTTTCTATTTCTTTGTCCCTTTAGAAAAGTTCAGAGCAAAGAATTAAAAAAAGTTAAGCTTTGTAAGCATAAAATTAGAATACAAAGTAAACAAACCTAACTCAAGACAGAACAATATCTTTTAATAAAACAGGACAACCCCCAAACCAGAGGACCATATATATCTATACATGAAGTTTTTACCATATTCACTGTGTAAACACTAAATCATATAAAAATTAGATCATCACATCTGATTGCAAAGTTGTTTAATCCAAGCATAAAAGTTAATAATGATCGAGCAAATTAATATTCTATTTTTATATTTTAAAAAATTAAGTATTTAATCTTAATAAAAGTTCAAAAAGCATAACAGGAAATTCATGCAAATATGTTCACAATTTCTTAATAGATGAAGTCACTGTAAAATTATGTTAAAGTTCCAGAAAAAACAGTAGTCTCTTAATTGTGATTATATAATCAATAGATCATGTGAAAGTGAATCCATGAAAACAAAATATGAATATCATGCATATTATTTATAATTAATTAAAACATAATTTATCTCAAACAAAATTGTATGGAATCTAAATAGAACAATCCTCCTACTGAGAAGATACTTCCACTTTACTAAGATTATAAAATTCTTTATAAAAGGACTAGCAATTAAAAATCTTTCTCCCTCAAAACTTTTTTAATTGTTTATTAAAAATGTACTTTGTACATTATGATTAATTAGTAAATTCAATTTCTTTGGTCTATCTGAAGAAATATTTTACCTGTTCCCATACATTTTAAAAATCTGTTCAACTAAATCATGCGAATAATGTACTAATTAGGCGCTATCTCCTTAATTAAGTCCATGTTTTTTATATAATAGAAGAAATACCTTTCACATTCTAAAATCACTGGCATTGTAGAGTTTACATTTGAATTGGATACCTCAATGGTGTCATTATAAAAACAAAAATAATGAATCAGAATTTTATCTTAGTCTTTAAGAAAAAAATCACTATTAATTAAACCAATCAAAATCTAGTTACATTTTCATTTGTTATCAGACCATTAAAAATATATAAAACTTATTGTATTTGTGCATGTTAACATAAAGCTAAAAACCCACCAGTTCTTCTCCAAGATAGGATGATAATAACTAACTGAAGAACAAGATATTCTTAGAAACACTAGTCCCAAAATAAATATTCTCTCTGCTTTTTTTTTTTTTCTGGGTATTTAAAGGCACTTTTATCATTTTGCCTATAGCATAATTTTATGTGAAAATAATACAGTGGAAATATTTCACCTAGGAGTTTTGATGGTACCACACATCATTAAAAATATAAATAAATGTAGGACTTTTAAACATCTTTTGTGCCCTGATAAATATTTATCCTTTGTGTGTCTGTGTGAGATACAATCTATTGTCTGCAGTTTCACCAAGGCAGAAGGTGGGGTGGGATACCTCCAAGAGAGTTTGAAAGCCCAAGGTTGTGGAATGGGTGTTTCTGTACAGAAAACATTTAATTAAGATCATTTCTGATTTTGAGTCTCCCTCTGTGCTAATGAAAAGGCGAGCTGTAAGGAAGAAAAGGGGTCCCCCGCTGGCTGTAAACAGGGTAGAACAAATACCCTGCAGCTTCAAAACAAGGAAACATGGGCCCCCCTGCTGGCTAACCATGGGAGGAAGTTCTCTCCCACAGACTTCAGAGATAAGTCCAAGAAAGGGATAAAGGTATGAAATTCATAGGCACAGGGAGAGGAAGAGGAAATGGTACTACATCATTCATTATGGGTTAGTTCCACTGTTGTGTCTTAATGTAGTCTGATTCCTGCACACAAGTTATTTCAGAATTCAGGGCTGTTACATTTGCAAAGGGAAGAGGGACTACAACAGTTCCAGTATGTTCTCAGCAGATCAATAGGGCTGCTCCTGTGCATCAATGGCTAATATTACAGCTTGTTGCTACTTCATATTGATGAAAAATTTTAACTGAAACTCAAACAATAAATGATCATAATAAAGCACTTTATTAAATGGGATCTTTCATAAAAAATAGAATAGCATCTCCATGTTCTGCAAATATCAAACATTTAAAAGAAAAAAATTACAGTTGTAAACCACAAATGCTTTCACCAAAATTAGAAAAGCATTCTTAAGGAAAACCTGACTTTTTTCCTTCATTTGACAACTTCTTTGCAAAGTTATATAAAATAAGCTTGAAAAACCTGATACTTACAAGTCTACCCAACAATACTGGGTTTCATGAGATTTTTACATAGAACTGTGAATTTTTAAGTTTAAGCATTACCTTACACCAAAAAAAAAAAAAATCGTGTTTCATTCATTTGGTCTTTTATTTCTGTTGCAATTCAATGATGATTTACAGCACTATATGTTTTAGGATTGTAGGTTCACACCTCTACAAATTTATGCTCTTACACCATACCCACCAGTGTTACCCGGTAAAAATAATACAACATACTAAATTAAATAATGAATCAATAAATAAACAAATGTCAATGTTTCAGTGCCACATAATCACATGAAAAAACTTCTCATTGGATGAGCTCTGCATATTGAAAAATGCAAACCAGAAACAACCCATTTGCAGGTTTTCTTGTTTCTTTGTATTTTCAGTTAAAACACATCATATTATTAAGAAATGATAATATTAATTCTGTTGATGTCACTAGTGCTTTGGTGACAATAACTTGTTTTGTTTCCTATTTAATCAGATATATTTCTAGTGAAAATGCAAAAAATGACTAAATAACCTTTGACACTAAAAATTCTTTAACAGAATTGAGAGCCCAGAAATAAACTCATCCAAAATGAACAACTACTTTATAACAAAAGAGCCAAAGGCATTGCAGTGGAGCAAGGAAAGTCTCTTTAAGAAAATGTGTGGTAACAGGACAGTCACAGGCAAAAGAATGCACATAGGGTACTATCTCGTACCATATGCAAAAACTAACTCAAAATTGATTAAATACTTGGAGGTAAAATATGAAACCACAAACCAGAAGAGCACATAGGCAAGAGCTTCCTTGATTGGCCTTGGAGACATCTTTGAGGACTCCAATTCAAGGTCAAGGGAAACAAGAAAACATACAAATGACTTGTTACATCAAACCAAAAATCTCCTGCAATGAGAAAACATCATCAAACAAAAAGACAGAATGAAAGGAAACATTTGTACATCATCTGCCTGACAAGAGCTTAATATCCAAAATATATAAAGAACTCGTAAAACTCAACAGCGAAATCTTTTCAAGTAATTGCATTGAGTTAAGATGGGTTTATATTGTTGTTTCCATTATAGAATTGCAGGAGTCCCACTCTCCAGTTTTGTCACTATAATGCACCCACCACCAAAGAGCCACAACACAAGACCATAGACATATAAACAACAGAGTTAAACAACCTGCTTAAAAGATGGACAGAGGATTTGAATAGAGACTCCACCAAAGAATTCATACAATTGGACAACATATACATGAAAAGATATGCATCATCTCCTGTGAAACACATGTGCAAAACACACACACACACACAGAGGAATACTTCTTTACCATAAAAAAGATAAAATGTTGCCATTTGCAGCGACATGGATGGATCTAGAGGACATTATGCTTAATGAAGTAAAGAAAGATGGAGAAAAACAGAGCATGATTTCACTTACAGGTTATATATAGAGAAACCAAACAAAAGGGCAAACAAAATTAAGTACAATATACTTTTGGAACAGGATAAGTAAATTGGGTAGAACAGGTCAATTGTATGGTGAAGGACAGCACTGGTCTGTTAGTGGTGGACACAAATAGTATATACTTATTGATTTTTATTGATACACATCTGAAATATAAAATGTTATAACAATGTTATTTCAATTAAAAAAAGTTGTGCAAAGGAAAAATGTCATAGACAAACAGTAATAATTAGAAATTCATACTTCAAGCTTAAAATGCAATTTTTTCATAAGTTGAATAACTGATTACAAAATAAGGTAGTAGTTGTGCCAACAGACCATTCAGTGTAATGTAGAACACAGTGCAGGTTTTGTATAAATGAAATACAGGGATAAACCTGATTCCCCGTCTCACTAGCTGTGAGTACAACATGACCCAGAATTCTGTGTCTCAGCAACCTTTCTGAGAAGAAGCAATAATAATACCCTATTTTCCTTACCATACAACTTATGTTGAGCATTATGTTACATGGTCATCCAGGATCATAAGCAAGTCTTCCCCAAATCTCTCGTCCTACACAAGATGACTGTTCGGCTACAAATGCTTCAACTTTCCTCCCTGTCAGGCACACTCAAGGAAAGTTCTTTCTTACCCCTTTTGAATTAAATGGGCTCTTATGATTGGTGTTGGGCAATGAAAGGTGAACAGAACTGATGTTTGAAGTGTGAGCCCTTCACCAGTGTCTCTCTCTTTGTGACATTCATCAAGTGGGTCCCTCAGCAGCATGAACTCTGAATACTGCCACATACACCAGCCCCTCTGTCTAAGCGTGAGTGAAAACTAAATCTACTTGGCATAAACTAGTGAGAAGTGAGATGGCTTACTCCTGAAATGTGCCTAGAATATGCTGACTCACAAAGATGTAAACTGCCAAAGGTTACAGTTATGGATGTAAAGCCTACTGAACTAAGTAGAAATAATATTAATAATAATAATAATAATCCTTCTTACCTATATTCTGCCTTTTAGGCACAAATTATAATAGTGTCTTCATCTCAATTATAGACCATTTCTGAGACCAATCATGTCAGCACTTACTATTTTTCCTTAACCACTTACTTCTTACTTTCATAACAGGAAAATTAAGCGATATATATACCGCACAGATATAGTTACAAAGGGGGAAAATGGTACTTCTACCAAAAGTTAACTGCTGTCTTGAAGCAAAGCCACAATACAATTACCTCAGTTATGAATTTCATTCATAAACTGATGTCCAAAAAAAGTGAATTTGACACAGAAAAGAAAATCTGGGAATATCAACATTTAAGTCCATATCCAAATGGCATGTTAGTGACTGGCCATATGACATAAATGAGAAAGTATTTTATAAGCAGTGACATATATAAAATTTAAAATTTCAAATAAATAGGTCAATTAGCCACTATGATGAAAGTTGTGTTTGTTCAAGCCAGGCTAAAACTTAAATGGATTTCTAAGATGTGACTTAGTGAAATAGCTGCCTAAAGGGATTGTAGCATATTTATTCTTTGCATAAGATACTTGAGACTACTTTCCCTATGGAGATTCTTCTGCATAATTTATACACCTCTGTGGTTTTCTATGTGTGCAAGCTTCATTGCATACGAATGACTGTAAAGAAGAAATGTGTTCAATTAAACAATGACAACAGCTATTTTTGAGAGTAAAACCATGTACAAAATACTTTGAAATTTGTTATAACAGAGGCTTTCAACATTGGGTTCACCTGGGGAGATTTAATAAATACCAGCTCCTGAGCCCTGCCTAAAACCAATTAAATGAGAATCTCTGCAAGTGGGACTTGAGAATTCCCCCTCCACCACCCACAGGTATAGATGGCTGAATCACATGGTAAGTGGATATTCTACTTTTAAGAAACTGCATATATTTAAAGCATGCAATTTGATAGATTTTGACACACAAATAAACTATTGCCACAGTCAACTTTGTTACGATTACTGTTTAAAAAAATCTTCTCAATATGCAACTGAAATGAGAAACATGTTACTCAAGGACAGAAAGAAATGAGTAAGAATGAACCCCCTCTAGGAGAATCACAGCATTTGTGGGAGACTCACACTATTCAATATTAGGGACCCTCTCAACATTTGAAAAACTAGGGATACTTTAAGCTATTATATCTATCTGATATTGTGATTATCAAACTCGAACAGAAGTCCCTTTAAAAAGAGGAGGTATGTACAGACCTTTAGACTGAATTTAAATTATTATTTCTATGCTTAAATTATTTTTTTAAGTTTTCTACATATAAACTCTTAGGACTTAGGAGTCTTATAAAAATATGAAGTCAATATAATAGTATAAAATGTAAATATGCTTGTAATGCAAAATTCATCTTATTTCATTGATATCAATAGAAAGTTGAAAATTTATTTCCCAAGTATAGAAAAAAAATTGATAGTAACTAAGCAACTAAGTGTTTTCTCCATCAATGATTAATAAATTAGTGCAATCATAATACATTCCATCTAAGTTTTCTTAATTTTGAAATGACAAAAAATGATTTGTAGCTATTCAAACACTGTGTCATTACATTCTGTGTGAAATACATCAATATATATCAAGTATTAAAAGTTCACACACTTTGACTCCTGGGAAGAAGTGACAAAAACCAAGCAGCTACAATTTTAAAAATGATCATGACATAAAAACAACATTTGATTATAAAACTTTTAGCTACAAAAATCATTAGGGGGATCTAGCCTGGTGACTTTTATATGATAAGACAAAGACACGCAATTGCTATTTGAGCCAAGCTGTGAGAACAAACAACTAAATTTATTCAACCCAAAAGCAAGCTGATATCTCCATCTCAGTTCTTCTACAAACTCCTCATGATTCTCATTTCTAGCCAACTGGACCCTACCCGTTGAGTTTTAGAATGAAACATCCTACTATATGTTAAAAAAAAAAAAGCACTAAAAATTACATACTTATAATTTATGGGCCCTCCCTGGTGGCGCAGCAGGTTAAAGCACAGCACCGAGAATCTAAAGCTGCCTCGGCATGAGTTCGATTCCCGCCTGCCCCGGAGGTGACCACATGGTGTGGCAGACCTCTCCTGACCCGCCCACTGCTCCCCTCAGCAGTGTACTTCATCGATCTGCCTCTTCTGCTCCCCATTCTGTCTCTGGTGAAGCCTCTCACCACCTCTGGCCTGTACCCCAATTCTGCATGCACAAATAAATAAATCTTTTTTAAAAAAAAAATTACATACTTATAATTTAATCTGAACAAAAATAAAAATCATAATAAAATAGTCTTAGAGGTGACTTCTTTGATTATTTGGTGATCGCATACACAGACACTCAGATACCATTTAAATCAATCAGATTAATCTACTTGTATCATAAAATAATTAATGTTGATCACATATAACTTCCCACTCATGCCATACACTATTATTTACTTTAGCTTCTATAGATTTGGAAATAGTCAGTGTCAGAGTGTTAAGTAGTTATAACCATAATTATGATACTTCAAGCCTCAACTTAACATCTAGTAAAACATAGCTTAAACTTGGTAATCTCTAAGTGACAAATCTGGACCCCATAGTTTGGTATTGTCCCAATGTAAAATTTCAAAGACTTGCATAAGTTAGCAAGCTAACCAATATCTCTGCAGTCTGATCCATTAAGGATCTCACTAGCTCCTGCTTAATATGAACCCAAATCTTCTCAAAATAATAATCAGCAAACACCAATAAGTATGCGCCTACAAAATGAAATATGTAGTAAAATAAATAACACTTTAAAAAGTATTTTATGGAAAATTCATTCTGTAAATAGAACTCTAACACAATTCAAAGAAAAATGGATGAGATATTTTAAAATTTCAAATATCACCTCCAAAATAAACTTTGACTACATTTTATTAATATGTTTTTAGTTTAAAAAAGCATATTTTATAGCACATACTGTAACATTTCCAAATAGAGTATAATATTCTAAACAAAACCAAAAATATGGCAAGTATGAAAAAATACTATTGGCCATGTTGATTTTCTGGCATTCTCCCAAAATTCTATGTAAATAAAATAGAATTTAACTGATATGAAGTAAAAGAATTAGCTTCAGCTATATGACTATAACAACATTTGCAAGTCAACTGGTTAACAGGGAAAAACCAAATCACCCGCTTCAACCAACAGATTAAATAATTTATATTTTTCAAGATGTATAGAACATTAACAAATTTTAATAATTTGGTTCCTTAAGAAATGGATAACAACATAAAATAGAATAAAATGTATAGTCTATCATTCATAAATGATAATTTATGATTTAAAATTTGACCAATGTGAAAGTAATATCACATGGAATGAGAAAATATAATAAATACAACTTTAAAGCACTTTACTTAGGTCATGAGAGCTGATGTAGAATTACCAATATTTTAGACTTGCCCTCATATTCAACAATGGCAAATGACATACAACCTCTCTGACACAATGACTGTCACAAGCTTAAGCAGCTAAGTCTTAAGGGGGGACAGGCGTGTTAGTCTGTAGTTCCAGACAAGTGGCAGGAATTCAGACTTTGTTTTTTCCATCTCAAGAATTGAGGAAATAAACTCTCAATTACTCTCTCCAAAATAAAGCTAGGGTTAGTTTCCCAAGAGGTCAAAATGTCTGATGTACAGAATTTAAAATTATTTTAAAATACAGTTAAGTATTTACTGAAGCCCATAAATTAGTTTTTTTTTTTAAATTTTACCTTAAAAAAATAAATGACATTATCTGGAAAAATAAACTTCATATGTGTATTTCTATATACAATCCTACCTACCCTACATATGCTATATCAATTGCATTTTAGCAGATAAATTAATTCACAGAAACTTTACTTTATCTCCGATTTTAGAGGAATGTGATAAATATTCCCCAAGCTTACAAGTCACATTTTTGCATGACATGGTAATTTTAGAATAAAAATAAAGCAATGCTACTTCTTTAAAGAAAACAAAATATGAGTGAAGAACAGTAATAAATAGTTCTCATTTCAATACTTGGAAAGCTGTACTAGTTACTGGTGAACAAATTTGGTGAAATAATAAGTAGTTCCACTTACCATGTGGATAGAGTGCTTGGAATTCAATTTGGAAAATTATCCCAATAAAGTTCCTGAAGAGCTGAAAAATGAGAAATTGAGCAGGATCAATAAAACATGCTTTATAGATAATTTATGTTGTATTAATTCCATATGATCTTTGACTCAAACCTGTTCCAGATTTCTGCAAAGATACATCCAGACTCATGATTATCATTTAATATGAGTATGGTCAAAACTCAGGAAGCAGCATGCCATTTTATTTATTCACATACCACCTGTAGTGTTAGAAGCTCCAGTCTACCTGCCCTCAGCCTCAACCCTGCCCCACAGAACGACACTTTAGATTAGAAAATGATAATAATTCATTCTGAATTCTGATTTGATATTTCTCTTAAAGCAAAGGACGGCCCACTTAATTTCACTGCACACTTCCTAGGGGTAGGGGTAAGGGATTCATTGTGCTACTTCAATATGGTTAGAGTAAACTTATATCCTGAAATTTTTAAATCCATATTTTAGGTAAGTTAAATGATAAGTTTATCAATTACGTCACCTGTTGAAAGGTATTTATTTAAGATGATTATGACATTATTTAGATAAGATATTGTAATTTCCTAGGACTTTTGTAAAACCAGACGTTCTTTCAGTACAGTGTTTTGAACCAGCGTAACTCAAAAAAATAAATTAAAAAGAAAGGAAAGAAGAAATTAAGTCAGGGAGGAAGGGACAGAAGGAGAAAGGAAGGAGAGGGAGAGAAGGATGGAGATAGAGAGGAAGGAAGGGGAGGGAAGGTGGAAGGAAGGAAAGAAGGAAGGGAAAATGGGAAGGATGGAGGGAAGGGAGAGGAAGGGAGGGAAATAGATTTTAAAAAATGAACAAAATGAGACCCAATGAAGGAAACATAGCTTGACCGCTATCTTAGAGCCCGTACTATGAACAGATACATGGTTTCAAGACTTAAGGTTCTCTCTCCCATGGTATAATTTTAAAACATATTTATTAATGTTCTGATAGAAGCCAGAAATCATATTGGGCACTGGGTGACACGATAGATAGAAACATAGCTCTGCCGTCATGAATCTTAATTCTAGCAATCTTGAGTCATTAAATACTAAACACACATTGCCGTTCATAAAGAATGCAAATATAACCAAGAAACCAAAATTTTTTTTTTATTTTTTTAAAAAAAATTATAATAGCTTATTTTTACATATTTCTGTGCACTTTCCCATCTCAGTTGTAATCCCCATTGGCTTCCCATCACCACCAATGAGTATTTTTTAAAGAAATCTTTGATTTGCTTACTGATCTGAGTCTGTGTCAAATCCAGGCTCAATACGATGCTCAAAACAGGTTATAAGGATTAAAAGTTCCACATATGCAAATGGGTAAAGAGATTCCACATGGACAGGCAAAATAAAGACCTTGAGATCAGTTCCACAAATCATATTCAGCACTGCGTGTAGTGTTCTGCTTATAGTATTAAATTGTAAAAGAGAAGGATGTAGCTTAAACATGAAAATTTGAGGCTCTAGACTCCTAAAACACTAGTCTCACAACTTCTTTTTTCTACTAATAAAAGTAACTACCTTCCCATTTAGTTGTATTAGCTTGATGACCTAGAAATACTAATTTAAAAATTATTTCCATGTTAGGCAATTAAAATATTTTCTACATGGGCCCTCCCTGGTGGCAGTGGGTTAAAGCACAGCACTAAGGAGCTAAAGTCACTTCAGCATGAAATCCATCCCTGCCCCGGAGCTGATCCACATGGTGCAGCAGACCTCTCCTGACCCACCCGCTGCTCCCCTCAGCAGTGTATTTCCAGTGTACTTCGCCAGTCAGCCTGTTCTGCTCCCCACTCTGTCTCAGGTGAATCCTCTCACTGCCCCTGCACCTCTGGCCTCTACCCCTGTCCTGTATGCATAAATAAATAAATCTTTAAAAAAAATTCTGCATTGTAAAAATCCAGTGAAACATAGAAAAGAAATAACACACTAAAAGAATGTACTGAGAATGATCCCAAGTTCTGCTTAAAACTAAAACAATTAACAGAAGCGATGCAAGCTTACTAAGTATGAAGTGATTGTTGGTTAGGTTCCTTAAGAAAGACCAAAAACTATAAATGCAGTTATGTTTCAGTGCACATAGGGAAGGCTTCTGTTTAGCAGGTTATCATCAGATTCCCCATAAACTCCATCAAGATGATATACTAAATTAACAAATCGTTTCACTAAAATAATCAATTTATACAGTGGACCCATGATAGGTGAAATGTTTCCTTCATCCTAAAGAAGAGATGTGGTCAGTTCTTCAAAGTCTGGTTCATGTTCACACACTGGATTATTCATAGACCTGATACCAAGGTAAATGACCCTTAATTATTATTTTAGTATCTTTTCCATGATTTCATAGCTAAGAAGTGTTTTTAGTATTCTCATACACTTAGGACATTTGGAACATTTTATGGCAGCTATCATAAAAATAAAATTGTAGGCCCTCCCTGGTGGCGCAGCGGGTTAAAGCACAGCACAAAGAAGCTTAAGCCACTTCCGCATGAGTTCGATCCCCGCCTGCCCCGGAGGTGACCACATGGCGTGGCAGACCTCTCCTGACCCGCCCGCTGCTCCTCTCAGCAGTGTGCTTCGTAGACCTGCCTGTTCTGCTCCCCACTCTGTCTCTGGTGAATCCTCTCACCCTCCGCATCTCTGGCCTGTACCCCAGTTCTGTACGAATAAATAAATCTTTAAAAAAAATAAATAAATAAAATAAAATTGTAACATATAATAGTAACATATATTATTACATATTGAATATGCAGCTAACTTCATCATTTAAGGATATTATCTTTTCAGAACTATATTTAAAACCATGAAACTGATATTCAGAATCAGTTACACCAAGATCAGCTTCATTTTGTCTTTGTCTAGTAGATGAGATTTCTCTGAGTTTTCTAACACTCTTCTACTTGCAAACTCAGATATAGCGCATTTTTATGAAAAGACCTCAGAATTAAGAGGTTATTAAAAGGTTTATTATGCTTTTATTTCTAATCACTGCCATTATATACATCTTGCTCATAAGATTTTTGATTTTTCAAAAATATCAGTGTCTTCCCCTCTTATCCTATATTTTGCACTGAAAATTTCACTCTGCTTGTTAGCTTTGAAATGCGTGGTAGACACATTGATATTATCTGTCAGGAAGTTAGAAAAAAATGTCAAAGTTTATCTTTTTAAGTATTGTATTATTTAGTATTGGGAATTGCAAATCAAATAATGGAATGATAGAAATAATACTTATGCCCATTCATCAAAGAAGGCATTAAATAGGGGTCAAAAATTTATGACAGAAAAAAAACTAATTTGATGCTATCCACCAATCTCTCAATTACATTTGTTTGAAATTCAGTTATCATTTTTTAAAAACAATACCTATTGTAGACCTAAGTGAAGGAAAGAGAGGCAAAGAGTAAAGGGAAGCAAAATTCTAATAATTATCGTCTGCCTCATGCCCGCTGTGTGTTATGAAAAAGTAAGCCAGGGAGTGACAAGACTTTATCAACCACAATTTCCTTGATGATAAGGATAACAGCCATTTCTCCTTCTCTTATGCCTCAGGTTGAATGGGCACATTATGAGTAATCTTCCTGTCTTTATATTCTTGTTTCTTCTTTACCAACTGCTTTAATACAAATCATTACTAGTGCTCATGAGTCTCTCACCTAGACAGCAGGTCTCTGTATCTTGTGAGCCCCTTTAGTTAATGTCGTCCTCTTTTTTTTCACATGTACTCAAAAAAGTGCAAGCACTTTTTAATTTCTCTTTATTATTTTTAATTCTACCATGCCAATGAGTGGGTGCTTCCATTTCCACTCCATTACTGAAACTGAGCTCAAAAAGCTCCACAATAAATTTGGAATAGCAGCACCTCTTGGATTATCCTGGTGAGCTCTTTCAATGATTCATCCTCCTCATAAACATTATTTTTCTACACATTGCTGTTCCTAATTTTATTATTTCTCCTCTTGGCATTTTTTCTTGAATAATATTAATACTCCATTTATTAACTGCTGATGACAAACAAATTTTGCCTCAATCCAGTCCACATATTTGCCTACTTACTTGGCATTTCCACATGAAATTCTCATATATATTCCCAGACCATTGAGCTCCTGACTACTCCCAAACACCCCTCCTACCCCTGTTGATGGGTAACATCATCTTTCTCTCATTTACTCAAGATGTTTGACTGGGGATCAACCCTTGCTATTATATTGTTCAGGTCATCAAAATTTTATCACTGACTTAATATTGTCCATGTTACTTCTTTAACATATCCTGCACCAACTCCTCTCTACATTCTAGACACTTTGGTGTTATTTCATTCATCAGTATTAACTGAGTGATTCATTTTAATTGATCTTTTTTTTCCTCTTCATTTCTGTCAGAGATCTAAATGTACAGCTCAGTATTTACTGAATATCCTTTAAAAGGTCCTCACTGCCTAAAGAAAAAAGTCTACAGACTTTAAAATCCTTTGTGATTGTGTCCATGACCTGACCCTGCTTTATCTTATCCTCATTCTTATCTCTCAACCAACATTATCTACTGGCAGTCACATATACCAGACATGCTGTTTCTCTTATTTCTATTCTGCCTTTGCCCTGCTTCTTGTCTGAAATAGGTCCCATCTCTGTCCATGAACAAGTCTGTTACTGTTCATCCAGATTCTAATGGAACTTTCCTCATTCTTGGTGTTCCTGTATAAAGAACAATTCTTGATCATTTTACAACTATTTGTACAAGTTTTTATAGCAACTCTAACATTTTATGGAACCAATTGATCCATCCTGTTAATTTCATTCTACTGGTTTGTCTTGATAACTCTATCACCCTGGGTTTTCAATGATGGGTGATAAAAATCAAGTGTCTATAAAGAATTAATTAATTAATGGTATAACTCAAAACCTACCTTAAAAAACTAAAAACACTAATACTTCTAAATAACTGTTAAAATTCCCCATGGTTTTCTATTATCCTTTTGAAGCAGTGTCCAATGAAAGCAACATACCTATATTATGTAAACAATCTAGTACAAAAAAAGTGTCAATGCAGGACAAATCTATTAGGTCAACTACTCATAAGCATAAACAATTTCATGGACTTTGGCTAAAGCTAAACTTGGCAATACAATCCCAAGTTAAACTTGAACTTCAGAATTTAGGGAGAAGGAAAACAATCAAAATAAAACGCATATTCAGCTTACTTCACTTGGCTGTGTTTCAAGACACAGCCTAAAGTTCTGTTACCTGTCTTGTTCTTATTGCCAAAACTACCCTTAGGGAAAGCATTTGAATTGCTTAAGGTTTTCAGCAAATGGTGATTTTTAAAAACATATGTAATGTTATTCATGTGGTTGAGTCGGAACTACACATATCCAGCAGTACAGATGGAAATGATTTGCTGTGGAAACCGAGATATTTTTATAATTTTACCTATAAAAATAAATTCATATCCTGTTGCATATGAAGAGTCTCAGACCATAAAATAGACACAGTCATATTGAAACAGAACACCATCACGTAACAGCTATGACATTTAAATTTGATGCTTTCATACTGATGACATTTTACCTCTATGTTAATTATATTTGAATCACTATTTCAATTTTTAAGATACACAGCAATGTACAAACATCTCTGTAAGAGATTCAAAAAATACACATACTTGATAAGTAAAAGTTTCCTTTTCTCCTCACATTTTATTCCCTTCTCAAAGGGTTTTTGTGCACATCACTTTAGTTATTATATCATATATTTACATATGTGATTTTTATACACATAATTCTAATCATATGTATTATTCCATACATTATATTTTCTCTTAATGTTGAGATTTAAAGAAACTATAGAAGTATGAACTGCAAAGAAGACTGTTGAAAAGTGATTCAAAAATTTAAACTTTTAACTAATTCAACTCTGCAAAAGGAGGTACATATATTAACTGTTCAAAATAATAAAATTAGAAGAAACAATATATAAACATACAACAATATGGGAATGTTTTAATATACTACAATATAGCCATTCAAGATTATCCATCCATTCTAGATAATCATGTTTGTTTTTAAAAATGACACCTTAATATAGAAAAATTATGTGGCTGCTATTTCATATTGTTCCTCTGCTAATAGTAAATCAGTTTTATTTATAGCAATATTCACCAGAATGTGTCTAAAAAAAAAATCAGTAAGTTATCTTATGTCAAAGAAAATACTTAAGGAGTAAGAGTTGCTAATAGGTTTTAGATTGAAAGGGGATAGGATGTTTGCTTAGATACACTCCCCCTCCGTGTGTATTTACAAAGAGCAATGGACTTGAAAAAGAACTCTGATTGAGACATTTGATCTTTCACAGTGTACTTATTGATCTCTAAGTTGTAGCAATAGTGATGATTTAAAAAGTGAGGAATATAAAAGCAATTAGACGAAGTGTCACTCATTGCATGTTTTAAAAATACAGGGAAAATTCCTCTTCAGCAATTCTTTGATTAACCCAAATAATTCTGATCACCTCAGTTCTTTATTCCCTACCCATTTAATTTACACAACATATAAAAGCAACTGATTAATAAAGTAATACATCTTTGGGTAAGGATAGTAAGACCACACCTTAAATTAAAATGTCAGTAACAAAATGTAGCTTTTCAATGTGACATTAAACTTATTTTATTAATAAGCACTAACCTATTACAAAAGATTAAATAATTTATTTCAAAAATGTTTATTAGTAATAGATTAAGTATAATTAAGTCTTAAAGAATGCAATAGTGCTTTATTTTGATAATTTGACATTTATGCATGCGAACAGGAAAGACTATATGTTTTATATAAAATAATGCAAAGAAAAACGGCTAGTAATACATATGTCTAGATCCTGTTAATACACACTATATACCTACACACTTAAACAGAATCTCATCCGTGTACAGTAAATACAAGGAATTAATTGAAGACTGAATTATAGTATCTGGGTCTACTATATAATAGGTTCACTCGCCAGGTTCTACAAATGTAAGTAATAGAAATAGGGACAAAAATACCAGACATGAAATATGATAATGCACATAAATGTGAAATATCTTGAAAAGGGCTTAAGACAAGAAAATAATTGAAAAATAATTTAATAAATATGATGTAACTGATTTATTAAATATTTTTAAAAGCTCAGCTCCTCTCAAAATATTAGAAAACAGATGGTTAAATGGTCCACTTAAGGAGATAAAAAGGGCAAACAATTATTCTATAGTTAAAGATAAGTCAATAAGCTTATAAATAAAATATAATTTCAAATGTACCAATTTTCTTAAAAATAACAATCTATTTTATTTTTTCTCCTTTGAGATGAGAGAAAATATATCTTTCCACATTTCTTGTGAATTATTTTTTACAATTATATTTAATAAATATATTCTTAAAAATTAGTTGACATAGAGTATCTCATTTAATTCCCTTTCAGAGTAGGAATTATATGCTTCCTTCTACTGCTGAAAAATTGGAACCCAGAGAAGTCACACTATAGAGTGTAGCGATGACCCATACCACACCACATTGCCTTAAATTCTTATATCCAAATATTGTAGACACGTCCATGAGTACTTTGCACCTAGTTTTAATTGACTTTCATTAATCAACAGAAACAATCTTATTAAGATCTTTTAAGATTGTATTTATGAAATACAGAATAACTACCACTTAATAAACCTAGTTATATGTTACCAGATACATTGCATTCTTTCCATTTGATAAGAAGGATAAGGAGGGTGTGAAATGAGTTTTTATTGTTTGTTGTTGTTGGATTGTTCTATTTAGAGAGAAATTCTCTGTGATTAAACAGTAACCAGCCACTGAAAACACGGTGATCTCAGTACTCTATTTATATAAATTAGACAAAGTTCCCATTTTCCATTTTAGGGTCTGGACACCTGGTGCACCATGTCCAGCAAAAGCGTCAGCATAATTGAAACCATCCTTCACTTGCCTGTCACATAAATGAGATTTTGAATTTTGAAAACTATATAATAACAAAATATAGATAGCCTTTTCTCATGTTATTATGTTGAGTGCCAATGTTTATGTCCCTAGTTGAATTGTTCTTGTGACAATTTCCATAACTTTCAAAAATCATTTTTCACTTAATAAAAGTACTTTTCATTAGTAAGACCTAATTACGTTATGCAAAAGCCAGAGATAATTATAGTTCATCCAGACATTCTTAATATGTATTAGTAGAAACATTTTACAGGCCTGATGAGAAACTCACATATCATTATCCAATCTCAACAGCTGTTTAGCTCAATCTTGCTATAATCAAATCAAAGTTATCATCCTATCATGCCTAACCTGCCATATTCTTCCACATTTATACCAATTTAAAAATATATTTTAAATCTTCAGATCTATTTAAGTCTTTACAGTATAATTAAATGAGTTTTACTAAACCAAGCATGTCCTTTTCTTAACATAATTAAGCTTGCACTATATACATATTTACAATTCAATTTATCATATATTTGCTGAACATCTACCTTATCCTCAGTGTTAAAGGAACTAGGAATCCTAAGATGTTATGGAACCTTTTATATGCTCTAACCAACCAAATCCCACCAGGAAGAAAAATAATTCTATTTACTATTTATGCCTACCTTCCATCTCTTGATTTGCCCAATTTTTCAAAGTGGCTATAAAATGTCAAAACTTCAGCTCAGTAATATACTCATTAAATAATAATAAGGGAAATGGGAAGCATTCCTTTATAGAGCAATATTTAATTGCCTTCAAATGTACTTTAGCACTTCGTCCAGAGGATTTCATTTATCCAAAGGGCTGGTATTTCCACCATTTCCGTTGGAATTTTACTCCATAACTGAACAAATTTCACTGCTAGATTATATTTCCTGCCATTCAGTTCATCTTCTTCCTGATTCTTAAGCCAGAGATAGTTACCTTAGATCTGTACCAAAAATTAATTTTGCTTTGTGTTAGCAATCTGGGAGAGTCAACAGTCATTTGTAAATTTCCCATGAATAATAAGCTTGTTCTTATCTGTGATGTGTCAACATTATTGTAACCATTTCTGAAAGATGACAATATTGTTTTGACAAGCAAGGAAAATTTTAAGAAGACTAGCTACAATGTTGAATCTTTTCTATTCACATCAGGAAACTTCAGATCATCCACTTTGGGAAAAAAATGGGGTGAGTAAAAACCCTATTCTTGTAAAAGAACCAGAAGATACTTCCTATACTGATAGGAGCAGTAGAAGTCTTGGAAAACAAAGTAATATTTTCACTGATGACCCAACAATTCCTTCAGGATTTTCAAAACACTTGAAAAAAAAATTCTTATTTTAAAATGTGCACCAACACTCCTTTATTGAGAAATGCTATATAGTCATCAAATATTCTAGTCCCTTCACATTTTTACCAACTTACTATACAGACGTACTTAGCTTGGGAGGTTGCTTTTACTCCACGTTTAAAATTTAAAAAACTTTCAGGACATTTTCAGCCTAATGGTCAATTCACAGATAGTAGTATATGAGATGACCAAAAAAGATTTGAAAAGCATTAATGATGATTTTATGTAGAATTACAAAATGAAAAGAATTACAAAATGAAAAATAAAAATAATTACAAAATGAAAAAAAAAAAATCCTGCAACAACCAAACAAAATACTTTTCTTCTCACCACCCTAGTACTTTAATTCCCTGAAATGCAGAAATTGTATCATTCTCTCAAGTGGTAAACTGGAGCTTGCGTCTAAGAGTCCTTTACAGAATAAGTGATCAGAAAGATGCAACACAAGTCACAAGAATATGTCAGCCATTTAGGCTGCCCAAGTTTGAAAATACTGGTGAGAACTCAAGCAGGAAACCTTTTCATAATTCTCTCTCTTTATGCTAAACATTAGTATTCAGCCCTCGGAATCCCTTCAAGGTGGATAGAGTAGTGATGGCAGATAAACTCTAAGAACTCAGACAAAATATGAACCAATCAGAGAGTGGGTTAAGCTTACCCCTATTCAATAGGGGTAACATTTTCCTTTTCCTTCATCAAAACCCTCCCGCTTGTTGAATACCACCAATGAACAGGAATTAATGAATGCAATTCCAGATATCTCTAGGAAGTCCTGACCTTTTCTTTTTAATATTTTTTAATAGAAAAGCTGTAGCTGAGACTGAAGCTTTTTAAGAGCATGTAGTACCTATGAAAATTGTATTAGATGATTTTTCTCTAATTAAAGTACTTTCATTTAAATTCTGCAACTGTACTATATTTCCAACAGACAGTCTCAAACATAGTTTATAATAAGCTCAATGGAAATAAGGTGATTTATCTAAAAGTTGGAATAATGTTAGCTAAACATTATTCCATATTAATAAGACTACATTAAAAAGACTACATTAAGACAACATATTAATAACTTGCATTTTCTCTGCAGAAATTGGTGAAGATTGTTTTATTTGACCTTAACTTTGGTTAAGTTATCTTCTAGGAACCGTAACATTTTTAATAATTCATGAAAGATATTCTTAGGGAAGAACACCTGGAAACCAGGTTTTAAATATTTTACATCAACAATATTTAATATTTTATATCTAGGCTCTCCCTGGTGGTGCAGGGTCTAAGTCTTAGGGCTATAAAAGCTATCACCAGCCACTGTGGCGTAAATTCAATCTCTGGCCAGGGAGCTGACCCACATGGAGCAGCAGACCTCTCCTATCCCCTGCTGCTCCCGTCAGCAGTACATTTCAGTAGATACACCTGTTCTGTTCCCCAGTCTTTCCCCAGTAAATCCTCTCACCCTCTGCCTCTGCACCTCTGACCTACACCCCTGTTCTTGTATACATCAGTAAATAAAAATAAATTCTTAAAAATTATACTTTATATATGGCAAATTGTTGTTAGCAGTTCAAATGCATGAAAAATGATACAGCTATAGACTAGGGAATTCAAAAGGTTACTTTACTCCTTAAACATTTTCAAAACCTGTTTTACCGAGGACATTTAAAATATTATTTTAGTGATAATATTTTAGAGAACTAACAAATATTACTGAGTTTGCAAACTTACATGAACCACTTGAGAAACTCCCAGTATTATTCTTTCCTTTGCTGAAGTCTAGAAGATTTAGAAGGAGTGATGAAGACTTCAGCTCTTAAAATGTATTTATCTCCCTACACAATTTCAAAAATCTCTGTTCCTGATGCTATCTAGAAAAGAATGCTGAGTGAGGATTTAATCAAGGGAAGGCATTTAAAGATAAAAGTAATATATTTACCTTAAAAGGGTGGAGGGATTATCTATCTCTTGCTAGTTCTTGCTTAGAATTTTTTTTTTTTTGCAAAATATAGTCATTTATGACCACAATAGAAGAGAGCTCTTTGTACTTCTCTCCATTTCAAGGTTTCCAGAGATGTCATTGCTCAAACCCAGCAAAAGCCAAATACTTGACCTGGGAGATTATAACATTCCCATAGTTAAGGAGATCAAATGTGAGTACTCATTATCACTCATCAAGTAATTCCCAATGATAAATGACAGAGAACAGTATGTCAGTGAAATACAGAATCTCTAGATTACTCTCCAATGTAAATAATTTCAAACCCCATAAATCTACTTTTCGAAAAGTCTTGTCTGTTCTTTCACTTCCATTCCTACAGCCTTAATTCACTTTGCTCCCCACTACTCCCATTCACAATTTTTTTCCATTCCAAAATGCTCTGGACATGACCTTCTTTCTCAAACCTATACAGGCAGCAGGTTTTGAAACAGCTTCTGAACTATAAACCAATGATTTGAGGTCCGTCCTAGTGGGTCTCAGATACCTTTGCACATGCACTCACTAGCTGTCTATAGTTGTGTGATTTTCCAGGCAGTGCCTTCTATCTCTGTCTGGTGGAGAGCCCTTATCAATGTTTCAAGTTCTGCTTAAATATTGCCTTTTCCAGATATTGCCTTTTCCAAACACTGCCTTTTCTTCATGAAACATTATCTACCTAATACAGAACTTAACACATCTGACTGCACTGTTTACTTATATGTAGCTCTAGCTAAGAATTTTGAAAGTAGAGGTGTCTTCATTATAGATGGACCCTGTACAGAAGCCTGACTAAACAGTTTTGCTTGTACAACATAAGTGGGTGATAAATGTTTTGGCTCTCCTTTGGGGGGAAACAAATAGACTGCATTTCCCAGGTTCATCTGCTCAAGGTATGGACGTGTGGCTTAATTCTGAAGACCAAATTCTGGGTTGGATTGTCCAAGTCAGGCCCATGGCATCCTGCCACATGTGGAATTCTATTGAGAGGCAGTGGGAGTTGTTAACAGAGGACAAGATGGGAAGAACCTGGGTCCTTAAATCAATGAACAGAGGGTCCAAGGTACCCTATACTGAGTATGTTCTGAGTAACTTTTAGATGTCTAAGATGCTGGGGGTTTATCTGTTTTCCCAGAGAATGGAGGCTTACTGACTCAGGTCTGCTCACTAGTCAGGCGATTATTACAGTGAAGAACAATAAGCAATGCCATAAAGGCTTTGCTTTTAGATAGTTTCGCTGGAATTCCTTGACTGGTACAGACATGTCATCTTTCCTCCAATGCTGAAACTATCCCCACTGGGATGGAATTTGCTACGTCTGCAGGAAGTTTCCAGATCTTCTCACTGTCTGAATCCATCCAATCAGCTAATTTAACTCAGTCCAATCCTTCCCCTCAATCAAGATATTTTTATCTTACTTTGTTTTCATCTTGCTTTGTACTTCTGTCAGAGGAGTCTTTATAGTCTCCCTTTTTTCTAAAGTCAGTTAAAGAAATACTGTTCATTAACCCTCCACAATGCCATCAGCTACTAGTGAGCAGGAATTGTGCAAGATGTTACTCTGTAAATCCCAAAGTAAATGCCAGAATGGCTGGAAAGAGATCAGAGACGTGATCAATCTGTTCTCAGATTTTCATAAAAAGCATGTAACATTCCTCTTCTTAAATTAAAATATTTAGGCTACTCCCAAAGAAATTAATCTAGGTCATTATTTATAATTTAAAATAAATTAAAAAGAAATGACAATTAATTTCATTATAAATAATAGTCACACTTTCTGCAAAAGGAAGTAAACTAATTTAGAACTTCCTGAAACAAGTAGGAAGTTGTCTTTGTATCCAAATGTCCAGCAAGTAAAGTGAAGATTAGATGCTTTAAATCTAGAGAATGCAAAGTATTTCCATTTAGAACATTGAACCACTTTGCTTTAAAAGCATGAAACAAGATAACCCCAGGTTTTTCTAAAAGATTAGTATTTTTTTTGAAATTACAAATTTCATTAATAGTTGGTATTTAAGATAAGCATTCCAAGAACTATACATTCTTGTTCCTCCTTAATGAGATTATTTGAAAATTTCAAATCTTGGATTCATATCATCTTGATCAAATTTCAAGTATTTCAGTAACTTATATAGATAAAATGTAACTCCCTATAATGTTGTATGTATCTATCAAATATACATATATATACACACATACACAAAATATACATATATATACACACATACATATGTATGTGTATGTGTGTCAAGCATCAGTGTTGCTTTTCTAAATTTATATTACCCATCATTTATAATCATTTAATGAATAATTAAATTGATGTGCTATATGTGTAATGGTGATTAAAACATTAATAACAGTCAGCACTGATCATTTTTTCTATCCACAGGAGGAAAGACTTCAAAATGTGCTCTAAACTAGCTGATTTGAGCCATATGTCTGTGACATTTCTCCCATGCAATTTCTAGTATGTAAATGGTACAAATGAATATTGTTCGTAAAATTCTTCCTACATTGTGTTGTGATATCCTGCCTTCAAGAACATGTAAAATCTATCTTACTAATTTGCATCTGACTGGCGAGAAAATATTGACTGAGATGAGAACAATAAGCCAATTATCAGTAGATATAGAAATTTAACACAAAAAAGGCTAATGTCAAACAACACTACTTTTTATCTTCTAGATAGAAATGTTTACCACTTCTTCATTGGAAGATGTTTTAAAGAAACTGAAGTAAAATTTTGCCAAGGGGAAACCCTTATCAACAAGGGATGATGACAGAAGAATCTCAAAAGAAAAAAAACAGCAATACAAGTAGAATAATGAGAGGAAACTTGTGCAGAGATCTAAAGACAAAGAGGAATTTCACTTCAAAGTAAGAAATTATGAGATGTGAATGCAGAAAGAAGAGTAAAGAAGACAAACAACTGAAAGTCCAGAAGAAAATCATAAAAATACTTTTGTGCCCTTGGAGAAAAGATAAATGAACAAATAATAGATAACAATATTCCAGAAACAAATAAATACTGGGGAGAATAGATTTCCTTGTGAAAAAGTAAACAGCAATAATGCCTCAAAAGGTCTAAATGAAATACATCTTGGGGTAATCAAAAATCAGGAAATTAACAGAAGCCATGAATAATGTCATGGAAAATGAAAATGAAAATGATTGAAAGTATAGAAAATGTCATGATGTCAAGATAATACTGTCAAAAGGTAAAAAATCCTGGTAACACTGCCCATGGTTTCTGTGTAGTCCATGTCTTTCTTGATTAAAAACAAAACACCCTCAGTGGAGACGAATTTAGGGATTTGCAAATATCCAGACTAAGAAGACCAAAAAATGCAAAAAGAAAAAAGAATCAAGTTGTCAAGAAAAATACATTAATGCAAGAACTGATTTCTCAATAATATAACATGTATATGTATATTGAATATAAGAAAGAACATAATGCTAAAAGAATTATATCTATAAATAGCTTAGATAAATAATTATATCTATAAATAGCTTAGAAATTATGTTTCCCCATTAATTTCTACATTCTATTTACTACCTGAAATTAATACATAATAGGTGCACTAGACATTATGAGATGTTAAAGAAAAAACAAACAACAGATTATAAAATGGATTTATGAATTGTCATAAAACCAAGATGTCAACCAAATTTAAAATTTGGCATTTGAAATATTAAATTGATAAACAACTATCTTTCCTGAAGCATGTAATCTGAAACTCATTTCTCAACACGTCACAAACTCAGGCATAATCTAGAACTGGGTATGTGTCAATTTTCTGCTGAAGGTCTATTTCTTCTGCTACATAGAATAGATATTATGTTTGATAGACAGACAGATAAATAGACAGTTACTAAGCCCTTCTCTTTAACACTTTCTCTTACTTATTGTATATACGCCCTTCCCCTACTCCACCCAGAAAAAAGCAAAACAGAGATTATAGATTTAATCCTAAATCCTTCCTTGATATGTGCTTCTCAGATTTGCTGGAGGATTCACACAAGGATTTCATATATCCTAATTCTCAGAAGAGTTGATGGTTTCATACATATGTAGAATACAGAGAAACAAAGGGTCAGATGAAAACCAACCCAAGCAAACTCTAGAAATCTGACTTTAGGATTGAGGCTACCAATCAGGGTGAAGGAGAGGAGAGAGCTGAGTGTGGAGAGAGCACAATGGACTGTGGTGGAGGACTATGGGTGCCTGGGTGGTGGGTGTGCTGTGGTAACAGAGACCTGAATAGGTGTGGTCCTGCATTTCTGAATCATATACTATCATAAAGCAATGTGATAGCAGTTAATTAAAAGAACCTGACAGTTCACACAGCTTCACACTCAGGTTTTCTAACGTAGTAGAAAAAGAGGTCAGCCTATCTGAACAATTCATCCCCATCTATGATCTCTGTCTTCTAGCACTAACACACTCAGTCACCCTAGTTCTGCACGCATTTCCTCTTTAAGCTATAATCATAGTCAATTTTCTCTCCAAATTCATTAAAAGGATTATTTTACCTTTGACTGTGTCATTAGCAACTGCCCTTATTCAATTTCAACCAACTTAGACTTCCACTGCACCTGCCAATTCTTCTCCAAAGAGGGAGATTTTAATATTTTGTTTTGCAAAGAACTCTTTCCAACTTTTAACATAACAGGTATTTTCTGACTAGTCTATCTAAAAAAAGCACTGCTACCTTTTTACTTCATTTTTCTTCATAGTACAAGTATTATATATGTTAATTCCTAAATTATATCATATATGTTTTGGTTAGCTTTTTAGTACCCATTTCTCTTTTCTAGAATATAAAATACTTGGTAGAAGATAATTTTGAAATGTCTTTATCCTTACTACCTGAACCAATGGCCCAATACAGCATATGTGTAATAAGTAGCTTAAATGGACACATAAACTAGGTATTTCTTAGCCCAAAAAGTTGGTTTGACAGCTGTTGGTTGTTCCTCCAAAGTTTGGTCCCCCATTTTTTCTAGTCAGATGTCCTTGCAGGTAGAAACCACACTTTTCAGCTTCTCTAGGTCATTGTGGTTTGGGGACTGAATTTTAGAGGAGTAGAATGGAGAAGAAATACTGTATATGATATGAAAGCTGTCTTCAGCTTAAGGAACTGCTGTCCCTGAACTTTGGTTCTTTTCTTCTGTGTGAGCTCAGTTTTGCCTACAACCCAGCTGTGGCAACAAGGTAGAATTAACCAGAGTTTCTCGATGAACTTGAGGATTAAAATGACCCTCTAAGCATAAATAGGTAGACTTGCAATATGAGAGAAATAAACTGCCATTTTATTCAAGGAACTTAATTTTGGAAACTTTTCTTACAATTACTAAGCCCTTAACACACTTGATTTCTTTGATTCTGCCTTTTTTCTGAACATATTATTTCTCCTTTTGAACACCTTCTCATCCCTTAGCTGCTCCTTAAGTACTGATTTTCCGTTTTCCTTTCTATTCAACTATTATTCGTTTGTCCTCCAGTCTTCTTAAGCTATAATTGTCAAAGACCACTGTATAAGTTCAAGAGGGTATACAATATAATGACATGTGTAATCAGAATAGTTAAGATCTATCAACTTAAGTGGCTATGATGATTTTTCTTGTGAGCACAACTTTTAAAATTCATTCGCTTATCAACTTTTAAATTCAGTTTTGTTAATTGTAGTTGCTGGATTTTACTTCCCAGAACTTATCTTATAACTGCAAATGTGTGCCTTTTGAACACCTTCACCCATCTTTCATACCTTCACCTCTGGCAATTGAATGTGCTCTCTATCTCTATGAATTGGTTGCCTAAGAGACACACACAAGTAAGATAACACAATTTTGGTCTTTCTATCTGACTTATTTCATTGAGTATAATACCCTCAAGGTTCATCCATATTGTCACAAATGAAAGGATTTCTTTCCATTTTTTAAAGACTGAATACCCAATAACTGTTTTTAATGCAATCTACTGATTCTTACACATTTTAACCGATGACAAATTGAGAACTTAATGATATGTATTTTTGTATATATGCATTGTATTGCTACAAAATAGTCATCTATATAAATCTAAATACAACTAAAACATCAACAGTTTACAATTTTAAATCTATTTTAGAACCTTCAAAGTAACTATGGTGGCCAAGATGAAGAATTTTCTTGACAAATAACACCAATGCTGCGGTTGAAAAGATCAGCATATCTCAGAATATTTTTCTATCTAGATAAAGACAATACCTTACTATCTAGAGCCTTATGGAACCCTTTCAGTGAACTATAGTGAGGCCCTCCCTGATGGAGCAGCAGGTTAAAGCACTGCACTAAGAAGCTAAAGCCACTTCAGCAAGAGTTCAAACCCTACCCCGGGAGGTGACAACATGGCGTGGCAGACCTCTGCTGACCTGCACGCTGCTCCCCTCAGCAGTGTGCTTCGTTGATCTGCCTGTTCTGCTCCCCACTCTGTCTCTGGTGATTCCTCTCACCACCCCTGCACTTCTGGCCTATACCCCAGTTCTGTATGGAAAAAAAAAAATCTTTAAAAAAAACAAATGACCTATAGTGTCCTTTGCTGGACTTATCAGTAAGACTCTCAGGAGTCAATCAGTACTGATGTCTCCATCTCCTTCTTTGTTACTGTTGCAGGCCAGGAGAGGGGTATCCAGCACTCTCAAACCTGCCTGTTCTAAATAGGTCCTGCCATCTGCTTTAGATAGGTCCTGCCATCTGCTGCATCAAGACAAAGTACATATCACCTTTAATGGAAAAGAGCTTTAATACAATTTGTGCACAACAAAGAAAACACAAAGAATATAGTTTCTAAATCAAGGACCCAAAGTTACTTGTCCCATCATGAGTAAATGTCCAGCCAAACAGGGCTGGCCAAAGCAAGGTCCAAAAGCCTACCATAGTCTAAAGCACCTTTGGGTGGGGACCCATTATGGGTAGGTGTTAGAAATGGCCAGAAAGTCTGGGAGGAAAAGTGCAAAATTAAAATCAAGATAAAGATAACAGCTGCCACTGTCAACCTCCCCACAAGTTTGTCACCCACATCTGTGTCACCTACTCCAGGACCAAGAAGCAAGTGCAACTTCTTCACGTGTCTTTCTGCTCCACAGAAAGACATCCATCTCCATCCATCTCCCTTCCTTCCCTGACAGTCTCCTCTCCAGTGTCTCTTCCTCCCTGCTCAACTCCATGCTCTACTGAGTGAGGCTAAAAACTGAAATCTCCCCTTTTCCTGAGGATCACCCTCTTATAACTCAGTACCCCAACTCTGTGTATTAGCTCCACCAAATTTAAACTGTGTGTAGTTACATAAAGTTACACACCCTGAGTTCAATAATATCGTATATTCTTTCCTATCCCTGGAAGTTTCCCCGCCTTCCCTGATCTAGCTCCACTCCTCAAGAGTCTATAAATGCGCTCTACTTTCCTTTTATTGCAATATACTGCCCATGTTTTCCTTATTTTTCTTTAACTTTGAGTCACTATCTGTCATAAAATTAGGGACGATCTGTGTAATAGTAGCTGTCACCGTGCCTGATACACCATCGATCCTTAACATTTGCTTGAATTACAAATTTGCTAAATTTCTCTTGGCTCTGGAAAACTTAGGATCTGGATAAAGAAACATGTGGTGTAGGGAGAAGTGTATTTTGTGATGCATGACTCACGGCTGTTATGAAGAATATTAATTTTTCAGTTGGAAAAGCAAATAACCTCTGAATTTCCTTGTAGGTAACGATCTTTCCATACTGTCTGTGAGACTAGATTTCCAGTGGATAGGCAATGTATCATGTTTGTGTTTTTATCCTCGAGGTCTGCAGCACAGATCCTTACATACACTGAAATAACTCTATAGAACATCACATGACAAAACCAGGGTATATAATGCCAAATATAAATAGGAAGTATACAAATCTATGCTTTCTTTGCTTCACAGAATCTGTGAAGGGACCTTTTGTGGGGAGGAAGGAGGAGGTGGAGGATGGAAAACAATAATAATGAATGCCAGAATGTCCGTAAGAAAAAGATAAACAACCTAAAAATAAATTGGCAAAGGTAAAAGGAAGCAATTAACTGAAGAGCACTCTTGAATGGTTAATAAATATGTATTCACATTTAAAAAGTAACATATTCTATTATTTGTATTGCTTAAGAGTCTACTACTTATCTCGCTGCAAATATTCATTAGAGACCTTTCTGGATTCATCAGGAATTTAAAAATGTAAATTAAAAATGTTCACTTACTATTTTACTTGATAAGCTACAAAATAGGTCTATCTCTACTCCACAAATATCAACAAATATGCTCTATTTTCCTTTTATTGCATACACTGTCCACATTTTTCCTTTTTTCCGAGCCACTATCTGTCATGATGTAAACATTAAAAAAGAGGGCAACAATAATAAAGGCTGGATTAAAAGTGACATAGGGAGCAGAATAACAAATGATGGGAGCAGAAATACATACAGAAACTATAAAGAATGGCATCACTATTTAGGAGAGTCTTTGGCGACTATTAAGATTACATAAATCTTACAACACAGAGATTCCACAGATGATACAGTCTATGAAAAATCCTTTACAAGTGCACAAAAGGGCATCCAGTGATACCCGGCAACCCCCCTGGGAGTGGCAGACACTACTAAGCAACCCCATTGGCCCTTAGTGTACAGTGATGATGTTCTTGGTACTCAATCCATTAACGCTTAGCTCTCACACTGCCTTTACCCATTGAGGGTGTTCACTGCTGAAACCTGTCTCTCTCTGTCTGCAGGTGCTTGCGAGCCAACAATGCACAAAGGCTTCCATGAGGTGACCTGCATTCTAGAGTAAATGGCTATAGAAGCAATCTTCAACCCAAGCCACCTTTTACATACTTATATACCCGCTTTACCTTGATTGCTGTAACTCTGGAGTGTTTTTCAACCACCACGCAAGTGGTAAGAACTTTGTCTATGTGACTTTAAGGTATGAGTGGGAATAGAAATACTTAGAAATACAAGTATCATTTCATAAAGTTTAAATGGGTGATGAAAGAGTACAAGAAAAAGTGTTCATGTCCTGGAGATGTTTTGGGAAACCAGGCAGAAGACAGGTGGGGACTGAAGATGTTTCTGGCAATAAGAGAATGGCTCAGATTTGGACATGTTGAATATGGACTAATTGCGACTAAGTTGGAAAGACTGGTTTAAAGTGTAGGAGAGAGACATAGCTGGAGAATATCCAGTAGTGGTATCTAAAGTCATGGTGAGGGGTGAGATTAACAGGGAGAAGAAAAAGCTGCTGAGGGAGGAGCTCTGAAGCACATGAATATTTGAAGATGAGCAGAAGATATCCCACAAATAGAAATGAAAGTGGGAGGCTAACATGGCGGATAGAAACCATGGTAAGAAAGGAAAATAAAACGTTTATTTCATAAATGTTGGGGGCATGTTGGCAACACCATCTTAGAAACTTGTTTCTATTTTCTCCATTGTCATATAGGATTAATTCCAAGCAAGCTGCTGTAGCTTCTTCATCTTCATCCTCATCTTTCTTCATGCTCTTTTAAAACCTTTTGATTTTTAGAAACTTATTGCCACACATGCTCTGTGCAGATGCTGTAAATTTGAATTCTAGACAAACAGATGTTTGCAAAATATATTAATATTTAAAAGATACAAATATTACATATTAGTGACTAAGCTACAAAACAGGGCCTTCCCACACCTTTAGAAAAGAGTCCCTTCCACTTTTTCAGTGTTTCACTATTCCAAGAGATCCATCATTGTGTTCAATTGCAACATATATTCAAGGCCTAAACATACTGTGAGGCCTCTCATTTATTGCATTCTCTTACTCTACTTAAGCTGCCTAAATTTAAAATAGCTATATCAATAAAGGCTCTCAATAGTGTTACCTATTATACTCTAAATTCTCTGATATATAATTATTTGTACCTGCTATGGTATGTGAATGGTGTAACAGAACACTTAGTACTCATTAGATATGAAAACAATGCAACTGTCATTCATTTTTAGCGATTTGATTTGCTTTTGACCTCAAGAGCAACAATGTATACATTTAAAAACAAGGGACAAACCTATTTTATACTTTTAACTACCTATTACATAATTGATAGCATTTGTTTTGTTTTGGATTTAGTTGATTTTCTTCCTTTTATAGTGAGCCATTTTATACGGTCATGGCCAGGGATAATTATAATCCAAACATTATGTCATCCAATGCTGGAAACAACCTTACAAAATGGGTGTTACTATCAATGTTTTCCATGTTATGATGGAGATATTTAAGATATTAAAAACTTTAACTAAGGTAACACAAGTAAATCAAGATTTGAAGCCATATTTTCTGATTCCAAAGCCCATGGTTAGGAGAAACTTGTCAAGATGACATTGGAAGAACATGGCTTGAGCCCCTGGCCTTTGCCTCCAACTACAAACACTAATAGATAAAAATATTAAGAAGATAATAAAGATGACATCAAAGCAAAATAAACTGCTGGAGACCAGAGATAGAAGAATAGAAACAAAAAGTGACCCTGCAGTGCATATCTGGTTTCTGGAATGGGAGGAAAACAAAGCTCTACATCTGCAAGTTCCTGAAGTGTCATGATCACCACCCAGGGAGTGAAAATCAGTTTACAGATTGAAACCTGAGGGAAAGATGACAGGAAGCTAAATAACTGACTACCACCCTGAAATAAGGTTTGCATAGACCCTCTCACACAGGCAGGCCAGAGGCAGCAAGGGTGAAATGGTTATTTGACTTGGTTACTAGTCTCTGCGACTCCCCTATCATAGATTCTGAGTTGAGCACAGGGAAGTGCAAAGCCAACTAGATGACTACAGACCTGGGGTCTGCTCGTAAAGAGAGAGAGATTTTTTTTTTTTTTAATCCTTCTCACTCGAGATGAACCTTAAAACCAAAATTCTCATGACATGGGAAATTAAGCAAAAATGTCACCAGGAAAATTTTTAATAGTCAGTGAAGTCATTCCTGATGACATGAAAACAATCAACAATTTCAGAATTTCAAAGTAAATATTAGTATCCTTGAAGATACAAAGAAATAATGGTAAACACAACTTATAAGAAAATGATGAAACAATAAAAGTGGCTATCACAAGAGTAAGCATTAGAATACTCATAAAAATATATAGTTAAAAAAATTCTAAATGGACACAGTCAAAACAAGAATTAACAAATTGGAAAGTTCATCTGAGTAGTAATTCCCAAAAAAATACTGCACAGAAGATATATAAAAGTGTGAAAGAGAATTTAAGAAATATGGATGATATACTTAGGCTTCAAGATACAAGTGTTAGGAAAAAGAGATCAGAGGTAACAGTAAGAAAAAAAAAGGCAATATTTGAAAAGTCTGGACTTTTCTGTAATTTAAAAAAGATGTGAGCCCTCAGATCAAAGTGTCTAGAGATGGACAACCACTATGCTCTTCCCTGCAAAAAGAATAATAAAAACCAGACTGCCACTCTCAAGGAAACCTATAATTTGTCAGAGACAATAGAATCAGCTCATACAGATTCTGCTCTATATTTTGAAGGAGTAAGTCAGGCCTAAAAAACAAATTGATGAATGTAATTGAAACAAAAATGTGATTTTCATCCTCAACAGGAAGGGCATAAATCCACTCACCAGATGTCTACTGTTACAAAGGTACAGAAAAATCCTCAAGTCTAGTGACCATGAGAATTAAGGAAGTAAGTCAGAGTGCTATAACCTTAGCATATGTCGGGTCACTCGTTGTCACACTCTTTTGTAAGTTTGTAAGTGCAAATGCAAACACCACACACACACACACACACACACACTCATCCACACACCTCACTCCCCTCTGGCATAATGTACCAATACAGGGTAAGGACAAGGAACAGCGAGCATGTTTGATTATAAATCTATAAAAGAGGATATATTCATTGATGAACATTTTCATTTTTACTGTTAAATACACAATGTAAATTTCTGTGGAACATTAGCATTATGAAAGAAAATGGCTAAAATAAATTTCTCCTCAACTACCAAGTAAAAAGTAAATATGAAATGAACATAAGTAGTTTAAGACTAAATATCCAGAAAACGAAGCCTTTTGTTTGTCAGAATTTATGTTCTCCCATTAGAGGGAAGGCCTTCAGTATCCCCTCCCTAGTACATAGTAACTTCCTGAGTTGTGGTTTGACTTTAGAACATCAGGAAAATAATGAAGTTCCCTTTAACTTTTGATCTTTGGAACGGTTTAGAAAAACAATAAAAGAGGTAAACTTTTTTAAAAATGTGGACTCCGAGGTTAGACGTTTTAAAGTGACTGGCCTTTCATACATTCTCAGTCACACGTTCATTTTACTCTTTAATACATAATTTTTTTAAAAAAAATACATAATTTGTATCTTCCTTCTTAACTGTTCATATCAAGATCATCAAACACTTGGTGGTTTTTGATGAGCATATATTTTTTAAAACAACTAAGAGTTTACGCTGATGAAACTGACATTTTTCTCTCAAACAAAAAGAGGTTTTCGCTTTCCTGCAGCACTAGTAAATAGCTAAGGATTGTGTATAGACAAAAAAAAAAAAAGAATGAATGTAACAGGTGACTAACATAATGAACTCGTTCTCTTAGAAAAGGACTTGTCAGTCACATTTTGCAATTGTTAAAAGGAGTTTGTATCAAATGATGGGAATAGCTTGAAAATAATGAAACTTTTATTTTACTTGATTTTTACATCAAAGTCAAGATTTTACTCAATTCTGCAAAAGTCATTAGTTTTCCATAAATCTTTGGAAAAAGAGAGCTAAGTAATGCTTCAAAGTTGCTTGATAAGCAAAAACACATTCATTCCTCCTCAAAAGCTTTCTTCCTTTATTGTAAAGTTTTACAGCTTTCACAATTACTCTAACATATTTTTTCATTTTATTAATTTATTTAAACAAACAGGAGCTATAAATTACAAAACCTAAGGAGCTTACTTTAGTGAATTTTATTTTTAATTTTGTATCACAGACGTGCTCTTTTAAAAGTTTTCATGAGAAACAATTATCACCCTAGATCTTTTTATTTCATCAAATGAGCATTGTAGTAGATACATTTTTCACTCCATTCATTTGATACCATCGAACTCAGTCACCTTGTTAATAAAACTGGTTTTTAAACAAAGTGATTTGGCATCCCTAAAACCTTGCCACTTATCAAAATGCAATATAAAATATGCAATTTGTGCAAAAAATGTCTTCCATAACACATCGAGGGAGATCCCAGTAGATTCAAATTTTTTCCTAAAACAAGCACATTTTAAAACAGGATTGCAAATTTTGACTAGGAATTAAGCACAATTTACATTTTGAGGAATTTCTTTTCCAGAACAGTAAGCCTACTAACTTCCAAGGCTGTTGCACTGAAATAAAACCACTCTACATTGTTTCAAGATAATTTAAAAAAAAACACTGTGCAAAGTTTCTACAGTCAAATGTGAGCAAACAAGACAAAAAGAAACAAAAGAAGTTTGCAAGCTATGTTTCAAAAGAAGTTTAAACAGTCCTTTGCCAGGAATAACACACCTAAACTGTAAGAAGACAAAGGCTGGAAGCAAAACACTTTTTTAATATGTTAAAATGCTCTTTTTCTCTTACTTCAGGATAAAAATAAGAGAACAACCTAGTGAGTCTTCCTAGCAGTCAGATAAGACGCCACGGCCCTGACCCTTTTTAACTCACAGGAATTCTCACACAAAGCTCTTTTCATATAAGTGCTTGGGATAAATATAAGTGCCACATATTCCTGAAATAAGGTGACAAACAAAAGCCATGGAGAAGTGATACAAAGTTGAAGTAAATGAAATGTTTACATATATTCTGTCACACGGGTTGCTCCTCATTATCTATTCCACACATGATTTGCCTAAAACAATATTTATTCAGGTTGAAGAGAAGCATGATTTAAACAAAAGGACCATCTTAAGAAAAAGGACTCGGGACTCACAAGACAAGACAAATATTGTATTTCTCTGTTAGCATTGCCAAGTTTAATGTGAAATCAAGCAGAAACAAAAGCAAATCACCTAAGAATTCATTAAAAAAATGCTCTGGCTATAGTTTCTCTCAAAGTACAACAGATTTCTTTACTTGCTTTACAACACAGAAAGTACACTTAAAATAATATCTTAAATCTGCACTCACCAGGCGAAAGCAACGGTTGCGTAGCGTAAAAGTGTGCTATTTTCTGCCCCCGTTCCATTTCAGTTTTGCCTAGAGTTGTCCAACACCCAACAGCCCAGAGCTGCCACCCAGAGGCCCCTTCCACCGAGCTGGCTCATTTGCCTCTCAGAGTTCCAGCTTCTGTATTAAGCGGCTGTGCACTTTGCTGAAGTTCTAATATAATTGCCATATGCTTCCCGCCGCCTGAAGTAAGTAATTTGTCCTTTCGGTTCAATAAATACTCAAATCACTTTTCGGACACCTCTCTGAGACCAGGCTTTAAGTTGTTCACCTTCAAGTTAAGTTCTTGTAAGAAGTGGGTGGAGAGAAGTAAGCTGACTACAAGGGAATTCAAAGTGTAATCAAAACGCAGAGAAACTTCCTCCTTTTTTCCTTTCTCCCTGGGCTGAGCAGCTAGTGCCTCTTTCACAGAACTTAGGAATGTAAAGGGAGGCACAGAGAGGCCCTGCCAGACAAGCCTTTCTCAATCAATTAGCTTGCAGCCATTACTTGTGACCTCAGGTCACACAGCGTAAGTGTGTGGGGTGTGCCTTCAGGGGTCCCAAGGCTACTTATTACAGCTTAGATGACCAAAACCAAGCAGACACTACAATCTAGAAATATTTTGAATGGAAAATAAGTCAAAGACATGAAAGAGACTAAAAGGAAATCAGAAGTTTCTGTTTACAGAACAGTTTAATTTGAAGATACTTTTTATTAGGAAATTCAAAACTATGTTTTCCCATGTTGGATCAAACAGGACGTAAACATTTTTTTAATATGAAGTTTCAAGCTGGGGAGATAAAAATGACAGAAATAACTAATATATAACAACTGATGCAGCTAGCATTTATTACGCCTAACTGTAAATTAAAGTAGTATGATGATAGTTCTCTCTGCTTAAAGAAATCAGAATCATACCACTTTAGGGAGTAGGTATAGCTATTTTAAACTCTTTCAGTTTATATGCAGTCACTATACTTCATAGTATTATTTCTTTAAAAAGAAGTTTTCATCAAAATTCCATTGTGTTCTCTACAGTTATTCTTAGACAAGTACTCCCCTACTTTCATATGTCAAAGAAATGAGCGTTCAAAATACTAGAAAATTAATAAAATACAAAAGACATGCTATTTTTAAAAACTATAGCTTTTGTGTAAACTTCATACATTAAGTTTGCGTAGTCCTTGAAAATATTTAAAAGGAAGAATCACTGTCATTATCAATAAGTTCATGAGACAGAAATATCAGGGAATTTTATTTCAACACAAGCAAATGCTTTTGTATACTACAATCCAATTAAGGACCACATGCCTTATATGATGCTATCAGACAGTTGCCCCTTCTTCCCCCAGTGGTCATCACTCAAAGACAGAATGCCACACCCACATTTTCTCACCCTATTTATTTAGTGATTCTAGAAAGCATCACCTGCAGCTGTACTACACAGAAACAGCGTTATTCCACATGGACACTAAATTTAGCATCTCCAATTCATTAGCCTTTACTTGGCCAATTAAATTGTCTTCAAATTGAGCACTGTCTGACTTAAATAAAACAAAACTCAACAATGAATACAGGTGAGAGAAATAAAACAAGATAACACTGCATGATGGATAGGATGATCATGAAAGCTGTAATAATAAAGTAGTAACGGTATTGTATTAACACCGGTTATGGATGTGCATTGGAACAGACATTAGGGTTTTCTACTTTATAAGGAGGCTTTGATTGTCAGTAAATAAATTAAAAACTACAAGTTAAATAATAATACAAAGAGTGACATTTAGAGTGACTTTTAATGGTTAATTTGAGGCGGTTTCATATATTGAAAACAGACATTATTTTTTTTTAAATTTGGACTTTTAGCCAAAATACATGTAGAAAGTTAGGAATTCTGATTATTGCTTAAGAGGTGCCTAGTTTTACAAGTTTCCATGCCTAGTTTTACAAGTTTCTAAAATGCCAATGTTTAATTCTATGTTCTGTTTCATCTGTTATGAAGGAGCATTGTTTTCTTGTTTCTCACATTCAAAACTAACAACTAGCCCTAAGAATCTATAAGGTTATCTCTAGCCTCTATTGCAATAGAATTTCAGCATGCACAAAACAAAGGACTTAGTGCAGAAAACTCCATTAAAAGCCTACCAAAAAATAATGGATAAAACCAGCCCTTAAAAAGGTTTTGGTGATTTCATAGTATATAAAGCATTTTTTTTTATTTCCCATTGACTAAAACAACCAGGCACTTCTAAATTAGCGATAGGTTATGAAAATAGTGCCCTTTGCCAAAGCATGGAATCTTGTATTACTACCAAGATGTTATTGAAAATTGTTTTTTGACTTTACCCTACTCAACTTCCAGGTTAATTTTATCAGTTAAAGTTTTGCTACTCTAGAAGTCATGGATATTTAATCAAACTCTGTAGATCATTTTTACTAAAATCATCTAATTTGAAAAAGACATGTATAGCCCAAATAATTTTATGACCAAAATCTTATCATGTATGTTTAGAGATAGTTAGAATATATTATAAATAAGAAAATAGTTTAAAATTAGTTTAATAAAAAATATCCAAAATTATAGGACATAATATGTTGATATGAAGTTATAAAGCCATTATTTCAAAGCAATACATCATAACAAAAAATATTATCCTTGTAAATTTGTTGTTGACATTTCCCACATTCTATTTTACATCTTGTTATTTTCCCTTTAGAAAACAGTCACTTTGGGATTGAAGAAAAAGTGAAATAAAAAGTTAGGTAAATATTACTATCAAATTTCTAGTTTTTCAAAATATCTGATTAGTACTCTGAGTTATAAATTGAACTCGTCCAACTTTCTCTTAAAAATACTTACATAGACAAATATATCTAACCACAGTCCTAAAACTAAAATTAGTAAAGACAATCTCTTTAAGGCTAATGATGTTAGACTAAGAAAAACAGCAGGTGGTCTATATACATAGACAAACTAGGCCTGTTCATTTGAAAGTCAGGAAACTATTTCCAGCCAAGAAGAAGCTAAAGGAGTTTGCAACATTAGACCTCCTCTACAAAAAATATTGAAACGAACACTCATAGCTAAATAAAAGAAAGTCCATCAGAAAACTGAGCACAATAGACCAGAAAACTAAAGGCAAAATAGTAGTAGTGAGTCTTCATATATTAATAATTATCCTCACTGTAAATGGATTAGACTCACCAATCAGATGGCAGAGAGTGGCTGATTGGATCAGAAGATATACATGTGCACATATACACCATATACACACATGTGCATGCATACATACAAACATAGAGTAGCTACTCATAGCACTAGCTCCTATTTTGGCATTAATATCCAAAAAGCAAGGAAGGACCTCACTGGTGGTGCCAGCGGTTGTCTCAGGGCTAGCAAGCTATCTGCAGTGAGTTTGATCCCCAGCCAGGTAGCTAAGCCACATGGCACAGCAGACCTCTCCTGTCTCGCTTGCTGCTCCCCTCAGCAGTGTATTTCAGTACATCTGCCTGTTTTGTTCCTCATTCTGTCTCTGGGGAATCCTTTTACCTCCTGCACCCAGTTCTTCTACACAAAAATAAATAAATAAAATTTTAATAAATAAGGTTTGGATATAAGAAAATACCTTACTTCAATGAGCACAGAGCGACTCCATATGAGCCTTGTACCCTATAGCAGGAGATGTGCACAGCAGCCTGTCATCCAGCTGGAACATCAGAGAGGGAATTAAACCACTAGGAATGGGTTTTATCTAGAAAGAGTGGATGGTAAGGAAATACAGTTGCCTTGGTTTTATACATTGCTTTTGCGAGCTCTAGGCTAATAAGAGTGTTGAGTAAATAGAAAACAAATATCAAAGGTGGCCTATACAAAAATATGACAGATAAAGATGGGAAAACAACATTACCAAATGGAGAGTCAAAGCTAAGTATGTCTCTGTTGAAATATGTGGAAACAGAATTTCAAATAGAATTCATGAGACATGACACAAATAATGCAAGACAAGAAGAAAGAAATCCAAGAAGACAAAATAAAGCGGAAAAGATGCCCTAAAAGAGCATATGGATGAAGAAAAAAATGAAGGATTAGAAATGCCATTGAAAATCATGCTAGTGACATAAATGACACATTTAAAAAAATAAGAAGACAAGTTTGAAGTTGATAGTAATATAGGTGAACTCGCAAGACTCCATGTTTTTAATTGACCATATCATAACACAAAGAAAATTTGAAAATATGCAATAAGGGGGAAATATGAATAAAATGTGAAAATTTTAGTATGCTAAATATATATAAATACATATAAAGTTTTGCACATCATTTTAAAGGAACAGGCATTTTAATTGAAAATATAAAGAAAAAGACTTTAAAGAAGTTATAAAGCTAAAGCAACATTAAATCTACAGTGCATATTTTTCCTAGTAGCCGTAAATTTTAAAATTAATATTTAAAGTGAGTTGTACTTTGTTTTTGACCACATAAATTGCACAAGCTATTTTATATGTACCCAAATTCTTGCATTTTCCCCTTATTATTTATCTCTATCATTAAATAAATATTCACTGATCACTTACAATATTCCAGGCAATATTTGAGACACTGGGAATAACATTCACAAAGCAGAATTTCTATTCTCATTCAGTTAAATTTGAGTAGATAGTGAGAGACATTAAACAAGAAGACAAATGCAACATATTAGAGCTAGTGAATACTAAGATGAAAAATAATGCAAGATCAGGAGATAAGGAATGATTTTGGAAGTGGTGGATATGACCTTTTATATGAGTGCTCAGGTTAATTTCTCTGTGGTTTGATAATGCTGATGCAGTAATATGAATGCAGTGTAGGAATCTAACATGAATCATATGGGGGAAAAGTACTTACAGAGAGTCATCTATCTACTTGGGAAAATGCTCTGTGCTAGACAAAGTCCTCAGTAGTATTTTATCAAGGATATGTCAAAGATTCTTTTGTAAGGAAGTCAAAGAGACACAAGAAGGCCATAAATAACACAAATCAACATTGTACACAATGTTGTTTATAACTGTTCACAAAATCAAGAATAAGTGTACATCCCTAGTCACAATATTGTATTATATAATCATTTGGTGTCATTGTTTTAAAGAGTTATGAGATATGAATTTTAAGTAAGCCAAATCAGGCATGAAATGAATAGAAACACATTTTCCAGCCAACAGAAAAAGAAACTGTTGTTTATCTCTCTTGCTCTATTTTGAAGGTGTCCAAAGAAGGGATTTTTCAAATTATATTTGAATTGTGTTTGCAATCATCAAACAGCTCTGCTGTTCCATCAGAGATGAAGAGGCCTTTCTCAGCATCTTCTGTATGTGTGGAATTTAAAATCATAAACCATTATTTTATTCTGAAAACAAACAGAATAAAAGGTATAAAACAAAGGCCATATACTATATGATTCTGATGTTGTGAACTGTCTTGAATACAGTTAAAGTTCAGGTATGAAAATGTTGGTAGCAGCTGACATTTGTGTGTGCTAGATCATGGCTCTTGAACCTTTTAGATTTCCTTTCTAAATATAAATCAGTTGTGTTTCTTTAAGAAAAGTAATTCATCCACCAAAAGGAGCCAGACATTACTGACTTACATGCACTTCATTTCCACAGTAGTTACACATCATGAAGATTTTGACTGATTTTGTTTTTTGTTTTTTTAACTCTCTCAAATATAGTTGGCCAGTACTTGGAATGATTCTTCTTTAATTATGAAATGAAAAATTCCCTTTTTCTCATCCATTTTACTGCCTTTACCCTGTTATTTAAGTCTGTAGGGAAAAAAAATTAACGTATTTGTAAAATCATGTTCACATGTGTACACAGCCTTTGTTTTCTGCTGTGAGAGCATATGGCTAGAGTCATCCCTTTCACTCAGTGACAAATGCCCTCCCACAGCCTCCACTACTCTGACCCTTAATTAGATCTTCCAGACAATCTAAAATAACTCACGTCTCAAAACCTCCCTGTCTGCATGGGTCCCACAGGATTGGGACAGCAGCAGAAAGCAAGAAAGTGTCGTACCATGGGAAGGGCAGTGTGTACAGCAAAGTGAGTGAGTGAGCAGGGAATTGAATGAGGTTGCTGAAAAAGTGAAAAAAGGAAGGAAAAAAAGAGACTAGGGAAAACAAAGAGAACTTACAGAAATGAGTCATTAATGAAAAGTGAAAGCTGAATAAAGTACTGAAACTCAAAACTCAAAAGCAAAATGTATCAGGCCGAGGAATAAGAGTTCAGGTTAGCCTAAAACACCCAGTTCAACAGTTTTTGCTGTTTATTTTTAAATTACATGCACACACACACATAACATCACTGTTAATTTTTGGGCAATGTATACTTTCTCCTCTAAGGTATAGTCCCTGCAAAATCCCTACCACCACTTCACCTGTGAACCATCACCGTAGTCTCTTGTGCTCTTCCCACCCTTGTTTTGATCCCTCTTTCTCCCCTTCTCTTTTAGAATATCTGATTGATAGTTGCCTGCTAATTATTTATTTATTGCCCTGATTCCCTTATTTGCTTCCCCTACATTCCTCCTATAAGTGAAAAAGTCCAATTATTTTTTCTTTTTCCTTCTGGCTTATTTTGCTGAGGATAATCCCTCCTAACTCCACCCATGTTGCTATGAATGGCATGAGTTATAAGAATGGGATCCTAAATGCTATCATTTAAAGATCGTATTAAAACAATCGAGAAAACAAGGAAGTACAATATGCAGAATAGTATAAAAAGTAGTAAGAAAAGGAAAGAAGACAGAACATTACTGAGGTGCACTGTCATAAAATCTGGGAAAAGAGATAAATGGCTCAAATGGGAATTAAGAAGTGGGAGAAATGTGGCTCCTGAAAAAAAAAAAAAAAAGAAATGTCTATATGAAAGTGATTATGACAGGTCTTGCTTTATTACAAAAAAAAGTCACTTTCAGGAAAAATTATAGAAAATTATCTAGTGGGAGGGATGAGCATTGTAGGCTGAGAAAATTAGAATGGTTAAAAATCATGAGTTTGTTTCAGATTAAGGGAAATAAAGAAATTTTCAAATTGCAAGCAAATGAGAAGGTCACAGGCTTGGAGAAAATTGCCTAAGTTGAGTTTCTTCTAAAGTGTGAGTTAAAGCTAAAGTCTAATTCCATGTGAAACTGTACAAAGGTTAGTGTTGATCTCCTCAGTGGAGGATCTTCTGAAAGACCAGAGCTAACCTGGAATATTGCTACCACGTTTGCCTTTGGTCACCCATGATACAATGTATAGTCTCCATACACGCTTGTTGTTAGTAGATCCCATCTGATCTAGTTAGAGCCCATCTGAGCTAGTCACTATTGTTGGTGTTGGCAGCTAGATTTGCCTGGACACCAGGAACAGATAAAGAAAGATACGGTAACAATTCAAGAAAGGGAAAGAAATTAGAAGCATTAGGATAATGCACTCTACTACTTTAAGGGTCATATAGATAGCAGGGCTCCAGCAAGAACAAGTGTTTAGACTCCATCTAGCACTACAGAAAATGTCACTGGGTAGAGCTAGTGCTTTCTGAGCAGATACAAAAGAACACACCACAAACTTACAGATTGAGGACATGGAAACATCAGGCCCCAACCCCCCACCCCAAGGTCCCTATTGCCCTCTTAATTCCATAAATCTGCTCTGAGATGACAGATACTCCAAGATCACCAAGATACTAACCAAAAACAGGTGGAATACTTTTTTGGAAGTAAAGCTTCCAAAACTAAAAGACAGTACATGTGAAGACTGTATTCACTTCTGTACAACCACTAGATGGTTTTAGATTAGGATACTTAGGACCGTTCTGGAGAAATTATGGATCAGAAGATATAAACTAGAGAGGTTTGTCTGCTAGGATGAAGGGTGTTAAATTCAAGTTAGCACTTTGAAATTACCGGCTTAAAAAGACTTGCAAGACTATACCCAAGACTGGTTGTCCACAGTTATTAAAGTCAAGTAATTCTAAAGAACAAACCTTAGGTAGTACAGACCTTTTTTGAGCTCTTGGAGCCTAGATCCAAATGGCCACATCTAACCTTCCAATGAAAAGCATATGGGGAGCCTTTGAATACAACGGCAAATTAAGATCTGTGACTCCAGTTCTAAAATCTTCAATAAAATGATGTTTTGCAGATCTTAACTGCTATTTAATTTAGGTTGAGGAATTGTCATATCTGTCATTTTGTCCCCAATTCTTAGCTATATTAATTAACTTTGATGCTGTTAACAAAAGGAAATTTATTCTAACTAAAGCATATACTCAAAAGTTATAGAGATTCTGTGATAAAGCACACTGGGATATAATATACAGATGATACAGTACAAAATTTATTCTTTCCCTGATTCTTCTCCTTTCTGCAAACAAAGCTCAAGAAGAAATAATCAAAATGAGTCAGGACTTGTACTCACAGATAACTTTGAAGCCCTGTTATGTTGTCTTTTTTTTTTAACAAACAAGTGTTAGTGTGCCTGAATCCACTGAAAGCCATAGTGAGCAGGAAATGTGTTGAATAGATAAGCAGTGTGTTATAAGTGGACAAAACAGCTGGATATATTTTCACTGAATGCAAATCTATACAAATTTCTGCCCAGGACATGAAGTCGGGTTTGTCCTGACATATTCTATAGAGAGAGACTGTTGGGAGATATTGGTATAAATGCAAGAATGAATATTTAGGGAAAAGGGGGAGAGAAAGACGGAAGAAGTGAACCGGAGGTTTTCCCTGACTGCTGCATCATATCCCACTAGATTTTCTGCATCAGCAATTGCAAGCCACAGAGTTGATTGCGTAGTCAATCTGCTTCTCACATCCTGCCTTTCCTCAAATGATATCATGTGTTTAAAAGCCTTGGTAACATAATTCATTTCCTGCTTCTCTTCTTTTTCCAAATGACTTGTTTCCTTCTTTCTTTTAAGATTCAGCTATCACAATTTTTGCTTCTTCTGAGAGCCAATGGGGTCCCTTTCCTCAGGGCCCACCTGCACTCTGACTGCCAGCATTGCACTTATCACTCCCACTTACTGGTAGACATTCCATCGCCACCAGTTTTGTTTCAGAACTCTCTTCATTCCATTTCCGTAGCTCGCTATTTTTGCCTATGCTTTGACTCAGATCATTATCAAATATTGTCCGGCTTTTACAAGACTCTCCTAACTCATCCCCCAGCTTCTCTTCGTCTATAGAATAGTTAAAATGCTTCCAGAATTTTCTTTCTAATAAAAAATCTCAATTTCCTGCTTAAAGCCTCCATTTCCCCCCTTTTCTAGAATAAAAATGTCAGCTCCTTAACATAGCAAAAATATTTAACATAAATTCACTTCTTCCTTTATCATCTCATGACCTTATGTTCTCCAACCCTTAATTTATGGCCCAGGCACATTGTACAAGCATTCCATGCCCTTTAACATGTGTGTGCCTTCTGCAGAGACATTTTCTTTCCATAAAACACCATCCCACTCCGTAGTTCTCCCTAAGACTCCAGTTCATTCCAACTCAAGTATTACTTAATAAATCATATGTCTCTGTCAAGCAGAGCTATTCACTATATGCTCTGTAAGACCACACCAGCTTACTCCTACATCTAACATAGAACATGTAGTATCATAATTTAGTTGTTGACTTTGATATCTGTCTTTGGTTTTATATTTTGCATTAATCAAATGTTGCTTTGTTCCTTTTCTATATCAAATAGGTGGTAATGTCATGGAAGGCAGACAAACTGCTTTAGGGTTTAAATACTTATAAATATTATCACAATGCCTAACCCTAAGTAGGTAATTAATAGATTACTGGCAAAAGAAAGGAAAAGGAGAGAAAGATTAAGACGCATTTGACAGGAGACATTACATAACAAGCAGAGAAAAAAATGAAGTGACCATTGAAAATACATATCTGGAAAGCACGGAGGCTTCTCGGAGGCTTCTCAAAGTGGGCATATTGCTACAGCAGGGACAAAATTTTGAGAAATAACACTACCCTAAATTAAAGAATTAAAGGACTCCAGCTTCAAGAAAGTTAAATAAATAAATTTCTACTTCTTTCTTCCTTCAAAAAATCATCACAAATCATGAAGAAGAAAAAATAAACTCTAAACTATGTTCATTTTTTGTGGCTGCCAAAACAAATCTGTACCAACGGTTGGTTTGAAGATCAAAAAATTATTCTCTTACAGTTCTGGAGGCCAGAGTTCAAAATCAATTTACTGGGCTAAAAATAAAGCTGGTTGGCAGGGCCATGCTCTCTCCAGAGACTCTGCAGAAGTATCTGCTTGCGCTTTCCTGGTGACTCCATATTTCTTGACATCCCTCCGGTTTACAGTCACAGCACTCCAATCATTGCCTCCTTCTTTGCTATGTCAAAACACCCGTTGCCTCTTTCTTATAAGGACCCTTGAAAATGGCACCAAAGACGCACTTGGGTAAGTTAGGGTCATCTACACCCTTTAAAATTATGAATTTTCTAAAAGTGGAAAACTTTGGGCCCTCCCTGGTGGCTCAATGGGTTAAAGCACAGCACTATGAAGCTATATGCAGTCACTATGGCACAAGTTCGATCCCCGTGCAGAGAGGTGACCCACATGGTGTAGCAAACCTCTCCTGATCCGCCTGCTGCTCCCCTCAGCAGTATTTCAGTCTGCCTTTCTCTCCCCACTCTGTTTCTGGTATTCGAATCCTCTCTCTCACATCCCCTCCCTTCCCCCACGCACACACCTTTGGTCTGTACCGTAGTTCTTTATATCCAAAATAAATAAAAATCCGCAGTTCTTTATATCCAAAATAAATAAAAATCTTTTTAAAAAATCATTAAAAATGGAAGACTTTTATACTTCTTAGCCATAATATATAAAGCCAATATATGGGTGAAATAGTGGCAGCTGACTTGGCAGAGTAGAAGAAAGACAGTCTAAATATAAGTAGGAAACTGCAATTAAAAGTGAGCAGGCGGGTCTCTCTGGTGGCGCAGCGGATTAAAGCACAGCACTGAGAATCTAAAGCCACTTTCACATGAGTTCCATCCCCGCCTGCCCCGGAGGTGACCACACGGTGTGTGGCAGACCTCTCCTGACCCGCCCGCTGCTCCCCTCAGCAGTGTACTTCATTAATTTGCCTGTTCTGCTCCCCCACTCTGTCTCTGGCGAAGCCTCTCACCGCCCCTGAGTCTCTGGCCTGTACTCCAGTTCTGTATGCACAAATAAATAAATCTTAAAAAAAAAAAAAAAAAAAAGTGAGCATGCACAGGCTCTCCCTGGTGGCGCAATGGGTTAAAGCACCACATTATGAACAGCCACTGCAGCACAAGATCTATCCCAGCCAGGGAGCTGACCCACATGGCGTGGCAGACCTCTGTTGGTCTACCCGCTGCTCCCCTCAATAGCAATCTGCCTGTTCTTCTCCCCACTCTGTCACAAAAAAGTCAGCAGGCAGCCCACTTACCATACAAGGACAGGTCAAGCAGTGGAAACCTACATGTTATCAAGGCTGAGGTCATGAGATGAATGCATGTTGTTTGAAACATTATAAAAAGAGCAGCTATACATCCGTTTAGGATCACACATCCACTACTAAAGAGTCAGGAGAATGAAAGAAATCACACCTGGAGAAAGAGACCAAAATGGGCCCAATCTTTAACACAAAGGCAGAAAAAGGACGTGGTACCACAAACTGAAAGGTCAGAGTGAAGACAAACTGCTAAAAAGCATCATTCCCATACACAGAAGTCTAAATGTAGTTTTTAGTGTAGCTTCAAAAAAGAACAATTGAAAATACAAATTCATTATTGGGAATAAGAAGGGAAAAGCTAGCAAAGAAAATAGTGAATGAAATGCAAGCAGTCCAAGAAATAGAGAATATACAATGAGTATAAAATCTCAAACAAATTGAGATTTTATAATTTCTCTATATGAGAAACGATATCTCCTTGGTAAAACAAGATCAAATACAATTTTTAAAAAGGGAGAAACAAGCTGAGAATAAGGATTTATATCAATTTAACACATGAGTTTTAAAAGTGAATACAATTTTTAAAAGTGTTGAAATATAACAAAGTAAATGAAAAATATATAGTGGAAATAAAGGAAGGACTTTTTTTTAAGTAGATGGTCAATGGTGATCATTCAACACTTTAGGAATGGTCATTCAAGAAATGGAGCTCTGAGAAAATGCTTGTTAAATTAATAAGGGTACAAGGCCCTCCCTGGTGGCGCAGCAGGTTAAAGCACTGCACTAAGAAGCTAAAGCCACTTCAGCACGAGTTCGATCCCTACCCCTCAAGGTGACCACATGGCATGGCAGACCTCTCCTGACCCGCCCATTGCTCCCCTCAGCAGTGTGCTTTGTTGATCTGTCTGTTCTACTCCCCATTCTATCTCTGGTGAAGCCTCTCACCACCCCTGCTCCTCTGGCCTGTACCTCAGTTCTGTATGCATAAATAAATAAATATATATATTTTTTTAATTAATGAAGGTACAATGTGAGGAGTCCTCAAACTTAGCAGTACAAATTTCCAGATAGGAAAACTCAACCCAGTGCTCTAACACAAAGGATGAGGAGATACCTAACAAAATCTGCAACACCAGAGAGAGTATTGCCAAAGCTTATCAGGTAGATGATTTACAGAAGATCTGATTCAAAATGGCATTGCTCATCTCAAAGACAACATTAAAAACGGTAAGATAATAAGAAAATGCTTTTAAAATTCTTAAGGAAAATTATTTTAAATTATATTTCTGTTCCCAACAACCCATTCAAGTACAATAAAGATATCTCTCAACATAAAAGTTTCTAAAATGTCTACCTTTTCCAAAATTTTACCAGGACATGAACACCTTAAAAAAGATAAAGTCAAATAAAAGGATTTACTAAACAGTAGAGGCTACATCATAAAATTAAAAAAAAAAATCCAGAGTACCAGCCCTTAAGCTCCTGAATTACATCTTTTTTATTGGCTGTTTTAGAGGGAAAACAGATAAAATAAAAGGGAAGAAGAGAAGTCATAGGAAAGATTCTTCAAGAAAAAAGAAAAGAAAAGAATTGGGAGTTGCCATTGTTGAAATTTCAATAGAAAAACAAAGATTTTAAAACTGTGGGGAAAACTCAGCAAAAAAGAAACAGGGATAAGAAAGAGGGAGGAAAAGTAGGGAGGGGCAAATCTAGATAAAAAGGAAAATAAATGAAGCACTTATTAAGTCAGTAAAAAAAAAAAAACAATTATATCATTAAGTTCACAGTAAATCCTGTTTGCGTAATCTTAAAAATAAAAAATGCAGATATGGACTCAAACTAAAATAGTGATACTGTACTCTCTGAAAGAGTAAAGAATTTGGACTTCATAAAACACCGAAATCTTCATCTGTAATAATAAAGTTTAATAAGATTCAAGTAGGAGGAATCATGATAAAGCCATAGCATATCAAAAATAATAAGTAAAACAGTATTAAAGAAGTTTAAAATAGTCTTCCTGTCATGATACTCAGATTTTATTTATTTAGGTTTTAAACTTTTAAAATTTAAAGCTTATTTACTTAAAAAAAAAAGAATTTCTGAGATTATTTCTACCATCATGACAGATGATAAAGCAAGTTTAAACATGCTTGCAGGTTCCTTGGTGCAATAAAAGTTATTTTTAAAGAAACATTTAACTTACTTAACCTATTCCATTTTGTACAGAATTTTAACAACTCAAGTCAAATAGATTTTCTTTAAAATATTTCCACAAAAGTAGATACTATCACTAATATAAATTTATTAACTATGATTAAGACATGGATATGCATTAGTCGAATACTCTGCTCTTCAAAGAGATATGAAATGTTAGAGATAATGTAGTATTTATAAGAAATTACATATTAAGGTTAATCATAAAATTAGTTTCCTGGAGAATCCTATGGATCAAATTTGCTAAAGAAAGTGGCCTCTTTTGTAAAGGGACTATGCATTCTTAAGGTTATCTCTATTAGATTTACCTGTTTTCCAGAATGCCAAATTTTCTTCAAGTGAAGAACTGTTTTGCATTATTCTTTCCTATCTTCACATCACCATGGGTGGTCTAAATAAAACAGATGAAAAGAAGAATGTTAACTTGTAAATTCAGAATTAGCACTCATTTAAAAACTATCTCTAGGAAGACTGATGTTGCTTTTATAAACTTGTTAATCTGAAACATATAATGTTACAAAGCAGTGTTACTTCAATAAAAATTTTATAAATAAAATAATAAAAAAACAAGATCTTATGTATCTTCCTTAACTCAAAAACAAATTCACTGCAAAATAATATCTTTCAGAGTAGAACAGCCCTTTAAAAATCATATTCCCACTAATCACATGGAGCAAAGTACAAATTTACAAAACAGGATGAGAATCTCCGTTATTATTTCTGGAGACCTTCCTAACCCAATGTTTTTCCTCCTGCCATTCTTAAGAGAAAATACATTATCCACAACAGGTCAGCCCATGTCCTACTTATTTCCTCAGGAATAAAGGTCAGGCAACATCCAGGATCCTTAGGACAGTGGCCTAAAATCACCAAAAAGGCCATCTCAGTAAGAGATCCGGAAGCACAACTGCTTTCATTGACACAATCATAATGAAAACAAAATGCTCTCGAACTCTGTGCTTTGTGAACCATGCTTTGAAAAAATATCACACAGGCTGTGTTTTGACCACCCAAGAGAAATCAAAGTTACTTTATGGCTCTACAAGCATCTCAGCCCTACTGATGTTATGATTCTAAAATCAAGAGCATGATCCTTGGACACAGTCTGTATCTGCTCAGACAAGCTTAGGAAAAAAATGCCTTTAAAATACCTTCTTTGTTCCTGACCCACTATGGGAATTTATGGTATGCGACATCAAAGAAGAATATTCAGGTCACCTCTGTTGGAGATAGCCATGTGGGTGTATGATTTAAAACTTGCAACAAGGAACTGGACAGATTCCTGTTTCAATCTGTCCTCATCTTCAACTCCTCCAAAGGTGATCCTTACGATCATCAAAGGAGAGGTCTCAGATCATTTTCAGATTGGTTCTCAGAAGAGTGGTTTCAAATGGTCAAATACTCCAATCCCTTTAGGACCTGACCAGTAGAAAAACAGGCCAAAAATCTTGGTAGTTCGAAGGGAAAAAAAAAAAAAAAGAAAGAAAGAATTTCTGAAATATTTTTATTTACCATGAAAGAAATGAGAAGTCCAGCTGTTCAGTACAGCTGGAGGATGTGTGAAGTGAACCATAACACTGAAGGTTTAGCTTCTCAAGAAGCTGAAGGTTTTGATGCTATGAAGACATTTTGATAGGGTGAGGTTTCACAGAGAGCAAAATGATCAACCATTTTAAGGTAACTAAGATCGGTGGGTCCCATTGAGTCACAGACCCTCAAAGGAATGTGTCCAAGAATTCAGAGCTTACATCTTACAACAGGTATTGTTATAAGAGATATTGAAACACAGTAGTGTGAACTGGTCAAAGGGGGAAAAAAAAAACAGTACTAAACTGGTAGATGCAAAGTTAGAAAAAGAGAAATAAAAATAAACAATTTTGAAATTTGAACAAGGCTTTCATTTTAATTATCCAGATGTTTCCTTCAAATTTCTTATCTCAGCCACTTGATCGACTTTCTTTTTTCGGGTCAGAATCCAATATTCATATTTATATCTATAGTTATAAAAAATAAGGTTTACATTTTTAAGGAAAGAAGATTCTGAAGGCAAAAAGTCCCTGAGAACCACAAAATTTAGAAAGTACCCTGGAGAGTCAAATAAGAATCAGGAAGTAACTCCATTTGGCACAATGAACTACATACCACAATAATAACAGAAGCAATAACAAATGCTTCTATAGTTACTATGGACCAGATTTTGTTGTATGTGTTTTATATGAATTCACTTATTCAACCCTTACAAGTTTCAAAGGCAAGAATATAATCACTCCCATTTTATGTTCTCTCTGCTCCTCTCTCTCTTGGGTAAGAGAATGGAAGTAACCAACCTGAGGCATAAATCTAAAAAATGCCACAAACATTACATTATTTTTGCTTCATAGAGCAATAAGCAGAATTAGTCATGAGGTGAGTGTTGTATTTCTCTGGTCATAGTTACCAAAAACTTACTCTGGAAAGAATGCATCACCATCTGTAAGCTTTAGCAGGCTTTAAAGGTTTTGATCTAAGATGAGATGACAGAACTATTTCCAACAATTTATTAAATTCCAGTAACATACATCTAAAGAGGTGTACACTGATAACCCCAAATCACATGGTGTTGTAAACCCAGGTGACCACAATAAAAAAAATAAAGTTTGGGCTCTGCCTGGTGGCACAACAGATTAAAACACTGCATTATGAAGCTCTCTGCAGCCACTGCAGCACATGTTAAATCCCCGGCCAGGGAGCTGACCCACATGGCGCGGCAGACCTCTCCTGACCTGCCTGCTGCTGCTCCCCTCAGCAGTATATTTCAGTAGATCTGCCTGTTCTGCTCCCCACTCTGTCTCTGGTGAATCTTCTTACCCACCACACCTCTGGCCTGCACCCCAGTTCTGTCAGCATAAATAAGTAAATCTTTAAAAAAAAAATACAATTTTTAAAAATGTTTTTATATTTCATGCTCTGAAGAAACTGCATTCAGGGAGGTACAGAAGTGGCCTCAACACGGTGCAATGCTCACAATACTCATTCATAAAGATAGTGACTCCAGGATATGCAACTTGATTTGCGACTTTCCTCTTATTCAAATTGTGATGTCACCTGCTTTCCACCTCTCAAAGCACTACCCTTCTCTAAAGGTCCCCCTCAAACTGTAGTCATAGGTAACAATCTCTCTCACCATGCAAGACCACAGCAACCTCTAGGGAACTCACCTGTGCCTCCCTCTCCAGTTACCTAAAGCTACCTGGCGATTCTGCATGTGTACAGTCAATGCCTTGTCTCCTTTGCTACACTGTAAATCCTATGCGATCAAGAACCAGGTCTTATGTTATAGGTTTTAATTTCCTACAGCTTGCACCTAATGTAAGGGTCGACAAAAGAACCAGTATCTTTTTTTTTTAATTTACTTAGCATAAGTAATATTAGAAGGCTCTTGTTTGTCTCATAATGCATTTTAAAAGAGATTTATGCTGACCTTGTGAAGAAATACTATCCAATCATCTAAAGCTTTTATTTTATCTTTCAGTTACTTAGGAGCTTGGCTTAGGATAAAATGATAGATAGACTCTATTTACAGAGTAGTTTCTGATGTGCTTGTCAGTAATTATACAAGTTACCACTATATGGGTTGTCTAGATCTCCTTCATAATTTGCTTATGATGCGCAGGAATAGAGCAGGTATGGGAATTATATTCAGACATGTCATTTCATTTTTTAAAAGTTGTATTGCCTTTTAAGTGATACTAAATCCAACTTAATATATTAAACATTGACTTTCTTAAGCTAAGTTCAAAGTCTACTTTTTTGAAGATGTTTCCCAATGAATATTCAAATGGTCTGAAAAAAAAATGAGTCTTAGCTTTTAGAAAACATGAAACTGCATAAACTAAGAAATATCAACCATACACAGAATAAAGTGCATTAGATAAAAATTCAGCTAGGAACACGTAACTCTTTTATGTTCATGATCAACTTGAAAATATAGCAAGCCTTTCTAAAAATACCTTCATTATTTATATGGCTAATAATTTCTATATTATTGCAAAGTATGATTCATAACAATTCACATTTACATTCATTAATATTTTGCTTATAGGAAAAATTCACCATGTCCCATTATGAATATGTACTTCTTCAGAGCTGCCCTTGAATTACACAGGGACATAAATACAGAATTATGGCCCACTATCTAGCAAACTGTGTGACAGTTACCTAAAGGCATAAAAATTACCATGACCCAATCTTTGCTATCAAAAAGATGAGGAAAATGAAATAGATGTACATGTAGGGAAAACTAAAGGCCAAAAAAAAAAAAAAAAACACATACATATTTTGAAGCAGAAGAGGGATAGATGCAATCTATCATCTATTACTTTCTATGGGAAAAACTTTGGGATACAAACTTAAATTCACCAGTCTATAGATTTTTTACCTGTATAACAAACATGATAATTCCTCGACCCTGTCTTCTTATGTGAGTTAAATAAGAGATAAGATGTAGAATTCTGAACAATAGCTCCAAAAAACTATGGTGATTCAACACATATACATTCCTTTCCAACTCTACATACATAATCTTATTTGAAGGAAGACTTGCATATTCAAGCGCAATATGCAAGAGAAATAAGTATTTTAATTGGCCTTAACACAAGACAAAAAAAAAATGGAGCCATAGAAGAGATGTTTGGAGAAAGTAAAAGGTATTTACATGAAATTAAAAGTATTAGTGAAATAAATTATGGCTAGAACACATATAATTGGAAAGATGAGACTAGATGAAAAGTAATTACATAAAAAAGAATCCAGGTTCAGGATAGAACCATGGGTAATTAGTGGAAAGAGGAAGCCATCTTGGAAAACAATGAAATCTTTGAGCTGGACAAAGAAAATCACTTCTTCAGAGTAAGTGTTGCAGTTTTTATCACACTCAATTATTAATATTCCAACTATGGAGTTTTTTCTATTGGAAACCTTTCATCATTGTAAACAAAAATTTAATTATCATTCAAATTTTAATTTTTTTCACATCAGAGAGCATTTCCTAAATGGCATTACTATACTTTGCTCAAAAACTTATATAGTGCTTTTAAGAAATGGCCAATAGGCAACTAAAATCTCCTCAGGAAATTATTTGTAAGCATGAAAAATTTGAACCAGGCATAAAATAAAACTGCACATTTTCACTCTAATACTATGGTTTGGGAAGCAGAGATCACTAATACTACAATGAATTTTAATGGCCTTCTATGAGATTCTTCAGATACCAAAAAAGTTCTTTGTAATAAAAGTAAGTTGTACATATTATACTTATCACTATAAGAACATATTTTATTTCCCTGCTATATTTTTTTAGGTGGAGAGTTATAGAGTCTAAAAAGTGTCTCCAACATGCTATTTCGCTTATTCTTCTCTCATGGTTTCACCCTATTTAAAGCAACAGGATCTTTCTGTTTCCAGTGTATCACACCTCTAGTATCCCAACCCCCATAGGTTAATGTTGCAACTCTGTTTCATATGATGATTTAACTGGTAGGAGGAAAAAGAATGTATTCAGAACAAATTCCAACAAATATAGCTGGGGTTGAGCAAATCCTGTAATGCTATTCACTTTTCAAAAGTGAGATGAACAAAACTTACTTTCACTGAATATTAAAGAATAACAAAAACTTATTTCATATGAATACAGAATATAAAGGCTATACACTATAATATTAACCCAACTTTCTTTCACAGATGCAAGATTTTCTAGGAGGGGGGAAAGAGTCTAATGCCATAAAATGATGAAAACTGTTTCGTAGTACCTCACTATTTTAAATGATATCAATATTACTCTTACTGTTTCAATAACAACTGGCCCTTGGAAGTTCAATATAATCAATAAAGAATCTATCACAAAATTTTTGTCTTCATCAAGCTTATCCTCTGATTTGAAAACTCTATATCACTGATGAATTTATTTGAATATCAAGAATAGTTTACAATTTGCAGTGATTTTTTTCTTTTAAGGCATTTTAAAAATTCATTTCATACAAAATAAAAATAAGAATGAAAAGAAACCACTGTCAAGGTTGATGACAGAGAAATCTGCTATAGTGGAGAAACCAAAAGCTTCCCAAATTATAAAATATATAAATCTTAGCAAAATCTACAGAAGATTCATGAAGTTTAATAAAGTCTAATAAAAATAAGACCTATGAAGTGGTATTAAGAATGAAAACTGATCTTCAAATTGAGGAGCATGTTGAGCTAAAGGAATGACTTAATATTCTTTGAGCTACTACAAAAAGCATCCCAGGCCCTCCCTGGTGGCCAGCGGGTTAGAAGCTAAAGCCACTTCAGCATGAGTTCGATCCCCGCCCCAGAGGTGATCCACATGGTGCAGCAGACCTCTCCTGACCTGCCTGCTGCTCCTCTCAACAGTGTACTTCATCGATCTGCCTTTTCTTCTCCCTGCTCTATGGTGAATACCCTCACTGCCCCTGCACCTCTGGCGTGTCCCCCAGTTCTGTATGAATAAATAAATAAATATTTTTTAAAAAGGAAAGACAGACATCCCCAAAAATCCTCCAAATGATGCCTGGGCAGGAAGCAGGTAGACAGGGAAAACTTACCATTTTAAGAACAGAAAGTAGGATAAAACATTGGCATTCGGTTAGACAAGAGGTGGTGATTTAACATGAGGGGATTTTGATGTATTTTTAGGTTCAACCTTATTGAAATAGAGATAATGGCAAGAGAGGAATGTATGTTTTTTGTAGAAGTGTTCCAAAAGGAAGTAGCATCAAAAGTTGCATACTTTACAAGCTTCCTCTATTATACAACAGCAGCATCCACAATTTATGAACCGCTTACTCTATGTGAGGCCATACTCTCTATTCACTCATTTAATCTTCACCATAGCCATAGAGAGAATCCCTCAAAACCTAACTGCACACAGCCCAAAGAAAACTTTGCCAAAATCATGACTAGTCAGTGGCAAAACCAAAATCCAAACTTAATCTGGTTTCAGAGATTAACTGGTAACGCCACAGCTCTCAATCTTATTATTTTAAATTTGAGTTTATAAACTGATTAGTACTCTGTGACTTGAGGGTTGGTGTTAGGGTATGAACAGCACTTGGGTCCACGAGGTTTATTTGCACAACTAAAGAAAATTGGAAAGGACAGGCTAGAGAAGAGACAAGAGATATCAGAATCTTTCCAAATTGAAAAGGATCTATCCTTTCAAAAGGCCTATTCAATGTGATCAATGCTATCATTTAAACCTCATACATTATTCACTGAAAGTAAATTACTTTAGAAGGTAAAAGATGACATGATAGTTGCAGCATGAGTGAAATGTTGGAGAAGCTCCTAAATGTCTGAATTAGATCATCTGGGCACACTCAACGGTTCTGAAGTCCCAGAAACAATCTGTCATCTCCTTTCCTTACAAACAAAAACCATCCCTTCACTCATGCGTGAAGTTTTAATTACTCATAGGAAGAAGTTCAAGCATCTTATATAACATTCAAAATTACCTTAGCAGGGTTGTTGCTGGAGGTACAACACATTGAAGTGCAGCACTATGAAGTTAGCTACAGTTGCTTCAGCATGAGTTTGATCCCCAGCCAGGGTGGGTAACCCACAGGGCACAGCAGACCTCTCCTGTCTCCCCGTGCAGTGTTACTTTGTCAATCTGCTTATTCTGCTCCACTCTGTCTCTGATGAATCCTCTCACTACACCTGCACCTCTGACCTACACCCCAGTCCTGTATGCATAAATAAATCAATCTTAAAAAACTGTCTTCGCAATAAAGCCCAACTCGCCTCTCCATGATTACTTTCTATATTCTGTGGTTACTTTCCGCAATACATATATTTCAGAATCCCAAACATTCCATAAACTGGTATGTCACCTTTGTTTCAAATGTACTTTTGGAATTTTATTTGTTTGTGGAATGCCGACTCAGCTCAAATGTCCACTGCTTTCTAAATACTTCTATGACTGCTCTATAAAAGCTTTTCCTAACCCCCTACATAGCTAAACATGTATTATATTGCTTTATACATATTTATAAAATTATATGTTAATTGGTTCTTTCAGTAGACTCATTCAATCACTGAACAAATGTTTGCTGAGTAGCTGGTCTGCACCAGCCACACTGCTAGTAACCAGTTCCAAGACTATTTATCATCTTGTCACTGAGAGTAAGGGGTTGGTGGTGGTGATCATGTTATTTTCTATTCTCTCACTCATTTCCCACAATATAATAGTCATTAATTAAATATTTGTTGAATTCAAATATCTAAAATAACCTCAGTGAATGTCACAGATAGCAAATAATTGTTTAAAAATAAGTGACTTTATGTTTGCTTAGGGAGAAATAGTTGTAGGTAAAGGAGAATATATATGTAAAATAGCAGACACTTAAATCTGGCAGGCTCTCTGATCTAGAACTTTTATGATGTTAATTTGAAAGGTTGCAATGAAGAAACACCATTTTGTTGCTTTTAATTCCTTCAAGTTTTTTTTTTTTCTTTTGCAGACTTTAGTCTCCTCTAAACCATCAAGCTCAACTCACAGATTCTTTAAACCTAAAACTTCAAGGGCAATTTGAAGTCATCCAGTATAAAATCCACATTTTACAGATGAGGAGAGAGAGATTATTAGAACTGGGAGAAGAATCCAGGACTCTTTTCCCAATACCTCCCTCATAGTAGACTCATATACATATATATATTTTTTTCCTCCTTCAAATTTTATTCTCCAGACTCAGTGAAGTATTTGCCTTGTAACAGTAATAAATTTCAGTTAGGTATGAGCATTACCTGTTAGGAGAAATGATAGATTTGATAGTGAAAAAAAAAATCTCTTCTTTTTACATTCCCAGAACTTTCCTAAAGTTGCCTTTTTTATACTAAAATAAAACTCTTGAAAATTCGAGAGTTCAGATTACAACTTTATCTTTCCCTGTTATTCCAAATTTATGAAAATTCAAGTCTATTTAATAGAATTCATATTTTCTCTCTCTTTCTGTCTCTCTCACACACACACTACACATACACACAAAGGTTTTCACTTTATGTGAAGCAAATATTTCTATTCCTTTTATCTGGAAAATTCCCTTAAACTCCTTTGCTTTATAGTTGGTTGTGATTAATTTATCAGGTTCTCCTTTGATACAGTGCAGACTGATCATGATTAATGTGTTTATCTGCTAAATGCAAGAAAGGCAAGTTGGTTAAGGCAGGCGAGCCATTGTGCCCTCTTTATTAATTAATCATTTGTTCTAATAGTCCTACCCTCTTGGTTGTTTACATTTTGAAAAAAAAAAAATCAACATCAGTCTTTTGTCCAAAAAAATTACTTTAGCTACTACCAATGTACCTTGTAGTCATTTGAAAAGAAGTTAAAGAGAATTCTGAACGGTGTACACATGTGTGGTGTGGGGAAAGAAACTACCTCTACTCCACTTTGAATTGTTGAAGCCTAGAACCAGAGATAAAGAGGTTAACAGTGGCCACAGTTGGAGGGGGTCTGGTTTTAAGTATCTGTATTTGAACTTAGCACTGAGTCTCAGTTAAACCAACGCCCTGGGGCATCAAAGGGCAGAAGTCAGGATGCTCCCACCTCGGTGGGCTTTGCTGCCTGTGAGGACCATCCAGTCTCCAGGACCTAGCTTCCATTATCTACATTTCTAGAAACTTACTTTTGATCCCGAAACTGCGACTACAGCCCTCTTGCACTTATCTAGTTGCTTGCCTTCATCATCTTACAGTATATTTTAGCACCAGTATTTACAGTGCTTTTTTAGTACTTGTTGAAAATATACAGTCTCCTCCATGAAGCCAGCCCAGCATGGTTTCTTGAAACAAAATGCTGCTGTGTCATTCCAGTCCAGCAGGCAACATGCAATTTCAAAAACAAATTCAGCTGCAACCCCTTTTAAAACATCTTACTCGGTTACTTTTCTGTCTTACGTCACCCAGGTTTCCAGAAATCTACTCAAAATGCCTAATGAGGCAATAAATTCCTTTATTGACTGTTCAGAATGTGGAAACAAATTGGAGTGACTCACTCATGCCTTTTTTTAACCCTCTTATTCAGCAAAACAGTTTATTTTACTAAAGAATAGGGGGGGAAAGAGCTGACAATTTAGAAATAAACTAAGTGGGCCCACCCTCTTTTGTTCCTCTAGGACACAGACTATCTTTTTGTATAAGTATATGTTACAGCCTAATTGAGATTGTAAAAGAGAAAAAAAATTGGCTAATTTATCATCCTTGTGAAAATAATTCCCAAGCTTGCTTTTCCACATATTATAAATTAATTAGCCAAACTCATTTTTTATGAAGTTTTCTAGTTTTGATTTTGTTGGCTTTATGATGCTTTCTGTTTATTTTGTTTTAAGGTGCAATGTTCCATTTGATAATTATCCACAGGCAGAAGTTTATTTCCTTGGGAGGTAACCGAAAAGCAAGTTTTGTTAAAATGCTCTATAAAGGATAGAAAATAACACAGTAAAGAGAAAAGACCTGAAACTGTGTGTTTCTCTCTGTAGTTTGCTGAGCCAAATATTTGAAGTATTTATATTTGAAATATTCGCTTTAAAATCTTCAAATGATTTGCATTCCCTCAGCACATTCACATACTAATAGGTAGAGAATTGAAAAATTACTTTGAGGATTAAATACTGAATATCTACATGCAGAAAGAACTAGTCACATGGCATGATGGGTAAACATGTGCAAAGCAATATCATTATTGGTAAAAGTAAGCTTAGAGCAAACCTAAGTCAGCTCCTTGATTTACAGGTACCGAAAGGGTAGGGAATAAAGGGATTTAATGCACATCACCAGAAAGTGGATGCTGGCTGCCACACCTGGAACTCCCATTGCCTAAGCCCCCCAAGTACTTGATATAAGACTGCATTTTGGCCCTCTTTTCACACTCATCCTGAAAAGGTCATATGGTGCTAGTTTCTTTCCCATTTACTCATTCTTAAAAAAAAAAAAATTAAAGACAGAGGAGAGAGTACAAGGGATGGTCATCTCTGTTCTAAAATGTTGAGAGTCAGCTTTTATTTTTGCCTTTAAGATACGACCTTCCTCTTAGTTAAAAATAGTGTATCATGTTCCCCTTTTCTATTTGAGTGGAACATGTGCACAGATGGAGAACAGAAATGTAACCCCAAAACTAAAAAAAAAAAAAATTAAAAAAAAATAGAACCTTCTAAACTACTTACTTAGAGGATAGAATATTAACACAAATTTGAATATGATGAGGAAGCAGAAAGAACCGAGTCCCTCATAATTTCTAGGATCCTATAGCTCAGTAGTAGTGCTTGCTATAAAACCTTTACCTGAGTTCTTAGAATTCCACAAGAGGTAGAATACTTAGGAAAGAATATAGATAATTGACCAATAAGAGGCAATTAAATATGTAGTTATTTATCTTGAATTATCAAAAAGAATACGACTTTAGTATTTACCTCATCCAATAAATTAGGGTTTGCATCTACATATGTTAATAATATTTATCATAGAAACATGAACTGGTAGAACAGACAGGACCTAAACTTTATTCTTTAATCTTAGCCTTTACATTTTATAGATAATACTTAGGAAAACTCTAATGAATGGCATCTAGAATTCTAGTAAGAAAAAGTGAATATCTCATTACCTAATTTCATACCCTTTTCTTCACAATGTACCTTCTTCACACTGAAGTTAGAGAATTAAAAAGCCTACTAAGGGGCCTCCCTAATGGGGCAAAGAATTACATCTCAGCAATGAAGATATTGGCAGCCACTGAGATAAGAGTTTGATCCCTGACTAGGGAGCTGACCCACATAGCTCAGCAGACCTCTCCAGATCTGCTCCCCACTCAGTCTCTGGTGAACCCTCCATCCCCAGTGACTCTGGTCTATACCCCAGCTCTTGTGTACATAAACAAAATATTTTTTTAAAAAAAGCTTATTGATCATCACAATGTGTTAATCCCACTCTAATGACGATGTGCTAATGGAAAACACCGTCACTATCACAAACCATGTGCTTTAAATAAAGTACATGAAATAAAGTACATGAATAAAGTACATGAATTTTTTACAAACAGGAGCAAAATTACTGCAGCTTTCGCTCCTTTTTTTTTTTTTTTAAGATTTATTTATTTTATTCATACAGAACTAGGATACAGGCCAGAGATGTGGAGGGTGAGAGAATTCACCAGGACACAGTGGGGAGCAGAACAGGGAGATCAACAAAGGTACACTGCTGAGGGGAGCAGTGGGCGGGTCAGGAGAGGTCTGCCACGCCATGTGGTCACCTCCGGGGCAGGCGGGGATCGAACTCATGCGGAAGTGGCTTGAGCTTCTTAGTGCAGTGCTTTAACCCGCTGCACCACTAGGGAGGTCCAGCTTTTGCTCCTTTTATTGACGCACTATAGTGAAGCCATGATAATCCAAGTTAAAGGTATATACACATAGGTAAATCATACCAAAAAAAGTCATTTTTTTCTGAAAGGAAATGGACACACGTTGTAGTATTTTAAGTGGAAAATAAGTTTTCTGAAGTATTTTCCTTAATATGCCACTTTCCATAGAAAATAGTCATTTTAGTGAGATTTATGAAGCTATTTTGGGCTGGATGTGAACTCACTGCTGTGTACCCAATTCTATGAAGTAATATAGGGGTGTGAATGAGCTGAAAACACGGACATCTTGAGAAGCCTGTCCCAAACTTCAGTTGTTACATACAAAACACATCTCCATGTATGCTTTTCTACCTAGTCTTTATCAGAAACTCCTTAAAACTGTAAAACAGATAACTATTTGAATTTAATATGAGCATAAATATTGCACTGACACTTCTTAAAGCCTTCAAGATTCTTTTCCATCACGGTTCATTCACTGGTCCACAGTAGGTCAGATCTGTTTACTTGCTTTTAATAAGTAAGGCAAGGCTAACAAAAGACTACAAGTGAGAAACATGACTCCTTCCTGTAGGTTTTCACTGCATAGCTTTTTGTGACTTTAAAGGGGACACTCACCCTCTCAGGAACTACTTTACTATGTAAATAACGGTCTTTGGGGCTTGATCATCGCTAGTTAATTTTTTAAATAATTCATATTCTAAACATTTTGGCTGAAAAAATAAAAGACATTTATGGACCTTGCATGATAGATACAGTTTACTTAGTGCCATTCATTTAAAAATTGATTTATTGAGGTTAGAACTAGGACAAGTTTACCAGGTAATCCAAATCCAAAATTTTCACTTCTTTTCTAAGGTACCCTAGCCAAAATCAAGAAGATAAAAAGACAAAATAGTCACTGCTCAAGTTATAGAATACTAACTTGAGCATTGTCTGATAGAACGAAGTAGTTAATATAGTGAAAGAGGAATTCTTTTCAATGGACAAAGGCTGTCTTATTTTACATTTTAAAATTTGTGGTTTTCTCTGTCACTTAATCAAATTAAGGAATAATTAAATAAAATTTATACTGATTTCCAACGAAGTTGTAATATATAATTTCATGTAATATTCTACTAGTTTCTCTTCTCTGAGTATCATCTTTATTATCCAAGGGGTGGATCCTAATCATAGATGACTTGGCATACCTGGATATTTGACCCAAGCTGATTTAGATTAATTATCATTATTATTATTATTTTGGAATTTATCATCGGTTTGAGGGATTTCACTTTAGCTTAAGCCATGTTTTTGGAAGTGACTATAAACTCATGACTGTGCTATGACCCTCTCCTATTTTCAGTGAGGGTAGGAATAAGAAGTCCAGCACCAGAAAAATAATGAACAAGGTCACAGAGAAAAGCAAAGCAAAGACTGAGAAAATAGTTCGCCAGGCATTAAGGATGGATCTAGTATTTACTAAAGAAAAAAACAGCTTCTTGTTATTAGATTGTATTAAATAACCCAGAAACCATTTAAAGATTTTGTTTGTGTTTGTTTAAGCAAGTTCAAGATGATTTGTTACTTGTGAGCAAAGAGTCCTAATGAAGTCTAAAATATTTTAGAAGTTTTGCTAGTCCGCTGTATAGAAATCCAGAGTAAATTAAAACATTCTCACAATCACCAATGTGAAATGAACTGGCACTAAAAGCATGGGCTATAACTGATTATAAAATATGCTCATGGGGATATAACATTGACCTCTCTCTGTTAAGTAGAAATACTAAAATATTAAAAATAGTTTAGTCTATTTTATTTCCTCAAACAATTTTTATAGACTTACTTTAAACAAGGTTCTGTTTTAATATTTTCTGTCAAAAGGAGATTAATTTCCACATTACATTTTGTTTTAGAATAACTTCTGGAATAAAGTACTTTCTACTCTCAGTCCTTTGGTAAACATAGTGTTTCACTGTCTACTTTTTAAAGCAATGTTTAAATTGACTTACCTACCCTTTACATCACATCTTGTGTTTTAAAAGCTCTGTGAAGCTAAGTAAGGAATATAATGAGGCCATAGATCAAGGCACCCCATTCATTAACTTTTAAAATATCACCTCATTTATTTAGTCTTCCTTTGGAGTTTCTCTTTTGATAAGTAGCAATTTTATTAAACATTCATTTAAGTGAAAAGAAAAAGAATGACATACTTTACTCCAATACATATAAAGGCTATATTCTTACATCTAAATTTACTTTAGCCTGGAACATTACAGTATAATCACTACATCTGTTTTTTGTATATACAAGGAGTGGGAGGAATACTACTGGCTTTTAAATTTACAGCACACCAAAGAGCTAATACAGATTTTGGCCATATGGGAAAACTGATGAAATTGCCCTGTCTAGGGGAACAAAAAGAGTGAAATCATTGGATTAATGGCAGGTCAACATATTTGAAAGGTGAAAGCATGCTTCCTAACGTCTGCAAGAAGAAAACCCAGTTACCAAATGTAATTCATTAAAAGTAGCAGTACATGTTGTCCTGTGACCGGTACCATTTTGATGCTTCAACCATAAGTCAGAAACATTACATTATTTAAATGAAAGAACAGCTGCCAGAACAGGCCAACACACTGTCCTCTAAATGTCATTTCTTTGGTTCATTCTGAGTTTTTGAGAAAGCAGTAGCTTAGAAGAATAGTGCACAAGCCTCTAGACATCTAGACATAATCTTCTTGGTAAAATAGCCAATCCACAAAGACAGTAAAAATCAATAATTGTAGAATTTGTAAGAGAAAGAAAGCACTTTCTATTAGAATTTATGGTAAAATATTATAGGTACTAAATTAGCCCAATGATTATTTAATAGCTACTGTCTCTGAATAACAGGAAAAGCATATGAAAATGAATTCTAGAATCACAAATCCAGCCCTTACCCTTCCCTAACGGTCTTTTGTAATTATCTTTCCTTTTCCATTAGCTACTGGCCATGTCTTTTCAAATAAAAGTACAATGAAGCATCTAGAAAATAACTTCCCAGCTGTACACTTAAGAAAAATTACATTTAGAGGCAAATGATTTTAAATTCTCAAGACAACAACCTTTTCTTGTTACTAGAAAGTTCCCATGTTTTTCTAAATAGAACAGAGGAGATTTTTTTCCCCTGAACTATCAGCATTCTCTTTTTCAATTCACCCATGATAATATCAATGTACTTTGATAACATGAATAATAATTCATAATATGAATAATTATGAACTGTTCAACCAGGAGGCATTAAAAACTGCTAGCCTTGTTATTTTGGGGGATCATTGCTAACTTGGCCACTTTTGCATGTAACTAGCTTGCTATATAAAAATTGAGCACAGAATTTTATTCGTTTGATAGTTTGAATGAAAAAGTATTTGAGAGCACTGTACACAAAACTTGGCCTTCACACTAGAAACACTGAGAGAGGCACTTGTATCTGAAGGGGCTAACAGTCAGATGGAAGCCAATATCTAAACATGTGTCTCCATAGCCGAACCCTCCTTGACGTCAGGAAAATCATGTTGTAAGTGTATGTATGTCTGTGATGGATGAACTAGTAAGATTGCTGGCTGCTGGGATTATGCTTTCTTGTTCCATTTCTCCTCTTCGACTGCCCAACCACAGTAATTGCTCCAAGATATGATAAGGCTTGAAAACCATGTATGAATTCAGCAGTTGGAAAAGGATCTCATAGCTGCAAAGAATCCAGTAGACAGGTCAGCTGGGGCAGTGAAGTGGAAATAAAGCTTTGGCTTTGAGTTCTCCCAGCAGAAAGAGGTTGTAATCAGGAAAGTACTTGATGCTAGTCTACTTCCAAAGCTAACTCCAACTCTGGCTCAAGGCTAAGGAAAGATAAATAGAGGAAGATTAACTTTTCCAACCAGAGGCAAATTAGGGAGCGTTAGAGGCTAAAAAGTATTATAGTAGAGAATGTCATACAAGTTCCAAAGGTTGTTAACAAGGGCTCTTTAAAAAATATTAAGCTTTTTATAAAACTTTGAGACTGTATCTGCTTGATGACTATCACTCCAAATGTAAAAAGTTTTCAAATTCTTTGTGCTCTTACTGGGCAAAGTCCAATCTGAGACTCATTCAGATACTCAAAGCAATTGTTTAGTGAGAGTTAACTAAAAAGTAATGAAAATTAATTTCTCCATAGTTACAAATTGGCTCTGAGACAAACTCCCTAAAGGGAGTTAAAATAGCAACAGCCTTACTCCATTACAAGCTCTTTCTTTTTTCTTTGCCCAGTGAGGGTATTTGTTCCTAAATAAAAGACAGCACTCACCTGACCGGTAAGAATTGGAAAATTACTTGCCCTCATTAATCATGGGCCTCAAACTCAGGCCCATCGGTATCACCTGAAAGCACGGAAACCAAGTCCCAGCTCCAGAGCTTCTGCTTCAGTACATTGAAAGTGGATAACAAACTTGGCTTCCTGTACATTTCAGATAATACCAATCTGCTGCTGTTCGAACCACACTCTGAGTATCATTGCCTTAGCATGATACCATCCTGTAGTCCAGAGAGTTATATCGTATGTCTTTATGGAAGTTTTTGATTTTGTTGTTAATGTTAGCATTCTTAATCCCAAGACTAAATTGCAATCAAAATTTTCTATTTGTCTGTTTTCATTAGCAAAAATGTATCATGTGAGCACTAAATGATCATATCATTTATCCATAATTTTTGGAAGGGTGTCTTCTAGGGGTCCATGAATATCTAACTTTGGGAAACAATGGTTTACATGCTAGAAGCTGGTACTACTGTATAGTACAGGTGCAAGTTTATCTAGCAAGGAAAATTAATATGATCATGTCCTTTGTCAGTCTATAGTTTCTTGTACTGGTAATGAGCAAATATAAAGTGACACATTAGTGTGTGCTTTCTGTCTATTTCATTTCAAGGCACATGACATAAAAAATGTTTAGGACCCTCTAGGAGGAGGGTTAATGGCCAGACCTAAGGGCCCTAACTGCCCTGCCTCATGTGGTCCCCTGGGAGGGAGCAGAAGTTACCAAATATCCTAGACTGTTTGGACTCGTCCATGGATTGAGAAGCTCTGACTGATGTAAGTATGCCAGAGGTGGGCATTTATGCTAGAGGTGGGAATATCCTAACGGCAGAAATAATATATCACACCACCTGATGGAGGACAACTTTTTAGAACCCTTCAGATTTTACCCCTCCACAAGTTTTTGTCCTTAAAAGGGATGCATAACTTACTGTCCCTGTGGGTGTAGCCTGTAGCGTCAACATGGTATAGTAAGCCTGACAAAGGGAATTGACAAAGGTATTCCCTATACTTGAGTGATGTTAAGAAAGAAAAGTGAGAAAATATTTAGTTATTAGTGTTTCACGATGCTAGCTCCCAAATTGTTCAAAAACAATTTTATTTAACTCTCAGTTTGGAAACTAGTAGTTTAGAATAATGCATATTCCCATCTATAAATCACCCAAAGTACACACATATATTGCAATGAAATATAATGTTGGTAAATTAATTTTGACAGTATTACATTTTATTTAATTCAAAGTGTAATGTAAAATGTCTTTGATGATCAGGGAGAAACTCCAGGGTTTTAAAGGGTTTCAAGCTAATATTTACAGAGTACTAACTACATAGCAGAAACTAGTCTCAATAGCTTAACATGTCTTAACTATTTCACGCAACAAACCTTTGTGATCATCTCATAATTATCACCATTTTACAAGAAAACGCTTGATATGCAGAAAATATGTAGGTAATGTAACCAATAGTTGGCAGAACTGTGATTCAGACTGAGCATTAAGTAGCTTTGAACCCTTTATTATTGTCACCCTCCCTTTTTATTAACTTTTTTTTAATTTATTTATTTGTGCAAACAGAACTGGGGTACAGGCCAGAGGCTCAGGGGTGGCGAGAGGCTTCACCAGAGACAGAGTGGGGAGCAGAACAGGCAGATCGACGAAGTACACTGCTGAGGGGAGCAGCGGGCGGGTCAGGAGAGGTCTGCCACACCATGTGGTCACCTCCGGGGCAGGCGGGAATCGAACTCATACGGAAGTGGCTTTAGCTTCTTAGTGCTGTGCTTTAACCCGCTGTGCCACCAGGGAGGGACTGTCCCCCTTTTTTAAGAGCATTATCTTTGATTGAGGGAACGGTAGTTTACTACACTGCATATGATTTAGGGGTTCAGGGTCATATCTCTTCAGGTACATGTCAGTACAACAGGCAGATGCAAATAATGAGAATATACTAGTGAAAACAATTTTCATCACCTCTATCACAAGCATAATTTTCAATAAAGAAAAGACTCTCTAATCATCCATACATGATGATATTAGCTAATATCTATTGAACAGATAATATAATAAGCCAGGCAATGATTTTAGAGTTGTTTGTACGGAACTTGTTTCATTCACACATTAGGAAACAAAAAAAGTTGAGGTAAGTACTATCACCATTTTTTAAAAATATTTATTTATGCATACAGAACTGGGGTACAGGCCAGAGGTGCAGGGGCATTGAGAGGATTCGCCAGAGACAGTGTGGGGAACAGAACAGGCCAACTGACAAAGTACACTGCTGAAGGAAGCAGCGCGCAGGTCAGGAGAGGCCTGCCGGGCCATGTGGATCACTTCCAGGGCAGGGTTTGAACTCATGTTGAGGTGGCTTTAGCTTCTTAGTGCTGTGCTTTAACCCACTGTGCCACCAGGAAGGGCCCAATACTATCACCATTTTACTGGTAATGATACTGAACTCTAGAAAGGGCAATGATCTAGAGTTCTAATGCCAGCACTCTGAGTCCTGAGAAATATTCCCAGGAATCACAATATAAGGATCTCTACCTTTTTGCAGGTGTGGTCCAGAATGTTCTAGACCAGTTCTGGACCACAGCTGGACCAGGACCACTGTGGTCCTGCTATTCTCTCTGTGCCATTGCAACTTAGAATGACACCATGATCCTGTTAATCAGGAGGGGAAACTTGAAATTTTAGAGTAAAATGATTCATTTAAATCACAATATGCCAGATGCATTCTATTTGATGAAACTGGGCTACATCTATATTTGAAATCTTAATGATTGGTAAGAGGTAATCAAAAGGAAAAAAAAATGTGACTAATGAACTCAATATGGAGGCACCAAAATCTAAAACTGTTTCTGAACATTTCAAATATTAATTTGTGTTACTAGCATTCAAAAGACTATATTTATTACCAATGATTGGTATCTATGCTGTTTAGCACCTGGAAGTTTAGGAAACACACCCAATCCAATATTCTCTGCTCTTATTTCTCAGTCCATTGTATTTTCTTATGTAAAAGCTATAAATACAGCTCTATTTATGTAACAGGTTTTAACAATTCAGACTTGTCACTGACAGATGGACACAAAATCTCTCCCTCATTTGCCCACTCAGAATTAATAGGATACTGTAATTGTAGGGTTAGTGTGCAATACCCAAACACATTCTAGCACTTCTAATCCTGATAACAAACAGAATGCTAAAACTCTTCCTGCTACTTTTCTTCCTAACAACTCAATTGTAAAGAAAAAATACAACTCCACAGTCATCTGTATTATTTTTCTTCAGTAAGATTTAGCTAGCTTCCCTGGGCTGTAACGCCCTCTTTTTTTGATGTCCTACTCACTGTGGGTAAGTAGGAATCCGGCACAGACAGTGGTGTTACATATATTATTCAAAACGGGTGTGTGATGGACAGCTGGACCTACATTTAGAAGTATGCAGCTTTCCCCAACATTTGGGAAAAATGACTCTCTAACTCAAAGATGAATGTGTAAAAATATCCAATATCTTTAAGAGCATTATCAATAATAACCATCAAAAGCATAAATCTTATAGAATGTTGTCCAATGATTGTTTTGAAGGGAAGAATACGCATCAGTAGTTGAGGTACTGGCAAGGGCCTCAGTAAACCCGGCTTTGGTGGGATACAACTGTTTCAAACACTCACCTCTTACTTCATTCTTTAATGAACATCTCTGGAATAAGTAATTACTGTGGGAACACATCTTTAGAGCTATTCTCAAAGAGCAGAATTGGCAGAGGTTGGTTTTATAAAGTTCACAAAATGAATGGTGCCTTATTGCCATAAACAAAGGGATTTTTAACAACCAGCTTTAAAACACCCAGCGTATTACTGATAAGTGAATCAGTGAATAAAGATAAGTCTTTAATTGACAAGAAAATGAAGGATTAGGCTAATAGCGTATTATAGCAATATGCCATGAATTCAGACTCAGGCATTTTTCCCTATTTGGACTCACTAATTATAAAAACTTCTTTTTTAACAGAAAGATTATTTCTTCTGCAACATTTCTGCTTAAGCTCCCCTGAAACGTGTGTTTCTGGTAGTAAATCTTATCTTGAATCTCCCAGGGACTATTGAAGCCTCACAACTGTGTATTTAAGGTGACACTGTGATTTTCTAAAGTAGCCTTTTGAAACTTGGGGCTGCAACTAATGACAAAAATCATTTCTCAACTAAATACAATTGAGTAAAACTAAATGTAGCTTTAAATAAAAGATATTTAATTTTTTTAATTTAAAATTAAAACATTTAAAAAGAATGATTCTATTTTTTTATTTTTAAGCCAAGACAGAAGAGAGACCCAGACACTAATATCAAAACTGTGAATAAACAATATGAACTTTAAGAGAATTGATGATCCCAATCCAGTCTAGAAGTGAGAATACATAACTTTATCTAGTGACTAAGCCAACTGAATAAATTTACAAACTTCGATGGAGACTGAGAGTTGACTATTCATTGCTATTTAAGAGGCACTATTTCTTGTGACCACAGAAAAACATTTTTCTCTAGTTAGTATGTTATAGGACACCCCAAATCTGTTAGAGGACAGCAAATGTTACAGGACAGTGGGAAAGCACCACTGAAGCCCCAAACCTGCCTGCTCTAAGTGGGTTCTGCCACCCGCCACATCAAGACAAAACATATAAAACTTTAATGAAAAGGGACTTTAATACAGTGAGTATACAAAGAATATAACTTCTAAATCAAACACCTGAAGTTACCCATCCTCTTGTGGGCAAAAGTCAACCCAAAATGGATTGGCCCAAAGCAAGGCCTGAAAGCTGCCACAAGACTAAAGCACCTTCTGGCCGGGACTCATGGAAAAGGTCAGAAATGGCCAGACAAATCTGGGAGGAAAAGAGCAAAATCAAAATCAATATAAACACTGCCATGGTCACCTCCCTACAGGTCTCTCACCCACATCTGCCTTCACCAGTCCAGGGTCAGGAAACAAGCCCGGTTTCTTCATCACATGCTTGCTGCTCCATGTGGCTTCCTCAGGTCTCCTTCTTGTTCTCCATCCAGCTTCCTTCTCTCCTTCTTTCTCCTGATTCCTTCTCTTCTCTCCTTTTTCTCTGCTCAGCTGTACCCTCCTTCTGGGTGGGGCAGGGAACCTGGAACTTCCCCTTTTCCTAGGAACCACCCTGTTACAAGTACACCTTTGTTCAAATGGTATATTTTCTCTCTCTTTCTCTCTCTTTTTTTTTTAACGTATAGAACTAGGATGTAGGCCAGAAGTGCAGCGAGGTGAGAGGATTCACCAGAGACAAGAATGGGGAGCAGAACAGGTAGAACTACTGAAATACATTGGTGAGGGGAATAGCAGAGGAGACAGGAAAGATCTGCTGTGCGACGTGGGTCAGCTCCCTGGCTGGGGATAGGAACTCAGGCCATGGTGGTATTACAGCTGAGTCTAGCCCCAAGGTAACCAGAAGTCCCTCTAATACTATTTCTTATTACTACAGAATCACAGTCTTCAAAGTCTGAGGTTTTCACTCTTTGTATTCCCAGATCTGCCAAAAGTCACTGAACTATATTCCGTCAAACTTCTCATATTACAATTAGTTCTATGGTCAAGAGATCTCTAATATGTCCACAGGAGTAAATAGATGAGGTTTTTTTCTTATGGAAGAAAGAACTCAGGATACCAAAATTCAAGGCCTAAAGGCAGGCACAGTGTGGGGAGTTTGCGCTGGCAGGAGATAACCACAGGAATAAGGAGAAGCAAGGCATTGATTGTGTTCTGGGTTTAATCAATTTGCTTCCTGAAAGGGTTAGATAATAAAGACAAAATATCCAAGAGATTTTGACTGTATAACCTGTCGCTAGACCTTTGATTTTGATTACACATTCTGTATTGTAGTGACCTGGTAGGCTCATGCCCAGGCTTCTCTTCCTTCTATCCCAAAACATCTCTGTAACATTTTTCCTAATGGCTCTGTCATCCCTGAGTGGAAAGTGAGTAAATTACAAATCTAGGTACTTTTAACTTTAGATATTCTATTAAGTTCTTTCTCCTATTATTTTACCATGTTGAACAAATTATAAACATATGAAGATAGAATCTGTTGATATATCTTATGTCTTAGTTCACTGAACACTATAACATTGAACTTATTAAAAAATCAGTTGTCTAAACACTGTGTATTCTTTTTCCAGATTTGTTGTTGTAGAATTGATGTATAAAATTGTGTAAGTGAAAGTATACAATGATACACTATGTATATTGTAAAATGATTATTACAATAAGTGGGTTAACTCTTCTGTCATCTCACATAATTAACATATTTTACTATATGTGGTGAGAAGTTCTAAGATCTACTCTCAGCAACTTTCAAATATATGCTACAGTATTGTTAACTATAGTTAGTGTGTTGACCTTAAATCCCTAGAACCTATTCATTGTATAATTAGAAGATTACACTCTTTATCTGCTGCTAACCACTGCCCACAGACCTCCAGCCTTGGCAACCCCTAATTATTCTTTCTCTCTCTGAGTTCACTTTTTTTAGGTTCTATGTACAAGTATATTTGTTTTTTTCTTGACATATGTCATTAAGTTAAATCTATATTCTCACAAGTGGCAAAATACCCTTTGTTTATTTAATGACTGAAAATTTTTTCATTATATCTATAATACATTTTCTTTATTCACTTATCTTTGTGGCATAGTTAGAATTCTAGAAGCACAATTTCTCTAGTTTCATTCTTCTCAATACTGCTTTGGCCATTCTGCATCTTTCTGGCATCAAATTTTAGGATTTTTTTTTCTGTGAAAAATGCTATAGGCGTTTTGAAAAGGAGTGCATTTGAAACTAGATGTGGGTAATATGAAAATTTTTGCAAGATCAATTCTTCCATTTAATGTGCATGGTGACTCTTTAGAAACTATTTTAATAAAATTTGGGGGACAAAGTTCTGCACTGAATAGACTCAAATGGGGAATGGGGAAAAGGATTTAATCAGAGAGCATGGAAAACATTTGAGTAGTCATCTTAAAGGAGACCAGAGAATTGGTATAGTTAATAACCATGTGAGTCCTAAGGAGCTATAATTTTGGTAAGATTGTATAAATTACAGACTATTCCTATGCTGTTGGCCATGATCTAGGAGTAGAAGAAATTAAGTATGAAACAGAGAAACATTACTATCAGGAAACCGTGTCCTTTGATGAACAGATAAACAGATCTGGTCACAAGTGTAGGAGTGGTCTTAAGGATGAGCACAATCACTGTGATGCCAACATGAAAAAGTTATTTTTCAAAAAAGTTGTCATGGCACAAGATGAGAACCACAGATCATTCGAGTTAAAATAGTCTGTCTCCAGGCACTTATAGGAATATAATATGTGACAAAGAAATAAAGAGAAAGGATTATTTGATAAATTGTGAAAAGGCTTAGCAAAATGGCCTACTCTGTTGATTATTACGATTTATGTTCTTCACCAAACGTATTCCAAATGCATTCTAAAGTGAAATAGTTTAAAATCAGACTATATCTTTTTAAAAGCTAAGCTAAGAGAGAAGTAAATTTTCACCAGGTTTGCTTAAGGGGACAACTCTGATAAGTGATATAACATGAATGAAAGTGCTAAGTCTAAATATTATATACTTAGTATAAATATATTCATTTGATCTACAACTACTCAAATACGGTATCCAACAACTGGATTTCATTAGCTTTCTGCCTCACAAATCTATGAAATGGTTGAGCCTAAAAAGATTTATTTTCCTCATTTTACTTTTATCCAGAAACTGCTATTTTCAAAGGTGAGAGAGGATATGCAAATTATCCTAGGCACACAGTGCAAGTAGAAAGGGAACAAGGACTCAGGACAGAGAACTACTCCTTGAAAATATCTTGTCTACAAGACAGAAAGCACTGATTCTGGGGTCCTCCCTGGCAGTTCAGTGGGTTAAAACGCAGCACTGGGGGCTACCTGCAGCCACTGCCGCGTGAGTTTGATCCCTGGTCAGAGTGGTGACCCACATGGCACAGCAGACCTCTCCTATCCTCTCCTGCTGTGCCCCTCAGCAGTGTATTTTCACTCTATCTCCATATTCTGCTCCCCACTTTCTCTGGTGGGACCTCTCACCCCCTAAATCTCTGGCTTGTACCCCAGTTCTTGTATGAGTAAATAAATAAATCTTTAGAAAAAGTTTTTTAAAAAGCACTGATTTTTCTGATTTTGAAACCTATAAATGACCCTCCACACCCAGCCCTACAAAATATATGAAGACTTCTCATTAAAAGAATCACACCATTGCAAATGGCAGGGTTTTATAATCTTTAAGAGTTGAGTAGAATACACTACATATTGTTTATCAGATCATCTATGAGCATTTAGGTATTTTCCAGATCTTTCCTGTTGGCAATATGTTGTGATAAATATTGCGTGTGTGATGGTGGAGGTGGGGGGGGGGTCCTCACATTAGTGTTCTTGTATTTGGGGGCTAAATTTCCCCCAGAAGTGGGGAAATCTGGATTATACGGAAATTCCATTTTTAATATTTTGAGAAATGTCCATACTACCTTTAGGTATTGTTAGGACATACTAACTTTTAGTATTGTTAGGACAATAGAAAGAAATAAAACAAACAAAAAAAATCAAGAAAAACTTTTTGTTCACTAGTTTAGCACTATCAAGAGCCTAGCTCTATAGCAGGAATTGATAATCAATTCATTTAGCCTCTGTAGATAGTATAGTACCTAGCACAAAATAGATGGCTAGTGAAAAATGCTGCAAATAAATATTTAATAGGCACACTTGGTAATAATTTCTTTGGTTAGCATTTTGATGAAATATGAGTTGTGTGTAGTACAAACACAGTCCGATCTATAGACACAATTGCTAATTATTGAAAACAGTGTATTATACCTTTAGTAATAGTCATGACAGTTTAAAGAAAACAGACAAGAAGTGGATCCTACATAAAAATGTTCTTATTTGTTTTGGACTACTATAAGTAAAAGCTACGGTTTCTAATTTTGTATTTTCCTTACAGTTGTATTCTTTAAACTTTAAAAAATTCAGTGAAAAAATTAAGAATCATATAATTAGTACAAAACCCTCAAGAATGCACAAGTTAATGATTGTCACTGAGTAAAATTTTACTATCCTAGTGTGTTTATTTCTCATTCTTATATTAATGTTTCATTTACATTTTGATTATCATTGATTTTGATTTACCTGGAGTCACAACAAGATTGAATCCTGGTTGTATTACACATTAATTGTGTGTACTCATCTGGTAAAATGAAAATAACTCTACCATGTATTCAACAGTCTTGGGAGGGTAAAATGAGATAATGTAATGAAAGTGTTTTATGAAGTGTGAAACACCATGAAATATGTCTTTTGGTTATTTTTACACTAAAATACTAGCCAAGAGAAGCTGGAAATTCACGTTATAATCCAAGTCTATTAACCTTTTTTTAGAGTTAAGATCAATTTGCGAAACTTGTCCCAAAGGCAAATGTGAAAATGAGAAATGACTAAAGTGGAATTGAACATATTTAAAATTTAAATTTTTCATACAATTTATTGCAAAATAATTAAAATTACTGAGACTCCAGAGCTTTCTAAAACAAGGGGGATATCACTATAGGAATGATACATAAATGAAAATGATGTCAACTACTTTTCCAAATCATCTAATCAATAATCAATAACCACAAAGTCAAATATTTTGACAAAACTAAAAAAAATACCTTTAAAACAATTTAAAACTCTATTTATATTACTTGTATGCATACTTCCAAAATATTGCTACCCAATATTTAAACTCATGATTTTTAATGTATAATATTTCAAATATAATAATGAGTTATAACTTCAAAAACTGGCAAATAAGCAAATCATTTGTCCTGCCAGTTTAACATAAATATCATTTACTATTATTATTCCTCATTTACTTATTTTCCATGCTGTACATACTCATAGAAATTCATACATTGATATATGGTCACCAGATGAACATATGAATTGGTATGTGACGTTTTGCTTATTTGAACATAAACACTATCATTTCTATTAAAATTTTTTACTTTAGGCATAGCAAGAAAGATTTTTTTCCCAAAAAACATAAAGCTATTGAGTAACAATTAATATTATTTTCTTATGAAGAAGATGTCAAGATAAATACATCTGCTAGGGAAAAAATGACAGCATGATTTGGAACATACACCAGTCTACCATTTCTTGGGTTAGACAGACATAACCCAGTGAAGTGGAAAGTGATGCCATTAGAATATTCCCATTCAATTCCACAATGCCCAGCATGCCCAGTGAAGAGTAGAATTTCCATTAATGTTAATTAATGCTTTTTGAATAATTGGATCTTGATCTGTTCCCAAGAGGAAGGAAGGGAACTTCTACAAGTGTTTACAAGGGGCCAGCCGTGCAATTCGTGTCTGAATCTTCTTAGAACAAAAGTCTCCATGAAACTTTTACTTTTCCTTGTAAATATGCCTTTCATTCTACTTCATTTCCCTAAAGACAAGGTATTCTTTTCCCAATCTTATGTATTTTCCAGATGCTTCAACAAGTGCTCCCTATCCATTTCTTTAAAAAATAAATAGTTGTTGGCTCTCCCTGGTGGCACAACAGGTTAAAGTGCAGCACTGCAAGCAAGCCATGGCCGCTGCAGTGTGAATTTGGCCCCTGGACCTGGAGGTGATCCAGGTCCAGCAGACCTCTACTGTCTTGCCCACTATTGCCCTGAGCAATGAACTTCCTCAATCTGCCTGTTCTGCTCTCCACAATGTCTCTAGTGAATCCTCTCAGCACTCCTGCTCCTCTAGCCTGTATCCCAGTTCTTCATGAGTAAATAAATAATGCTTCTAGATAATCAATTCAAGTGACTTAAGAGAAATGGTAGCAAGATAGAAGAGCAGAGTCTTCATACATGATGTGGCTATGAACTAGGTAAGCCAGAGAGAGGAAGAAAGTAGTCTAGATGGAAATATCGTATCATACACAAGTATAGTTCTAAGAATTTGGAAAGTTTGATGGAGAACCTAGCCAACATTGCGTGATAAGCCAAAGATTTCACAAAAGCGGCCTCCTTTGGTATGGCTTCTGCATTCATTCACAAACAACCAGAATAAATGATGGATTTAGAGCACAGCAGCTCAGCATCTTGATCAACTGTGCTTCCTGTAGCAGAGGCACGTTAACACTCTCTCCCTAGTATTGTGTGCCAATTCCAAGATACTCTTGCTGTAGAAAATTTGTCCTCAGTTTTACCAATTGAAATTCCATAAACTGGGGCCTCCCTGGTAGCACAGGGGTCAAAGTTTCAACACTATGTAGCTATCTCAGCTACTGCGATCTAAGTTTGATCCATAGCCAGGGAGCTAAGCCACCAAGGGCAGAAGACTTCACCTGTTTTGCCCACTGCTTCCCTCAGCAGTGTATTGCAGTGGATGTGTCCAATCTGTTTCCCACTCTGTCTCTGATGAGCTGGCTCAATCCCCACACCACTGGTCCTTACTCCACTTGTTGTATGCATAAATAAATCTTTAAAAAGTCCATATACTACATAATGAAGAAGCTCAGAGTGTTGTACTTAGAAAAGTATAGACCTAAATCAAAGGCAATACTTGGGTAGCAATAAATTAATGCCAACATGAAGACTCCAAAAAAAAATCATTATGTCAAGGGTCAGCACATTGAACACTGTCCACAGTATGTGGACTGTATCATATAACAGAGCATGGTAAAGAGGGAGCCCACCACCATGGAGAAAAGAACCAGAACTCAAACACATTTTTGGGGAAAAAGCAGAAACATGACAGTGCAAACTCATAGAGACATAGAAGAAATAGAGGAATTCTTCTTATAATGAGAAGACTTGATTCTACAAAGCTATTAATTCATTTAGTATGTCCAAATTAATTAACATTGTGAAACTGAGTTCTTCATTGGCACACATGTGGGAAAATATATTTGCAGAACAAGTGAACACAGAGATATTCAGACCACTGAAGCAAAAAAAAAGCACAAATACCAAGCATAGATTCTCAAACTCAACAGAGAATGAATATGTATATTTTCGAGAGGAAGACATTATTTCCTGATGGTCTCAGATTTGCATGTTAGCCATCTGTGAAATCATTATCCAGTAAGATATGACTTGTAGGTTAGCTGTCCTAACTCTCATTTTTAATAAAGTTTTATTGGAACAAAGTCATGTATTTGCATGTCATTTCTAGTTACACTACTACACAATGACAGAGATTAGTAGGTGACCCACAGTACCTAAAAGATTTCCTACCTCACTTTTTACAGAAAATATTCACAAACTCCAGAATTAGAGTGAAAACATCATGAAAAAAACACGAATAATAGTTACTAGCACCTTCACTTACAAAGGCCAAAAAATAAAGCTTCATTTTTAATCCCCACTGCAATTTGAAAGCATGTGTATTTGAGTATGTGTGTATTTCACAATAACTTTGTGAGGTATATACTATTATTTCCCCATTTTTCTTCTGCAGAAACTGAACCACTGAGAGTTAAGCAGTCTTCTAACTGTAACACAGCCAGTAAATGACAGAACTCAGCTTCAAACCAGACAGCACAGCTTCAGAGTCTGTGCTCTTGGTACTTATTTTATATTGCATATTATACTTCTTTTATGCAAAAGGAAAATGAAGTTCAAGGAGATTAAATACATTGTTCAGTATCGTGTGACACCCAAGTGGTAAAGCAGGACTTTAAACCCAAAGCCAACACATGGTCCATTCTCCCACACAACTATCCCATTATATTATCCCTAGGAGATAAAAAATTTGAAAGGTTATGTAGGAAAATTATAATCATTTTGAAGCCAGAAAAACATACCTATGAAAGGAGATTATTGGGTTCCAGAAAACTAATGATATGTTTTCTTCTAAAATCATAGGCAAGAGTGACATGTCTTCAGTTGCTAAGAATAGCTGAGCCCAAAATATGCTTTTTCAAAGATAGCCCTTAATTTATAATATAAGGTAAATATACAATCTAAAGATCCTCTCTGAGACAACATGTAGGATTATGTCTAGATACAATGATGGCAAGACACACATTAAGAAGCATAGCAAACTTAGAGCAAGATTTCAATTTTATAAAATTAACACTGAAGTAAGGATTGAACTTAAGATTCACCTATGAAACAGATAAAAACAGAATGGCATTTCTAGTAAGTAGTCATGGACCTAGTGACATAATTGTGTGAGCAAATTATAAGCAAAACAGAACTACAGTATATAGTGCTTTCCTAAAACAGAAAACTAAGCTGTTCCAAAAACCTAGATAGAGTGGTGATAAAAATTTTTACATCTTTAAATATCTAGTGAGGTGCAAATTATAAAAAAATAGAATTCACCTCTTTTGTCTTCTTTTAGCATTTCCAAAAGCAATTAACATTCATAGTATGTTAGCCCTTGACTTTTAGGATGCTGTAGAGTCACATGCCTTAGACATTAGGAAAAGTTCAGACACTTGTGACACCCTGATAAAATTCTAGCACAGATTATTAAGTAGCCAAATCTGTAGTTGAACAAAAAATTCTTCTCAAAGGAATTGAAAGTTCATTAACCCATCCTTTTAGCAAATGATTCCTACCCTGTGGAAAATTAATACTGGAATTTGAGGACTGATATGCTCAAATCACAGAGTATTGCATACCCACTACTAAAGAGAGGGACAATCATAAAGAAAAGCAGCAAGCGCTCAAAGTCTCACTTGCTATGTAGCCTCAACTAACCCTCTTAAGACTTCTGAGTCTGTTTTCTCATCTTTAATTGGGGTAATAGTGAGTCCTGAGTAAAATACATTACCACATAATGTACCACCATCTTCCCTAGCTACAAGAATGTCATATACAAATTGGATACCATTTGTCTGGGACTGTGCAAACAGAAACTAACTGAAAAGTCAAGTAGCTCTTAACTCAGAATTCAAGATCCATCATTATCATCTTTCACAAGCAACTATATATTAATTATTATATTGTTGTTTAACTTAACAAACATCCATATACTTATTCTTTATCAAGATCTATTATGAGAATTTTCATGCCACTTATTCATTTAATCCTTTTTGTATATTTGTGAGACCATATTACACGTTACCATCTGACACTGAATACTGTGACTATATTCATGTTTACCCTGAATACAAAACACAAGAAACTACAAACTAGATACAAACACGTAACACTTTGTAAATTGAAGTGGTATTAAAATAATGTGGAACATTCTATACATTTTTGTAAACATCTTCACCTGAAGAGAAAGATGGGTGTTTTTTTCACCAATTGAAAATAGGCACAATATATTATGTGTAATATAATTATGGTTATTATAATCTGATAATCTGATCTCTGTGCTGAAAATCCAAATTGTGCATGCTATCTCATATCACACATTGAATCACGGATTTACATCAGGTTGAAGTGAACAAAACCTACTAGTTAAGAACAGAGACAATTGACATGAATGGTCCATTTGGATGACCCCATAGGTCACCTCATGGGCTGTGGGAAAATACAGCTAGAGAATATGAGTCTGGAGGGTCTCAGGAAGTTCATTTTGCAATATGGCCCTGAACATACTGTGACCTTAGTCAGTTCTCTCCAAGCCTCTTTGTTTCTTATCTTATAAAATAAAACCTATAGCTCCCAAGAGAATCCCAGGAATTCAAACTGGGATAGTCTAAACATCTCCAAACCTGTTTACAATGTCACCTAAAAGATAGGAATCTATATAGACTAGCTATGCTATGACAACAGACACTTCCGGTTCCAAGAGGCTTGACACAACAAAGATTTAGTTTTTCCTCGTGTCATAATGATCAAGTGGTTTTCCTGTGGTTTTTACAACTCAGGGATCTCCTTGATTCATTTCTATGATTTTGCCATTTAAATCATTTCCTCACTGTTTTGCTGATGACAGAGACTCTTTAAAACTTAGCTCACCTTATTACCTCAAAGTGGCTAGCTCCCCTGCATTAACATCCAGCTTCTGTTACATGACACTACAGGAGATGCTGGAAACTGCTGCTGAGCACGAGAGGACTGATTAGCAGTAATGACCCAGCCCAGAAGAGGTGAGTGACCACATACCATATTCAAGAATAAAACTTAGGCCTTCTTATTCCCCATTCATTGCCCCTCCAGGTACTATGAAAGGGAAATATACCAGTATCTCCAAAGCCTTTGAGAGTGACAAGAGGACAATGATTGTTCATTATAACAGTTGGTATTATATTGTGATTTCTTGAAGGAAAAAATAATTTTTTTCAATCCATCCAGAAATATAAGCCATATTCAACTTTCTAGTGAAATTAATAGAAATCAATGGCTATTTCGTATTATTCCAAAAGCTCAAAAAGCTGCTGCACTCTTGTCTTATTTCAAAATATTTTTATCATAGACAAAATCTGGACTATGCCTATTTGATATCCCATCTTCTGCAAGTAAGAGTTTACAGAGGCCCCTCGCTAGTTGCTGGAAAAAAATTGGGTTAAAGCGCAGCACTGTGAAGTGTCGCAGCTGCTGCAGCATGAGTTCGATTCCAGGCCAGGGAGCTGACTCACATGGCGTGGCAGACCTCTCCTGACCGGCCCACTCTCCCCTCAGCAGTGTATTTCAGTAGATCTGCATGTTCTGCTCCCCATTCTGTCTATGGTGAAATCTCCAACCCCTGCACCTCTCACCTGTACCACAGTTTTTCTGCGGGTAAATTAAAAAAATAAGTTCCCAGAGCTGAGCATTTTCTTGGATGAACAGGATGGGCTAATATATTGAGATACAAAGAACCATATTTGAAGAGTTTGGTGAAAAATAAGACGTCTGACTTTTAAGATCCTTTAAAAACCAGGCTAAAGTAATAAATCTCATGTGTTTTGGTGGCAGCCTGCTTCAGTCAAGCCTTCTTGGCTTCAGACCTTGGTGTTAGAAGCCAGAGAAGCAATTCAGTCTACTGAATGTTTTAAGAAATTGTACTTATCCAAATTGGGATTATAATGAAATCCTGAGTTGATCCCATGACTTGGTTAAATCTTTAATTTTATTAAAGAGTAAATCATTTCATATAATTATAATCGAGAATGACAAGGGCAGGGAGATATTATTGAGTTGTCTTTCACTTCACTATCCTGGTACGTTGGGAGGATTTTGTTCTGCCTTTAGAAAGCTGGGGCTCTGCACCCTCTCATGAATCCAGCCAGGAAAAATAGGTGGTCACGTGTCAGCACCTTCCATTGCTCATAGTTACTCACTAGAGTATTTTCTTTATCTTGATAAGCATTGAAACTCTTGATGTCAAAATGCAAGTAGCTTATGAGCTGGATCTCTGACTAGTAAAAATTTCAGTCACTATCTTCTTGTTTCTTTTAAAACAATGAAATACAATACCAATGTGAGTTGGTCATTTTTAAGTTTATGTTTTTCTCTATGTGAAAATAGCTGTATAAATCTGTCTTCGGATGGATATGCTGACATCTGTAACATAAAGTCATTTTCCAAATTTAATGGTTCACATTTTTGTATACACTGAAACGCCATCACTTTCTTGGGAAAACTTGAAGTTAATTCCTAGCAATAAAATTGGGATTTAGTAATATGAAAACATGATATTACGTCTTTAATTATACTGTATTTTTTTTATTTGCTTACTTATCTTTTTATCTAACAATTTCACCTGAATTTAAGGTCAAGTCCATGTCTTATTTATCTTTGAATTTCTTAATCATAATATCCTAAAATCTTGATCAGTATTTACAAAATAAAGCACAAGGTCACAATACAACTGCAATGTATTAATTGGGAGTTTTTAGTTCATATGGGAAAGTGTATCTATTCACTTGGAAGCATAATGTCTTTGAACAAATATGTTTACCAGCATGGTAATTTTTACATTCAAGATGGATATAAAAGTGACAAGGTAAAAAATAATTACAAAATAGACATGGTATCACACAAGAAATAAAAAGAATACATAAATCTAAGCTAGAAAAAATATTATGTTCAATGTAGAAAAAACCATTGAGAGCTAGTTATTTCCACTGGAAAAGAGAAGAGCTCAAACACACAGTGTGTATTCATAGGCTAATCTAAAACCAATTGTGGGTAGTAAGATTACAAAGTCAGTGCCCGTCATTCTGTTTATTAAATATCATGAACTATGTACAGGTTTTATTCACATGCATTCCAGATGTCATTGATTTTAATTTATGTCACCACATAAGGTATTAATAAACAACTCTCAACAAAAATATTTGAGAAGGCTGTTGATACTTAAATCTTGGACTGAAATACCTTGAGTTCATTTTCTGTAAATACTTGTAGATATTAAATATTTTCTGTATTAGAATCACAGAACTACAAGACTCATTCTAAAGGTGATCCTGGCTTCAGGGTGGTAAATGTTGAGTTCCCCTACATTTTTGAACACATTTATTTGCCAATTCTGAATCTTACAGACATAGTGTTATTAACAGAATATTCATAAAATCATTAAATCCTTCATTTGCTGTGTAAGACTATTAAAATATGTTATGATAATACCTTAATGTCTAATTTTTATACTGTGTCCTGTGTTTATAACTGCTGTATTTTTTTTTAAAGATTTATTTATTTGTGCATACAGAACTGGGGTACAGGCCAGAGGCTCAGGGGCGGCGAGAGGCTTCACCAGAGACAGAGTGGGGAGCAGAACAGGCAGATCGACGAAGTACACTGCTGAGGGGAGCAGTGGGTGGGTCAGGAGAGGTCTGCCACGCCATGTGGTCTCCTCCGGGGCAGGCGGGAATCGAACTCATGCGAAAGTGGCTTTAGATTCTCAGTGCTGTGCTTTAACCCACTGCGCCACCAGAGAGGGCCTATAACTGCTGTATTTTTAACATAACCTTAAACAGATGGTGGTGTACTTGGTGATGCCTCTTTGGAAAAACAATATTATCTAGAAGCAGAGAATATTAAAAAAAAAATAGAAACTTACAGGCCTTCCTGGTGGCATAAGGAGTTTAGTCTCAGCACTATGAAGCTATCTGCACCCTTGCAGCCACTGCAGCATGAGTTCGATCCCTGGACAGGGAGGTGACCCACATGGGGCAGCAGACCTCTTCTGTCTCCCCCATTGCTGTCCTCAGCTGTGTAACTTAGTAGAGTCCCTGTTCGGCTCCCTACTCTGTCTCAGGTGAATCCTCTCACTCCTCCCTGTCCAGCTCCGGACTCTGGCTTAAAACCCAATTCTTTTATATTTAAGTAAAATACGTCTTTTAAAAAACAGAAATTTACATTTTCCATCATAACAGCATGGCTTCTGTGTTTGTTTTATAGTTATATTTATTACCCACCATAGAAATTTTAGAAATAAAATTTTAGGAGGCCAAAGAACTTTATTCAGAATGAAATTAATATTTAGAAGACATAAAGAACTAAGAGCCACATGTCTTGTTCCCAATCAAAGAATAGAGTTATAATCTCAGATTCTGCTGCTCTTTATCCCTTCTCAAATGAATAATATGCATAATGTTCAACTAATGACCAGAGATATATCCCTGAGAGATTATTTTCAAGGTAACTAAAGATTTACAACTAAAGTAAACAGATACAACCTATGATAATGTAATATTTAAGTAAAGTCTTTTATACGGTAATTGAACTCTCTCAACTTTACCAAAATAATTCCTTCTTTTAAAAATCAAACAGCTGTCCACAATATCCAATTAAATATGAAAGCTTGTTACAGTGATATAATTAAGTGTTTCTTATTACTGCTTTGGAAGTATGTGGAGGGACTTTTTCATTTTGTTAACTAAAACAGAAGAGAATCAATATTCTAAGAGATAAAGAGCTCAATACAGACTATCTCACTGAAAATGCACCCTGGTTATAAAATCTAAAATTTTCTTCGAGTAATATTTGTTGCATTGAAGGGAAAAAATTATACTCTTTTACACAAAAGGATTGTTTTTTAACTTAGGAAAATCATATTTTTCATAAAAGTCACTGACCTGTCTCTGTTTAATAGAAACCAAATGAAGTCTAGTAAAACTAATCAAATCAAACAAGCCCTTGGGCCACATGAAGAACTTACTGCTAGGAGGTTTTACCCCCTTCTCTAAAATTTGGTTAAAGCACTACAAAATCAAATTGAAAATGTTGCCATACCATGTGAGTTGGACATTAATATTCTCCAAGGAGTTCCTGGTATGTTTAGTTACAAATGCCAGGCATAATTTGCATTAGAAGTTCTACAAGAGCTTAAATCTCAAGACTTGCAGGGGAGAGATTAAAAAGCCTGACAAAATTTGGGAGTTTGGGGAGGCAATCTATGGGTGCTGGGGAGAGCACCAGATGTGAAGCTGAAGAGAAAATGCACTAGCATTTTTTTACCACAAAAGGAAAATTCCAGCTCTTGACATAATCCTTCAGTGCAGTCCCACAGACAGTGATACAAATGGAAATTATTGTGAAAACATAAGGCAAATACCAGCAAATATTTGGAAGATACACAATGGGAAAAATGATTGTTTTCAAATAATTAATTCAGGAATTAATATTCCTCCTTCTATTTGAAAGTATACCAAAAACTGATGAGAAAAGATGACTTCAGTTTTGATATGTGAGTGTACAAGTATGCTGATGTTTCTTATTTCATATTAAATAATGTAAAATTTATTATTCCTCAGAGGAATACATGTCTTAACATAATGACTATTCAATGTTTCACTAGGCAGATAATAAGAGGTATGGTCATTTGTTGAACAGAATACAAATATTATATATAAAAGGGGTTTTAAAAGATTTGGTGTGTCAATACTGAATATGTCTAAAGACTTTATTTCATTCCATGCACCTCATCCCCTGCCAGGCCACTTTTAAAATTATGGAGTGTTAAAAAAACAAATAGACATAAAATAGAACAAGATGTCCTCAGGGAAAATCCAAAGGAAAATTTCCTTTCAGGCTGTTAAGTAACTTATACTTTGACAAAGAAGGAGCAAAAAATTATGATTGGGATATAGAGCAACATTTACTACCAATAGTTTGTGTTGTGGTTAATGAAACTCTGTAGTTAGCTGAGGACACAATATATAATTATTACTTTCATTTGTAATTTTAACCTGCTAGCAATCTAAATAATTTAATAACATATCTCATCACTTTTTTTTTTAATGTTAGTATTTAGTAATTTAATTTTTGGTAGTTTAGAATGTTGAGTTTAGCATACCACTGTATATTGTATAGTCAAACAGATTTATACCAGTTAACCTTGCACTTTCTTATGTCTTACATAAATTTGAAATTGCTAAACCTTTTCTCCAGTAATCACTTGACAGACTCAATTTCATCTGGCCATAAAAATTTCTCTGCTTATGGTATGCACTGAGCAAGAGAAACAAGTAAAAATCTCTAAATATTTTACTGGGAACAATAACATCAAACTCCTAAAATTCACTTTTAAACATGCATGTAGAATACAGATTCACTCAACAATTTTATTTGATCTTGAGTGAATGCATTTCAAAAGTTAAGGTCTTTTCTAAATTCACTATCATAAGTGGGACTAGAGCAGCCCCCAATTTGTAAGGGGACTAAAGGAAAATGTAATGTGCTCGATCCTTCTTGCTCCAAGACCACTTTTGTGGCTATGAAATGACATGAAACTTAGAGTAGCAGAAACCTCTGCTTCTGCTAAATTTGGACCATTTTTCCTGATGAGGTAACTAAAAATAACTAAAAGCAATATTAAAAAGAATTTCTCTAATGTATGAGTAACCTAAAAACTCATGAAGAATTATATTGAGATCCAGGATAATAACTCAAAATAGCATTCCAACAAAACCCAGTATTCAAGGCTACTTTCGTATCAGGACTGCTTTCTAAAAGAAAAGAAAAGGCTGGCATACTAGGATATAGTCTAGCAGACTTACAGGGATCAAAATTTAAAACCTAACATTCAAGACCCTAAAGGTTAGTCTATACCGGATTTAGAGCATTCCCTGTCATTTTTTAATGCAATGCATTACTCCCTAGATATACACATGAACCAGAACTAAACCAGTCATTGTACACACCTACAGTTCAAGCTTTGCATTATTAAAACCCCGTAAGATTTTAAGTCTTAAAACTGAATTATGGGGACTTAGGACATGTAGCAACTCTTTAACACTTAGGAGAGGCAAACCACAGTTCTCTGTGTACGATCATGTTATCTGGGCTCTGAAGATTTTCTATGTTATTTCCAATACAATATCTGTACATTGTCAAAGATAGCTAGGTAACTGGAAGAAATACAGCATTAACAAAACCAAACAGAAACAAACTCAGAGATTATACATAATTGGGTTATCTATTTAATAGTAAAACCACCATTTACGATTAAAATATTCCAGAAGTTTAAAAGTCAAGATGATAAATATTTGCAAGTAATAAAAAAAATTGAAAAAGGCCCTCCCTGTTGGCACAGTGGGTTAAAGCACAGCACTAAGAAACTAAAGCCACTTCCACATGAGTTCGATTCCTGCCTGCCCCGGAGGTGACCACATGGCGCAGCAGACCTCTCCTGGCCCGCCCGCTGCTCAGTGTACTTCGTCGATCTGCCTGTTCTGCTCCCCGCTATATCTCTGGTGAATCCTCTCACCCCCCGACATCTCTGGCCTGTACCCCAGTTCTTGTATGCATAAATTAATACATCTTAAAAAAAAAAACTCAATGAAATGCTATACCCACCAATATAAATGTTGGGTAAGATATGAATAGCAGGAAGTTTCATGTACAAATAGGCACTAGCTGATAGAGAGGAAGAAGACCGTGAACACCATTTACACTCCTATGCCTAGGTAAATACATAGCAATTTATATGGATATGAGAAATAAGAGTCTTCTAAAGAATACTTGTAATATTATTTTAAATAGACATAAACTAAAATATCATGAAAAATACGTTGACATACACTCCAGTACATTATAGCCATGAAATTAAACCACCACTACACACAGCAAGATGAATTTCACAAACATGATAAGGAATGAACAAACCCCATCAAAAGGTCATTTGAAAACTGGGAAAAATTAAGTCTGGCCTTTTAGGCTAATGTTTACCTGAGTAAGTGAGCATGAAGGCTGATGTAGTAATTGATGGAATCCCAAGGAGAGCTCCTTATATATATCAATTGATCCATTTTTGTTATTTCCTTGCATAAATGACTGTTACATGAGTATGTGCACTTTGTTACAATTCACTGTTATGCATATTATTTTTTAATATTTATTTATTTTGCATGTAAGAACTGGGGGAAAGGCCAGTAGTGAGGTCTGGGGTGAGAGGACCCACCAGAGACAATGGGATCGGAACAAGCAGATTGACTGAAATACACTGGTGAAAGGAGCAGCAAGTGAGACAGGAGAGGTCTGTTGCGCATGTGGGTCACCTCCCTGGCTGGGGATTGCATCGAACTCATGCTGCAGTAGTTGAGAACAGCTTCATAATGCTGTGGTTTAACTCCTTGCATCAATATGTATATTAATTTTATATAATTGTTCTGCATGTGTATTTTTTATCAATTGTTGCATACATCATACATACAGTGCTACAGAATTAAAATGTTATAAGAAATATTTAAGATTTTTAAAAAATTTATGTATGCATATAAGAGCTGAGATTTAGGTCAGAGGCATGGGGGGTGAGGGGGTAAGAGGATTCACCAGAGACTGCATGGGGAGCAAAACAGGCAGATCTACTGAAATACACTGCTGAGGGGAGCAGCAGTGGGTCAGCTCCTGGTGGGGAATGGAGCTCATGTTGCAGTGACGACAAAGAATTTCAAAGTGTTTGAGATTTAGCCCCTTGTGCCAACAGAGGGCCCTTCTAACAAGTATTAAAGAATAAATATTTATAAATATTTTCAATATCATATAATTCTGCTAGAGGTTAGACAGTAAAATTTCTCCTTTTACAAACTGACATAAAAACAGAAAAGAGAAACATGAAAATAAAAGTTACTCTCATTTATGACTATAGATGCCAGTATTCACAACAAAACTTCTTCAACTTAAAACCAGCAATGCATAATGTATAAAATATATTATGATAAATGGTGGTCTATCTAGATAAATAATGCTAGATTTTACAGGAGAATCAATTATTAAAACTTCCTACAATTATTTTAAAAAAAGATGGAAGTCTTTTATAATTTAAAATAATATAGATGAAATTAGAGGAAATTATACTTAGTGAAATAAGTCAGAAGGAGAAAGACAAAATAGGATCATTTCATGCATAGTGAATAGAGAGAAACACAATAATAGATAAAATTAATGTAAAATAAACCCTAGAAATCTGATTGAAGAATGAAGCTACCAGAGAAGAAGGATGGGGGGTTAGACCAAAGTAGGGAACGGGCCCAATGGACTATGAGGAAGGATTATGAGTGCTGTGGTGGTGGGTATGTGGTGATTACAACCAAAGAGCTGTGAACCTGTATCTATGAATCTTATACACTGTTATAAACCAATGTTAGCTCATAAAAATAATGCAATTAAAGAATTTGCCATGTTAACATTTTTAAAGGAAGGATTACATAATTAGTTTATACAATATAGAAAAATACTATTAAAGTTTAACATTCATAATTAAAAATCATCTTTTAACAAAATAGAAATAAAAGGGTAAATACTTCAATCTAACAAAATGCATCCACAAAATAAAAATATCCACAACCATCATACTGAATGCTAAAGATTGATGCTAATAGTGAGCACAAAACAAAGATATAGCCAACATTATTATCACCATTCTAATTCCACAAGTCAGATTGACAACTCTCCATATTTATAGATGATATAATTTTTCTGACAGAAAATAGAAATAGACTACAAATTGGTAGAATTAATAAATGTTTAGCAAGGTCATACTTTACAAAATCATTGTACCTGAATCAGTCATGCTTTTAAATATCAGTCAGTAAAAATACTTCTATGGCCCTCCCTGATGGCACAGCGGGTTAAAGCCCAGCACTGAGAATCCAAAGCCACTTCCACATTGAGTTCGATCCCTGCCTGCCCTGGAGGAGATCCACATGGCGCGGCAGACCTCACCTGACCCGCCCGCTGCTCCCCTCAGCAGTGTAGTTCACAGATCTGCCTGTTCTGCTCCCCACTCTGTCCCTGGTGAATCCTCTCACCTTCCGCATCTCTGGCCTGTACCCCAGTTCTGTACGAATGAATAAATAAATATTTAAAAAAAAAATACTTCTATGAAGTACAACTTACCATAGCATCAGAAAAATTAGGCAATGTGAAGTAAATCTAAAAGATGATATGCAATAATTCTAAGGATGAATAATAATTACTGAGAAATTAAAGTGAAGAATATAAATGAAGAGATATATCATGTGTATGGATTGAATAACTCAATATTAAAAATATGCCAAATCTTTACAAATTGATTTATAGATCCAATGCATTAACAATCAACATCACAAGAAAATTTCAACTGTACAAATGATTCTAAGCACTGTTGCATGACTAAACCATAGAAGGCCTTTTTTGACTAATAATAAAACTTACCACAATATATATTAATAATTAGACTGTGGTATTAATACAAGGAAAAATGCAAAGACTAACAAGAAAAAAATAAGGTACCACTTTAATACCAATGTATAAATATGGAACTTTTATTTAATTGTTCTGTATAACAATGGAGAAAGATACCTCAAAATATCAGGCCCATTTTTACTGTTTAAATGAATATCTTTTGAAATTTTATTTCTTAATAAAACATTCTTTATAGAATCTCCCTAATGAACACCTGTAGTTTCAATATGACCAGCTTTGTGAAACCCCTCTTTCATCATGCAATTAAAATTAGATAAATAATCCAGCTTGTAATACTAACATCAATGAAAATCAATTTTGTTATTTTCAGAAGGTAGAAAATTTGGAAAATTATGATGATGCTACCTGGTATAAATTATTACTATAAATGTATTGATTGCCATAAAGGTGCATCATAGATGTCATCTAAAAGCTGCTAAATAAATATAAAACTATTTCAAAAACTGGTTTTAACTTTTACCCACTGTTTATTTTTATATCCTTGTCTAAAAAAGTGCTATATTTAAAACTCAATGTTTTAAATATACCCTCTTTAAAATATCTAATAGACATGTAATATATGTCTCACGATTACTCTTAAAATAATTTAATACTTTGTTGCAAAATCTTTGATATGAGATTCCTTTGTTATTAACAGTAATACTAGATTTTATTAATGACAAAATATAATAATCCTTAAAGTAGGTAGGTAGCTATTAAAAACATACAGTTCCACTATATTACCATTAGATTTCAAATATAGTGACTCAAAAACTAGTGGTTTCAAATGGAAAATAAATGACATATATTTGTAAATGATATGATATCTAGTATAATTTACTAAGATGATTAATACAATAAACAATTTTTCAACTTATTCAGTCTTTCCCCCAAAACATTACCCTGACAAAAAGCCAAAAACTTAATAAACTTTCAACCATGTGAAAAAGGAAAACTTCCTTTCACTTTATATGAAATTAAACAGAATATGTACTTGTTTTCTAAAATACACATTTCTATGTTTTTAATTTTTAACTAGTTTATACCTTTGTACTGTCCAAATACAAAATGCCCAGTAAATTTGATAATTGAATATTCACATACTTAGTTACAAATTAAAGTATATTAATAAAACAAGGTAATAAGTCAACTGAAAATATTGTACATTTTAAGTCAGATATTTAAATTACAACACAAAATTTGCTAAGAAGTTGTTCATATTAGAAATGGTCCTGGCAAATATAATGCCCTACTTTTAGGAAAGAAATATTGCTAGAGCTCTCTTCATTTTACAAAATTAGCACAGAAATCTGCTTCCAATTAAAAGAATTGTGGGAGAACCCAGCTGTATTTGTGATTTGGCAAATGTATTAAACTATGCTCCAACTGCCTTGGTTCCAGCACAGCCTGTAAACTATTTTCTCATGTCTTTTCCTCCTTCACTTTAAAACACATGTACAGTGCACTGATCAACAGCCTCTCTTTCCTGTCTTAATGACTAGAAAAACTGTTAATGTTCAATAACTTTACATGTTTGCTTCTCTAGTACATAAAGGATGAAAACAATATTCATGAGATCACCTGTGTAAACTAAAGAATTTATAAGTTAATTGTCAGAGAGTTAAAAAAAATATTCACTCTTGTATAGAACCAAGAAGTTGAGGGTTGCCAAAGTCTGATGGCACTCAGATTGGGAGTGGTTTGGAATTAGTTTGAAATATAAAAGCCAAGCAAAGAGGTTGTTTCAGGATAATTTTAAAGTTCCCACAACTACTTCTCACATCCTGTGTCTAACATTTTGAAAATTAGAGTTTTAAAGAAACTTTGTTATGGTAAGAAAATTTTGTTGGGATATTAAGTCAAATTCAAAAGATAAAAAAGTTAGGAGAGCTTTTGAATTATAAATGAATAGAATGGATACAGCATCAAAACCTCTAAAATTACCCTAGCATATATCATAAGAAACATTTTGAGAGGGTCTATTTTTTTCCCTCAGAAGTAAAGAGATCAGCATATTTGTTCTTTTGTTAACTCAGTAAAGATCTTCCATGTTTAATACTCCGACATAGAAAACTCAAGAGTGACAGCATTAAAAGAAAAAAAAAAAAAGGAATTGTCATCAGACTTTCGTTTTCATACTTCCTAGATTTAGAAAAGCCATCCATAAAGAGATCGTGATATATTTTCTTCCTTGAAATTGGGTAATAAAATAATACAATTAGCAATCACACTGCATACCAGGCACAATTCAAAATCTTTACACATATCAATACATTTAATTCTTCCAACAACCCTATAAATTAGATTCTACTGTTATCAACATTTTATACACAGGGAAAATGAGATACAGAGAAATTACATTGATATTAAGTAGAAGATTCTACGTCTATTGCATTGTATATCTGGGATTCAAAACCAAGCTTTCAACCACTGCACTCCATATGCTAGTACAACAAAATAAGGCATAATTTACATGCTAAGATTGTCGCTGATTAACCACTGGCACTTCCAGAATATCACTTAATTGATTATGATGTGATTTAATCTATTGCAACTTCAGTTTTCCATGTATTTAAAAAAATATATCTATAGATAGAATTGTTCAGATATTTTTAAAGAATATAAATTTCCAGCATATGTTAAACACACAATACATGTCAGTTCCCACTGACATAAATTTTCCCCTTGCTCATTATTCTCAGCTTATCTCAAGATTCCTGGTTAAACCTAGAACAGTGAACACATTTCTTTACCTCATCTCTCATTAGAAATTCCATTACAGTGTCTGTGAAAGGGCTGAAAAGGGGGATGGCTGCCCAGAAGGATAAATCCTGGTGAGGAGGAGGCAGCATAGAAGAAATTAGAAAGAAGGTCCACAAGTGGTAGGAAGCTGAAAGAGGAGCATAAGAAAACCACTGCTCATCAGTGTGTACCAAGAAAAGGTTCAAAAATATAAGATAGTATGAACTCTGAGAGCAGAGAGTAGATGAGGTCAAAAATAGTGGAACTGCTTGAAAGTCTGGCTAAGAACCAGATAGATTCCTCAATGTTCCATTTGTCTCCAAAATATCAAGTGATCAGTTCTCATTAATTCTCCCACAAAGTGGAGGATTGCTACAAAGTCTGATTGAAGGACACTAGATTCAGAGACACACACAGTAGAAGGCCTGAGAGTCATCTGAAAAGAGATTAAAGTTTTACACTATGAATAGGGTACTAAGGCCCTCCCCCTACTCCAAATTGGGCTTGGAGAAGAATGGGAATTTGGCTTGTTCCATCAGGAAAAAAAAAAAAAAACCAAAGACAAAACAACTGAGGTCTTGTCTATTGAAACATTGAAATTCAAGACATGACACATAGTTTCTGACGGTTAACACAAGAAAACTGATATAGCCCTGGCCCTTTATTCTAAAAGAAGGTTCTTAGCAAATTCTGCTAGCTGAAAAGTTGGCAATTCTTTTTAGGCATGGTAACCATTAGGAAAAAGTTAGAAGGCAAACAATGACTACTGATGTAACTTCCGAGTAGTGCTGTCTAATAAAGCTTTCATGACAACGTGGAAATTGGTGAAAAATTTCTGTATCTAAACTATTAAATACAAAAGCAAATAGCCATTGTGACAAAGGAACACTGGAACTGTGGTGAATGCCACTGAAATTTCATTAATTTAAGGCTAAACACACGGACTTCAGTGGTCAGTGTTAGTGAAAGTTATTTGAAAAAGTCAGAATTGTGGTGCCCCTTGGCTATTCCTCAATACTTTTAAAGAGATCTAAGAGAAATGAACTCCAAGAATTACTCCAGTTAAAAGACTGAAGAGGAGACAGCTTTGTTAAAAGGTGGTTAGTCCTCAATTTATATTGACTGAAGAAATCTTGAGAGTGGGCCACACTTAGTTGGAAAAGAGAACCAGCTTCTGCAATTCAAACAACATAAATTGAAGTGACCATGGAGCATTTCAGTTGCCTTCCAGGTATCCTCAGCAAGAAAAATCAATTAAAAAGGTTGTTCTCATTAATAAAATAATACATGGGGGGCAGGGAAATGTTCTCCTCTTCCTTCACAGGACATCAGGGTAAGTTTCAATAAAGGAAACTTGTAAATGTGTTATGTTTATTTAATTTCATTTTTAAATTCTTTTATTGTTGTTGTTTGGATGTTTTCTAACACTTTTTCTTCTAGTTTACTATTTTCTACATGCTTTCTATCTGCTGTTAAAATCATTCATTGAGATTGAAAATCAGATATTTTAGTTGTATTTTTCAGCTCTTGAAAGTCTATTTAAAACTTTTCATAGATGATAGTTCTGTACCTAAATTCTAGAACCTTATATGCTACTGCTACATTTTCCTCAATTTTTATTAATGGTTTAATAATCATTTATTGAAAATTACAACCAAAGTCTATATTATCTTTTTAGCTAGTTATTCTTTTTTCTCTTGCTTGTCAGTCATATTTTCTTGCCTCTTTACATTGCTAGTATTTTTTAAGAGGAAATTGTGATTAAAAAATAATAATAAGGGGCTCTCCCTGGTGGCGCAACGGGTTAAAGCACCGCATTGTGGGGTTCTCTGAAGCCACTGCAGCATGAGTTCGATCCCTGGCCAGGGAGGTGACCCACATGGCACAGCAGACCTCTCCTGACCTGCCCACTGCTACTCCCAGCTGTGTTCTGTTCTGCTCCCCACTCTGTCTCTGGTGAATCCTCTTACCCATTCCTGTACCTCTGGCCTGTACCCCAGTCCTGTATAAATAAATAAATCTTAAATAATTTTAAAAAATAAATAAATCATGGTTTCAAGTCATGTTCTCTTCCCTCAGAAAGTGTTTTCTTTCCTTTGCTAAATACATTTAGTGAGGAACCAGTGATCTCAATCAACCAGAGACTGAATTCTTTCAGAGCTGGATAAAAATTCTGCTAAGATTCCATTTACCTCTGGGTTGAACCCTGCTCTTAGATATGATCTCTCTGGGCTTTGACAGAGAGTCACACTATGTGTTTTCTTTCATCTCTGTAAAGTAAGAGACATCAAGCTTTGCTGCCTCAGTTGCAAGTTCAGTTTTCAGTAACTTAGTCTTCAACTCCCAGCCCTATGACTCAGGGAAACATTAACAAACCACCTGCTAACACTGGTGACCCTATTCCGTTATCTGCTCAAGTCTGCTGGAAATTTCACTCTATTATTGAACCTAGTTCCCCAGCATCTTAAGTGGCCCCAAAATAACCATCAGCTAGAATTCTCCCAAGTGTAAGCTTCTCATGCTCGATTTCTATGACAACAAAAAGCTTTGTTGACTACTTTCCCCTTCCAGTAACGCTCTGCTTAGACTAAGCTAATCCTTCAGGACTAACCCAAAAAGAATTAAAAGCCCGAATGATCTTCTGATCATTTCAGAATAGTTCCTGCCCTCTTTGCTCTCTAGTCCTTATTTTTCTTTTATACCTTCACAATTTGGCAATTTATCTTGCTTTTTCTGGTCATGGTAATGTCAGCTGTGGGTTGGGCCAGCAAAAGACTAGTAATAAACAGAAAATTTCAGACCCTGGAAATTGCTGCTAATGTGTAAACTTGCATACAGAACTGAGACTGTTAAATTTTAATGTAAATTGCCTTTTCAAAGACCCACAAGGAAGATTTACAAGAAAACAAAAACAAACAAACAAACAAAAAATACCCTGTAACTTGTATAGACTAAAGAAGTAGACTGTGAACTCTATATTTTTCCCAAAAAGGGCATATATTGTGTTACAGGGTAACCCAAAGTGGACTTGAGCTGCCTGTCTGTGGGTCCTCACCCGAGCACTCAAAATGTAATTTTCTGCAGACACACACAAAAGGGTAATGGGTTTTACAAAAAGGGGAAAAGAATAGGAAACAACCCAGGGAAAGAGAGAGGGATACAAAGTAACTGGAATATCTTACCAGCTCAGCTAACTTGGAACTCTAGTCACAAAACTAAAACTGCTAGACTCAGTCACATAGTCTAAGAGCCGTTGCTCTAGAGAGAGAACCGTTACCTCTCCAGAGTTGGAAAACCGCACGCTATTTCTTATCCCCCAAAGTCCCAGAATGCCTGCTTAGCTCCACCCTTAGGTTCTCGCAGTTCTCTCCTTGGTACTGCTGGGAGTTGTAGTTTTCCAATCACTGGGATAAGGGCTGGAATCCAGAAAGCTGGAGTAGGGGGTTGAGGTCACACAGCCCTGCAGAATTTCTTTAAGACATCCTTCCCCTTAACAATTCCCCCCTTTTGATTTCATACTACCATATCTATCATATCAGGGTGTAGTCTTAAGAGACAGTCTCCATAAGGTTTCCAGTCTTCCTAAGGTTTCAAATGTATGCAAAAGAAGCAGCAGTCATCAGCAGTGCTCATGAATGTCTGGTATGATGGTGATTACTAGAAAATAGTCCCTCATAATAGGTGGAGAGAAAAAAAAAAACTTCTGGTATATATATATCAAAATAACAAGAACAAGAAAAAAAATTTTAAAAACTCATTTAACTTCTCTAAAAACAAGTTCTCTCAACCTTGACCCCAACGTAATCTAACAATGTACAACCTATTTACAAATTCAAGCTACCTGTTAACCATTTTTCTATTTTTGCATAAAATCACAGGGCAGACTAACAGCAATATTTAGATAGCTTTGTCGGAACACTTCATATAGTATCAGAGCGAACAGTTAATGTCCAGTCAATGTAGGCTTCAGGAGCAACATCAGTCTCAGCAGATTCAACCTGGGGTCTCCTCTTCTCGAGGTTACCAGGGCTCAATGTTTTTCTCAGGTTGTCCAGTCCTTCCAATGAAGGCAAGCTTCCTCACCTTCTCTGGAGGTCTCTGGAACCCTATAAACAAAGCAGCAGATGCTCATCTTCTTTGTTCAGCTCTGTTTGAAGTTCCTGGAGAATGCCAAACAAAGCCACTGAAGCACATTGCCAATTTCTTTAGTTTAATCAGACAAAATTCCCTATTGAAGTTATGCAAAAACAGACTCATGAGTAGTAAAAATTACTACTACAATTTTTATATTGTGTTGGTATCAAGGGGAGAGAAGAAATGGAAACAAAAATTAGCTCTGTAGAAAAAAAATTGGAATATTATTGAATATTCTGGTTATTCAAAGCAAGAAAACTGTCTTTGAACCAAACAAACAAAAATGTCAGTAGTATTTCAAACAAAGCTTAGTAAATTCAGTCTATTCAGTTCTTTGTGGAAAATATGTACACATTGTCAAAAGTTCAATCAATTGAGAGCTGGTACTAGAAACAAACAAATAAATAATGTTTTTTTCTTTTCCTCAGAAACAATTTCTACAAATACCAGACTAATGAATACAGTATGACAAGAGAATATTCAATATTCACAATTTAATTTTTTGATATGTTTTAGAAAAACAAGATTAACAGTTGTGCTCATGCCAAAAGTTTACCTTTTTCAAGGACATTGCTTCCTTCCCAGTTTTACTTTACTATGTATACCAAATTAGACAAACTGATGTCAATGCTTTCCCCAGGAGGAAAAGTAGAAATTTTGCAGAGTGTCTGAGGAGCTCCACTGAGGTTCCACAAAACTTCCTTCGATGAACCAAATGACAAGTTACCAAATTGCACTTCAATTTAGAATTCTGGGAAGCTTTGTCACAAATATGAAGAAGAAAAAAATAAAATAAAAAAACAAAATAACAGCTATGACAATTCTGTGAAAGCTCCAGCTCAGTTCAGTAGACAATGTTGACATTCAAACAAGAGCGTTTTCGTTGTCCTTTTTCCCGTACTTCATAACTAGAGATTCTATTTTTGTTTCTTTCCAAAACATTAGTTATTTAAAACTTCCATTTGCCTGACAAGATCAACCCAAGTAAGAGAATATTATATATATGTACATATGTATATATGGATACATATATACATATATATATACCAATACCTTTTTTTAACAAATTAGTTACCATAAAGATTACAATTTCATTTATTTACAATATCTATAGGCACCATCCAAACCAGTTTAAAACACCTCGAGGCCAAGACAATTAAACACAAGTAAAAAACATAAAGACATTGAACATATAGACACAGACAGTATTCTTAGTTATGCCATGTGGAACCCTAAGTAACTGCAGTTTTACTTATAAATGATTTAAAAAACAAACACTGCTACATAGCTGAAAAAGAAGAAAAGTTCGACCAGTTAAGTTTTTTCCTTTTTCTTAAATAAATATTTCAGGTCCTTAATAGGTTCACAAGACCAATGGGGTTTCGTCTCTATGACAGTTCCATCTGGGGCTTTCTTAACTTTGGAGTGACATATCCAAGATTTTATGTCCACAAGTTTCAAAGAAGTAAAACCTTGTAACTTACCAACTGTCAAAGGAAACTCCAGTCACGAAGTACAGACTAAGGAAATGGACTATGAAATCTGTATTTTTCCAAAAAAAGGGCATACATTGCAACTCTCAAGAAAAGGCACTGTAGAAACATGAACAAAATCAAGTAAAAAACTACCCAGGTGGAAACTCCAGGAACAAAGAATGAGTTACCACCAGAAAATAGAATAATGATGATTAATTTAGGAACACCTACCAAATTCTTACATAACAGGACTTGATAACTCTAACGAACTGTGTGTTTTTAGTTGGTATACAATTCATGGCATTTTTGAATAAGAGGAATTTATTGTGGTAACTTGCTGCACTGTATAAGACTTCATTTATGGAGCCAGTAAAGTGGAGATTAATAGCTCTTCCATTAGTTTGTGGGCTGCAAGAACACATTAGTTTTATCTGACTCACTAGAGAAAACTATACAAACTTTGAATTGAATCAAGTACCTCAAAAACACTCTGATACTATTTTGTTGGGAGGTAAAAGCTATGTTTCAAATGTACCAAAAATTAAATAGCCTGGTTCATGAGTATGTGTCATCAGGTTATAATTTGTAAAGGGGTGTACATCAAACCTACAAGCCTTCAAAAAAAATGAATAATAAGTCAACAGCTATTACTCAAAGACTGCCAGTCAAACTCCAAGCACATTGTGTCTAGAGTACAATGAGAGATAATCTGTGGCAAGAGCAAGCAGTCAATAAAGATAACTGGAAGACTGAAAAGTAGGGAACAATTAAACTCATATAAAAGTCTGAAAGCTTAGATAGAAGTACTTGTCCTAAATAACATTTAGCTATAAAGAATAAAGCTATGCAATAAGATAACATGGACTAGGTATTTCAATGAGTTTCATTGACTATCAAACAAATATTCCAGGATTTGGGAAAACTTTCTTCATACTCTATGAGCTGAAATGTAAGAGGGTCTTTCCAGCAGTTTCTTCTCTCTCTGAGTAAATACAGACACTATTGAACTTCTCATCCTGCAAAAAAGAAATTGATAACTATCTCCCAAGACAAGAATAACTTCCGATTTTTTCTCCACTTCTCTCTCTCTTTTATCCTAAGCTTATACACGTTGGTGTATATTGTGACCGCTTACCTCACAGGCTTGCAAATTCATTTTAAGTGGAAAAATCAGGCTTCCTTTTAACGGCAGGTACATTCTGATATCTCTGAACATTGCCCAACTTGGAGATTGCCCCAATGTTTGCTGCTGAAAGACTAAATCCAAAAATGATTGGCCTTTTGGCCCATTTTTCCTCTTATAAGGAAAAACATCATGATCTAAAGGGAGATCCTCATTTCTTTTAGAAGGTGGGTTAAGAAAGGGACTGGTGTTGATTCACATTCCCTTGCTTCTTTAGTTTCCTTCAGCATTTCTTGTTTTCATTCCAGACAGCTGAGCTTTAATAGGCACTTGATAACTTACAGTACAGGTAAGTGAGAAAGAAACAATTGTTAGGAAACCCATTCTACCACTAAAAATGTTCATTTAATTAGCAAAGTAACTCTGGGGTTGGAGACTTGGCTAATTTCAATAGAATTTTTCCCTCACTATAAATAAATAAGATATAGTACAATGGATGAGAACACACATGAACACAGAGAGAATTGCATAGCTTTAGAATGCTGGCAATTATTGTGAAAAGAACCTTATTTTGTAGCCACATAATCCTATTAATATAAAAAGTCACAATGATAATTGGAGATAAGAGAACAACAGCAAAGTTAAGACTTAATTTGGTCTCTTATTAAAGGGAAACATCTAGAGTGCATTAAAGAAGATATAAATTGAACGGATAAAAATGTTTCTCCTAAAAGTTACTCCAAGATAAATCTAACAAAATACTATTTAACCAAAAAAATTGTATTACTTCAAAATGCATTTCCAAATAATAAAACTGAAAGTTTTAATGGCAGAAGTAAAAATAAGCAGAAATGACTTTTCAGAGTACATTTTCTAAATTATGTAATTATAATTGATTTTTACAGATTTTAAAAACAATAAGCCTTAAATAGTAATTCAAAGAAAATCTGCTTTTGTAAACTCTAACAGACCTAATATCCAGTAAATAATTGGCTTTTTCAGGTAATTTTAGTTATGAATACAGTTAATATACTAGTAGGTTTTAAGATTCATCCTGTACTTACACATTCCAAAATTGAATTATGGTGTGATTTTAATTCTACTGAACAGAGAGCCATGAAAAATAATATTTATAGCAATAAGTTATTTTTCTTTTACAAAAAAGTTAATGCTTCAAAGCTAAGTTTTCTGATAAAAATGTAAAAACTGAGATCCTGAACATTCATATCCTGTACTACACTATCAAACTGTTCTGAACAACACTTTGCTTTTACTGGTTCTGCCAAACTACAACTAGTGTTTCAGGGCTACAACTAGTCTGGTCTCATTTTCCTCCTATTATAAGAATTATTTTCTTAGGAAAATGATACAACATGTGACTAGCAGGAGAAACCAAAATAGGCAATTACTTAGAAATATTTAATTCTATATCAACTGGCCTCAAGCTCTGACTTCAAAATATACCCCAAATTCAAGTATGTATCATGAGGTCCAAGCTACCACCACAGAATAGATGCCTATTCCAAGCCACTAACACACTTGCTTGACATATATTGTATTAATCTGCTAAGGCTGTCTTAAACAATTAAATTCATTTCCTCACAGTTCTGGAAACTGGAAGTCTAAGGTCAAGATGCTCATGGAGTGGTTCTTCTGAGATCTTCTCTCTTGGCTTGATGAGAGCCAATGTTGTGCATCCCTTCCATATGGTTATGCCAAACACACACACACACACACGGTTCATTCTATTAATTTGTGTTAATTATGCACTAAAATGCCACTGTAAACACTGAAGTAGTTAATTTTGAAGCATTCCTCCTAGGGGAAATACAGGATTATGTTCCTGCAAATGTCTGGTTACATTTTTTTTTTTTTTGTCAACAGATCAAAGCATACCCTTTGTTTTACATGGGTTTCCATATAAACACACCTTATTCAATGAACATTTCTCACAAATAATTAACTGAATCTTCTCCAAATGACTGAAATCTGGGAATTTTGTAGGACATTTGAATTCCATAGATTATCTTTGTAAAACCTGTCAGCCCGTGGGCCCTCCCTGGTGGCGCAGCGGGTTAAAGCACAGCAATGAGAATCTAAAGCCGCTTCCGCATGAATTCGATTCCCGCCTGCCCCGGAGGTGACCACATGGCGTGGCAGACCTCTCCTGACCCGCCCGCTGCTCCCCTCAGCAGTGTACTTCGTCAATCTGCCTGTTCTGCCCCCCACTCTGTCTCTGGTGAATCCTCTCACCCTCCGCATCTCTGGCCTGTACCCCAGTTCTGTATGAATAAATAAATAAATCTTTAAAAAAAAGAAAAAAAAAAAACCTGTCAGCCCAGCAGTATCGAGTGCTTAGTCTTCCTTAGAAACCTTTTCCTGTATAATATTTAATAGACATTTTCTAAATTCCCATTCTTCCTGACCTATAATATTTCTTGTTGTATGTTCAGTATTCCTCAGGCCACATGGGATTTTGAAATGTGAGTCAGTCAGCACTAGCTGAGAATTTACACATTTTCCTAGCCCTGGGTAACAAGACAATCAATTCTGAGGCCTTGAGCTTCACCACAGTGCTGTGGCCACATTTTTGGCCAATTTATCTTCTCCATGGCATTAGTCTGCACTACAGATGTGACTTTAGCACTTCCTGTAAGGATCTCGTACACAGAGCATTCATTTCCTCCTCCTTTGTTTGACTGCATCATACTGTCGATTCATTATCAACTTACAGCACTACCACCCATGCATGAATGGAGCTGATGTAATGCAATGCATTTCCTCTTTATGGCACAGCACAGCCTTCTTGAGCTTCGGAACAATGGACAGTGCTTCAACATTTAAAAAAAGACAGTCAACACGGCACCTTGTATACCATAAAAATGGCACTCATTTACTGTTTGAAAAATGAAACAAAAGTAGAGTGGTCTCTACATGATCTCAAATGTTTCAACATTCTCACCATGCTGGTCCTGAGGAGTTACTGAGAAGCACCTCAAAATCCCCCAATTCTCCTTGATTGGGGAGTTATAAATAAATTTTCCAAGGATGTAAATTTGCAAATATGAGATCTGTAAATAATATATTCACACACACACACACACGTACACATCTTCCTAATTTCCCCTTGTCTCTGCAGTTTGTAACTCAACACAATAGCTGAAGTGACTCTTCCTAAATATAGGCCAGATGATGTCACTCCTCAAAGCCCTCTTAATAAAGTCAATGTACTGACTTTGGTTACAGCTGTGATTCCATTGCCAGAAGTTCTTGCCTGTCACCAAGCTGGCCTCCTTGGTTTTACTTAAACTTGCCACTTACGGGTAGACCTCGCTCCTCCTTGAGCCTGCAAAGTCTTATCCTGACTGCTGCAGTCAGTGGTAAGTCTCTACTCAGGTCTTTCTAAACTATCCTACTTGAAATAGTCTCTCACCCCTTACCTCTTCTCTCTGTCCTGCTTATTTTTTCTCTAAAGCACCTAAAAGCCTCTATTGCCTTATCTGTTACAGTTATAGATGTACAACACAGTTTTCCCTCACCTTTGCTCCATGCTGGACAAAGAGCTAAAAAGTCTAAAAAAATCCATACTCATAGAAAAATAGGCCAGTTTTATGGTTACCAGAGGTAAAGAGTGGAGGAAATCAGACGAAGGTGATCTAAAGGTACAAACTTACAATTAAAATTAAGTAGTGGGGAGATAATATACATTATGACTTTAGTTAATATTAGTACATGGTATTTATGGAAATTATCAGAGTTTTTGTCACCATGAAAAACTTTTTTCTATCTCCTTCTCTATATAAGATTATGATTGTTAACTTACTTTAGTAATCATTACATTTAGTAATCATGACATAGATGTATCTAAGTCGAATCATATGCCACCCACTAAACATACAGAATGTTGTTTGCCAACTATAATCAATAGCACCTATGGAAAGGAAGCATGGAAGAGAGAAAGAGGAACTGGTAAAAGGTTCAATTTAATAGTTGTAAAGATTATTAGAATTTTGGTAGTAGCTATGGTGTAGTATATGAATTTATTGAGATGTGACTCTTAGTAATTTTACAGAATGGTATAAAACAAAACAAAGCAAAATCCTGGTCCATGCAATTAAGAAGAAGTATGTGTTAAATATCTAGAAAATGCATGATGTGACCTATGAGTATGTGAATATGTGTCTGTGTAGAAAAGGTGAGTATTTTTTGAAACTTGTTTTAGGCAAATATAGTGTGTCTTTTATGAGTACATGAATGTATGCTTCTAAATGATTAAAAAACACAAATGCTACTGATTTAGTAAATTAATGTATTTACTAGTAATAGAATTAAGTTACTTGTTTGTAGGAACAAGAACATGACAATTAGACATACTATGAATTTCACTTAGACATCAAGTGTTTTTAAACAGGAAGTAATATTCTAATCAAACTCTTACTTCGTAAGCATCCATTGGAATTGTGCAGAGAAGAGAAGACAGATGAACAGGAACCAAAGTAGAAACAAAGCAAAGAGGTAATTATTCAGACCGAAATGACAGAAGTTAGCAGAAAGTAGGGATGGGGACAGGTGGAGGAATTCCAGACAGCATAAGCAGAGAGGCTGAGGTGAAAAGACTTTGTGAAAAAACCCATCAGTGACAGTGATTTGGGAAGTATTTAAAAGTATTTTGTAACAGCTCTGTGATATATATCAAGGATTCAAGAAACAGAAAATCATAAACTTTAATGTAAAAAGAAACAGAAGGTATTAAAAAGGCAGGAATGGAATGTCTACAGATGGAAATACTATATCTGAAGTGAAAATACACTGGATGATACTAACAGTAGGTTACATGTTGCAAAAGAAAAAAAAAATATTAAAGATTAGTTTATCAATCAAATCAATAGAAAATAGGGAACCCATACAGCTAATCAATTAACTCCTGACAACAGTACCTAAGTAATTTAACAGAGAAAATGTAGTCTTCAGAAAAAGATGCTGGAGTAAATCGGTCTATATAGGAAAAACAAAAACCCTTGATACTACATAACATCACTACTAATGTTAACATGAATGGCTCATAGAACTAAATATAATAACTAAAATTATACAACCTGGTGAAGAAAGTGTAAGCAAAGACTTTGCTGATACTGTATTAGGCAAAGAATTTCTATGCAGAACAGAAAAATAAAAATTGTGAAATAGAAATTGTTAATTGGACATTACCAATATAAAAAGCTTTTGATACTTAAAATGCTTTAGATAATTAAAAGACAAACCACAGACAGAAACATTCAGAAACATGTATGATAAATAATTTATAGAAAATATGTTTAAAGAATTCAAAAAGTTCAACAATAAGGAAAATACAATAACATGAGCAAAAGATTTTAACAGGAGTATCACTGAAGAAAATATGCACATGGACAAAACTACAAAGAAACGTGCTAAAAATACTGCTCCTTAAGGAAGTACAAATGAAGGTCTCAATTAGATAGTAATCCACAAACTAGAAGAGCTAGAATTTTTTTAATGATTGCCCATATCAAATGTGCATGAGCAACTTTTAAATGAGCAACTGATACAACCACCTGGAGGGACTACAAATGCGATAGTCAGTCACTTTGGGAAGAAATTCCTAGAAAATTCTTTAAAAGCTTACCATGCAATCCTATTTCTATACAATCATCTCTGATAAATAAAAGCTTGTCCACACATAGACCTGCACCTAAATATTTACAGAAGCTTTATTTCCCCAAACTAGAAATAATATCAATTCACATTAAGTGGTGGCATGTTAACACAGAATACAACTAAGCAGTAGTTAGGGGTGACTTAAGGATGCCCTAACAGTGTGCATGAATCATAAACACTATATGGAGTAAAGAAAAGTTAGACAGATATTAGTAAATACAGCATGATCCATTGACACGAAATTTTAGAAAATGCAAAACTGTAATGACATGATATATGTCAGTAACAGAAAATTAAGGTGAATAGAGGAGATAGATCACAGAGACATGAGGGAATTTTGGCAGATGATAGAATGTTCTCTGTCATTATGGTGTTGTTTATACAAGTCTATATTTGTCAAAACAACAAATTGTACACCTCAAGTTGGAGTATTTTATGGCACATATACAGAAAACAGCTGGTATTTGAAACACCTCTTTATATAGATGGTTAAATTTTTTAAGTAAGTTTACAAATTAAATATTATTATCATTATTATTATTGTTAATCATTATTTCATTTTTAAGGAATCAAGATTTGACCTGGGTTTTATGTTTCCTAATGGTAGAAACAAGCTGATTCTTTTAATCCTCTTTACTTCTGCCCAGAATGAAAATAAAATGTTTAATTGAAATTAAATGCCACCTGTACTCACACACACATACACACACAGTCTATTGCAATGTTTCAAACTCTGCTAATTTCACTAACACATATAAGCTGAATAACATAAATTAATTTCCCTCTTTTCTGTTTCAACTACTAGTTGACATAAAAAATGAAGCTTGCCTTTCTCTTTTTAAACAAATCAGAGGTAGGGTTTGATTGTATTCTGAAGAATGAAACAGAAAGGGAATACTTTTCTTATCACATAATTCAACTAAACATATACCAGAATTATAGAGGAATTGATTTAGCATAAAGAAAATACAATATGCTATTTCCATCTCAATAAACAGGTCAGTAAGAGGCTTTCTTTTTTGTTTTCTTTTTAGCTTGCCTAACAATTGCTCTGTACGTTTCATTTATTAGGATTACCTTCTTGAAGTGAACCTGTCAACTTAAGGCATTCACCTCTTCTTTGAAGAGTTGACTGTTTAGTTCCCTGGAAACCTGAGTTATGCTGTTATCTGAAGTGTCAGAGCAGAGAACTTCAAAGGGAGACAGCTGTGGGACACATCTTCGCAGCCCCTTGATCTCGGGGTTGGAGTGTGTACACATACTTCTAACTTGTCTAAAGGGAAATTTAGAGTTTACCTTTGGAATGTTTAAAGGTAATTTGTTCTGATAAAGGTGAAATGAGGAGGTTGTGAGCCAAAGAGTTAGGATCCATTTAATGTGGCTAAATGTCGACATGTTAAGCTTCAACCAAAACCATTTTGACAAATACTTGTGAAATATATATTATTGTATGAAAACTACATTTATCATTTACATTTGGAGATAAGTGCTAAAATGTATAATGGTAAAATGATGTCTGGTTTTACTTCAAAACAACATAGAAGGAAAAATGAGACTGGGAGCACAGACTGGATAGAACTGTGTAATAGCCAATGGCTGTTGAGTATGGAGTAACAGCTACTTGATGGCATAATATAATATCACTTTTGGTATGTTCAAAAATTTCCATACTAAAAAAATAAAATAGTATTACTACTACTACTACTACTAAAAGCTATATTTAAAAACTATTAGTTATGCCCAAACGAAAAAGAAGCTCTGTTCTAAACTCATTGGTTAGTTATTGAAACTAGACCACAGTTTTTATTGCTACAGTGTTTTCTATACATGATGATTAGGTGTATGAGCCAATCCATAAAGCCCTACAAAATTTTTTTTTAAAGATTTATTTATTTGTTCATACAGAACTGGGGTACAGGCCAGAGGCTCAGGGGTGGCGAGAGGCTTCACCAGAGACAGAGTCGGGAGCAGAACAGGCAGGTCGAGGAAGTACACTGCTGAGGGGAGCAGCGGGAGGGTCAGGAGAGGTCTGCCACGCCATGTGGTCTCCTCGGGGGCAGGCGGGGATCGAACTCATGCGGAAGTGGCTTTAGCTTCTCAGTGCTGTGCTTTAACCAGCTGCGCCACCAGGGAGGGCCAAGCCCTACAAACTTTTATTTTGCATTTACTAATCACTATGTATGGCCCAGTTATGAATTAAAAAATATTTTTTGGTTTGGCCTGGGCAACTAACATCCCCGTAGAACATTATTTTCATGCATGTACACCACAGAAATGAGAAAGGAATTTAGCTGTACCAGATGCACGTTTTCCAAACTATCACTGAGCAGTGCAGTCTCCTGGACAAACTATCAATATAATGTATCATCCAATTCACTACACTTTTTGCATGAAAGGAGATGCTGAGCATTCACTGAGACTGTTCTAACAAAACCAGGACAGAGTTGTAGCTGCTGTATTTATACAGTGAACTTACATGTGCCCGTGCTAAATGAGCTTACTTGTCTCCCATTCAGGTACTAACCAGGCCCAACCCTGCTTAGTTTCCGAGATGAAATGAGATCGGGCATGTTCAGGGTGGTATGGCTAGGAGACTAAAAGAGATTACACATCAAAGACACGTAGTGATTGTTCTAGTTCCAGAAAACCAGTGCACTGCAAATAAAAACAACACTATAAAATTAAGATTTGATCTTTCAAAGCACAAACTATAAAATATTACATAATTTCCTTCTCTTATAAAAATCGTACAGATTTTATTGAGTGACCAAAATCATACTGGCTCTGGACAAATTACCACAATTTAGTCAAATTAAAAATTAAGGCCCTCCCTGGTGGCACAGCGGGTTAAAGCACAGCACTGAGAAGCTTAAGCCACTTCCACATGAGTTTGATCCCTGCCTGCCCTGGAGGTGACCACATGGCGTGGCAGACCTCTCCTGACCCGCCCGCTGCTCCCCTCAGCAGTGTACTTCATAGATCTGTCTGTTCTGCTCCCCATTCTGTCCCTGGTGAATCCTTTCACCCTCCACATCTCTGGCCTATACCCCAGCTCTGTATGAATAAATAAATAATCCTTAAAAAAAATTACATACATGGTAGTCTCATTTCATGTATTTTGTCTTTGAAGTAATAACTTGTCTTAATCAATTCTTGCCTGATAGACTAAGAAAAAATAAAATTTAATTACAAAAAAAATCATATATTCCCTATGTTAGTCAAGAAGAAACAGGTTAGAACACAATAGCAAATAATCCTGATATTTCAGTGACTTAACTTATTAAAGAATATCTCATCTCAAATCTGTTTCACTTCAGGGTAGCTTCTTTCCTTTTTTTTTTTTTTTTAGGATAGCTTCTTTCTAAGCAGAGACTTTGGAATCCAAGCTGTTTCCATCTTGAGAACCACTTGCCTTCAAGGCTGTTAAGCAAGTGAATTGGATGAGATCTGGCCAGAACTAGTTACATGGTACCACCGAGCTTGAAGCTAAGAAATCAACACTAGTTGGGTCTCCTTGCTGGTGTAAGAGATTAAGTATCAGCATTATGAGCTATCCACGATCACTGCAACACGAGTTCTATCCCCAGCGAGGGAGCTGACCCACATGGTGCTCCAGACCTCTCCTGCCTCACCTGCTGCTCCGCCAGCAGTGTATTTCAGTCAATCAACCTGTTCTGCTCCCCACTCTGTCTCTGCCACCCCACATCTCTCATCTATACCCAGATCTTACATCCATAAATAAGTAAATCTTCATTAAAAAAAAAAAAGAAAATAAAACACTTTGGTTGTCCACATGAGGAAAGTGAAATGAGATTTGGTCAAAAGAAGTGAATCTTTCAGATAAAAAAAACACAGGAGATTTTAAGACAAATAAGTGGCTTTTTCTACACTTAAAAATCATAATATTTGTGAAGTTATGTTCACTGCCTTTCAAGTCTACATGATGGTGTCCAAACTATGATAAATAAATGACTAGCATAGAAAAAGCTTTGCACAAATGCCTTTAGAACCCCATTCTGTTAGCCAGGAAACAAAGATTCATGACATTATCATGTCATGTAACTGTAAGTTACAATTTATCTCCACATGGATTTAGGCCAAAAGTTCATCATTGTCCTCTGGGGGTGGGGGGTGGGGGCGGGAGAACTCTGTACATTCTGAAAAACAAGACCATTCAGTCTCTAGGTAAAACAGGTCACTTAATATATGCTTAGTATTAATCTGTCTAAAGGGAAAAAAAAATCTGAAATCTTTAAGTTGTTATATTAACTATATTCAAATCAACTCACAGAGAACTAACTTAAGAAGAAAAGCATTTAAACACTTAAAGACATGATTATGTAAGAGAATTTTGAGTAATGACAGGTAGAAAGATAACCACCTTCCATACATTTAGCGGTAATGTGAATTATTCTTGAATGATAATTAAAAGACTCACCCTACCACATAAGCATAAGAAATGGTAAACTAGTCATCTCTAATTTTGGACTTTTCTCTAAGGCAATACTGGAAACCCACTTAAATTCTTTTCTAGTTTACAATATCCTTATTTTTTTTTAAGAGTGCCATTTTATTTTAAATATTTACTTATTTATGCATACAGAACTGGGGTACAGGCCAGAGGGGCAGAGGTGGTGAAAGGATTCATTAGAGAGAGAGCAGGGAGCAAAAACAGGCAGAGTGATGAAGCACACTGCTGAGGGGAGCAGCGGGCGGGCAGAAGTCTGTTGCGCCATGTGGTCACCTCCCTGGCAGGAAATCGAGGTCTCTTGAAGTAGCTACAGCTAGCTTGCAGCACTGTGCCTTAACCGGTTGCACCACCAGGAGGGTCCACAATATCCTTATTTTTTTTTTTAAAGATTTTATTTATTCATACAGAATTGGGGTACAGGCCAGAGATGTGGAGGGTGAGAAGATTCACCAGGGACAGAGTGGGGAGCAGAACAGGCAGATCGACGAAGTACACTGCTGAGGGGAGCAGCGGGAGGGTCAGGAGAGGTCTGCCGCGCCATGTGGTCACCTCCCAGCAGGCGGGAATCGAACTCATGCGGAAGTGGCTTAAGCTTCTCAGTGCTGTGCTTTAACCCACTGCACCACCAGGGAGGGCCCAATATCCTTATTTTTTAATGAAAATCATATTCTCTTTTCCACAGTTCTTTCAAAAAAGACTGTATCTAGCAGGTAGAATTTGAATTAATGAGGTAAATACCAGGATTTAAAAGTTAGCACTCTTCACTCTTCTTTAAATTCTCTTTGCCATTAGTCTCAAGATGATATCACAAGCAGTTTATACCATTCAAGTGCCTGTGGCCCACAGTTCCTTCCTAGGAAAGCAGCCTTAGGCAGTTCTTTCCACATTAGCTCAATCTTATGCCACATGACCCTGACCTGAAGAGCAGACAGTAGTGCTCAAGGCAAAGATGACTGTTTTCAGGTAATCATGTAATTTATCATCCTAATAGGGACAATTCTGAGAGAAAAATGGGGAGCTGTTACTAATTTCACCTTGCAGACAGTCAAATGCACTGCTCTTTTACCTTAACTTTTCCTTTGGATAAACTGTCCTTAATGGGACACAGCCAGCATTATGTAAATGTAGTCAGGGCTTTATAAAGAACTGATCCAGGGAAGGTTGGTTCAAACGATTCAATCAGTTCTTCTCTCGAATATAAATAAGAATCCCCCCACCACAACAAAACAAAACCCAAAAAAAGAGGAGTTGGAGGCAACTTAAGGGGCACTGAGATTGAGCAGGTAGATACCAGAATTGTAAGGTACTAGAAAACCTAGTAAATCCTGATGAAAGAAGTTGTTTTGTCTGTTCCTCCATGAAACTGTTATATATTCGACCTTGGAAAGACCAAGAAAATTCCTGGGCTATCTTACTTCCTTAGTATGCTATCGCAAATCACCATCACTTAATACATCCTGAAATCATGTTCTCCTTACAATGTCATTGCAGAACATAAAGCAGACTCCTGCCATTCAAGGCATTTCAGACTGTGGGAGAGGGCAGGTAGTAGGGGACAGAAAATGGCCACCAGGTTATCATCACCTTTGGGCTTAAGATTCAGCTGTTAAACCAGAAGATATTACTAATAAATTTAAATATTCACATAAATGCACATTATGCAATTAAAAAAAATGCTCATGACTAGAACAAGTAATATTTTACCAGGTATCGTAAACTCTGAATTACCCAATAATTCCATTATCTTGAAAACAGGATAACATCAAGTGATAATTTAAGTATAAAATATGATAAAATAGATAAAATAAAATTCTTCTGAAAGTTTCATAAGTAATCTAAATATGTGTTTCAATATTGAACTAAAGATTAATGGAAACTATTAGACCAAAGATTTGATCTACTGCCATCTAGTGGACATTTTATTTGTATTTATTTATTAAATGCTGACAAAAACAACAGCAAAATACAAAATCAAAATAGAAGAGGTTCAGCTGCTGTGGAACGTAAGTGACTATTTTCTCTAGTGGCTTCTGACTCCTATTGCTGAGGCTGTCACCAAGACCCCTTGGGCAACAGCTGAAGTGTCACAGGGTGGAAAGGTAAGGCTCTGAGGTACCTCCTGTCATGGCAAAAACAGCACTTGCTGTTTTATATGTTCTGTATTTTGAACTTCTGAGCTGATTTCATTTGGAGAAAGGATTCCAGTTCTAAAAACAAAAAATAATCTTGGGCGATTGCCTCTGGCCCCATGTTTCATTGTGAAAAGGGGTAGATCAATTGATGGCACACGGGTGATGTAGTGATGGGAAGCCCATGGGGATTACAACTGACATGGAAAAAGGCACAAAATCATGTAAAAATAACCTATTATTTTAAAATTTTAAAAAGGGGTAGACCGATGGACATTGTTCTTTCTAATGTTACACAAATGACTATTGGTAACCAATTTGTTATTCTCTTAGTAAGAGAGTAAGATTTCTGGTTTTGGTTCTCTTTCAGAAAACTTTAGGGGTAAGTTCAGTTCCAGCAAACTGCATGTCTAATCTTCCTTTTCAGTAGCACAAAGAGTTCACAGTAAGCCTTTACTCAGTATTCTCAATAGGTTCTTGGAAACTGACTTTAAGTGAATCAACACGTTCATGAAACAATTTTAAGATAGGCTAATTGGTATAAACAAAAGCTAATTTCTTAGGACATATATATATATATATATATATATATGTTTTTAATCACCAGAGCATCTAAATAAAGAGCCACAGCAGTTCTACATCTAAGCAGTAATTTGTATTCATTAATTCATTCATTTTCTAACCCACTTATTCCAGTTCCAGCTCATGGAATTCCAGAAACTTCTCTCGATAGCTCAGAGCACAAGGCAAGACCCAACCGATCCACTGCAGGACACACAAATGCACACTCACAGTGGGACAACTCAGATGCTATAATAAATCTGATGTGCACATCTAGGGGTTAGAGAGACAGCCACTGTCCCTGGCAGAAGAAATGCGAACCCCACAGAGACAGTGGTCCCCGTGGGAATTGACTTTTTTCTTTCACTAACATTGTAATAAAAGAACACTGACATGTTCCTCAAGACCTACTATAAAAAAGAGATTATGCCCTTGATTCTAATTTAAAATAACTTGTGTTTGCTATATCTCTCTCACCATTAGGAACCTGAGATGGAATATAATCTCAAAATAAATGAATGAAATGAAATCATGGCTATATTAGTTCTGTTTTATCAAATACACCTTAGAATTAGTCCAGAACGCCCTAAAATTAATGATAGAACCATAACTGGTAAGGGCTATCATTGTAATCTCACTTAGATTTATTTAATTCTCGACATGACAGAAATATCACAAGTTTTTTTTTTTGTTTTATTTTGTTTTAAGATTTATTTATTTATTTGTACAGAACTGGGGTACAGGCCAGAGACGTGGAAGGTGAGAGGATTCACCAGAGACAGAGCGGGAAGCAGAACAGGCAGATGGACGAAGCACACTGCTGAGGGGAGCAGCAGGCGGGTGAGGAGAGGTCTGCCGCGCCATGCGGTCGCCTCCGGGGCAGGCGGGGATCGAACTCATGCTGCGGAAGTGGCCTCAGTTTCTTAGTGCAGTGCTTTAACCCGCTGCGCCACCAGGGAGGGCCATATATCACAAGTTATTTAATACAACTACCTTTTTAAAGTCATTTCACGTATCTGAAATATAAAACTATCCATTCCGTAGGGGTACAGAGAAATTATACAACTTGCCCCAACTGAGTATGAGTGCTTCTCCAGTTCTCCTGGCCTCCTTTTCAGTGACAGAATGGAAGAGTGAGAGATAAAGAGGAGACAGGTTTATGGGAGATGGTGGTTATTGTTTTGTTTATTTGCTGTTTGCTTAGGATGGGTGAAAGCTGGACATTTTTAGTGCTGAGATGAAAGAGTTGATTGAAAGAAAGATGATGATAAATGAAAAAGGATCACCAATGGAGCAGTTCCTTAAGGATTTAAGAAAAATATAATCCAGAATGTATGTGGCAAGGAGAAACAAGATAGTATGTCCACAACTGTCATAGCTTGTCAGTTTGTTATCTCTTGACTTGAATTTATCACAAAATATGAAGTATTTATATTTACTTCTACATTTATTTCATTATAATTTGTAAATCTGTATTAAAAATCCAGTTTTGATATGTATTTTATAAGCTACTTCCTCCTATATATTTTTTAAAGATTTATTTTTATTCATGCATACAGAACTGGGGTACAGGCTAGCAGTGCAGGGACAGTGAGAGGATTCACCAGAGACAGAGTGGGGGGCAGAACAGACAGATCAAATGAAGTACACTGCTGAGGGGAGCAGTGGGGGGACAAGGAGAGGTCTGCCACGCCATGTGGTCACCTCCAGGGTGGGGATCCAACTCATGCTGAAGTGGCTTTAGCTTCGTAGTGCTGTGCTTTAACTGGCTGTACCACCAGGGAGGGCCCCCTCCTATATTTTTAAGTCAGATGTACATTCATTGTATGATTATCATATAATGTTTGAGTGTTTAAAAGGAAAATACAAACTACTTGCAGAATGAAACTATATTATTCAAAAGATGTATCTTTTAAAATAATTTTGTAACTATGGTAACATTTAGTCAGAGATTTTAAAACATCTTCCCTATCTAGCCTGAATTTTTCAAATTTATAATACCATAAATAATAGTTTTATAATTGGAGTGCGTTTTTTTTAAGATTTATTTATTTATACATACAGAACTGGGGTACAGTCTAGAGGTGCAGGGCGGTAAGTGGCTTCACCAGAGACAGAGTGGGGAGCAGAACAGGTAGATCGAAAATGTATGCTGCTGAAGAGAGAAGCGGGCAGGTCAGGAGAGGTCTGCTGCGCCATGTGGATCACCTCCAGGGTGGGAGTTGAACTCATGCTGGTGTGGCTTTTAGCATCTTAGTTCTGTGCTTAACTCGCACTACCAGGAAAGGACCATAATCAGAGTGTTTTAAAAGCAAGTTTTTATAAAATCTTATTTTTTTTTCTGAGTCTGTGAACCTGAGTAAGTCAATACCATTTATTTTCCACACTTCCTGTGTAGATTTGAAAAATAACAGAATTAAACCCTATCATCTTCAGTCTATTTCAAACTCTAAATGATTCTGACTTTATGATACTATTGTTCTCATTTCAAATAAGTATGCTTGGTATGTAAATGACTGATTACTTGATTCAAATCCATAACACAATTTATTAAAAATTTTAAATATTCATGGTCTTTTTGAAAAGTCAAATGACAAGAGCATGTGCTAAGAAAAGCACCACAGTGCATTTTAAAAGTTGACTGATATTCCTTGGTAGAAAATGGCATTAATCTCTACTCATCAGGGAAGAAAAATAAAAGATTCCAAAGGCAATGAGAACATAAGTTTCCCATGTCATGCACACGATGACCAGAACACAGGAAAATATCAAGATTACTAGGAATTTGTTTTTCTGTGCTACTTCTTTTGAAATTGTAACAAAAATGTGCAATACTGACACTACCAACTGTATGAAGGCCAAAGAGTCAGGTAAACTACTAAGGGAGAAAAAGAGGAATACACTTACTAGAAACTCACGCTATAAAGTTAGCCAATTACAAGGAAAATAGTCTTACTAAGAAAATGCTGGGTTTTAAATAAAGCCTTCATTTGACATAGCAACTTGTATATCAGCAAAAGCTCATCATTAGTATTACTTCTAACAAGCCTCTAGAACAAACGCCCCCTGAGAACATGGAACTTCGTCTATTTGCTTTATTGGTGTGCTTCAGTACTTGTAGTAGAGACAGACTCACAGACCATGCTTCATCTACATTTGGTGAATAAATTCATGTTCTGAACTCCTTCCTGCTATTAGTGTACACTGGGGTGCTAATGAAATATGATGTTCAAATGAAGGAGCTTAATTCAGCAATTACTCACTGAGTGTCAAACACATGTCAACAAAATTATCTATCACTATTGCAAACATACTTTCACCAAAACTCAGTTTTCAAGACCTGCAAATAACAGATAATCTTATGAAGCCAAAAGATCAGAACAGTTGTTGTTGGAAATATAATTTTTCAAAAAAAATCAGGACTTATAAAGTGGACCTAATCTAAAACAGGCCGTTATGGAAAATGACACAAATATCCTCACTTAATTACAGTTAAAAAGCAGGCATTGGGCCCTCCCTGGTGGCGCAGCGGGTTAAAGCACAGCACTGAGAATCTGAAGCCACTTCCGCATGAGTTCAATTCCCGCCTGCTGCCTGCCCGGAGGAGACCACATGGCGAGCCAGACCTCTCCTGACCCGCCCGCTGCTTCCCTCAGCAGTGTACTTCGTCAATCTGCCTGTTCTGCTCCCCACTCTGTCTCTGGTGAAGCCTCTCACCGCCCCTGAGCCTCTGGCCTGTACCCCAGTTCTGTATGAATAAATAAATAAATCTTTAAAAAAAAATAAACCATTACATTATAAAAAAAAAAAAAAAAGCAGGCATTAAAGAAAAAATGTCCCTGTAGAAACAAGGTATGAAAGTTCTTTATCAGACACTATGCTGAGTTTTATACCTAATGAAAGGGTATGTTTCTACAATGCTAAAAACCCATTCAGTCAATTCTAGAAAATCAGTTATTAATGACAAAAGTAAAAAGTCATTAATTTTAATGACTCTTTAAAATCTGAGATCATTGGTAGGAAGGAAATGGCAGTTTAACTCCACTATAAAATATATAGCTTTTTTTTTTTTAAGATTTATTTATTTATGCGTACAGAACTGGGCTACAAGCCAGAGGTGCAGGGGCGGTGAGAGAATTCACCAGAGATAGAGTGGGAAGCAGAACAGGCCCAATAATGAAGTACACTGCTGAGGGGAGCAGTGGGCGGGAGAGGAGAGATCTGCCATGCCATGTGGATCACCTCTGGGGAGGGGATCGAACCCATGCTGACGTAGATTTTAGCTTTTTAGTGCTGTGCTTTTAACCCGCTGCACCACCAGGGAGGGCCTGTAAAATATATAGCTTTTAAAGAATGAAAAGCTAAATAGGTTCTAATGCACAATGACACTGTTACCTAGACTATTTTTGGTAAAGAAACTTAATAAAGTGTTAGTGAACTTTTGTTCAAAAGAGAAAAGAAGAGTAAAGGTTCTGAATAGACATTTCTGTAAGATGTTTTCTTAATGTGTATAGTTAAAGAAATAAGCTGCCTACACGGTATTAAATCAAACTTCATTTAATCAATGTCCTCATTAAAGACACCATGAAAAAAAAAAAAAACGTGGATAGAGCTCAAAGGAAGAGGTAACTGGGGTTGGTAACAGTTAATAGTCTCTGTATTTTGCTCAGCTGAACAACACTGAGAGACACAAAATAGGTAAGAAAGGGGAACTGACAATTTCTATGAGAACCTGGCCATGTGTCCACATGACCAACAGGGGGCTGTGGAGAATTCCAGAAAATCCAGAAACTAGCAAACAGAATAAGGCAAGACATGTTCAGTGTGAAAGGTCCATCAGCAGATGTCCTAGGGGAAACCAATTCCCCCCAGCTGTGAAAGAGCTGGTGAAACAGGTTCTAAAGGAGAACCCTGAGCCCTCTGTAGGCACTGATCACCTCTGACCTCTTGGGCCTGGCCTGCTGACCTCTCAGCAGTGTATCAATAAATCCTGGTTTCTGTGTTCTCTGCTCTGACTCTGGTGAATTCTTTCACCCAGTGCCTCTGACTGTCGCCCCAGTATTAGACTGCCATAGTAACAAGCTTGCATAGAAGAAATGAAATTATAAAACATTAGAAAACTGACACAAAGAAGTACAGATATGATGATGCTTAGAACATATTTTATCTTCACCTAAATGATACTCCTGACAGTTATTATAGTTGCACTGAAAAACCTGTTTGCCTTTGAATATCCCTCTGCCTCGGTTATGGAAACCCAGTTTGATTCTCTTCTTCAAATATGGTAAAAGGAAGGGGAGTGGCGAAGAAAAGGCAGAGGGAAGAGGGAGAGAGATTCTTGTTCCTCTTTTTAAAATACAACTATGTTTAGTCTCAGTGATTCCCAGGTTAAAGTAATCTGACTTAATTCACTTGCAATTCAAATTAAAGGAGGTTTTCATTTGAGATATAAATAAAAGCAACCTTACTTTCTATTCTCTAGAATACAGAATAGTATTGTATCCAACTTCTCCTCAGAAGTTGGCATTTTATTAAAATCATATTGCTTTTATTGAAATTTAACCCACACAGGTTTTAAAAGACTACAGAAGAGAAAAACCTAACGTTATTCCATGGGTCCTCTTATTTTAATCCGGACAAATTATCTTTCCTGGTCCTCAGTAAAACTAGCTGTATTTTATAAAAGGAAAAGTGAAGTTTAGACAAGTCACATGAGGTTCTAACGTAGGACTGCAGATTAGAATTCCTTTGATTCTGGAGCATAATGGAAATTGCTATATGAAGTCCATGTGTATCAATTTTCTGATTCATAAGCAATCAACACTTAGACTGTGGGTTAAGTTTCTGTAAAGATTGCCATTGAATAGGTCATTCTAGGGTATTATGGCCTGAATTAACAGCTCTCCTACTGAGGCTGAAAAAATCAAAATAAATGGTTTCATGCATTTTTGCGTATGTCTTAGGGATTTTTTTTCTTTCTGATGTGCCCAATCAGAAGGGAGGAAAGAGTAGAATCAATAACAAAGATTATTTGTTGTCTATAATCATAAAAAAAAATACTTTTTTTTTTAAAGATGTATTTATGCATATAAGAGCTAGAGTAGCTAGGATATAGTTCAGAGGTTGGGGGGAGGGGTTGAGAGGAGTCATCAAAACATTGGGGAGCAGAACAGGTGAATCCACTGAAATACAGTGCTGAGGGGAGCAGCCACAGGTGAGGTCTGCTGCACCATGTGAGTCAGCTCCCTTGCCGGGGATTGATCTCATGCTACAGTGGCTGCAGATAGTTACAGAGCACTGAGACTTATCCTCTTGCACCACATGAAAGCAATGCTTATGGAGAAAACTAATAGTTATTTAACTACTATTTGAAAAGTTGATGGCAGAGGTAGAGTTGAATTAATAAAGTGCACAGAAGTAATAGCTATAACTGTAGTTTGAAAAGCTGATTGCAGAGGTGGAGTTGAATTAATAAGGTACAGAAGCATGAACACACCCCTATTATAACACTGAACTACCCTGTATTAATAATTATATGACACACCATACTACGTTCTGCTGTTCAAAGAATAGAAACCCTGAATTTAACCATTTGTTTATGACCATCCTTTGGGGGGAAAAAAATACACAGAAGTCTCACAACCTTTAAAATGGGCTCTATTATGCAGATGAGAAAACCGAGGAACAGATTAGTTACCTAACTGTCCAAGTTGAGGTCGAGAGCATGCACTGAAATCTATTCAGACACTGACACTTGGCTAAAGATGTCTGTGCCCTACATAGACTTTTAGACTGGCCCAGAGAACTAGGTTCCACAGCTAGCAACTGACAAAGTTTTCGCTAGAGTTAGTTCTGGTTTACATCATGTTAAATAAGCATTCTGCAAATAAACACCTTAAGTAATTTACTAGTGATGAATTTTCTTAAGAGAGTCAAAAGAGAGAAACTGCTATGATATCCTTAATTCTTACCCACAAATAGAAAATTGTTAGTAACATTAAAGTACAGGAATCTTGGGAGGAAGAACAAAAGTGAAGCTCCAAACAAGAGGATTTCAGGCAGGCAAAATCTCAGTGTGACCCTGAAAACTGCCAATTGAGTCTTTCCACCAAGTACATGGGCCTACAGGTTTCAGGGTACAGAGATAATCCAAACTTGTTTGCATTTATTATATCCTATGCAGCACTATCTTGAGTTCTAGGTGTCAGAATTTATAAAAGAAACATAATAAAATAGTGTAAACACAAATGAGAACCATAAGATGCAAAACTACTGCTTTCCTAGACATGCTGCTCTAAATTATGCATTAAGATTCGACATTTTATTTCTGTATAGTAATATATATTGATAAATAGCATTTCCATAATAAACATCAGTAACAATGTGACATGAGTGCATGATGTGATTGTGAAAGAACGATCATGAAAATTGAGGGAGAAAACTGGATAATGCTTCATTCCAGAAAGGAAGAAACTATCCACAAGTCTCTATTTCCCTTTGACTTCATAAAACAAATTCTCCTAAATATAGCAGCTGTTGACTATGCCCTTAGTCCTTACTACTAAAAAAAACAAAACAAAAAAAAACTCGAAAAAGGCAGAATATTCATTAGTATCTAGTTAGAAGCTGCTGCAAGCTACTCCTCCACTAGCTTCCTGCGATTGCAGTGGGTCTATGAGATGTGAAACCAAGAGAGTGAACACTGAGTTCCATTAAGTTTCTGAATAGTCAAGATCTTGGCAGACCACTAAGTGACCCTCTGCGACTGTCAAATCAATAAGCTTTAATTTTCTCATAAAATAGGTGACACATTTAATAAGCAATATATCTGGAGGAAAGAGGAAATGGAAATATTTAGTTGAATAATCATTTCTGGTAATTCAGACTTACAAAGAGGTTTTAATAATATCATAATCTTACATTCATCTACTACTTTCACGTTTGGAAATGACTTTTATATGCATTACTCCAAGTGATCTGAATGGTTGCAAACACACAAAAGTATAAGGAAAACATTAATCTAGACGTCACAGTTAAGTTCATAACTTTGATAAGTTATAAAATACAAAGATGAAAATACATGGGCACATCTAAAAATACTGAACCAGTAAACTTTTTATAGATGTAATATATGAAAAACTTCTGTTACTACAGCTAAGTATCAAAATCATATGTATTGATTAGCCAATTTTAGAACAATGATTAAGAGTAGGAAATATCAACTCAGAACTTAGGTCTGATTTGAGTTTTGCCATTTGTTAGTCATGTGACTTTTTCAAGTTACTTCATCTTTCCAAAACTCAGTTTTCTCCTCTGTAAAATGACAATAATACCAAAGGATTCATGAGAGCTAAAGAACTAAACCATACATAGGATATGGCATAGAGAGCATTGCCAGTGAGGATTCACCATGAATCCATGTCCTCTTGTTTCTCTTCTTTTCTCAGCAAGCAATTATAATGCACTGCCACTCACTAACAGTGGACATGATATAATTCATGTCATGAAAATACATGTTCCCCTCACATTCTGATAGTAAAAGTAGAGTGTTCCTCTGAAACCTATCATAAGCTGAAATGCTGTAAAATAAAACATAATTATAATTTGCTTACCTAGAAATAGTTTTTGAGCATTCCTAGACCCAAAAACTAACCTACAGAATCATACCAAATAACACGCCCAACATAAAATAACACTACATACAGTGGAAAGCAGAACTATAGGTCAGTACATAACCTTTACAAATTACTTTTCTGGAAAGTAGCTTGGCAGGGGCGCCCCACTGTTACAGTCACGGGCCCCCCTAGGACAGTGGCTGAAAATCACATACCAAAGGCTAGTTTCATTTTTCACCTTTTGTTTGTAAAAGCAAAATTTCTTTCTGGATTTCTCCGGTAAGCAAAAACTGGAACTAATGCACAACTTTGATAAATGTGAAATGACATAAATGAAGTTTTCAAAAAGCTGGGGAGACCGGTACCTATCAAGCTCCCATAGGTACTGGGAATTGCTCTCTTTATTAGGCATGCTTTAAGGGTTTAATAGATAAAATGCTAGAATATCATAATCTTTGCAGTCATTTTCATCTATTCCTTTACCACCTTAGAAATGTTTATCACAAATCTCAGTTTTATTGTATAAGCAATAAATATTTAGCTACAATATTTGCCCCCCATGTTCAAGATTCAAGAGTTAATTTAGAATAAGATTAGTATGATGACATAGAAACTGTCAACACAAAGGGCAATATTCTTATGATCTTTATCTTATTGCTGCTTAAGTAAGCCTAGAATAGCTATAATATTATTCCAATGCAAATGGATCTTTGTTACCATATCCAAACAGTGAATAAGAGTTTTCTGTACTCAAGATGTTTCACATTTACTTAGTCACTGGTCTTTGAAGTGGAATTTCTAAACAGAAGAAATGGCATTGACTTACTAAAGTTATTGTTTGTGAGAAACATTGTTTCCCTAAAAAGGTATAGTTCATCTCCCAGTATTTTCAAGTTCAGAATTCTGTTTTATGTTATATAAAACAGTATAATCTTACGTGGCTGATTTTAAAAGTGCAGATTATTCTGCAGAGTGAAGAAAATTCTGAACCAGCCTTTCTGATTTCTAGGTACCAATCTCAGCTGTCCCAGAAACTTGATAGAATATACTTTTGGGCAAGATACTTTTCCTTTTTTAACACTTTCATAAAACTTGAACTTAAGCTGATTTTGTGTTATGATGTCTATTTTCCCAGTTATAAAAAGTAAAAAAGCATATATTATTTAATTACCTCAGTCCCTTTTCATAACATGTAGTGGATAAACAGTTTGAAATAGAATGCATAATCTCTAAGAACAATTTGCAAACATATTAACAGAATATCATTGTTTGGAGAGAAATTAATCCTCACCGAGCACTTGTATAATTGCCCAAATGATAAACTTAACCGAATGATAAAATCAACCATAATTTGGCACTGGGTTATCAAATGAAATAAAATGCAGAAATATAGCAGAAGATTATAATGCTAGTGTGCTGATTAAAATACATGTCTCAATTATAACACTATGAATAAAATAAAGGTTCTTATATTTCCTGACTTATCAAGTTTTGTATACATTTCAGCATCCAACATCAATAGCTTAACCACTTCCAAGTGTTTAGTTTCCCCATATTATTAATGGAAAGCTTAGTACTGTAATTTGTTTATCATGGTAGCTTTGTGATTACTCTAATTCCACTTCACTTTTAAGTTTTAAAACACCAAGCTGTCAGTCTAATTCCGTATTTGATAAATAAGAGAATTTACAATTTCCTATGACTGGTTATTTACGAAAAACAATGCAGTAAATGTTGATTTTGAGCTTTATATGAGGTTGATATGGCAAAACTGACATCAACTGGTATGTGGTGGAAAGAGTTGGCAACAATAGTAAACTCCGGAACCTATAAACCTTCCCTGTACAATTTACAATGTACTTTTAACTCATTAATTAAAACATTGATTTAAACCTTAGAAACATAATCCATTACTCTTCTAGCTGGAGGTGGAGGGTGAATTCAATATGATCTCCCTCCCCAAGGAGCTTTGGGTCTGATGACAAAGTTATGCAATCTTTGACCCTCTAGCTACGCCACACATACAATAATGAAAGTATAAAGAGAATCACGGAGAAGTGAGAGAGATCCTGCCCATGATGTTGGAAAAGATTTCACAGAAGAGGAATGACTAACAAGTCCTTGAAATAAAGAAGGATTTCAAAAGTGAAAAATGTGGCGTGAGGGAACAGGAAGCCCCACACAGAAACTATCTTGATGCTGACAGTATATTTTCCGTTCAGGTTAGGAAAGAGTAAAACTGAGACTTGATCAGGTGATAGCAAGAGAAAGGATCAGTGCCATTCCGTGAACTTGAAACGCCTGGGTCAAAGGGCTCCCGCTTATTGCACTACTGCCTCTCCCAGGTGAGAGAAGATTGCTCTGTGCTGTGCTCACAACCTCACATCCATCGCCGTCACCCACCCACCATGTTGCCACACCCTCTCCCAGACTGTGCTAGGATCGGGAGAAAAACACATTATCCCCATGTCTTCATACAGCACATTCCATGTTAGCTTCTCCAGAACCCAAATGGCACATCTCAGCCCTTTCGGGGCCCTTTTCCTCGGCATCCTCCACCATTTAAGGCATAGAAGCCTGTACTTTCAAACTCCATGGCATGCTTACTGAAACTGTGACCCTTCCTTTAAACCTTCCTTTTTTCTACTCCAGTTTTGTCAAGTGTTCCCAATTCCAAGAAATCGTAATTCAGAATGTGAGGGAGGTGGCGGGTTTTTGGCTCAGGAGGTCGTGCAGATGTTATTCCTTAAGGAAGACGACCGTGATTGCCTATGTGAGTAATGGCTGTGAGTCGGCGAGCAGCCAAAAGTTCTCTTACAGCAGAATGTATAAACCATTCTCCTACTGAAAGAAGGCCCCCAGTAGGATAATATATTATTACACATGATTCAAATTACAGGATCTGCAGCAGCGGAGCTCAGGACTGATGCAAGACAGTCGCCCCGTGAATACTGATGATGGGATGATGGAATGCCTCATGAATTAAAAGGGCTGCGGTTTAGGGGCTAAATCCTTCATATGCTTTAAAAAGTGTCTATGCCTATCATTGTGCTCTTTAAGCTTCTTAAACGAATCATGCACTGTTATGAAACCCTTGTCGATGTTTTTAAAACCCCATGTCTTTGAATCATTATATTCAAAATATTCTTTTTTAAAAAACATACAATGAAATGTCACCCTTTTCTGCTATGAAAATGGCATCCCTTTAATGCCAACAGGCAATAAAGATACGGCTTAAGATAAATCAGATTTAAATGTGACCCAGTTTCCATTCTTTGGGATGCTAGGAAGCAACCCAAAAATCTTCCCTGTCCCTGTTTCAGCCTCTTAAAGTTATCTATAGTAAAAAATTAGTTTCTCACTAACAAACTAAATACAAACACACAAGACAAAACTGTGTTTCCAAAGATTTTCTGCTGATAAATGAACTCGTTTGTGAATATTACTGCATCTAGTCTATTTTGCTGACTTAACAAGCCAATACATTTACTAAAGGCATCACACTGGGAATGGAGATCAAGCATTTTTATAGAAACACTAAGGCAGATGTTCAATATTAGGCATTCTGAAAACCAAACTGTTCTGAAATAATATGTAAGCCTGTCCCTTAACTTCTTTTCAAGCTGTTTTCTTGTATTCAGTTTTTCTAGTAAATGGATGCAAATCAGGTGCATTGTGCTGAGATGGGAAGAGAGAGATTTGTCCAGAAATGACCTCAGTTCTATTCATTAATAAAATGGCATGTTGGCTGAGAGCAGTGAAGAATGAAATATAACAGGAGTGAACTTTCCTCTGTGTGACAGATGCACATAAGTACTTTTTGGATAAAACACTGTCAGTAAAATGGCCACTGCAACATAAAACCTGGAAACATTAAAGGAAGTTCTAAGATGCAGATTGCTTGGAAAAACTGCAACCTCCCAAGCAATGCACCCCCTTATCCTCTATTACCTTGTCCAATTCTGCATGTCGACTTGCAGAAAGCATGCTATTCAGAAGTGGGAGAAAGGTCACATCAAATAAACAAAGAAAGAGAAGATAATGTTGCAAGTCCAAAACAAAATAGAATTATATCCAGAATCACTTTCAGTGACAGCAGACAGCACTTGGAGGGGAGGAGGTAAAAGCTATCAGAGAAAATGTAACCACATTTTTGCAAAGCAGTTTAAATTATGCCAGCAGAATAATTAATGGAAGGCCCTAATATGGGGAGGGGGGGACAGGAAAGGGGGAAGCTATGTTAAACAAAGTTCATTACTGCATGATGTAAATGAGTTTCTCACCAGTGATGTCACTGATTGGCTGAGCCGCAGAGCTGACTTCCAGCAGGGCCGGATTGGCTGCTAGCTCTTCTGGTGCCTGCCTGCTTGGGCAGCGGTTGAACCAGATACTTTCTGTCTCTCTTGTTGTCGTTTGAAGCAAATCTTGTTCAGCCCAGCTGTGTCTCCATAGTAGTGGCACCCTAAGAGAGAGTCTCCCTCCTGCTTCCCACAGCTCGTCTGTGAGGCGGTCGCTGCTGTGAAATACCAGTGCTTGGCACCAAGCCCAGACAGCATTCTCAGATCCATCTATAACACACATACAAAAAGAAAAATAAAAAAAAAAAGCAGTTCTTTCATCTGAATTGCATCCTAAGGAGGATTAAGAAGGCTTCTATTGCTACTGATTTGTGTCTTTGCAATTTGATGGCTAAAATAGTTTTTGAAATACAGTATCCTCTCATCTGCAGTAGAACACCATTGGTTAAAATTGGTTAAAAAAAGATAGGGGGAAACCCCCCTCCCATGTTTACCTTGATTACAGAAAAATATTTCTTCATTTCCCTCCTAGGTACCGTAACTGGTGTTTTTAGTCCCCTACCAGAATTTAAACTCTCACCAGATTTCTAATTATATCCGAGTCATTATTTTCAGGTTAAGACAAGGGATCTTAATTAGCATTCATTTTTAGCTATGCGAAATGAGACAGGGCATGAAACAGAATCGATCTATGGAGAGGCAGAAAGAGAGAAAGAAAAAAATCTGTGCAGCTTTTACAGTTGAGCTGACGCCCCCTCCTTCCCCGCTCTCCCCCACCCCCCTTGCAAAAAAGAATGCAGTCATATGAACTTTACCAGACAATGGAGTACCTACAGGCTCTCCCCTAGACAAGTCCTTTATAACCAGCCAGTGCTATGTGCTGCAGACAGTGGCCAATCGGCAGGCTCCTTTCTGCAGCAGGGACACAATAGGTGCATTGGCCACACTGTCCTCCTACCCCTGACAGCAGTTCAGGTTCATTTATTGTACACTGGAAGGCACATATGTCTTTAATATTCACTGTGAAATTATCAGTGAGGCTGCCTTTATTTCACCATAATTACATCAACCTAATTACCGCGCATGAGCTGCAGTGGCACCGCTTGCAGAGTGGCGCATAGGCATGCATGTCGTAAAAATATGCATGAACATGCTTGCTTATTTCAATAATGAAATCCCCCAATTATTTCCTTCCCCAAACTCAATGTTTCCTCCAGAATCCGTCAGCGGACATGGTAATCATTTTCTCCTCCTTCCAGAGAAAAGAGAGTGTGTTTGTATATGGTGTATGTGTAGACGAACACATATGTGCATATGCATAATTTAAACATTGCTTTAGTCACTTATTAGGGTGAGGAATTGGAGTGGAACCTAGTCAGCAAGTAAAAGGGTATTAAGGACCTAAGGCATATTCCCCTGCACACGGGGCTTCAAGGTGAAGTAATAAGTGAATGTGCATTATTACCACAGCCATGCAAAGATGCTGGTTTATTAAGAATGCAACAATTCTGGGCATCACCTATGTCTCATTTATGTTCTTCTATATTACGCCATTATAGCATTTCTTGACTCAAAGTTTTTGAAAAATGAAGTCTCTGCTTTCCTGTATTATTTAAACAGAATTGGGTACAGTCTGCAGCGGGAATTGCCCGCTAATTTTTTTTATGCATGTTGTATTTACATATTCATGAACAGAATGGCTGTTATGACCGCTGATTCTGCAGCAGGAGATGAAAAGGCAGGATCCAGCATACTGAGTGTATTAATTTCTAGGGGGAGAATGGCAGCAGAGAATGAACAAGAAGAGAAGCTGTTTGGAGGTTTCTTAGGGGCTTACCTTCTGTTATAATAAAGGACCTGGGTAGATAACCAATCCAAAAGTGTGTAAGTATAAACACTTTAGAAAGTAAAACCGATTTGCATTGTTTATGGCCATCAGCACACTACAGAGAAATAAGCATTTTAAAATGGAGATTTCTAGTTTGGGTCTTTGCAGGTAAATAAAATGGCATTTTTTTTTAATGGCTCCTCAGGATAGCATCCAAATAGGTGCAATCAATAGTTCAGTATTTTTCAATATTTTAAAATTTACACATTTTTTGTTCCAAATCATGGGATTAAACTTTAAGCATTGATTATTTCCTAAGGTGGAATTTCAACATTGTTTACATATATATTTTCATTTATAGCTTACGATTCACTGCAATGCCAACTCCTCATTACAATCGGAATAATAGGACAGACAATAATTCATCTAAGTCCACATGTGTAGATATATGTATATATAATACATAATTTGCCCATACCAGAAAAAATTAATCCCTAAATGTTATTTTATTAATATATATTTTGCTCATCTCCAAGCTTGTATGAAATGTATTTGGGTTGATTTTTACAAGCATGATTTTTAAAAAAGTAGTTATTTTAGCTATGCTTTAAAAAAATCAAGTTTTGAAAGGAGGAATGAGTGTGGCAATTTCTAACCTAGACCAGTAAAATATTACAATATTTCACTATTCAAAAAACACAAATAATGTAAGGCTATAGTATAGCTTTATTCCTGAAATTCTAAAAACATTAAAATCAAAACACCTGAGCTCAAAGATGTAAATTAATTACTTGAGATATAATGTAAGATGCTTCTCTAGATGATGCAGAAATTGTTCAGAAAAAATATCTAAGAAGCTTCTTGCCTCATCTTGCTTGTGGTTTTCCAAAGGCCAGTTTTTTTTTAATTCAAGAAATCATGAAAATTTTATGCTTAATTAATTAAGTTATATAGACCTCTCTCTGTCTGTCTCTCTCTCACACACACATACAAAAATATGCACATATACAATCACAGCTGTCCCTTTATTCTGATAAGAATATGGAATGCTTTTACCTCATCATTTCAATTCTTTGATTTGATACTGCACAATAAAGCTTTAAAAATTAAAGTGGTAACAACTACTTTTAGTTCATTTTACTAATTAAAATTCAAAGTGAAGACAAACTCATAATGTCACATACACTTAGATTCTATGAACACATAGAGTGCTCTAAAAAAATCCCTGTTATATAAAGAATTCTGTTAAATATAATAATATAACAAAATAAGTTGGTGAGTCACATCTGACCCACTTAAATAAACAGGAATATAAACAAACAATATAAACAACACCATGTTGCGTGATTAGATACACTGGAAAATAATGTTACATTTTTGTAGTTTCTTAGTATCAGGCTTCACTCTTCTCACACTCCATGTTAAAAAAAAAATGAAATTTCAAACCAAAATAATTTTGCAATAGAATCTTATTTGTAAACATTTTGCTAAAGAACTTAAGTCTTAAGCTATATCTTAGAACTTGCAACCATTAGTTTTAGACATGATAGCCAAAGAAAATTAGCAACTAGTTGGAATATTAACACCCATCCTGCCATCATTTATTAAAAGTAGATTTTAGACCTGCTGTCAGGATATTCTTAATTGGTTGAGTTTTGCTATAGATACTGAATTTATGGTCTCCTCCATAAGATCAAAGACCTGCATGTCTAAGATAACTATATGGAGAAGATGAGTGTCATCTGTATTCCCAGGGTGGAAGTAAGCAAACTACAATATAGAGATCAAAAGTATAACCTTAGACTTATCACAGTGATCTCACCAAAAGAGTCAAGTCAGCACAAACTGGCTTCAAGAATGTGAAATAGCAGCCAATCACATTAACTTTATAAATAATACAATGCTCTCTCTATGTGGAGCCAACATGGAGAGAGATGCAAAAGTAATAAATTACAAAGCAACTTGTCACTTGCTGACCGGTCTCACTCTTTTACAAAATTTAAAGTCATTTTACTAAGTCTAGAAAATATTCATAGCATAATCAATACTGAGAAATGACTGTTTATGTCTCTGTCTACACATAACAAGCATCCAGAGGACCAAAAAAATAAATAACTGCATTCATCAACAGAATCACTCCAAATATCTGTCTGCTTTTGTGTCTGCAAATTCAGTGTTAAAAATTTCACAGTGTTGGCCCTCCCTGGTGGCGCAGCGGGTTAAAGCACAGCACTGAGAAGCTAAAGCCACTCCAGCCTGAGTTCAATCCCCGCTTGCTTCGGAGGTGACCACATGGTGCGGCAGACCTCTCCTGACCTGCCCGCTGCTCCCTTCATCAGTGTGTTTCCTTGATCTGCCTGTTCTACTCCCCACTGTCTCAGGTGAAGCCTCTCACCACCCCGCACCTCTGGCCTGTACCCCAGTTCTATATGCTTAAATAAGTAAATCTTTAAAAAAAATTTTTTTCACAGTGTTTAGGATTCCACACGGGCAATGCTTTAACTCTTTAATAATGATTATCTTTATGGGATGTGAAGAGTCTAGAATTTTTAAAGGTGCCATTTTTGAATCATTTTTGGATCACAAATGTTTCTAAAGGATACTTTTCAGAATACTGGTGTGATTGACCTCATTTTTACTGACCTCAAAAAGGTTAGCTACTTATTCCCTGTAGAATAAAAACACTGTTTTGAAAACTCATTTCTCAGTTTTTAAAATTCATTTCTTTTGCAGAGTTCCTGATTGTTTAATTAGGATTATTTGTTAAAGGGGCACTTCATGATAATAACGTAATAAATCATGACAACAAAATACCCAATGGAAAAGAGACACTTCAAGCAGATTAATCACCTAAAGGGAAATATTCTGTTAGAGGGGAAAAAATAAGCCACAGGTTTCAGCAACTGTTAACATGATGCTATATGATTACTATTAATTATTTGTTCTGTTGCACACGAGACAACAGAAAACTTGGAATGAAAAATGAAAATATTTAATCTGAAACATCACTGAGCATTTAAAATCACTTCATTGTCTTTGGGTAATGATTTTCCCCTAAGTCAAAACTATTTTTAACTTCCAAGAGGAATCAGAAAAAAAATTCTATTCAAGCCATGAGATAAATCAAGAATTTTAAGCAGAGATTGCTTTATCTGTGGTTAATAAGAAAGTTATCAAATTGTATCTCATAATCTTTTTAAAGTGAATACTGTCCAAATTATAGCACACATATGCAAAGGAAACATTTATTTCATCATTTTAAAGGTGATCTAAGTTTCTTTATATGCCCATCCCATGGGTTGTAGGGGGTAAAGATGGGAAAACTAATTTGCAAATTAATTATCTGTTTTTTTTATGGTTTCAATAGGTTCTCCTTTGTTAATCACTCTGTGGTAGATGTAATAATGGCCTTTAAAAGGTCCACATCTGGGCTCTCCCTAGTAGCGTAATGGGTTAAAGCACCACATTTGAAGCTCTCTGAAGCCACTGCATCACGAGTTCAATCACAGGCCAAGGAGGTGACCCACATGATGTGGCAGACCTCTCCTGACCCATCTGCTGCTCCCCTCAGCAGTGTATTTCAGTCGATCAGCTTGTTCTGCTCCCTACTCTGTCTCTCATGATTCCTCTAACCCACTACATCTCTGGCCTGTACACCAGTTCTGTAAGCATAAATAAATAAATCTTCCTAGTTCCCAGAACCTTTGGATATGTTACCTTCTAAGGCAAAGAGGAATTAAAGTCACTAATAGGATTGAGATTGCTCATCAAATGATCATGAAACAGCAAGATTATTTTAGATTATCTGCATGGGGTCAAAGTAATCAAGAGTTCTTACAAATGGAAGGGGGAAAGCAGAAGAGAGTCAGAGAGAGAGATGTGACCACAGAAATGTAATGTATTTGTGTGATGTTAAGCCACTGGCTTTGTTTTAATTGCTTACAGTAGCAAGAGGAAAACCAACAAACACTTTCTTTTGAGTAAATGAGGTTTTATATTCAATCCCTACTCCAAAATGGTGGGGAAGAGATTGATTCTGAGATCTTGTGATTTAGTGGAATGAGATGTGTGTCCTTGATGGTCACTGCCTTGTCTGACCTCTGGACATTTGTGTCACTCAGTAAATCTGACTGCGTATACTCAGGTAGAATGGCTGATTCTTCTGAGTCTGTTGAAAATGACAGTGGCTCTCAAAACTGTAGAATATGATTTTACTCCTTTCCCTGATCATAATATCCTCAGGCTGTTTTGCTTCTTAATTTTAGCTTCAGGCTTCTGATGGAACTTCAAGCCTTTCAACCACACTGCATTTATTCACCAGGGCATGTGAAAATGTCTGTAAACGGTATGGTCATAATGAATTGGTAGATTACTTGAAGCCCTTTATTTATTGATAACTCTCTCAGGGATTGCTAACCCCTCTGTCTTGTTCTGTCATAAACCTGAGCATTCAAAGGGGATTACAATTTTCTCCTTCCATTTTTAGTCAGTCTGTGGCTGTGGGACTTCTCTGATACTCTCCCCCTTTCCAAATGGAATCACCAACTTTATGGAATGGCATATTTGATTAAAACAAACACAAAAACAAACCTCTGTGGAAACAGAGTGAGCTGTAAAAGCGGAAACAGAATGAAATTTTGAAAAGTGGATAATTGAAGACACACCTATGAGACCTGACGTAGGAAAACTAGATTCTAAGGCAGCCTGGTAAAGCCAGAGCTATGCTAGAAAGTTTCAAGAATTAGAAGCACCAGGCACTGAGGGAAATATGTCAGAGAGGCAAATATGTCAGAAGTGAGTAGATTATGTTTACAAAGTTCAGTCCCTAAATCTCTTCCTGCACTCCACAGGGTGGGAACATTTCCCTCAGTAACTACAGCATTATACTAAAGAATTATTACCTAAGGAAGGTAAACAGAGTTGACAATGTTGAGAATGGGTTCTCATATGCCAAAAAGAAACTTTAGGTTAATATATACATTCAAGATAATGAGAAGAAATTTCTTTCACACATCTTCTACCCTACCTTGGTTCATTAATACAGTTCATACTTATTTCTATGTATTTTATTTTGAGAAATAGGACAGAAATAAAAATATACAATGTAGAAATAATGGCCACTTCCATAGTACAGATTTGTTCCTGTAAAATGGATGCCTAGCAAGGTAATTTTTTTGTCACACAAAAGAGCATATTTGTAGGACGTGGGATTAGGACATGACTGTCTTTGATGGTGCAGGTCATTCATCCTACCACAGAAAGTGAACATGATTTTTAGCATAGTACGTGTCTGCCTGTGACAATTACATTTCATAGTTCCATTCCTAATTAGGTGTGAATATATTGTCAAATTTTAGCTAATGCAAAATAAGCTTAAGTCTTCTATATAAATTTCAGGACCTGTACCTGACAGTGGTATGCTATGTTGGTTCCTTCCATCCTTGTGGCTTGACTGTCAGCAGCCATCTTGGGTCAGAAAGTTAACCTTTGCAATGGAGATATAGACACTGGAGGACAAACATGTTTCATATTTTGAAATGTCAAAATATGAACTGACAAAGTTTGAGAAGAAAAAAATTGTTTTGTTTAAGCTACAATTATATTCAGTTTTACTCATACTCAGACTTAATGCCAACTAATTTTTTTTGTATTGACAGATTTGTATAAAACTTTTAATCAAAAAAATATATCATTGACCCTCACTATGTAAAATATTTTCCATAACTAAAGGAATTTTATTATGACAGCTAATGTACTTATACCCAAGAAACCAAAGAATGTCTCTACACAAAATTGGATTTAGAAAGATTAGAAATAAAATTTATATAACTAATTCATTTCCTTATTTATTGCTATACTCAGTAAATCAAAATCCTAAGAAATTTATAATTTCAAAGGATTTATGTATTGGCTAGAGCCAAATATTGACCAAAGAACAATACAACCTTACAAAACCCTTTTAAGGGTCTGAATAGGTCTTCTGCCTTCTTGATAAAAATTAGTCTAATTCATATTTTTTTAATCTCTGCTTTAAAAGTCATAAGTTAAAAAATGAAAAAAAAGAAAAAGTACATCAGGAACGATACATATATTTTTATCTTCTACTTATCTAGAAGGATTTTGAACGTACATATACTACCCCCAGCATTTTACACTCAACTTGCCACTCACAAAGCATACATTCTATACGCAACATACCAACTTAGTACACATTCATTCCCAGACTTTCTCAAGTATATGTATATTGCAATGATGTGTGTGTGTGTGTGTTTACACAAAATTTCCATTAAAAAATTTATAGTGTGGCCCTCCCTGGTGGTGCAGCGGGTTAAAGCACAGCACTGAGAAGCTAAAGCCACTTCTGCATGAGTTCGATTCCCGCCTGCCCCGGAGGAGACCACATGGCGAGGCAGACCTCTCCTGACCCGCCCGCTGCTCCCCTCCGCAGTGTACTTTGTTGATCTGCCTGTTCTGCTCCCGACTCTGTCTCTGGTGAAGCCTCTCACCGCCCCTGCACCTCTGGCCTGTACCCCAGTTCTGTATGCATAAATAAATAAATCTTTTAAAAAAAAATTGTGGTGTGATGATGTTCAGGGGTGGCTACCCAATAATATTCCATATTAACATATTGTTTGAGCTTATTAAAGTTACCTGAAAAACACATCTGCAAGGGCCATCTGACCCTCTTTTGTCCCTGAAAAGCAGGAGATGAATCTCCCATGTGACTACCCTATCTGTACCAGGATAAAGAAAAACACCCATATCAACAAAGGCAGGGGAGTTAGGACTATAAAAGCTGTGTAAACAAATCTTCCTACTTTTCTTTAATAAGCTTTTACTACAAGCCTAACTTTCTTTGTCTTGTCAATTTTTCACATATTAATTGTTTCCATAGTAAAGATATAGATGCTGTCTTCTTGGGTCACCTCCTTAGGTCATGTATTTTTGTGAGTCCCATACATATGAAATTAATTTTTCCCTCTTAATCCCCATGAATTACTGGAGGGTTGTCTCATCCCAGAAACTAGAATGGAGAGAACAAAAGTTTTTCTCCCGTAGATATGCACTTTCCTCAACGTAGATACATGTATTTAGTGGAACACTTTCTGCTCTACATTTACCACATTTCTACTCTTCATCACTGGTGAAGGGTAATGGCTGACTACTATTTTCTTCATAAAATTTAATTTGTATTCTGCATGTAATATATGTATTTCATATGTGAATATATACATATATTTGTATTTATCATATTTGTGAAAATATTTATATGTTTCACTACATAAATTCTTCAAATATTAAATCCATATATTTAAAGGCAAATCGTACAGATGTTTTTAAGAGAAAATGTGATAACTAGCACATAGAACAATTTGCATAATCCCTAATCTTTGACCATTTTGCATCTACATTATACCAGATCATTGTAAGGTGAATAATAAAGCATATATTATAATAAAGCATATATAATAATAAAGCATCATATTTCAACCACAGAGAAATGATGCTCTGAAAATTTATTTGTATGTTTATTGTCCAAAATTCAGCATATTTTTGTTAACCTCCCAAGACTATATTGTAAGAACTTTTAGGTTTTGAACAAATTTGATAGAATTTTGCAATGAATAAGTGTCATCTGGATTCACTCAGATTCTCTCATTGACATTTTCTGAAGTCCTTTTTAAATATCTCAAAAAAATCAAATAATTACATTTTTCTTCTTTTAAAAGTTTGCTATTCTAAGTTACATAAGTTGCATTAAACAGAAAGCATGACACTAATTTACACTAATTTACTTAACATTCTCTAAGATAAATGGTGATACTGCATTTGTGTAATAGAAAACTGGGGAATAAGACGGAGTAGTATAAGAGAAGCACCAACACTGTACATACTATAAAAATTTTTAAATGCTTTTGTTTACTTTGCATTGATCTCATTTTCATACAGTACTAAATTATATTTCACAATTTTCAAAAATTTTATTATTTTCATTTTGATGAGTAATTACTAACATGTTAACATGTTAATGTTCTTAATAATTACTCGGTGCATTCACTTGCAACATTTGGGTGTTTTTCATTTCTTGCCATCATAAAAATGCAGAAGGCTACTTTGGCTGAAATATTTATTCCTTTATATGTTTTTTCTTAAGTTCAGAAGTGGAATTACTGTGTCATGGGAGGGAAAAAATATTTTTATTTATCCAATTCATATTATGTTTAGTAAACACTCCACTTTGTCCACTAATAAACATCCAGATTAAACTTAAGGAAGCAAAGAACAGCAACAGCATCTTTCTTTCTGACATTTAAGATCTGTCTCTTTTCCACTTCTACAAAAATTTTGTTTCATACTTCCTTACAGTCTAGTAATCTAAAAATAGAGTATGCATTTGAAATAAATAGTGAAAAAAAAAGTTGGGGGTAGTATCTTTTGCTGCAGATGGAGATTGAAAAATCAGAATATGTCCTCTCTGCACTGGAAATTCATTCATATGTCACAAGGGATAAATTAAGCTAACCTACACTAAACCCTAATCTGTAAGTTTCAATTTGACTTAGAGTTCATGATCACAATGTACTAAAATTGTGGAAAATAAAAATATAGAAAAATTGAAAGTAATTTATGACAACTTTTTAGTTGATGTTCAGAGTGAATGTTGTGTAAGAGGAGTGAATTTAAAGGATTGGAAATAAATTACTGGTAGAGAAATAAAAGTGAAAAAATTATCTGGCAGATTTAATGCTAGAGATAGCAGTACATTAACAACCTTAGCAGAGAACATCAAGATCTGTCTTAACCATACACATTCTAAGCTGTTACAACATTATGATCTTTGCCTTTGCTTTCTATAACAATGTTGTGCCTGTGATTAAAAATTGTGTTGTTTACACAATGGAGGAAGACTTCTTCAAACTCTTATTAATGAAAAGCTCTCTAGCCTTGGACACATTCATTCAATTTCAAGGTCATAAGCTTTTGAAAAATCCTTGCAGCGATTGCCATCAGAAATGGAAAGATTATTTTACACCTGACTCAGAGAAAGGTCTTCTCCCATTCCAGCATCAAAAATACAGGCTTGATATAGAAACTTACATCAGAAAATATTATATTAAGCCTGGAAATTGTCTATATTTGTCTAAACTCAGTCCATGATTCATATTAGAACTTAACCAGCACTATCTAAACCTAAATGTGTATGTGTGTGTGTGTATAAACATTTTGCAGATACACCACATTTTATGGGCTTTTCATCCCCTTCCCTGTGTGCTTCATTTTCCCATTCTTAATGGAAATTCTCATCGATTACTTAATCTTGTTATGCTTTTGCTAAGTGAATTAATATGCTTAGCATGTTAAATTGAAGGATCCCCGTTCATCTACTCAAGCATATTTTTACCAGGTTGACAGATTAATTTCTAAGAAAAAAAAAAAACATTAGCTATAGTCTCCACCCTGCTATTAATCATGACATATGAAATGAAAATAATTTGAAACAGCTGGAGCAAGACTTTTCAGGGTAATACTTAAGGACTCTGCCCAATGAAACATGAATCCATATTACTATGTTGGAATAAGGTTTGCTATACAGTTTAAAGTCGGACATAACTCTTGAAGAATTGTCACGTATCACTAGAATGGAATGTGCAGCAATGGAGAGGAATTGTACTTCTTCACTGATCTTAAGCCAAGCACAGAAAAAAAAAAAAAAAAAGACAGAGACTTCTAAGTGACTGAAAGGATAATAAAAAGAGAGTTGATGCATTTTAATTATATTGTCTTTTTCTTGCAAGGCATTGCCATTTTCCTAAAATCAAATTTTAGTTTTCATATTTGAAAATGTCTACTAGTTTAAACCCAAGTATTAGAAATACATTATCAAATATATAAATGATTAGAACCAAATTTAACTTTCTAAAGGGAAGCACTTAATTCTTTTATCAGAGTTGCACATGTACAGGTAAAAGTACATCTGAAAGAGGAGGATCTTATACTCCCAAAATACAAATAGTGATGGTAGCCAACATTACCTTGATAAATATTTTTAAATAATTAAATATTTACAAATAAATTGATATAACTAAGAGGTCAATAATCCTGCAGAGTGGAGGGGTTGAGAGGAGTAAAAGTCAAATTAGACTTTTTTGATAACTGTGGAATTGAAAGATCAGTGCACATGAACTTGTTTATATTCTTCTCTTATCACCCATAAATTGTTCTTTTTAAAGAATCACTATACTTTTATTTAGACCAACTATACTGATAACATAAGTAAATATAGAGAGTGAAACAATGAAAAAAATATCCAAAATGTTGAAAATACTTTGTTTTCTGACAGACAAGAAATCACTCAAGAAAGCAACCCTGAAGACAGGAAAGGAAAACTAAAATAACCTAGAGATGAATAATCCTGGTTAGATTTGGTCCCAATCAGATACATGCACACAGGCAAAGTCAGACTTAAGAGAAAGCTCTGTAAGAGAAGTACAGAATAGCTAGCATACTCTCAAGTCTCTCAGAATTGGATGGTTTATCTGTCTACACTTCATTAGTCCCGATCCTGAAAAGTCACCATGCATCCACTGAACCCGTTCAGGGAGTGGGCGTCCCACACCCCCAGAAATGGTCCAACGTGAGCATGTGTGATGTAAGCAAAGAGTTATGGGTCAAAGTGGTACTTGTCCAGGAACACAAGTCCACCTCTGTATGAGGATTCAAAGGAAAATGGTATTTAACTGAGGTTGTATGTGAGGGCTTTTGGTACTGACTACAAAAGAAAACATCTTCTATCAACTGAGCACAGCACTACGCAACTGACCAATGACAGAGATTACACTTCCCAGGCAAAGTGAGTGAAAACTTTTTTCAACGAGATTGTGTCTAAGGGTTTCATGAAAAACAAAATCCAGTTTCACTTGAACTTAAAACCAACTGCTAGAATCTCCTCTGCTGCCACTGAAACAGGCAAATGCTGTAGCAGCCTGCTTCACGCAACGGGACAGCACAGTAACAGATCTGAACACTGCCCCTGCGCAGGTAATTCAAGTCAGCCCTCCCTGCAGTCACAGGAGAAAAACATCGAAAACTTATGTAAATAATTCCATACTCACTCCCATGCCACTTAAAACTCTTAGGAGACGCCCAAGCACAAAATAGTCCAATGTTATTCTGTTCATGCTCCTGTTATAGGACCCCCATCCAAAAGTAGATTCTCCCTTTCTTTTTTGTCTTTTAAGATTTATTTATCTATGCATACAAGAACTGGGTGGGGGCCAGAGCGGGGGCGAGCGGATTCACCACAGACAACGGGGAGCAAGGGAAGAGCCAATAATTTATATAGAAAATTTGGGGGAACTTCCCAGATGTAAAAAACAAGAGTCTACAAAATCATGCCAAAGAACACATCACATCTAGAATGGCAAAAGAGTAATGTAAAAGCAGGAATGAGAAGGACACACCTGTACGGAGGATCCCGGGAGAAGCTGGCGGTGACGGCGCCTCCGGGGAGGTTAACAGCTGCTGCAAATCAAACGCTAAACTCTAAACACCAGTTTTGCTTTTCGGCTTTTGTCGTAAAAGGGAAGTTCCGTGAGCCCTGCGTGCACTGCGCGCCCTGCAGAGTGGGAGTGGCCCAAAGGGTTAGGGTGCAGCACTGCAAGCTCGCCACAGCTGGTTCAGTGCCAGTTCACTCCCCCCCCCCGGAGGTGACCCTCATGGCGTGGCAGACCTCTCCTGACCCGCTCGCTGCTCCCCTCAGCAGTTTTCTTCGTTGATCTGCCTGTTCTGCTCCCCACTCTGTCTCTGGTGAAGCCTCTCACCGCCCCTGCACCTCTGGCCTGTACCCCAGTTCTGTGTACAGAAACATATATTTTTAAGTGAAGTATTTGTATTCCATTAACAAGACAGGACTCAGGATACCGTAATGTCAGGTTTTCAGCGTCTCATGAAGCCGCAGCTGAAGCTTTACTGGCCTTATGGCAAGCAAGAAAGGGGGCAAATCTGTTTAGAGAAATAGATACAATGAAAAGCTTATAAGTAGAAAGGAAGACACAAAGTGGGACTTCAGGCCTGAGGACCAGGCCAGGGAGGGGCCAGGGAATCGTGCCTCAGGGAATATGCACCTACTTTCCCAGATTATTCTAAAACCCACCAGTCTCTTAATGGTTGGTTAGGTCTAGATGGGCTCCCTATGTCTTAATGTCTCTGTGCCCAGATTTACATCTAGCATCTCAGCTCTTATCTTAAGAAAATCCTTTTTCTTTATGTTCTTGTCAAGGAATGTCCTGTTTCCCCTAGTTCTGGTCCAAGGGGTGTTTGATTAGTCAGTTGCCTTTGGAATTTGTTGTCCATATCTCTGGAGCCTCCCTTATTCCTTTGAGGCTTTTTCCTATTCTATTGTGACCCTTGAAGCTCTCTGGCTTGTCCTAGTCACTTGATTAAGTCTTTCATAGAGGGAAGTAGCATAACACAAACTTTTAAAAAGCGGGGGAAAACCCTGAAGAGAAGAAACAAAGGGTGTGGGACAACACAGTTTTTGAACTCAGGCAGGATTAAAACAAATTAGCTGCACAACCCCTTAGGTGGCTTGTTTTAGACTGTTTGCACAGCTGTAACAAAGCGTCATTAATTGGGTAGTTTGTAAACAACAGAAATTTGTTTCTCACCATTCTGGAGCCTGAGAAGTTCAAGATCAGACTACTGACAGATTCAGTGTAAAGTAAGGAGTCAGGGCTTCCTAGTTTACTGATGTAACTTTGTAGTTATGTCTTCCACATGACAGAACAGGGAAATTGGACCTTTGTATAAGGAAACAATCATATTCATGAGGGCTCCCCCACAAGCCCTAATCATACTCTGAGATCTGGCTTCTAAACACTGTCTCCTTGGATATTAGAATTCAACATGCATGGGTGGAGGAGGGACATAACTAATCAGCCCACAGTCCATCTACAGTGAGGGCACACTAGTTAATGGCCTATGGTGAAGACTTTTTTGGTATACATTTTCATAAATGTATACCAAAAAGCAGAAGATATTTTTAAATGACCGCTTCAATCTTTCAATATAGTTAGGTATTTTGAGGGTCCTATGCAAATAAAGTGTGGGAAAGAAGATTAAGCAATATCTAGAAAAAATGGGTGCTAGGAGGCAGAATTAATGGTTAAAGGACCATTCATATCACTAAGAAAAGGATAGCACAACTGAACAGCCACTCAAAAAATATATCTAAATGTGCAATAATCATATGAAATGTGCTAAACATGATTATTCACTAGGGAGAAATAAAACCACAGTAAGCTATCATTACAGGCCAAAAGAATGGCTATCATGAAAATAGTCATTGGTAAGTATGTAGAGCAAATGGAACTCTTGAACTGCTGATGAGGATATAAAGTATTATGGTCACTTTAGAAAAGTGTCATTATTTATCAAAGTTCAACATTCATATGACTTATAACCTAGTAATTTTATATCAGGAAAACACATATCCCTTTCCACGTGGGTGGTGGGGAGGAACCATTATAAGAAATGTAAGAATGAATCAAAATATAGAACTGATGGTTTTAGAAGTTGAAGTAAAAACCAATCTATAATTTTCACTATTTTAGTTTTATAATAATATTGAATACAGAACTTTTGCTATAAACTTAAACCTAGACTGCTTATTAGAATTAAAGTATTATGTCATCAGATACTAAATAAACAAATGTAATAATCATATAAATATGATCATAATACAATGTGCCAATAATAAAATAAATGACCATATTTTATAAAACTCAATCTGTAAGTCATCATTTTAGTTAGACAACCATATTTTATAAATAAAAATTATAAGTTATCATTAGTTAGACAACCAGGTTCAAATTTCAGAGTAGATGAAAAAATTTAAATGTTGAGAGAATAAGGGGAAAGTAGAAGGGAATATAAGATTGTTGACGTCTAAAATTCTTCTGAAAGTAATACATTTATTTAAGAAGTTGATAAGTTGCAAGATACAATTTTAAGCAGGTTACTGAAATCTATAAAATAGTCATTTAGTGAACAAGAACAAAATAATGTGAAAAGACTGCACTTGATATTAATAAATGACACATAAATACGGATACATATCTGTAGCAACAGGTTGTGTTGCTGTGTGCCTGTGTTGCTAGAATATAATGCAGTTTATTCCTTCCCTCCCAAGTCTGCCTCAGGGGGAAATACTTGTTAAGACTCTGAAAGGGTAATATTTAAATCTGAGAAAAATTCATTAATCTGATAGCTGGAAAGAAGATAAAGTCATTTTAACCATAGGAAAACTAACATTGCTCACAAATCAATAAACTATATAAAAAGATATCGGATGTGAAATATTTGCTTGTGGCAACGACCAAGAGAATTCATGGGCTGTTTTTTCCTATGTCCTTGTGATCACCACCCCCCCAAATGTGGAACTATAGCTGACAAGCAAATACAAAGCCTGTGAATCCGAGGCAAGTCCTTTATAATTTCAATAGTAAGTTAAGAAAGATAAAAACATCCAAATAAGAGTAAGTCCTGATGATTATCAGAGCAGGCCCTGGGTTCCAGAAAGAACATAGACATTTCCCGTGGCATTCAGTCATTGACTAGGGAAGTCCCTAGTGAGTGTGACATCATCACAACTATATGATAGACTTTGCAGAAGTTCATGTCCTTAGTCAATTTCCCTTCTATTTTGGATTCTGTGAGTCCATGGCCATCAATAAACATGTTGCATTAATAAAAATTTATATTGGCAGCTTAAAAATTTGCTCTGTTAGGAAATTATTTTAAGAGTTTCACTCTTCCTCTCTTTTTCTGTCTGTCTCTCTGTCTTTCTCACACACACACATATACAAACACTGTTCTGACACAATATTGACCAATAAAAAATTAACCCCCATGAGGAAAAGTAGAAAGGAGATGTATATGTTTCTATAACATCAATGTCCTAAAAGGATCATACAAATAAAAATATGCAGATTATTTGCCTTTATCCTTATAGTTATTTAAATCTTACGGGGATATGGGCGTGATATTTTTCTCTATAGAGCATAAATGATATCACACCTCCTCACAACACTGTGTATATATATATATATATATATGTACACACACACATATACACCCACACATATATATGTGTGGGTGTATATGTGTATCTATGTACACACACACACACACACACACACACATATACCTCTATTTTCAGGAATAAGAAATTAGAGCTCCAAAGAGTTTTAAACTAACTTCATACAATCATTAGTTTTGAGGCCGGTCTGATGACAGTCTTTAAATGTTATCTACTGTATTCCTTTTGGATCTTGAAAAGAGTTTCAAACCTAGAAGAAGCAGTATTCAAGCTTAACAAGAAGTGGACCTTCACCAAGCCACATGACTTAGATTTCTAAAGAACAGTTAAAAGTTCAAGAAATGGTACTTGTGGCAAAAATTCTGTGAGATTATTGAGAGGAACTTACTGTATAAACTCTGAAAAAGAGAAGAAATGAACTGCAGTATTCAGCTATTACCAAATATGCTTTACAGCAGAGTCCTTATTAGTCTATTAATAAGGACTCTTCCTCCTTAATATCATTTATGATAAAGTAGGATATTAAAATCTTCACTTCACAAAAATATTAACAGATTAAACATATATATGAGCAATGATGCTCATCTAAATATTGTATATTAAGTAAAGGACAAAATCTTCTTGTAGGGCCTTAGCTACAAGCTTGCCCATTCTCTATGGCAGCAGATGAGAAAACAGACCACAAAGCCCATATGTGGGGAGCAGGAACAGTCTTTATTATGAAGCAGCAGGAGACACACAGGTAGCAGCGGGAGACACATAGCTAGCAGGTTCTAGCAGCAGCAACGCCATGCCCCATGAAGAGCCTGGTGAGTGGCTATGAGAAGCCATCCCGGAAGAGCCCTATTAGTTTTTATATGATTTATAGACAAAGCCGGGATGAGGCCAAATTTAGGCCTGTGCTCGCACATGTGAACGATACATCAAGGTCACATTATTTATTGCTCTCTGCGCATGAGGACTACACCTCAAGGCCACAAGTTATCTACTAGACCACCTGTGCTGGAAGGTCCCAGCAAAAAACACTCCAAAGAAACTTGTTTTCCCACAAGCCCTATACCTCCACACAGCTGCCCTCATTTCAGACACAAGCTGAAAACTTGAGGGTTGACTGAGGGTGGTCTATGGATTTGTTCACAAGTCAACCATAGATCTGTGGAGTCTTCCTTAAGGCAAAAAACCTGTAACATTCAGCTTGTTCATGCTATCTTGCTGCAGGGCAGAAAATATAATCAGAGAGAAAGGGTTGACAGAGAACACTTGTTTTCTCCCACCAACTCAGAAACAGTTCTCTCTCTCTCTCTCTCTCTCTCTCTCTTTTCCACAACGCAGGAAAAATGGTCCAAGGGTAGTACTGTTACTCTATCTGAAATCTCTCTGTGTAGGAAAATAAAGACCACATCTGGAAGACTCTTCAGTCTCATCTTTGTCAATGATGACCAGCATGCATCAAAAAGGTAAATTTGAAGTCTTGTTAGTGATGGAATAGGGGGGAACTGATGAATAAAGTTAACAGACTCTGTCTTCTGCAGACATGTAGAAATAAACCATGCCAGAGATTTCCTGAAAAACATGGCAGACAATGAGGTTTCTCCCAGATTCCTTCAAAACCCTGCTTAAAATGGCACTTGCATAGCTAAAAGAATAAAAGCATTAATCCACAAGGACAAAGAAAATTATAAAAAGCTGGACTCCTAAATTTGGGAGGCATATAGATGGAATAATTTTAACAGAAAGCCAAGTGACTTCTTGAATTAAAACCAGGATAAACAAACCAATTCATGCTATAACATGCTAAAACAGCCCAGGAACTGAAGGTACCAACTATCCCCAGAGGGAAAGTAGTAGGGGCATGGGAATAAACCATAAAATAAAAAGTTGGTAAAAAAGCAACAGGCAAAAATATTAGAAGCAGAGATCCTCTTTCTGAGACTATTCCACAACAGATTAGTAGCCATCCCTACTACAGCTGAGGAGTTGACTTCTGGAAAACAGCTCCATAGAGCAACAAGTAGCTGACAACAATGAGCTGCTGTCCTGTTAAAGCAGGAATACTGGAAGTCTGCAAGCTGAATTCTAAGAACACCCCCTCTTACCCCATCAAATTACCTCAGGCAAAAGATGTTTAGGAGAACTAAGCAACCAGAAGGGAACTTTGAAAATCCCTTTCTAATTACCCTTCAGTAAATGAGTCAATGAGTTTCCCCAGACAGATAGAGCTTCTTCTAAGCGTTTTACAAACTCTTACATGTAAATAACACTTCCTATGTCATTAAATACCTGAACAAAGCCTCTAACTTGTGTTGCTATTTCCCCTTCTTCTTCTATTCAGATGAAGAATAGAATAGAATAATTTATCATGATCTAGAAAATTTAGCTTGGAAGTTCCATTATTGTTCAATAATCCAAACAAATGACTTTTAAAAGTCATTTGTTGAAATTCATCACTCATTCAAAGTAAAAACAGAAAAAGAAAATAAAAAAAATGTTGATTACTGGTCAAGATCAAGAATGTCTATCATGCAGCACCTGTCACCATTTTCTGAAAGGAAATTTACCTACCTACAGGAAGAGACATATTAGAAAGAAATCAAACTATTATTTGTAAAGAAGTATAAGAATAGGACTGCATAGCAACAGCATTCCATGGTAAAAAAGTAGAATAGACAAAAAAAAATTTTAAAAGTATCTCATCCTATGTTAACAAAATTATGACAGATTAAAAACATGAGAAATATATCTGAAAGGGAAGTGAAGCTATTGTTAGTAACTTTCAAACTAAGAAAAAAAAACTAAGAAAAACTATATAAGATGATTAAAATTTGAATGATAGCCATTAATAAAAAACCCAAAAGCATAAAAATTTAGAGTAAAGGCAACATGAAGAGACTAAATTTATATATAAGATTATTGTTTTGAAATTAAACTCAGGATACAAATGAGCAAAGTGCTGAGCAAACATTTCACAAAATAAAGAATGCTATTTAGTCAACAGGCATTCAAATGTTTAGCCTTAACTATAGCTCAAACACAGACTGTATGCAATGATATATTTGTTTACTGTATTAGTAAAATTAAATTAAATTATGCATATTTTGGCAGAAAATATCTTAAAATTGGCAAAACCTGCAGAAAGTAAACATGTCCGCAGGCAAGGATGACAGAGAAAAATATGAAGCATTTAAAAAAGAAGTACTCTAAGAGTAGGAAACACAACTCTAAGTTAATTGAAAAAAATGCTAAAATCATAACTAAATAATTTACTAATGCAAAGTAATTTGGCACTTACTGTAATGGTGAAAAAGATTTTCTTTGTTAATTCAAATCAGTGCAACAAATGTTTCCCATTTCTTTATGTTAGACATTTTTCTTTTCTACAGAAAATTAAAAGTTGTGTGATAAATACATAGTCCTATTTTCCCAAGAATGTTTGATCTTCTAAGTCAGGAAATAAAACAGTAAAAAATATAAATTTTAATCACACAGAATACATAATTTTAGAGAATAATGAAAATAATACATATACATACTGTGTTATAATGTCTGAAAACCCTTTTTTGAAAGAACGTTGGCATTTCATATAATAAGCCATAAATGTTTCAAAGCTCTTTGATCAGTAATCCTACTTCTACAAATTTAGTCAAAGAAAATAACATTCAAAAAGTAAAAAAAAAAGTAATAATAGAGTATAAGTTGTTTAATTTATTATAAGTTTATTTAGGAAGTCAAAAACTGGAGTGTTTGTTGGAAAACTGGTTACATGGAACAATAACTATGAAGATCACAGAAATGAAGAATACATGTAAGACACTTGTAAAACTTGAGGTACATGTTTTTAATATTCAGCTAAGTCTTTTAAATGTATATCTGGGGCCCTCCCTGGTGGCGCAGTAGGTTAAAGCATAGCACTAAGAAGCTAAAGCCACTTCAGCATGAGTTCAATCCCTGCCCCTGCAGTCACCCACATGGCACAGCAGACCTCTCTGGACCTGCCCGCTGCTCCTCTCAGCAGTGTACTTTGTCGATCTGCCTGTTCTGCTCCCCACTCTGTCTCTGGTGAATCTTCTCACTGCCCCTGCACCTCTGGCCTGTACCCCAGTTCTGTATGCACAAATAAATCTTAAAAAAAAAGTACATCTGGAAATACATAACATAATAGAGATGCATATACTGAAATTAGGGTGATTTTAATTTATATTCAACATTTTATCACCAAAAAAGATTGATTTCCTGTGAACATTCTCTGGACCTAATTAATGTGTGTCTATTCTTTAATAATTATGATATAACAAATAAAATAAATTTAGACCCTTTGTAAATACAAGTTGGAGAATCCCAGATTCCCACTTTTCTATCCAATAAGCCTTTTAGATTTACAACTTATCAATAAATACAACTGAGGTGATTGACAAAAAGGGGCTTAGAGATTTTTTTTCTGCTGAGTTTGTTAAGGTCACGTAACTGTATTTGGTTAAGAGTAATTTAATGTACCCAGAATTATGAAGTGGAACATGCAGGTAGAAATTCAGGCTGAGAAGCTGATCACAGACAGATGAAGGTGCCACATGTTAACCTCAGACGTTAGCATTACCTATGACAGGTGGCCTTCCCAACTCTTTTATTATAGTAAGAAAGTGTAGGATTGGTTCTGTCAGTCCTGGTGACCTGCCATCAACTGAGCCAAGAATGAGTTGGGAACCCAGCCTACCGAGTCAGTGCATGGCATTCTGGGGACCACAGAGATCTTACACTTGATGTAGTTTGGCGCAACTGAGGACGAATCTTTCTTGCTCTCAAGAGAGAACCACAAAAGCTATATATTTCTTCTTTGGTTGTCAAGGCATTAGGATGGCCACAAGGTATTTCTTCAACAACTTTGCTATTAATGGAAACTCTACTGCTAAAGAACAAAGTCCACTCTGAGGAAAGCAGAACCAAAGTAGAAACAGGTGGAAACATAGGCTTCAATAAGTCTTCAGGTTCAAAAGCCAAAAAGCAATGCTACTCTAAGTATGTAACAATGTAAGTAAGTAGGCTGCAATGTGTGGCTTTCCCCGGTTGTACAGCATTGCTCAGTAAAATTTCATAAAACATAATGATATAAAGCAAAGAACCAATTATCCTCATTAATGTGGAAGTTTTGCATGCATTCTCAGGCCCCCAAAATAGACTATCAAACATACCAAGTACCATTAAACCTAAAATATCACAAAATCAAAAAATGATGGATGCTATTTTTTTCTTTTCACCTGTAAAAGTGAAAAGTCTCTTGAATTTCTTTTGTTATTAACATTTCACAAAAACAAAGTGTGGTAATACAAATTTCCACAAAGCAGAGGTACCTCTATATGCATGTATAAAGATAAGTTATTCATACATCTGTATAAACTATGAAGCTACTTAGTAATTAAACATAAGACTCATCAAATAATTCTAAGAATTTTCCAAGTTTTTCCTTTATTTTTTGAAAGTGTTATGATTTTTTCTCTTTGATATGAGTTCCTTTAGCTAAGTAGTACTGCTTGAGTCATGATTTGATATCAGAAATATTCAACTTATTCCAAAAAACCCTCCATTAACATGTTATTGTGTGACTAATAAAGAAATGTAATTCATTACACTGAATCCCCTTTAAGATTCCGCTAAACAAAAAATATATTCAAAATCTTTCTATCTTACAATACTTTGTATTTTTTGTGTATTATATACGTCTATACTATTTATTAATTCATTAATATTTTGCTGGAATAAAATGTTTAATTTATTGATTTTATTATTCTTCAAACCATACATAGACATAATGTTTGAAAAAAAAGACAATTTGAAAGACTTAGTTTATTAAATATGTCACTTGTGATACCAGTTTTTGGCATGCTAGCAGAGAACGTAATATTTTTTATTGGAATTATTTTTGCTTTGACTATTATATCACATGCTTTATTTCTCTCTCTTCTACATATCAATGACCTCAATACTCTGGCCCTCTCCAAACTGACATGGTCTGAAATTGATATGAGGTCCTTTAGCTAAGTAATACTAGCTTGAGTCATGATTTGATATCAGAAACATTCAACTTATTCCAAAACTCTTTGCCATGTGCCTTTGTAAATACCATGCCATTCTTCTTCTGGGCTCCACCAAGTGACTTGCTTGAGGAAATATGATATTAGTCAGTGTGATGCAAGCAGAGACCTGAAAGAATTCAAGGGACTGGACATGTAATTTCTCCTCTACGTTTGCAATGAGGGCATACGTGGGTTAACCTTTAAGAAGAGTGACTCAAGTTCTCCAAATCAGAACTATCCCCAAGAGTTGTTAGCAAAACACTCTCAGCAAAGTCACCTAGTGACATGAAGGTGACAGCTGTCATCCGGACATACCCAGTGAGATCATCTAAAGCCCACAAAATCATAAACTGAATCGATTCTATTATTGTAGGGCACAGACTATGTCACCCTACAGCCAGAATGCAAATTTCTTTCTGTTAATTAATTTTACTTCTAGTAACTGCTATTATACTTTTTATAAATCAATGAAAAAGATTTAAAAATCTAGTTTTCTTGATTTGAAATGACTAAACAAACAGCTGCCCAACTTAGTGTTGTTGAAGCAGATTTTCTGCTACCTACAGCCAAAAGCAACATAAATGATGCAATCCATGCTTTCCTTTCGGGAAGCAATAGGAAAGCATTGAGTGCTATTGACAATTCAACACTGAATTGTCCATATTTTCTGCATATTTGCTTGACCCAGAAGCAAATTCTAATAAAGTCTAACTTGAGTATATAGCCCCTGCATGCCTCGTACCCTGAGCCAAGAAAGATCACATGATTGTAGCAACTTAGACCAGTAGTAATCTCTGAGATCAATACCCAGTGGAGTCCATAATGGCAGTGGAAACTTGAACCAATTTAACTTTTGTAAGTAAATTTGATAATTGCTGAATTTAAAATTGGGGGGAAGCTTACACCTTAAGAGACTTTTAAAAGGCAATTAATCTAGCAAAGTGAAAATATGTATCTGTGCTGCACTTATGCCTTTTATGAGGAAATAAACTTGGCATATATTATCTCAATTCTAGGAAATTAATTTGGGAGAAAAATTCACTTTGAAATATGATCTTTTTCAATGAGAAAAACACCTGAAATAGTGACTGTAGATCAGAATGAGGAAAAACTGCATTTAAAGTGTTAAACAACAATTAGTCTTTTTGAGATTTTTTTATTAATTTAATTTTTATTGAAGCAATATTGGTCACAACATTATATAGGCTAAGAACATTAGATATTAAAAATGATTTTAAAATTACACATGTGGCCCTCCCTGGTGGCGCAGCGGGTTAAAGCACGGCACTAAGAAGCTAAAGCCACTTCCGCATGAGTTCGATCCTGCCCCGGAGGTGACCACATGGCGTGGCAGACCTCTCCTGACCAGCCCACTGCTCCCCTCAGCAGTGTACCTTTGTTGATCTGCCTGTTCTGCTCCCCACTCTGTCCTGGTGAATTCTCTCACCCTCCACATCTCTGGCCTGTATCCTAGTTCTGTATGAATAAATAAATAAATCTTTAAAAAAAATTACACATGCTTCAGAAGTTGTGAAGTACCATAAAATATGAACAGTATATAGAATCTATGCACAGTCAAGTTAGGAACCTATATAATTTGGAGAATAGTAGAGCTGTAGTTTGCTATTGGGTCTCTGTTATAATAGTTGATTTTAAATAAGTCTTTTCTTTTCCCCTGGTATTCATCCTCTGTACATGTTTGGTTTTCTGAAAAGATTTATTTTTATTTATTTATGCATATAAGAGCTGGGGTGTAAGCCAGAGGTGCAGGAGGTGAGAGGACTTACCAGACACAACATGGGGAGCAGAATAGGCAGAGTGACAGAAATACACTGCTGTGGGGAGCAGAGAGCAAGCCAGAAGAGGTCTGGTGGGTCACCTCCCTGGCTGGGGATTGAACTTTTGCTGTAGTAGCTGCTGATAGCTTCATATTGCTGACCTGTGGTTATTTCTTATGGAAGCAATAGGAAAATAATACACACAGGTACAAAACCATAATACAGATGTGGATTATTAAAATACATGTTAAAATAAAATACATGTAGAAATCTTTATTTCTACTTACATTTTCTAATTAAGCCTTTGAAACAGAGTAGGTCAAGCTATGAAATAGAGTAAATATTTCCTCCTGAAGCATTAGAGTTGTTGCATTTTATTAGCTGAGTATATCTTATTTATAGGAAAAATCACTTAAGGAAGAGTGACAGGAGAACAATAAAACAACAGAATTCAGAGATACAAAAACAAACCAAGTGAAAATAACTAAGAGCAACTAGATTTAAAATATACATTTTAAAAGGAGATATGTAAAATGAAAAAAATAATAAAATGAACAAGAGAAAGGAGAATATTATTTCAATTTTTCTTTATGTTTTGAATGTACCCAGTCTTACCTAGTGCATCTTGTATTAAAGAGAACTTTACAGAAAGACACATTCTACCAGCTACATAGAACTTCTTTAATAACTTTTAAAAAATATTTTATGTAGTAAATTTGATAAATTATAGTATTTCTAAACAAAAAACCTGATCAATTCCTTTCATGCCAGCTGAAAAAAATAAGTAAAATTGAACTTTTCTCCCTGCAAAATTTTAAGGAGCTTATAAAATTTATTATGAAATGTTTACTGGGAAATAACATTGATAACCTGAAGTCTATCAGTAATGTAAAGAACAAGACATGAAATCGGAAAAAAATATTTTGGTAAATTTTGTTTAATATTTATTTATTTATGCATACAGAAATGGGTGACAGTCCACAGGTTTGGGGTGGTGAGAGGTTTCTGGGGAGAGCAGAATGGCAGATTCATGAATGCACTGCTGATGGGAGCAGCAGGCGAGACAAGAGAGGTCTGCTAAGCCATATGTATCACATCCTGGGGTGGGGAATGAACTTGCACTGAAGCTGTTGTGGTTAACCCATTAAGCACTAGGGAGGGCCCTTATTTTGGTAAATTTTAATAATTATTCTATCCAATTAGTTATGTAGGCCTTATCTAATAATAAATTTATGTTTTAATGATGAAATGTAAATTTGAATTCAATTTGATTCTATAGACATAAAGAAACCATTGAAAACTTTTAAGTAGAGTATTAATGTGACACATTTTATATTCCAGTAAACTCACTCTGAAAAGAATAAGAGTGGTAGAATAGAGAAGAACCTGCAATCATAGAAAAAGTTATATAGATGAATAAGTTCTGAATTCTGACAGCAGTAAGTAGACTTGTCAAGATGATTACTAATTTACTCTGGGAGGTGAGAGAGTAGGAAATTAGCCACTCTTTCTAGTTGGAAACACTGACATAAAAACATAAAATTCAGAAGTGGTATCGGGGTGAATTGAAATGAAGAGTTAATTTGACAAGGCAGGATTGTACTTGCCTTTAAGTAGCCATCTGGAAATGTCCAGTAAGTTGGAACTTACTCGAGAAGTATGGAAATAAAAATTGCAGTATTACTGATGATCCGTAATCCATGGCTGGTGTTGGATAGCATAGTTGTATAAATGAGAACATGTCCAGAAACAATAGGCTGAATGACTCAAATACTTGGAAAGTGGTGGGGATTGGGGAAGAAGGGTGTTATGGCAAGAATCCAACAGAGGAGACTGGGAAGAAAAGAGGAGTCTGGGAAGAGACACAGATCACAGTAGCATGTGAGAAGTCAGAAAGAAGAAAAGGGTCAAGAGAAAAGTGGTCAATGCTGTCAACTAGGATAAGAATTAGAATTCATTGGCCCAACTCTCCATATTTTCATCACACACAGTCTTTTCCTATATTAAACTTCATGTCAATTATTCAGGCAGAAATACTTTTATTTCTATTTCAAGGAATATTAGATAACAATTTTGTTCCAATCTTAAGTGAATTATGACAAAATATTGTGCTGTCTTCTGGCTTTCTGGAAAGCATTAATAAAAACAAAGCACCACGACACTCTTTTTTAGATGTATACACAAAATTAAATCATTTGTTTATAGATAAACAAAATATTCTCCATCCATTACTAGGAGTGTGCAGAATAACCAATATGCATTAGGGTCTTATTTTTCTAACTCGAAACATTTACCTAGCACCATACAAGCTCTATTCCTGTGAGATTCCTTCTTCTGGTTCTCATAATTCTTGTCAAACCCTCTTCTTTACTTTTGTTTTAAAGATTGTATTTATTTATGCATACAGAACTGGGGTACAGAGGCAGTGGAGAGGAATCACCAGAGACAAAGTGGGGAGCAGAACAGGCAGAGTGACGAAGTACACTGCTGAGGGGAGCAGCGAGCGGGTCTGGAGAGGTCTGCTGCGCAGTGTGGGTCACCTCACGGGGCTGGGGATCAGACCTTCTTTTTTACTTTTAAGTCAATTGGATGAATTGTTTTCTTGCAACCAGACCTTAACAATAAACTATCATTAAAGTTAACAGGTAGGAAAAAGAATTTTCAGTGCAGGTAAGAAAGAGCATGTGAATAAATAAACAAAAAGAATAGAGGAAAACTGTGGAGAAGGTAAGCTTTGAAGTAAGTTTTAAACATAGGGATTAACCTCACAAGTTGGCTACAATAATGGCCATCTTCCAGACCTGAGTTTGAGAACCCTGAAATAGGGACGTAGGGCCTCCAGTGGACAAAATATTGCCTTGCTGAGCTTAAATATATCCAAACAGAATAAAGAAAGGTAAACAAAAAATTCATCTCAGTACAGCTAAAGAAGTGATTTGGTTATAAAGATAATTTAAGAAGTCATTAACAATAATGTCTCCCCAAATTACTTCAGATCTGAAATTAATAAACCACTCTTACATAAAAGTGCTAATGTTTAGCTGAATGTTGTCATCAACATTAATTCGCCAAAGACAAACAAGAACAAAAATGTCCCTCCAACCTATTTTATTAATACTGTATTTTAAACCAAGCAAATCAATTTAAAAACCCTTGGTCTCACTAAAACAATTTAAATTATTTTAATTCCAGGTTATTTGTAAGCTCAAACACAACTGCTAGAAAGATTTCAAAAGCTAGGCAAATTAACTCCAGAAACAGGAGAACTTAAACTAGAAATTTCAAGATCCTGATTGAAAATGGTTTTACTATTCATAGCAGTGAGACTATCTCACAAAGGATTCTAAATATATTGTGTCACATTCAATAAGCACACATATTTTATTCTTTCTCATGATTCCTCAGGCAACATCCTCTCCAAATATCATGCCATAGAGTAGAGAAAGAGTGTTGGCTTAATTTAGATTTGATTTATGTGCTGTATCATCAGGAACAGATAAACCTGCATGATAAGCTGCATATGCTGGCTTTAACCATGCATGTGGATTCCGTTATATGAAAAGCAAATGTTCAACAAAATTAATATTAATGTGCTTTAGAAATGATCAAAGTCAAGAGCTACTTTGGAGGAGCTGAATAATTACAGAACCCAATTGTAGACTAAATCCCATGTTTCACATAATGGAGATCTGGTGCTCTCTGGAATTGAATATCATAAGTGTAACACCCAAAACTAAATTTTCTATGTGAGTATAGAAATATATGTTAATAGTATGTGTGTGTGTATATATATTTATATATATAATTTTAAAAAATATATAAATTATATATAAATATTATAAATTTTATATATTATAATATATTATATTATAAATTACATTTATATATAAATTTTCTATACTTCATATAGAAAATTCTTCTATGAGAAAAATGTAAGTCTCATAAATTGCTTCATTTAATTTTGGAAGTTTCAAACGCAAAGATCATATTAAGCAATAATAAACTTGGAAAGAAATCCCCTTCAAGGAGGAGGAAGAAGGCCATCGTATTCAATTTTGCCCAACCCTTTGCTACTGGAGATACAGTTGTGAACACTTAAAAGTCTACAAATTGAAACTGAATGTGTAAAAATTATTCTCAGGTTACCCAAGAATTCTGATTTCTTTCTCACTTTTGATCACTGGAATTCCATTTATTCATACTCATGCATCATATGCACACTTTTCTATAACTACTGCCCCTCTTCTTGGGTCTATCTTTTTGTACTGCCTTCTATCCACCATGTAAAACAGCAGATGTGAGGCCTGCACTCTTCCCACAGATGGAAACTCTCTTCCTAACAACAGGCATACAGCCAACCTGCTTGGACCCAAGTGTTCCAATGCTGATATTACTCTCAGTTAGAAATAAATCTGTCCATATATACACCTTTCTTTCTTAAAAAATCAGAATAAAGTGACTTGGAGTTCTATTGTCTTATCTAGCAGAGAAAGCAAACATGTCCTGTGATTTTCCATATCATTATCCCATGCACACCATTTCCCTACCTGGACTTTTCAAAGTTTTCTATCTTTCACCTCATTTAAGCACAGGAAGTAGAAAAGAACCAAAGTTTCATCCCCCTGCTAGGGAGCTGACATGGTGCAGCAGACCTCTTCAGTCTTGCTCCCCACAGTGGGGTATTTCAGTACAGATGCCTGTTTTGCTCCCCACTCTGTCTCTGGTGAATCTTTCTACACCTTCCCCCTGAACCTCTGGCCTGTACCCCAGTTTTGTATGCATAAATAAATAAATCTTAAATAAATAAAATGTGTTTTGCTCAAGATTTTAAAAGCCTAAAACATTACTGCTGAGATCCTATGTCAGAGTCTAGTTGATAATATTATTGCTTAAAATAGTTGTTTACTTAAATATAAAATAATACTTTTTACAAAATAATTCATAGGAAAAAAAAGTATGGGAAATTAAAGATAGCCTGTGGAAGTTTGCCTAGATATAAACATTGTTTTTGTTAAATTTATATACATCAGGAATATGTTCTTATACATGCATGTGTGTAGGTATGAATCTGCTACATAAAGTGGATTAGAGAGGCATAACCAGCGTTTTACACATGTCAACAAAAATGTTATCTCCTATTACATACACATCTCAATTGTAAGTGGTATCCATCACTCTCAGTGACTATACACTATGACGCTATATGCCTGTTGCAACATTTTTAGGTGAAAAATTAGTGTCTTTATCGTGTTTCCCTATTGAAGACAATGTCATGAAAATGTTAATTGAAAATACATCATGCTACACAAATCTTATGACTTCCTTAGAAGTAAAATTACTGAGTCAAAGCATACACATTTTAAAATCTGAACCATGTTGTCCAACTTGTTTCTCATCAACAGTAGTTAGAAAATTTTCCTTGTTCTGCCTCCCATTCAGTCTCCATAAGGCAACACACTTTCATGGCAAGTTCCTAGGTACTATGGCATAAACTTGGTGCAAGAGGAGAAAACATGGAAGACCTAAAACATGGTGTCATCCAGCTCTTCCCAGAGCTCAGCGTGTAGCAGTAAGACATGCATGTAGTTGAATCACCATGTTACAAACGACAGCTTGAACAGTAATTATAGAGTTGATTCGGAGGAAAAAATCACATTCAGCAAATATGTTAGGGGCTTTTCACATGTGTTACTCCATTTACTTTTTTTTTTTAAGATTTTATTTATTTCTGCATACAGAACTGGAGTACAGGCCAGAGGTGCAGGAGTGGTGAGGGGATTCACCAGAGGCAGAGCGGGAATAAGAACAGGCAGACTGACGAAGTGCACTTCTGAGGGGAGCAGTGGGCCGGCCAGAAGAGGTCTGCTATGCCATGCGGGTCAGCTCCCTGGCAGAGGATGGAACTCTGAGTGAAGAGGCTACAGCTAGCTTCATTGTGCTGCACTTTAACTGGTTGCACCACCAGGGAGGGCCCACTTTACTCCATTTTTTTACTACAAATAGTATAAGAGAGAGGAAATATCTAAGACTCAGCATTTAAGTAAATTTTACTGTCTCAGTTGCTCTAATAAGTACCTCAACTCTAGCTTTGTAATCTTGGACAAGTGAGCATCCTGAAGACTCAAAGACTCAATTTCTTCATCTGTAATATGAAGACAAAATGAATTACAAGATCGTAGCAAGGTCTGAACTAAATGGTACTTCTTGAAAAGAATTTAACCTAGTGCAGTAGATGGTAAGTACTCAATAGGTATTGATACCTTAATATCACTACTGCATCTATTAATATGTCTATCACCAAACAAGGAGAGAAAAACCACTCTTGTTCTCAACACATTTCATAATCAGAAAGACACCTTAACATTCAACCTATAGCTCTTCAGCATCCGCCAGTGATATAACTTCCAGCAATAGCACTGAAATGGCTCTCATGTTTACTTCCCATTTATCACTTACTGATTCTTAGTTATTTTGATGAAAACTCTGCTCTCTCTTAAAAAATGCACGAGTCCTGCAATTGACTTTAGACATCTGAGGAAGTGATTACTAGTGAAGTTTCTAAAGCAACCTCAAAATACATTTCTTAAGATGTTCTAGCAGTACGAGACAGTAACTCATGTCCTTATCTAAGGCAGGAAGAATTGACTGCAGGGGACTGTTAGAGATATAGAAATTTTATGTAAGAAAACAGCCTGTACCTACTGCAATGTTAGCATTTTTCATTTATGTAAATACATAAAAAACATAAATGACATAATCTGAGCATCTCAAATAGCCTTCCAGCCAGATCATTTTTTTTCCATTAATTGTTTCAGAAATTGCTTATAAACCAGAGCACAGCTGGCATTGGGTTTTCTTGTATTAATTTTGATAGTGTTTTTAAATAAAAATAAACATGTCTCTTTTGCTTATCTTTGTCAGTTAAGGAGAAAGATTTGGTTAAGAGAAAGTTTAATTTGTATTAATGATTTCAAATTCATATTACTCAGTTGGCAAGCTCTACATGGTTTTGGAACTCCACTAAAATAGACCTAAACATGAAACTATCTGAAGCATTTAAAAATTGTGGAGCTGTTCCTCATTAAACACATAAAGATATAGAAAAGAGTACATAAAGCAGAGATGAATCTAAGAAAGGTTAATATCAATATCTTGAAAATTTACCACTCTAGGGATTTACTTGATCTTAAGTAGTAGATACCTTAAATTAACTCCATGTTTTTTGGGGTTTTTTTAGTAAGTTCATTAATTTTCCTTATGAGTTAGTTTAATTTTAAGCTTTTTTTTTAATAGATTTATTTGTGCATACAGAATTGGGGTACAGGCCAGAGACTCAGGGGTGGCGAAAGACTTCACCAGAGACAGAGTGGGGAACAGAATAGGCAGATGGAGGAAGCACACTGCTGAGGGGAGCAGCGGGCGGGGCAGGAGAGGTCTGCCACACTACGTGGTCACCTCCAGGGCAGGCGGGAATCTAACTCATGCGGAAGTGGTTTCAGCTTCTTAGTGCAGTGCTTTAACCGACTGCGCCACCAGGGAGGGCCTAATTTTAAGCTTTAAGGTAGAAAATACTCATGGACTATTTCTTCCGAGTTCCAAACTAATTTTGCTTTTGTCTTCAGAGTCTTAAAGACTGTGGATCAGGAAGACATAACTATTACTATAGAAAAATAAATTCATTTAAATCAGCTCAAGAAAGAGTTACATTTCATGTAATGTTATTATAGTGAAAATTTGTGTCATGCTATGAAAAGTAAATAAAAATTCTAGCACCTTAGGAAGTATATACATTTATTTACAATTAACATAATTTACAGAATCCAAGTGTGGTGAATATTGTCTGCAAAAGGAAACATCCACCTTGCAATGCAGCATTAGTGAACTGCCACGTGGAACTTGAAGGCTGAAGAGTTTTGGCTCGATAGAAAGAAAAAGATTTATGTCTTCTAAGCATCATATTGACTTCAAAGTCAGACCCATTTCCAGTGCTCTAAGATGTAAAATGTAGTACTCACGTCAAGTGGATTTTCTAGTAGGTTATTTATTTCCAGCTGTCTTATATTTGTGAGCAGGTCAAGTATAAGATCTCAGTCTGCTTGAGAGGGAGATAAGAGATAAACTATGCTGAAGAGCTGAGCCTAAACAAGAAAATAAGACATTAGCAAATAACACTGAAAGCCTGAAAAATATCTATTATTCTGGCAAGTTCCTGTACAAATTTTAATCCACAACTACAGAAATTTGACAATCGCTACATTGTTATATGCAACATAGACATGATAACATATAAACAAAATGTGTGTTTCTAAGATCATATTAAATTCAACTTGTTTTTGTTCCTGTAAAATTAAATTTCATGCCCTCAAGTTGACCTATATTGAACAATAGTTATTGTTAGAAGTCTTATTTACCTGTTCAACAAAACTCCATACTTCAATAAATTTTATAACAATAACTAAGTAAAAAGAGAAATATTCTGGCCTACGTATAGGTTGGATAAATATTCTTGATTCATCATCACACATTAAACCTGCACATAATTAATGTTGGTGGTAACTACTAATTTATGTCCTTTCAACCTTCTTAAACATGTTTACACTTTATTTCCCTAGTATAAACACTGACATTTGTTCAGATTGTTATAAAATATTTAACAATATTTATTTTGATGTCCTTAGATAAAATTAAATTAGAAATTGAGTTTAGGGCCTTCCTGGTGGTGCAAGGGTTAACGCACAGCACTATGCAGCTCTCTGCAGCCACTGCAGCACTAATTCGATCCCTGGTCATGAAGCTGACCAACATGGCACAACCGACCTCTCCTGTCTCACCAGCTACCCCCCTCAAGCAGTACATTTCAATTGACACACCTGTTCTGCTTCCCACTCTGATTTGGTGAATCCTCTCACCCCCACCTCACACTCCTCTGGCCTACATCACAGTTCTTGCATAAATAAATAAATCTTAAAAAAAAAAAAAAGGAAAGAAATTGAGTCGAGCCTAATTAAATCAGGTACTCTGTGTTTTTCTACTTGTTGATAATTATAGATGAAAACAAATATATAGTATCAAAGAGAAAATATATACAGTATTAATCAGTCTTTCAAGTGGTAAAACTGCTAAAAATGGGATGTGTTTAGAATAAGATAACTTATCACTTGTGATTTAGGATGGAGATATGAAGTACAGTTGAAGGGGGTCAGAATTTGCTGAACAGGAGATTCGGTTTCCTAGTTTGAACCTACATTAAACAAACTGCCTTTATTGTGTCTTTTCTTATTTAAGTGATGTGCACCAAAGTATCTTGGAAACAGTCCCAGGTGAGCTCTTTAAAATAGAAAATCTTTTGTAAAATTGATTTTTAAAATGTGATTTCACTTCAAATCTTATTGAGTTAGCACAAGAAAAGTTCTCTTCTGTTTTTTTCTTCCCCTGCCTCCCAAAAATTCTTTTCTTGTACATAATAGATGTGGTTCCTGACTTAGAATGGCCTGACTTAGCATTTTTCAAACTTATGATGATATGTGAGTGTTCTAAACACATCTAAGTTAGGTTAGACTAAAATCTGACATTTGACAGGTTAGCTGTATTAGGTGCATTTTTGATTTAAGATTATTTTCTGTTTACAGTGGGCTTATCAGCACATGACCCTATTATGAGCTGAAGAAGACTTGTGTTGACAAAGATTTCTCTTCTGTGTGGGAGAAATCTAGAGACACAGATAGAAGACTTGCCTATCTTATGACACACCATCTTATCCATGCAGTCACCATGGATGGAGAAGACAGCTTAAAGAACTCACAGCTGCTCTTAAAAGAAGCACTTAATCTCTGTTCACAGTTCATTGGCAAGTCATGTCCCTGAGATAAACATCAAGGGATGTTAGAAAAATCTTAAGCATAGAGAAAATAATCAATGATGACGAAGACCAGTAATCTCTATCACCTTCTAGTCACTAAATATCCACTTCCCTAACATAATATATACGCAACACCTCACATGGAGACAGCCTGAAGTCTGTGAGTGCCTGAATATCAAAATCCAGCATAAACAGAAGTTCAACAGTTCCTACCAACCCCAGACATGTTTTTTCTTGGTTTGGAAACTTGTGAATGTAAAGTCAAATTACTTGCCTCTATTCATTCTCTCTATCCTTCATGCTTGCTCACTCACTCTCTCCCACTCTCTCTCTCTCACACATACACTCAGGAGACAAGACCAGTGTAATAAAAAAACACCTTCAGAAAGGAGATTATTGGAGCATAAACAGCAGCCCACAAAATCCTGGAGTCCATCCTGTTTAGCACATACAGTGTAAGACCCCTACCTCTGTGTAGCCTCAGTCTCCACCATAAGACATTTTCCATTTCCTTCTTATCTCAAAACAAGCCTCCTCTGGCTGTGCACCTACTCACCCTCCTTCTTGCTTATATAAGGCTGTGTATACAGATGCCATGCTTCATGTTGTGTGGTCAAAGGCCCATTTAGTCTAGGCTTGTGGTTCCCTTGGCAGTATACTTGTCTCAAAGACTTAAGAGGCTTCATTGCTATTTGTTTTTAGTCAGCCCCGTATGCCAATAACCCCACCCACACTTTTAAACACCTAGTTCTCCAATCTCCAGTAGCTCTTTGTTTTCTCAGCTGTTTTTCTCTTTCACTCAATTTGATCATGGTTACCTTAAGTTTATATGCAGTAACAGGTGGAAAGACCTCATTTTTAAAATTTCCTCTTCCTTATGTACTATAATTAAACTTTTGTCAAAGGTTTGCTATTTAAACCTCCTCAAAAATCCTGTGAACAGCCTGTGTCTAAAAACAATTAGGCTTTTAGAAAATTATAGGAATTCACCTTTTAGGATCCCCTTTGTTTTTGTTTATGAATCAGCCAATTCTGTCCTAGATTTATCTTTATTTTTGTAATACTTCATTAAACATAACTAATAGCATTTAGTGTAAAGTACTATGATTCAGTTTTCTAAATACCTTTTACTCAGGAGCTAACAATTAACTAGATCCAAGATTTGCCTTCCAAGTTCTGACAAGCTATACTTTGGCTGATATTTTTACTACTGTCTCTGCCAGAGTCTGTTTTCTAACCCCTTATCTACTGCATTTCAAGTATTTATAAAGCTTTTTACATCTTAGAACACAGAAACTAATTTCTGTGATATTGAGGAGGATACAGGGGTTAAACTGTGTTAACAAAATAACCACAGAAGCTATAAAGTAGCTTATGACAACAGGAGACAATTTCTCATTGCCATGAATTATGTGAATTACAAGGGAACATTCTTCCATGCAGTCACTCAGGGAACCAGGATATTGACAGCCCTACTTCTATAACCCTGTGGTCCCAAGCTGTGGCTCCCACTGTTGCTGAGTGGAGAAGAATTTACAATCACACTTAACTACTTCTTACTTGGGGCTACACATGGCACTTCCACTCACAGATTTGGTTTATAGTTCCCCAGCTCTGCTTTAATGGCAAGGAAACTTGGAAATGTTTGCATACACCAAGGATGGAGAGGAACACTGTACTCTGTGAGAACTTGTTATTTCTATCTCCCTGTATTTATGAAGTTCATATAAATATGGATGCATAGGCAAGCCGCTAACATTATGTGATCATCATGATGAAGAAATGTTTGTCAAAGCATTGGATCATATTATTAATAAAAATAGGAAGCAGATGTTTGGTTCATTGTTTCAACTGTGAAAATTTAGTTGATTCTTAATTTAAAAAAAAATCTCCTCAGAACTAATGACACTTCATGAAAAAAATGATTGCACAAAGGTAAAGTCACTAGCAGAAAACACTAAGAAGGACAGGAAAGGTAATGCGTTAAAAGGAAAAGAGTAAAACCATAAAAAATCAAATCAGGAAAAGATTAAAAATGTTATAAAATATGAGGTGCTATTTTTAATGAATTTAAATTAACAACCTATATAAGGCATTCCCATGTAATCTTGTCACCTTCTCATAGTTAAGCTATCAAGACTCAATTCAAATAAAGGGGTCTGAAAGGATTCACGGAAGTGGTTATTTCTTAACCCCTATGTCAAGAATTGGGGTTCTAAGTATTTTGGTGAGAAAGTGATGACCCAGACACATAATAAATTGACTCACTGACAGTCTTGATTAAAAAGAAGGTAGTAGACCTTCTTAGTAATGACACTCTGTGTGTCATTCCAGTACCTCAGTCTCAGGGAGTTCAGGACAGATAGGAGTCTCTTAAAGATGGAATTCATCAAGATCTGGTCAGACCAGCCAAACATTTAAAATAAGAGTTTGAGTTCTTACTACAAAAATAGCTATTTCTGGTGATAAAATACTAAAAAAAAAAAATTCTCTCCAGCATAAGAATAGGCAGACACAACTATACAAGCCACAGAATCTGTGGCATAACCCCTAAGCCCTGGTATTGTGGAAAAGCAAGCAAAGAAGAAAAAAACAATATGATCCATAAAGGGATGGGTATGATTGTGTCTCAATAAAAGTTTATTTACAAAAACGGGCATGGATATGGCCTGCAACCTGTAGTTTGCCGACCTCTGTTCTAAACGATAAAAAGAAAGTCCAATTCTGTGTCTGGAGAAGTGGAAAAAGTCCTAAAACTTCTCTAGTGGTTCTAGGATCTGTTAACATTGGCATTATGAGGTCTCTTACTCAGTCTCTTCTTTATCACCTTCCTTCATAACAGGCATAAAGCTAGAAATGTGAAATGTAAACTTCTAGTTATAGGTCTGTCCCCACCCTCTATGAGAGGTCCTAATAGCCCTATATGTCCATAAAAAATTTATACATAAAAATATTTCCCAAGCATTTCTGAACTACAAGTTCTGTAATTACAGAATTTTGTGCATGCTGAAAAAATGAAGAAAATATTAGAGAGTAAAATCACTTTCTAGCACCCTCTAAACTATTGAGAGTTTCATACTTAATTTTTTTTTCTACTTGAAATCAGCAGTTTCCTAATCACAAAAGTAACCACAGATCACTACCCATTATTACAAACAAAAACTTAAGAAGGAACAATCACCCACAAAATCAATTCTTAGAGATAACTGGAGATGTTATTATAAATACAATTTTCCAACTTTTACATTAATATATGTGTATACCAAAGTAGAAGCTCTTAAACAAACTGCTTTTACATGTTGTCCACTTCACTTAAAATAATATAAACCCTTCAATGTATATAAATGCAAGTGAAAAATTTCATTTTTAATCACACTGAATTCCCCTGGAAGTATGCACCACAAATTATTTACATAATCTACTGATGGACATTTGTGTTGCAAAATTATTTTAAGTACATTATGTACTTAAACATAAACATTTCATATTTATTTGTGTGAGTTTGCTTTCTTAATTTCATTAGTAAATTCCTAGAAATGTAATTTCTTATATTAAAGAGTATCTATATTTAATATCTTACATTACACTTATAAATTGCCCTCTAGAAAAGTTGTAATAATTTATTTTCTCCTTAAGTGTCTAATATGAGCATATTTAAGTAAATTATGGTACTTCCACAGACTAAAATACTACATTGCAAAAATTAATGGCATGGAAACCTATGCATAGGACTCTCAAGTAAAACAAGATACAGGATACAACCAAGCATGCTATTGATATGATATAGTACTACAAAATTATAATTTATATGACATATTCAGAGGAAGTACACATAGCAAGATGTGCTACAACTGTGGGGAAGGATTGCAGCCAATTTTTAAATATCTTTCATATTTTTTTATACTTGTTAAATGTCCTAAGACTTGTGTATATTTTAGTTGCAATCTGAAAAACAACAGATTAAGAAATCATTGGAAATTACCAAGCTGAAGAAACATCTTTGCCTGTTTTGCAGTTCACCTGATGTTAGACCTACAAATTATAAAACAAAAAATCCCTACATGTACTCCAATCTGGAGCATTTGAACACACTGGCCGTAAGTATTTTTACCCAACAATAAGCTTGTTTTAATTTACAAAAACACTTCATGCCTAATAGCAAGCAGGTTAAAAATTTTCTCTTCTCTACTGAAAAAAAAAATCAGAATAAAACTGGGAGGTCCCTGAAAACAGAGAGGAAAGCCATTCCTTAGGTCGTAGTCTGGCTGCAGGCATTTTGGAAAGCATTTTAGAGGGGAACAAACCATTAATAAAGACTGAATACTTACAGTGATCTTTGAGCAATTCCAGATGTAGACATGGAGAATTTTCCACAAATAATAAAGAAGGGCAAGCTACAAGGAGTGACAGTCCAGAACAGACTTGTGGGAGGCTAGAATTACATAGGACTCGGAGGACTCAGTAAAAATGAAACAATGAAAAAAAAAAATCCAGATTTTTGATCAAACAGAACCAGAAATACATTCTCCTACAAAAAATTTTCCCCAGGTCTTTTGTGAGGGAAAATATATGTAATTTTATGTTTTCTTCACATGCTTACAATTTCATCAGTCTTAGGATGCACTTAATCTCCATCTTATTGCTGTGTTGAATTTTCCTACAGAGTGACTCACTGAATCCTCACATAAACCCGGTTTGGTAGAGATCATTATTTTTCACACTTTATAATTAGAAAAGTGAAGCACGGAAATAATCTTCGCCAAGCTATGCATCTAGAACACAGTTTAGTAAATTTTAACTTAAAATGCCTGATAGGAAATTTTGGATACTCATAAAGATCTCAGTGACAATTTGACTAAGCTGTTCAGGGATAAAACATCATCGAGAATACTTGATGAGTGATTGGATCTGTGTCACCCAATCAGCAGTGACACTGGTCATGGTTAGCAACCTCTGATCTAGAATATAACCAAGCAGCAGAAAAATCAAATATATGCCTTTTATTTGCTAAAAATACTATTTCTTAGGCCCTCCCTGGTGACACAGCAGGCTAGAGTCTCACCCTAGTGGCTGAGAGTAGGAGTTCAGAATCTTTTCAATCCATGGTTGTGACAAAGCAAATTAAACCCATATTCTTAGCATCACTAAAGCCACTTCAGCATGAGTTCCATCATGGCCCCAGAAGTGACCCACATGGCGCTGCAGACCTCTCTTGACCCGCCTGCTGCTCCCTGAGCAGTGTACTTTGTTGATCTGCCTGTTCTGATCCCCACTCTGTCTCCGGTGAATCCTCTCATGGCCCCTGAGCCTCTGGCCTGTATCCCAGTTCTGTATACATAAATAAGTAAATCTTTAAAAAAAAATACTCAGTTTAAGTCCTATGATATCTGTACTTTTTCATAATTTCAAAGTTATTATTATTTGGTGACTTTGCCTAGGTATAATCATACTCAGTAACATTTTTTCAGTTGTTTAAATGTTATAATTGTAAAGAACAGACACCTTACTAAAATTTATATTTATTTATAAATAAATGTATTTATAAAGTAGCATGGAAAGTAAACAACATAGTTGACTCATGTAGTTGATTCTTTTAATTGTAGATCTCCACCAGCATCTGAGAGGAATGTCCACGAATATAGAATGAATCAAGATTACATAAGAGTCCAAACACCACTAAAAATTCTCAAAATCTGTGATCAGGAGGGAGAACAGTCACAAAATTTAAGCTCTCAGTCATAATATTAATATGTCATTTATATCACTTTGAATCAATTTCTTAAATCTCTGTCTTCTATAGGAAATCCTATCACCTATTAACATACCAGGGTTATTGTCAAAGTTGGGTGAAAAAATTCCTGAAGTTACCCTGCAAATTTAAAAGGCTACCCTTGTTAAAATAGTCTTCTTCTAAGAAATAATATATTTTTTAAAAGATTTATTTATTTATTCATGCATATGGAGCTGGGGTACAGGCCAGAGATGCGGAAGGTGAGAGGATTCACCAGAGACAGAGAGGGGAGCAGAACAGGCAGATTAATGAAGTACACTGCTGAGGGGAGCAGCGGGCGGGTCAGGAGAGGTCTGCCACGCCATGTGGCCACCTCCGGGGCAGGCAAGGATCGAACTCATGCGGAAGTGGCTTAAGCTTCTTAGTGCTGTGCTTTAACCCGCTGCGCCACCAGGGAGGCCCAGAAATAATATTTTTATCAATGAAAAAATCTTTGCCATTTTTCTTTTTTCTTTCATAAAACTATAACCCTTTTCACCAGACATATAGAAGAGACTAGGGGTTCAGAATCTTTTCAATCTATGTTTGTGACAAATCAAATTAACCCCATATTCTATTATCAACTCATTTTTAGGTCCTTTTAAAATTCCCCTTGCCATTAGAAATTAATATTTCTAAATATTGAATCTTCCAGATTTTCAACACTTTCCCAAGGACTGAAGACTAAATAGTAATAGTATTTATAGAACACAAGTAATGTATAATAAGTAATTTGTACAACTTGATTAATGTTTTGACTGAATGTCTAAGAAATATCACAATAGTAGTGTTATATGCTACGTTATTTTCTATTTTCAGCCATTTCTCAGGGAGGATTATAGTCCCCACTTCAAGGTTGATGTCAGCCTTGCTCAACTGACTTGTTATATGTATCACTTTCAAGCAGAAATCTTAAGTTATTATGTAGTTTTCCAAGTTATGTTTTTTCCCTATGCTATTAAACCAGACTATTCCAGATATGGGCTGTTTCATCAACCTGGAGTGTAGAGTACAGACAGCATGGACCACTGAAATAACCCATCAGCCCATGCACATACTGAGAAAGAAATACAATTTGTTCCGATCAGTCACTGATATTTTAGGCCATTTGTCACTGTAGGATTGCCTGGGCTATCCTGAGTGACTAATTTGAAAAAGGCCAAAATCCAGATACACTTTGCACTTTGACATTTTCATTTGGACTATTAACGTAAAGATGGCAGCAACCTCAAACACCTCATTTATTTAGAAACAAGCATTTCAATGTTCCCTATATGTTAACGAGATCTGTTCCTATATGTTAATAGGATATGAGACCTAGTGTTTTTTTAATGCATCATTTTTATTGCAGCAGCTTGGTTTACGATACTGTCTGTGATTTAGGGGAACAGGTCACACATTTTCAGATGTATGTTACCACACTGCTCCCACCACCAAAGTACCAATAATTCTCCATTTAGTCAACTTTTGTCTTCACTCAACTACAAAGATTTAGTAAGGAATTCAGAATCCAAAAATATTTTTAAGTTATTTACAGACTAGGAACACATAAGACAGAGATTCTCACCCAGAAACTATGTTAGACATTATTTAGGGATAATATATAACCTTCAAGAACAGGATTCTCACCATCTTATTCTATAATCATTTTCTTTTTCTCTTTTATAACTTCAAAATTGTTTTCAAGGGAAAAAAAAGAAATGGCTCTAAAAATAAAATTAAACTTGGATCTCAATTATGTCCAAAAATAAAATAGGCTTAAAATTTCTTAGGATAGTCCAACTACTTGCCTAATCCAAAGACTGATAAATAATATGACACTTCTTTGCCTCAAAATTATGCCTTAATATTACATAGGTCATATTAGAAGTTTTGTGTTTAACAATAAGTAAATTTTGTCATCATCTGGCTCAACTCATGAATTAGGATTGCAAGAATAACAGTTGCTGTGCTTTGCAATTTCCAGAAATTATCGTGGGTTTCAGGGATACCCTGCCCTCTACTGTCAGTATTATACTTTTGCATGTTTAACTAAATAGTTAAAAATGCCATTTAAAATTCAAGAGATTTTCCTCTTCATTTTGGTGTTTAAACAGTCCACTTCTTTCCTACTCACCATTTTCTTAGAAAAATTAACAATTTAAGTTTTGTTCCACTAACACACTAAAGTCAGGCAATTTATACTTTATGAGCTCCTGAGTAAAGAAACTCAGAATGCCTTGAAACCAATCAGTCATTTCTGAAATGTTGTTTCTACTAATTTCTCTTGATTTTACCTCATTGTTTAAAAAAGGCTGTAATACTCCCTGTACTGTGTCTGTTTAAAAATCACATATTTTTTTTCTATTTTATTTGCTCACCCTCCTCATATGAAATCAGTTCCATTTTAGTGTAGGTCTACCTATGTGAAACGTTCTCCACTTTTGTCTGCAAAACTCTTTTTTTTCTCTAAAGATTCAGGGGTATACAATTCTAGATTAACAATTATTTTCCCTGCCTATTTGAAGATAATATTTTTCATGTTCCAGTACCCACTGTTGCCTTTCGACCAGTCATCATCATACTCCCAATGTGTCTGTTCTATTCATGAACTCTCCAGTAGTCTGACTCTCTGCAGCCACAATCTGATCATACTCTCACCAACACTGATTGAGGGACTACTCAAAGTTTTGATGGAAATCTCTTTTCTATTTCCATTTATTTTACTTCACTTGCAGGTACCTCAATTCTCATTGTTTAAAAAAGGCTGTAATACTCCCTGTACTGTGTCTGTTTAAAAATCACATAATTTTTTTCTATTTTATTTGCTCACCCTCCTCATATGAAATCAGTTCTGCCATTTCTTATAATTGCAGAAATTTCCTAAAATATGACTCTTAAAATTAGCTTAAATTATATGCAGACTTTAAATGTATGGTTGACATCATCTGGCTTATGCCAATGAAGAGGAAGTGTGTTCATGAAACATCACCATCGATAATAGTATGACACATCATTGCTGTGTTCTGAATACATGTTGATGAAGGTCTCTTACAATCCTATTCAAAGACTTTTCAATAGCATACACATATGTTATACAAAAGAATGGAACGCTTTCTCAATATATCATACTTATTTTCAAATTGAATGCATCCAGTATTATCAATCATAATGCTAAATGTTAGTGAAATATATTTTTATTTTTAGACAACTAAAGTACACATGCAATATCACATATATAATCTTACATTGCAGTAGCATTAGCTCTGTCCTCTAGACACTAAATATTTTCACAGATTTTGAGACCATTCAAGAAATAAGTTTGGGAAAAAGCACATATTTTTCAATTACTACATATGGTACTACTCAAATAATATGTATTAACCAATGTATAAAAGGAATTTCAGGTGAAATCTTACCTACTACTGAAATATCTCTTATCAATTCAACAAAATTTGCTTGATACCTGCAATGCATTTGTTCTGTATCAAGTGCTAATGATAAAAAGGGAAAAGGTAGTTGCAGTCTGAAGACACAGATTGTAAAGTCTCTTGTGAAAGGTTAACAATTACCAGGCTAGTCCATCAAACATGAAGAGGACTATGACAGGAAAACACAAAACGCTACTTGAGTACTTAATTTTAGAGACATTTCAAAAAGATTCAGTCTCTCATGACTTGGTTGGTAGATGGAACCTTGAAAAGCATCTGTTTCATTTCTTAACCCTGAGAATCACATTGTAACTCATTTGTTTTCCTTGCCTTATTTGAAATCCTATGTGGCCACTAAAAACCAGTTCATAAAAAATTAAAACCTATTAAAAATGTTTGCAATGATTTACAAACAAAGCTTGTTATAGACAGGTGTAAGTCAATACAGTGTCTAAAGGGCATCCCCTGTGATGGATGAGTGCATTCAAAGTGCAGATTATTGGAGATTTGGTGAACCACCCAAATATCTCTGTGTTCTCTGAAATCCAGTGTGAGAACAGCCAATAAAATGGATAGGAGATGATTTATGAACCAAATAGGCTTTTAAAAGTATTGTACCAGTTTGAATTTAAGTATGACAGTAAACATCTTGCAGTGAAATGAAATGACCCATTTTCTTTTTTGTCTGTATCACAGTAGAAAGGGATGGAGCTTACATACTCGTAAAGCTATGTTGTGGACCTCCCTGGTGGCACAGAGGTTAGGTTTCAGCACTATGAAGCTAGCCGAAGCCTCTGCAACAAGAGTTAGATCCCCAGCCAGGAGCTGACCCACGTGGAGCAGCAGACCTCTCCTGTCTCACCCGCTGCTCCCCAGTGAAACCTTTCACCATCCCATGCCTCCTGTCTGCACCCCAGCTCTTGTTATCAATAAATAAATGAGTTTAAAAAATTAAAAATAAAAAGTATGATTGAATGCATCTGAGCGTCCAAACTTGGAGTAAAAATACAATACAGGGCCCTCCCTGGTAGCACAATGGGTTAGGACATAGCACTGCAAGTGAGCATAGTCGCTTCAGTGCGAGTTCGATCCCTAGTCCTGGAGGTGACCACATGGGACGGCAGACCTCTCCTGACCCGCCCGCTGCTCCCCTCAGCAGTGTACTTCCTTGATATGTCTGTTCTGCACCCAGCTCTGTCTCTGGAGAATCCTCTCACCGCCCCTGCATCTCTGGCCTGAACCTAGTTCTGTATACGTAAATAAATAGATTTAAAAAAAAAAAAAAAGCATTACTTGTAATATTTAAAAAAAAATACAATCCATCTTACCACCTAAGATTTAACTGTGTATAATTAAAAAATTTTATAGATTTTGTAAAATGTATACATTCATATGAAATTGTACAATCACATAGGTGACTACATGATTGGCTTGGGTTGTGACTGGTTGCATCTGTTGTGGCCTTTCTTGGGGGTACTTGATCACAGTTGATTTGGGTGAATTTCAAGAGATCCCAAACAACTGCTGTTGAAGGAGAAAAACACAGCATCATCAAATCTGATGTTCCTCCTACAGTGCATTCATGTCTCTGGACTCTAAATTCTTAAATTTGGGTCACTTAGGCATTTGATATTCTTATGTTCTATTTCTGTGGTTGATCCAATGTTTATTGTGTCTCAAGGGCACAGGAAGTCCACTTTACCAATGATTTTTGAGTTCCCCGATCTAGGAATGGCTATGCTTATGCTCTACCACTTTATGTTCAAGAAAATTATAAGATTATAAGTGGCAGATTAGGACCAGTGAGTGATACACACACAAAAATACCTATACAATATCATTTAATTCTCTAACATCTAATTTGTCATCCTGGTCTATAAACTATATTGTAGAAACTAAATTACATTCTAATTATTTTATCCAGACAGTAAGTTCTTAGTAATTTCCTGATAGTCACTATCCCACTTTAAAAATAAGCTAATTGGCACATAGAGCAATTATTTAGCATATAGTTTTTCACCTTCTGTAGACAAAATTCTGTGTAGACTTCTAAACTAAATTAATACTTTTCACTTTTATTCCCACAATCATATGAATGATATGAAATAAAACATTTCATTTCAATACAAATGTAGTCAACACTCTCATTTAACTCACACACACACACATACACAATCCAGCTTTTTTATGGTAAGTATTTATTATCAGTAAGTTGGTACATGAATTATAGTTTCAGAAGATTTTCACATGGAAAATGACCTTCAAAATAAATCTTGTGGCCCTGAGTCTATGGAGAAAAAGGTGAAAGACAACTTTCACTGCCTATGTGCTTAGGTATGAATAGGAAAAAAACTCCCCTCAGTTTACTCTTTCCTGAGGGCCAGATTGTTCTGTGAACTGAACCCATTCCAAGCTGAATATACTTAATATGAATGAACATTATAGCAAATGTTCACAAGGCCAAATTCTGCCACCACAAAAATTTTAAAACAAATAATCACCATGAGGAATATAGTCATAAACCCTGGCTTATGACCCATATTTGGTTAAATTTTTAAAATATGCTATTCAAAAATAATCCCATGTAGTTTTATCAAGTCCTTAACACTCATTACTCTAGTGGCTTTTAACTTTATACTGTAACTCCCAATAAAAGGTTTGTTACTCCTTGTAAATATTAAAGTATATCTAACATTATATATGTATGCATGTAGATGTATATGTCTCATTAAAACTTTGTATAATAGATATATACATGCACATGCAGCTAGCTACAGCTGTGTGTAAACTTTATAAGCATATTACATATACGTGTATTTTATAAAATGAATAAAAATTTCATATAATAATCCCTACATTAACTATATGCATATACTTGATACTTTATATTGATTTATATTTCCTTTTATAAAATGCTGCTTGAATCCCAGTTCATTCTATCACTACTGTGTTACAAACCACCGTTAATAGAAAACATAGAGGAACAAAATACTGTGTCCAGGAAAATGGATACTGAACAAAAGAAAGAAAAAGAAGTGGAGAAGAAGTAGAGAAAATAAAATAATGATAGCATTATAGAGAAAAGAAGTCATAGCACTGCTGAAATGGAAGGAAAAATCATTAACTAGAAAATGAAGAAAAATTATAGAAAATTGTTAGGGTTGATTTTCAGGGTTTGAAAAATTCAATCATAAATATTTTCCTCGCAGATGGCTGAAAATTAACAACTTCACTCTACCCAAACACTGGGCCAGATGAAAGTCCAGGTCCCCTTGTGATTTTTTAAGTTATAGCATATTAATTTTTGTGAAATATGGAGGTTTCATTATAATTTATAAATCCCTATGTCCTCAATTGGTCTTTAGTTCATTAGTAGCCAACAGTGATGTAAACAGTATAGACTTCATTGTTAGAAGACCAAGTTTTGTGTTTGAGTCTAGGTTTTTAACACTTTTGCAGAGGATAAATAGAAAAACCCTGGTATAAGTATTCTGTAAATAAGGTCTTCCAAAACAATGTAGTTAACTCTGCACCACTTATGGTACCAATATATTTTCAGAATAGTTTAAAGTTAGAAAAAACATTTCTCTTGGGAGCCCATTTAGATTATGAATTTATTATCCCCAATTTTTTCCCCAAGGCATCTAAGAGCCTTTAATTAATTTAATTTCCTTACTACAAAATAGACCAGCCAGGAGATCGAACTTTTTACATACCCCTTCACTTTCACAGAGCTGCAAAATTCAGAGTATTATCTGGACATCTACCATAATGAAAGCAAGTATTTACTGTTAGATTATCTTTTGAAGTTAAATGAATCAAGACATACTATGATGCAGATATTTAATTGAAGAAATGGTCTTGCTTTTACTTCTACAAGACTGAGACTCAGGAAAAAAAAAAAAAAACAAAGAAAATTCTATGCCCTAGTGCCTTTATAATGTTTACTATAATTTTCTAGTTGCTTTACTGTAGTTCCCAAATCTAGTTTTAGATTTTAATCCTCCAAGGAGCTTTTGAAACTCTAGGGGATGAGTCAGATAGACTCATTTATCTGCCCCAAGGGAGCACTGCAGCTTTTAGCTCCCTGGATGATCCTACTGAGCAGACAAAATTAAGAACCACTGCTTTAGTTTTCCTACTGAAGACTGGAAATTCTGTCAAGAGACTCAAAATGGATTCATTCAAGAAACTCAGAAATCGCATCTTTATATTACAATGAAAGGAAGTTGCAACCATATTAAAGCTACACCAGAAGTAAAGTTTCATCCTTTCTACTTTGGTAATACTGCCTTTTGAATGTTCAGACAACATGGACACTATCATTTCTCTTACAAAAGTATAAATAAAACTGCTCCTACTCACACAATCCGTTCTTACCACCATTTCAATTCCCCCTTTCTTGGTAGCAATTCACCTCAAAAAAGATTTATATCCATTGTTCCCAATTTCTCTTCTCATTCTAGAACTTACTTCCTTTGAACTTTCCCCACCACTACCACTTCATCAGATTGGTTCCTGTAAGTCACTAGGAATTCATATGATCCTAAATCAATTTGTTGATTCTCAGACTTCATTATATGGGATGTTTCCTTATTATTTGGCTATGGCTGACAGTAGTTTGATCACTCCTCTCTTCATTACACACGTACATCACTTCCTTCTAGAATAAAGAACCACAAAGACTATTCCTTCTCAATTCTGTTGATATCTCTTTCCTAACCAAACTGCAAGTGATGGCATATTCAGTGCTCAGTTATGAGACTCCTCTTTTCTGTGCTCAGGCCTTTCTGTGCCCACTCATTCAGTCTTAAAGATTTAAATATCAGCTATATATCAAATAAATTTCAATCTCTCCACCACAGCCTTCACCAGTTGTGTACCCAACATTTCAGTTGACTATTGATTATGTATTTCAGACTTAACTATAAAAGGAAAGATTGTTAACCCAATGCTTTGCATTCTGCCTTCCCTATCTTATTTTCTCCTTGTTCTAAAGCTTTCAGACCGCAAATCTGAGAACTTCCTATGACGTCCTCTACTTTTGTACCCCTTTATTCATGCTTTTGGCAAGTCTTTTACATATTCCACATTTACAGACACATCCAAACATCAACCACATCTCACCAGCTCCACAGCTTCCTCCCTTGCTCAGGTTACATCACCGCTCATCTAGGTCACTGAAGTACCTTTTAAAAGGAATCTCTTGCTGTCAATCACCACATAAAAGTCAGAGAAAGTATTTTAAAATACATGCCCTACTTTGCCTTTCTGATTCTTAGTGCACTATTCACACTAAGCTTCTCTTTCCACACTTGATTTTCACTACATGTTGGTAATGTAACATATAACATGAACTCTGAAGATAGCTCATACCCCCCCAATTAATTTACTGTCTGCCAATCTCTTCTCTAGGATGAATATGTTTAACTGAACATACATTTTCTTAGGCTAGACTGGAAGTAGACTTCTGGTTTCAAGAAGATATGGGAGAGAAAGGAACAAGAGTCCTGTTCTCTTCATCTCCAGGGTGTGTAAGTTCAGGTCTGCTCCAAGATTTAGAAGGGAGTAAATAGTGACCTGGTGCCAAGATACTCAACTGAAAGGAAGGTGGGGAGTGTCGGTAAGCCCAGCCCACAAGAAGAACCCGGTATACTCCTTAAATGATCATCTCTGAAAGTGATGTAGTGATGACAATGTGCCAGCAACAAAGTTGACATTGCCACCATGATAAAGCCCAAAAATGTGCTGTAGGGATCTCTCCCTGAATATTTTTATGTGACACCATTACTGTCTATCAACCAACAGTTTTCGGTAAATTTTACCACTATTCCAGTTCAATTTTCACATCCTTGAAAATCTCACTCAAATAGTAAATGATACAGTGACTTGGCAAAATAAAAAAAAAACTGCAGGTTATTTTTGCAAAACACATCTGCTTGCTACAGAAAAATATGTGGAAAGAAAAATAAAGCAATGATTCAAATATCCCTGAACAGTTCTTAAAGCCAGTTGGAAAAAAAAAAAAGAATGTTTTCTAATTTCTAAGGAAGTATATAAAGCAGTAATTTACTAAGTGCTTATCACAACTAGATCTTTGTTTTTCACCAAATATATAATAAAAGTTTCATTTATATAACTGATGGTCAGTGTATTTTTCCCCTCTTCTATTCTGTCAAGCAAGATATTTCAAGTTTACATCACTGTAGCCTTTCATATTTAGTGTGTATGCTGCTGTCATTAAGTTTATGTGGAGTCCTTGATCAGAGAAATAATACCTACCACCCATTGCAATTGATCCCTCTGAGACAAATTAATCTTTGTAAAAATAAGCATGACAACATCTATGAACATCCTCTAAGGAAGAGCAAAACAGTCTGTTAGATACCCTTATCACCTAGGAAGGGCCAAGGTGAGGAATATGGAAGTGCTTACTTGGATAAATCACTGGCACTTTCTGAGTCCGGGCGAAGGCTACTCCCTATATCACAATGAGCTACAAGTACCTGTGGGGTTTCATATATCTCCAGATGCTGCTGGGTGATGGTGCAGCCGACATCTAGACAGGAAGGCTAGTCAGTCCCGAAGCCCTTGACAGATTCTATGAACCCAAAGGCACATGTAAGAACTCGTTATTAGTGACCCTAACTGGATAGTCACTTCTGATATCTCTCTTTGGGGAGACAAAGAGGGACAAGTTAGGGTGGACTCACAAATGGAGTCAAATGCTTAATCTGGATGATGGTGAGTGAGCCAAAAACTAAAACTATTTTATTTTTTTAAAGTATATATTTATTTATGCATACAGAAATGGGGTACAGGCCAGTGGCACAGGGGAAGTGAGAGGATTCCCCAGAGACAGAGTGGGAGCAGAACAGGCAAAAACATGTAGTATAAGTTAAGGAGCAGAGGGCAAGACAGGAGAGGTCTTACATGCCATGTGGGTCACTTCGCTGGCCAGGGCTCAGGAATCAAACTCGTGCTGAAGCAGCTGGGGCTAGCTTCCTAGTGCTGTGTGCCACCAGGGAGGTCCCTAAAACAATTTTATTAAGAATATTCAAACCCGAAGAATAAACTGTTACAAACATTATTGTTTCTTTTTAAAAGATGCCATTGCTGGAACTCTTTGGTGGCACAAGGGGTTAAGAAGCACCACACTGAAGCTATCTACAGCCACTACATCATGAGTTCCATCTCCAGTTAGGAAGCTGACCCACATGGTGCAGCAGACTTCTCCTGTCTCACCTACTGCTCCCCTCAGCAGTGGATTTCAGTCAGTCCTCCTGTTCTGCTCCCTACTGTGTTTTTGGGGAATCCTCTCACTCCCTGTACCTCTGGCCTGCACCCCAGTTCTATTTATTTATATGCATAAATAAATAAAGTAAATCTTTAAGAAAAAAGTGCTATTGTTTAAAAAGGATTTAGGACATTTGGATATTTATGTCTTTACCTGCCACTGTTATAAAAACACATAACATGAGTAAGCACCTTTCGAAAATTATGACAGAATTAGACTCCACTCAAACTTTCTTTCCACCTGCTGCTAACCTCCACCTCTGCCCATCACACCGCACCAAAGTAGTCACTTAGGTTTCTATCAAGTCATGAAGGCCTGAAAGTGGAACTTGGTTGTTAAGCAAAATGATAAAGATTACAAAAGATACAGTATTTAATGAAGTTTTAGACAGTGATTTTGAAAGACTGCTTTATGTACAGAAATTAACAATGAAAAATTTTCACTGAATTACTTAGTTAACAAAGAAAAGACAAAGATGACTCAAAAGAAAAAAGACTCAAAACATATGACTATCAAAATATTAAGAGTACTTGGGGGAAAATTATGAATGTCCATTTATTCCTGAAAATACACTTGAACACTGTAAGTGTCAAATGTAATGATAAAATGCATAGCCTTAAAGAAATGTCTAAGATCTATCCTTTTGCAGTATTTATGAATGCTAAAGGAATTCAATCTAAGAGTTTATTCCAATTTCTATTGTATCCAGCTAGTCTACAACAACCTAACTTATCAAAAGTTTTTCCTCTAGTACTCTCTGTAGTCCTCTCATCTAAATATGGGTGGATTCTTTCTTATGAAAATGAGATAGTGCAGAAATTTCTATTGTGTTCTGGAACGTATTCTCAAGGTTGAGAAAAGATACCAGAATTTCAGGATGAAAGCTGAGAAAGAGACAGGGACATTAACTTAGAACTATATTAAGTATGATATTTATTAGAAATTTCAGAGAACAGAGGTATTTTGTAGCTCAATAATAATAGAAACCACCAAAAAACCTGTTTAAGTGGTATGATATATATGACACAGTGCTGTTAAGTTGTATCATAATCAGAAAAAAAGGAAATTGGAGAATTTTATTGAGATGCATGTGTTTAGAAAAAAAGAATCACTGGTTTGTCTTTATAAAGAGGCAAAAAATATTTTAAAGGTGGAAGAAAAAAATTGTTTAGTATTTTGAGCTTTAACCAAATCTGTTACTATAATCTCCTTCTCTAATAAAATAACATATGAGCTTATTTGAAGGTGGTGGACTTATTTTGATATCCTCTCTCTTCCTACCTGGATAGAGACCCAAGCTCCATAAGTGACTCCTTTATTTGCTAAACAGGAGGGCCAAATGCAAGCAAACACACACACATACCCACTTTGCAAGCTCAATCTATGTCTAAGAAACCTTAGTATTAAGGCAAGCCATGTATTTACATTGGTCTTAACTGTATTTATAAAAGTAAAACAAGTTCCTCCCTTGATTCAGAAACTCATTCTAAGTTCTGGAAAGTTTGTATAAAGATCAACTGTCATAATTGTTCATTTATTTGGAAATGCATTTTAACATTTTTACGAGGGTTCCAGATACATGGATATGAAATTTCTTTGGTTTTTTATTTTTGTTGTTTTTTTTTTTTAACAAAAGATTTAGATAGATTAAGAAATAGTTCTGGATTTAAACAGCAGAATTTTAAGCTAGAAGATCCCTTACAGATCATCCAGTTTCTTCCTATTTATAGCTTTGAAATCTAAGGGCCCAGCTCAAGTTTATACACAGCCATGTTGCAGAGTAAAAAGAAAAGATTATGGGATTTGGAGGCACAGATATGCACATTCAAATTATTAGCCTGCCATTTATAACTGAGATTTTCAGCAAATCATTTAATCCCAAAGAAAGGTATTTTCATATAGCTAAAGTTAAATAATTTTGCCTTGTGCTTAAATGTATCCATCTATAATATTATCTAGCTTTCAGGATTATTGACAGGAATACACAAGATATATTCAATATAAAAAGTTTTTTAAATGCTGACCATGAATTTACTAACCAAAAGAAATTCCAGAAAGCCGGGTCTTCGGCCTTTGTTATTTCTAAGAGTGGAGTGTGCTATCAGTATGAGCTTTATAAGTCTGATTCATGTTTTGTAAAAAAAATTAGTAAGAACTTCCCGTTTCTCTCCTATCTCCTAACAATGGCATAATTAAGCCCACACTTTATGAGAGAAAATACAGGTCTCAACAGTAAGCTCAGATGCTCTAGGAAAAATGAGACAAATAATTTAAGAACTGCTGTATATCATGCCTCTAAACAAAATTGATAACATACAAAAAGTTTTGGGAAAATCTTAATGAAAAAAATCTCTGCATATCAGCTGGCCAGTTTTTTTGAGCACTTCATAAATAATGTCAAGTAATACACACTGCACACTGTTACCTGGACAACATCCTCTCCAAAGTGACTTAGCAAAATACTGCTAAATGTACAAGCTAATGGAAATTATATGAATCGTTCAAAGAAACAATTTTGATTATCTCCAAGGATAAGTATAGTAAATGTCAAAACAATTTATTTTAACACTGAAATTGTCACACATGATGGCACCAACAGTAAAGAAATCAGGAACAGAGGGAGAGCTCGGAGAAACTCCTAATTGAATTGGGGGCTTGCTTTGGGATGATGGAATTGTTTTGGAGCTAGATGACAGGGATGGTTGCCCGACATTATGAAAAGTATGAAATGCCTTAGAATTGTATACTTTAAAATGGTTCTTTGCAGGATGTGAATTTACCTCATGAAATTATTTTTTAATTTCAGCATGCATAACAAGTTCATTTTCAAAGTATTAAAATTTAAGTATTTCAAGAGAATATATCATATGAGAAACTTACAAAAAGTTTCACAAAGCTAAAATGTGTACTTTGAAATCAAAGGGCAAGTTTTCTTAGTAGTCTCTAACATGTCTATACACATTTATAAAAATAAAAATCAATATTTCTTTTAAACTCTGAAATTGCAGAAGCTATATAATAAAGTCAATACTGGGGGAGAAAGTATTTTCTACAGGTAGCTAATATTTTACAGGCAGATTACAAACCATCACAAAACACATATTGACAGAGATTGACGGTGGCTGCTGTAACTTAATCTCAGCATTCGTGATAGCAAACCTCTTGAGTCTCACTTCATGGTTTATGATACAGTTACATCACAATCCCTCAATAGAATTACAGCTTTGTCACTAATCTCTTCCTATCAGTTATCCTGTAATGAAGGAAGCTGGAAGGCACCACTGGAAAGAGGCAATGGCATGAATGATTGCATTCCGTCTCTTTCCACAACAATATCTGTAAGTCTGGGAGTGATAAATGGCACCCGAGTTATAAACGAGCAACAAGGTCAGTAGCACCAAGCAGCCAAGAGTTCAAAGAGAAGTCACAACTCTGATGGGTTCAAGAAAAGGCCAAATACTGCTGGCGTACATCAGTAGAGATAAATCCTGAGATGTCTCCCTGCAATTGCAAAACAGATTGAGGAGAGCCTGTTCTTGAAGAGCTAAGACTTTTGTCCAGGAATTGAACAAGGAACATAGATTAGCATAAGTCATTCTTTTTCTGCAAGTGATGAATTTAATAACATTCCATGACCAGTCAAGAATCCTAGAAACTAGCTTTAAATGTTAAGTAATTCTTTGACACTAAGAGATGTGTCACTGAACAATGCTGATTTTCTTCTTGCTTTTCTCTCCTTAAATTCATCTCTCAATAGTCCAGAAAAGCTATGTCTATATTTCTTCATGTGAATTACATAAACTAAAAATGTCACCTCTTCTCGAAAGTTAAAACATATAAATCTAATACTGTAAGACTAAAAACCACTCACAGAATGAGCAGCAACAGTCAGTCACCTGAGAAATACCCTCATTTGGCTCTATTGGCACTGGAGATCCAAAATGGTGAGCGTATTCCCAACGTCCTAATACTGGTAATTGGCTGGTTAGAAATGGAATCATTTAGCTCTGAATGCCTATTCCTACTGTCTTTCCACTGAGTAAAAGTTTCCCTCAAGTAAAAAGAGACTGAAGTATCTAGGTCTCTCATTTGATAGGCTATACAGTTCTCAAGATTGTGTGCTTTACAAATTTGTGAATGATTTCAAAAATCTTCTCTATTATCATTTCTCTGTTCAAGAGGGTCAAGACAAACAGCAACATATTGGAAATTTTGCCTCACTCACTGTGATACAAAGCTGGTGGAGAATCTAAAGGAACAACTAGGCCCTCCCTGGTGGTGCAATGGGTGAAGTCTCAGCATTACAAAGCTAATGCAGCTACTTCAGCTTGAATTTGACCCACATAGCAGGGCAGACCTCTCCTGTCTCACCCACCACTCCCCTCAGCAGTGTATTTCAATCAATCCATCTGTTCTGCTCCCCACTCTGTCTCTGGTGACTCCTCTCACCCCCCACCCCCACACATACTCTTCTCTGGCCTATATCCCACCTCTTGTATATGTTAATAAATATATGTGTGTGTGTGTGTGTGTGTGTGTGTGTGTATATATATATATTTTTTTTTTTTTTTTTTTTTAAGGAACAACTGGGCCCTCCCTGGTGGTGCACAGGGAGTTGTGTGGGTTAAAGCATAGCACTAAGAAGTTAAAACCATTTCAGCATGTGTTTGATTTCCACCCTGGATGTGATCTACATGGCCCAGCAGACCTCTCCTGGCTCCCCTCAGCAGCGTAATTTATCAGTCAGACTGTTCTTCTCCCCTTTCAGTTTTGTATGTATAAATAAATAAATCTTAAAAAAAAAAAAAAGGGAAAAACTACTTCAGTCTCCACTACTTTTCAGAGAATGGTTTCTTAAACTGAGGACTACTGAAGACTTTGAAAGAGATTTTTTCCACTTTAACTCTACTTCCTAACAAGACTCACTATCTTCTGGTGATGACCATGAAGAAATTCCTCCTTACTTTGATCAACCATTTTGAAAGATTAAGAAATACTACACTATCTCTCCCATGAGCGATGACCATAATGATTATACTCTTTGGAGTACTTTTTCCTTAAACAACAAAAATGAAATAATAATGTTTCTCATAGCAGCAGTTAATGGAAATTTAAAGCCCAATTTGCATACTTAAGCTTTTACTATTCAAGATGACTTTATATAAATTATTAACAACACACTAACCAATGCAAAAGTATATCTTAAAACAGTGGCCTAAAATGGTAATCAATCCTAATGAAGAAACATAGGAATGTTTGTTATTGAAATTGATAGACAAATACTTGCTTGTCTTTAGAGACTATTTTTATATGTAGTTACTTCGAGAATGTCTAATATTCTAAAATACTTTAATCTAAATATTGAAATTTTACCATGGATCTCTGAAAACTGATTTTCTCCATTGTGTCTCGTAAGAGCCTCTACAGCACTTTCCAGTGTTCTGTGGGAGGATCTTGCTGACTGGATCCTGACCAGGCCTGGAGAAGGTCTGACTATGCTGCTCCCAAGTATGTAGAATAATGGTTTTTCTTCAAAGATATCTCTTCCTTTAAAAATAAATTGTTATGTCTGTCCAGTACATAATTAAGGAATCTAGGGTATAAAAGTGGTGTGTTATTTAAGCAGATAATAAAAAATATGAGTGATACTTACCATGAAAGCAATTCTGTGTGCACTAGGTTGCTTGTTTTCAGGCCGTGATGGTCAGGAAAAGTTGTTTACCCCTCAATGGAGTGTTCCAGTAGGTGCTTCATTTAGTTTTTGCTAAAGCAGAAAATCACTTCCTTTACGAAGATGGGTGGGGAGGGGAAGTAAATCACAAAAAGAGAAAATCTGGGAAAAGGTAACTTTTTACTTAATTAAGACTAATACTCTAATGAGAACATCAAAGCACTTTTTTGGAAATCAGCCGGAGCTGGGATGTTTTTTTTAAAAAGACCTGTAGTGGGTTTTATTGTTGTTATAATGCTTTTTACCATAATGAAATTTAATGCATTACCAGGAAAAAGCGATACCCTGTGGTAGGCTCTGCTTATATTTCGAAACACGTTAGCATGAAGCTACAGTGAGATCTAATAATAGAAATGAACTTACCTAAAGATGCATTGATTTTTATATTAGGTCATGTTGAGAATTTACAAAGAACATCTAGTCCATGAAACAAAAATTCTCTTGAGAATAGCATTGATTGCAAGAAGGGCAATATTAGAAAAATGGAAAGCCTCTCCTCCTAGAATGGTATACATTCGTATAATGGATTAAGTGCAGCAGGTATTTTAGAAAAGGTCATCTTTCAAATAAATGATAAATCTGATATATTTCAGTCAATTTAATCACCTCCTGAGATTTGATCAAAACAATGAGTAAGAAATAATATCCATCTCACTCATATAATTTGTTTATTAAAACAACAATTAATTCCAAATTTTGAATTTGTAAATATTACTCCTATTATGTTCTAGTCAATAAAATTCCTTACAACATAAATACTTAATAAATAACTTAATGAATATGCCAAATTATTGGAAGTCTTCAAAGGCGATTCTCTCTGAGACAAATATCTAGAAAGAAGAGAATTAAGTCAGTATTCAATTACATCTTTTACAAAAGCAGAGAGCTTACCTAAAATATGAGACTTCAAAGCGAAAATCACTATTTATATTCACACTACTAAACAGTTGAAATCAGTATTTAACACCTCTCTCCCTCTCTTCCTTATTTGTTGGGATGTTCTGGAGTTCCTTATTCTTCTTTTCCTTGTACTTCATTGGCATAAAGTGCCACTCTTTCTTATTGCTTAATTTTGAAGTGAAATGAGTTTTTAGTTTCTTTCATTAAAAGATTTTCTTTATTGTTACATAGAAGAACTGGCATGGGGGCCAGAGGAGCAGGAGGTGAGAGGGTTGACCACAGGCAGAGCAGAACAGGCCTGGGATCAAACTTAAGCTGCAACTTTAACCCATTGCACCACCATAGACAGCCAAGTCTCTATTCTGTAAAGATGTGTAAATTTTAATAACAAGGGAACTAAATTCATTGGTATTTACCAGTCTAGACTCAAAAATATGCCTGCTCATTCAGAAAAAGAAAACATTACTTCTGCTTGTTTCCATCTCTTTCTCCAGGATCCCCACTACAGAACTGTGCTATTATAGTGCAGAGACTGCATTTTACTGGCATACTTGACTTGTTCTGGTAACATGATGAGATATCAAAGGCAAAGTCTGAACCATCACCTCTTTTTGCTTCTCAAAATGTGGGAAGTTCTTAAATCCTCCATTATTTACTACATCTTTCATTAAACTAGAGTGAAAATTAATATTAAAATAAATATTAATCACAAACCCATGTATCAAGCAGAACATCATAACTACAGGAAATATCGAAGTTATAAAGTAGAATGAAATCCAAAGAATCAATTCTTTTATTTTATCAACCTGATTTCAACAGTCTCCTAAAGTATTTTAAACACTGAGATGATTAAAATATATAAGCTTCAACATGAAATCATTTACCAAAGTTCAATTAAGTATTTGGGCTCATATTCAATCTAAGCTGTGCTAAAAGAAAAGTCTGCAACTATTTCCCATAAAAGAAAGAGAAACTTACCAGGTGATGGAAACATTAATTTTTTAAGTAAATAAAGGGCCATGTCCTCCTTTAATTGAATATAAGAGTAATAGTTTATCTATTCTTTCCCTTCTAAAAAATAAACAATTTTTGGATCAGTTTACAGCAAAATTGAGAGGACACAGAGAACTCCCTCAATCTCCCTGTCCCAATTACCTAAAGCCTCCCCTCCTTTCAAGTTCCTGCACCAAAACAGAACATTTTTATAACTGGTTAAAGTACATTAGCATATCACTATCACCCCAAGTTCATAGTTTCCTTTAGGGTCACCACATGTTACATGTAACATAAACACATCATGCAGTGATATACAGAGTAGTTTCATTGCCTCTACCTATTGGGCCTCCCTAGTCCCTGGAAGTCACTGAACTTTCTTTTATTATTTTTTAGAGCTGTTTTCGGTTCTCTCTCTCTCAAACACACACACACAACTGAGTAGAAGTCACAGAGCTTCCTCTTATACATCCCTCCCACATACTTTTTCTCTTTAATTATTCCCATTGCACAGACTGGCTGACACAGAGCCAGAAACCAAATGTCCATTTCCAGATCCTGCGTGAGTTTTCCTCCATGTTTCCACCTCTATAAGCACAGTCCTGGCTGTCAGAGGTGAAGCCTGCTCATTAATTCACTAAAAGTGCTCCCGAGAGAATCATAAATTTCACCCTTCAATCTTAATGAAATTTTAGTAAATACAAATAATTTGCATTCAATTTTTCTGAGGGCTCACTGCTTGTAAAAAGGTTTGTGCATTCAGTCTGTGAATTTTTTCTCAACTGTACTTCCAATTTATAGTTTCATTAATCAATTTTCATTAATAAAGGAAGGATCAGACACCTAAGTTTCTTCATTTATAATAAGCTACTTTGGAACTAAATGACTTGTTACTTGTTTTCAGAATACACATCAGTGATTTCATAATACAGAATCTTCAGGAATTTTTTTTTAAATTGGATATATTTATAAAATATTTTTCCATTCCCTAAGTTTCATCTTCTTATAAGATTCAGAATAGAGGCTACAATGATGTGGAAAAATTCAATTATTAAAAATAAACAATAATTACAGATCTATAGATGATTATAATAGCTGTTATCATGCTGGTTATCAGTGATAATAATTACTGGTATTATAAAATTTTAAGAGAACCCATACTAACATAGAATAAAAATATTCTATTCATGAATAGTTGTATGCATATGTAGAAAAGTTAAGTGTATGATTAAAATCTACTAGAATATGGGATATTTGAAGAAGTTTACTGGTGTTGTTCATCAAATAATTCAAAGGGGGCCTCCCCTGTGATGCAACGGGTTAAAGCACTGCACTGTGAAGCTAATGGAACCGCTGCTGCCTGAGTTTGATCCACGTGGCAGAGAAGGCCTCCCCCGCTCCGCCTGATGCTCCCCCCAGCAGTGTATTTCAGTCAGTCAGCCTGTTCTGCTCCCCACTCTATCTCTGATGTATCCACTCACCCCCACACTTCTGGCCTGTACCCAGTTCTTGTATGCATAAATAAATAAATCTTTTTAAAAAACAACAAAAAGGTAGCATGATTTGCTCAGATCCTGGCCTCTAGAGAACTGTAAGTTGGACTCTGCCCTTAGACACAAGGGAGAGTAGCTTATCCTGGAGGCTCGTGACTAACAGCTCAGTGTGCAATTCAGGTTCCCGAACAGTACAAGCCACTGAGATGCACTTAACTCCTCTTGGATTGTGAGGTGGCAAAGGCCACAACTTCTCCAGAGCTTTCTGTTGACCAATTCCTTTCATGCAGATTTTTGAGTCCACTTTGTTGACATAATCAAAATTAAGCACAATGGATAGTGATGGTGGCACAGCATGGCTGGGTAAGGAATAAACTGCCTTAAATTAGTGCCCAGAGATGCTATTCTTAAACTTTGTCTTCTAAGATGCACACTATACAAAAGAAACTACTAATGTGGTGTGTTTATCTTTAATCAGACAGACTCCTTCACGCATCATTAAGGATGCTGTTTTTTCCAGCTGCTTCTATTTAGTAAAATGAATACTAAATATAGGTTCACTCTATTTCCTTCTGAGAAAAGGCTAACAATGACATTTTACAAGCTAAAATATGTATTACATTCAAGTTATTCCAAAAGTAAAAATGAAGATGTTGTCCTCCCCAAATAGTGATTTTCTCAGTGATATATAACAATGTACATGACTTTTCCACACTTCTTGAGATTATGCATGGATTATTTCCATAGACACTAAATTTCAGCTTATTAGTAAAATGATCCAGAAGGGAGAGTTTCCTTCCTAAGTAACACAGAATTCAGAATTCTAGGCCTTTGAAGAACTAACACCTCGGTGATCAAACAAGAAAAGCTAGAAGGAAGTGTCACCTCGGCCTGTGATTCCAGCAGGAAACATAACTTCTCAATCTCTTCACAGAAACCTACATTTTACAGGATGTTGACTTAGTTTGAGGGTAGTAAGGAGGATTAGGTAATTGAGGTAATTATTCCTGCTAACATAATAATGTGTTTGAATGCTGATAAAATGTCAAATAACTTTGACTGAAACAATATCACAATTTCTGATTCAAAAAAGCAGTCCAACTAAAGGTTACTGCCTCCTTTGCTTCAATAATATCTCTGTTGCTCACAGATTATAGAACCAGACATCCTATCTTTTATTGATGACTAGCAGGACCATTCAAAGGAAGAATATATACAAGAACATAGTTCAGGTGATGCGTCTGACAGAGCATTTTCAATGAAACTCTTGCAATTTCTATCTGGAAAAATACAAATGATGATAAAAAGGTAGCATGAACAATAACGATTAAAAGTCAGACTGTCTTCACAAACACTTCAGAGAGGTTCAAAACATGTAAAGGGGAAAAGTTGATCATCAAAGAAATCAAAATGATGCTGATATTTCTGGGATCAGTCTGGTCCACACCTTTCTGAAGGTGCTCAGGCTCATCCAACATTTACAGGCTCACGTGGAGAACAATAGAATTTTTAGAGCTGAAAAGTGCTCTTATGAATCAAAATCCTCTCAAAATCCTCTCTTGAAATTTTCCTTGATTATTACATCTCCTTCCTCTGGCAAATTAAGTCATTTGGAGTAAATACAAATCTTAAAGCGGACAAAAATATAAACCCCAAATTGAATAATAATTTCAAAAAACTGTAGTACAGGTCTTATTTTAGGAAACTAAAGACGTTCCAAAGCAGAATTCTAAATCACTTTCTCCAAATATCAAAACTGGTAAATTCTCTATTCAAAAAAAAAAAAAACCTTTTCTCTTTTTGTCTTTCAAATTACTACATATGTCACCATTTACTTGCTAATATGAAAGAGATCAAGCAAATATTTAACACCAAAAATGATGTCACAGCATAGCACTGAACAAGGAAGGCAGGAAAAAATAGGTACAGGTAGTCAGTCAAGAGCAGGGAGCCCCAGAACCCCGAGTCTAATTTATCAATCTGCCTATTTATCAATCTGAGTAAGAAACAATCTGCTGGAACCAGGAGGAGCCTCCCAAACCCAAGTGTCCCAGGTCAACACACTGTAGAAGAGTCAATTACAACCGGAAGTTTCAGCCTCCTAATCCCAGGTGTCCTAAATCGTTTATCAATCTGATTAAGAAATAATCAGTAAGGTTCAGGGTGCCTCCCAGCCCAATTAAAAACGGCATGTTCAGAACACCAACACAGTCACAAGGCTAAAGCAGTGGCTCAGAGCTTGCTCTGGGAAGGCAGGCCAGGTAACCTGGGAAACTCAGTGGCCTCAGTAACCTAGGAGACCCCAACCAAGCAGCAAAAGGCACAACTCAGAGACACCCCATAATGGGGCCCCCCACCCCTTGCCCACTGTACCCAAATAAACACTTTTTGTCCTCTCAGTGGCTACCCATTTGGAACCCCTCTCTGCTCAGAGAGCTTTCCTGTCCTTTTCCTTAGATGCCAATAAACCTCTTGCTTTTCTGCCTAACTGTAGTCTCAGTGTTGAATTCTTTCCTCTCTAAGTCAAGAATCAAGAGACCCTGGGGGTACCCAAATCCCCAGACCCTACTCAGCAAGGTTCTCCCAAATATACCTCTTATCTCTGAGGCCTGCATCCTTCGTGGCATTCAACCTTCTTTGCTGTGTCTCCTCTTTACCTGTTCACCGGCCCACTCACGTCACTGACCTGGCCTCCCCTACCCTCACAGGTGAATCCACTTAGAACTGCACTTTTCACTTCTGAAATCGAACACACCTACATGGTTGAAAGTTTGCATAGACTTTATCTGCTTATCCCAATTAATACCTGGCTCTTACCTTGGTATGTCATTTCTTTGCAAAAATTCTGTAATTACAAAGGCAACTATAATCCTGGTAAGCTAGAGCTCTATTCCATTCCTATCCAAGGACTCCATGAAGATTTGGAACAAAAAACATTTAAAAAATTGGTCTTGTGATTCCTCACATATTTGGCTAAGCATTATTTATTGAAAAGTCTCTCCTTTCTCCAGTGTATACTCTTGATGCCTAGTTATGTGCTGGTTTATTTCTGGGCTCTCAATCCAAAATAGGCTATTTATTAAAGGGTAAGAGGGGTCCTCTCTGGTAGTGCAATGGGTTAAAGCACAGCACTATGAAACTATCTGCAGCCACTGCAGCACAAGTTCAATCCCTGGCCAGGGAGCTGAACCACATAGTACAACAGACCCCCCTCTGTCTCTCCCACTGCTCCCCTCAGCAGTTTATTTCAGTAAACCTGCCGGTTCTGTTCCCCACTCTGTCTCACCCCCATCCCCACACCTCTGGCCTGTACGTCAATTCTGTATGGATAAATAAATGTGTTTTTTTTTTTTTTAAGGGGAGATGTGATGATCTTTTTTTTTTTTTTAGGGGAGGAGCGGTAGGGCCCTCCCTGGTAGCACAGTGGGTTAAAGAACAGCACCAAGAAGCTAAAGCCACTTCAGCATGAGTTGGATCCCTGCCTGTCCCGGAGGTGACCACGTGGAGGCAGACCTCTCCTGACCGGCCCACTGCTCCCCTCAGCAGTGTACTTCATCAATCTGCCTGTTCTGCTCCCCCACTCTGTTTCTGGTGAATCCTCTCATGGGCTCTGCACCTCTGGCCTGCACCCCAGTTTTCTATGTATAAATTAATATTTTTTAAAGGGGTGTGGGTAAAAGGTATTAAATCTGACCTGCAGTTACCCTGAATCTTATAATGGAATCTTCAGACAAAGTATTAGGCTAGATGTGAAAGGCTTCATGTTCAGAAGAGAGAAGTTTTCGAAGTGATTTTGTACAGGATAATTCCCTTATTCTAACTCTGGACTCACTAAGCGAGCTTCCAGTTACAACCTGACCTCATGGACCAATAGGTAAAAGAACACAGCCTACAACATCATATCCAGCTGTATGGAATGAATATTTATCTTTTAGAAATCAGCAAACAAAATGGCATTCCAGATTGTGCCTTAGGCTACTGAGAATTTAATTTCATTTAGATAACTGAAAATACAGATCTTCTGTCCCCTCAAACCAGAGTGCAGTGACCCCATGAGACATATTTGAGAGTGTTACCATCCTGGGATGACTGTGCTCCTTCCTCTGAAGTCTACTATCCAATCTCTGAATATTATGTGACTCGTTCACTGTTAGTAAAAAGCATCGTGTAGTGGCTCCAGAATGCAGGTAGATTTTGCTGATCCATCAATATTCAGTCTTTTACCACTAGAATATAACTGCAACTCAATTTTGGGAAGAAAGATATCCCTCATCAATTATAGAGAGATTATCCTCTAACTTTAGCCTACTTAGTAAATCCTGCTAATTCCTTGGGTTACCAAACCAGATTATTCAGTTAGTCGGTAAGGCAGGTCTGCCTGATTACCAGAGAGGATCTGGAACAAATCAAATGTTAGCAAGATAGCAGTGAAAACAAATGAACATTTAATCCCTTATGCATTTTAAAATTCAGTCGTTGACATTTCCTATTACTTTTTATCTACTTTACCTACTGGCTACACTAATCATAATTGTTACTATTAGAGAGATTGATGCTGCCTTAGCAAAAAATTAGATAATCTACAGAAAAACACAACATTTTAAGTCAGTATGATAAACTAAAGAATCAGTCAACAGCAATTAAGGCATTTGTTTCTCCTTTGCCTGAAACAATACATGGAATCAAATACAGACAATACTTCCAGAAATCATTATGGATAAAGGGAATCAACTGTAGAAAGGGGAGGATTTCTGACATTTCCGAAACTTCGCTTACATTATGGTCTGACCATATCACAATAAATGCAATATTTGGGGGAGTGAGCCAGCTGGAGAAGAACCAGTCTTGAAATATAATAAACTCAGGAGAGGAGGCCCAGGACAGGAAGCTGGAAGCAGTATGGTGCTGGCTAAATCCACCCTCAGTCATCTGCTAGATTAAGTTTTGGCCAGGTCAGCTAGCTGGAAGAAAAATGTGAAGCAGAAACTTGCTCATTATAGAGGTGAGAGTTGACTAAAAGCAGAGGAATACTTCTTCATAATTACCACCTCCCCCACTGTCCCTTACCACATACAAACACCGAATAACAAATGGATATCTGGCATGAAAGTCTTTGCCTTAAGACAAACAAACAGAATCCAGAAATAGGCCTCAGGAAGGAAATTTAAAAACAGACACTCTGAAAATCATCCCTTTGCATCCCCGGGCTTATTGGGGATAACTTCCCCACAGGGCCAATTAAGATGCTCTTCCCATTCCAAGGTGGAGATAGCCTCTTTTTTCAGAACAAAAAATAATGTTTCAAAGTAATTATAACTAATGTGGGGGTGGGGGTCATTGTTTTTATTCTAGCTCTGAAAAGGGCCATGTTTTGTCTCTTAAAATTCTTGATAACACATAAAGTAAACCAATAGGTATAAAAAAATGCTTTGAAAAAGAGTATATTAAAAACTGAGGGATGTTGCTTTTTCCCATCTCTGAAAGATAGTAAGATAGTCACCCTGATATATATTCAATCAAATATGTCCCTTTAAAGGGGTGAGATGGAATTTAAACTAGACATTTGTATTTATACAGGAGCTGTTGAAATTTTTTAGAAAAATGATTTACTCCAAGTAAGGACCAGAAATTGGTGTCATTAAGTGAACTCAGCTAATGCCTGTTCCAAATTGCTGTTGCTACCCTTTGCTTCCCATGCCTTCTCATTCTGCATTCAGATGCTCCTGCCCTATCATCCCATCACCACCCTATAGTGTGACCCACTGAGAAACAAGGTCCTGAACCCTAACTAGCAGGAGGGTCCACGTGACAGACAGGTCATTCCTACAGTGACCACCTGTCTATGTGGCTTTCGATAGCCTCTGCTTCCCGGATCCTCTCTACTGATTTGACTAGAAAATGAATTTTTATGCATTTCAAATTAGACAGGAACATTCCTCAAACATCAGCCCCCAACTTATCATCTGCTTACTATCAGTGTCCGTATCCAAGTCACCTTCCCTATGCCAATTCTTCTCCAGAGAACAGGTTTTATGCGACCATCCAAATAAGCACAACACAGATTTTCTAGTTTGCCCCATTCTAGGAAATCTGCAATATTTAGGGATGAATCTATGCCAGTATTTGACACTGTAGTAGGCATAATTATAAAAAATAACCCTCCTCAAAGTTTCCTGTCCTCGGGTTATGCAGACAGACAACTATTCCTCCTCAGTTCACCATAAAGTAGGGAGCTTATCCTGGCTTATCTGGGTGGGTTTAATGTAATCCTATCGGGAGAAAGAAGAATCCATTTGAGAGGTGTTTCAGAAGAGAAAGAAGAGAGATGAAGCCCAAAGGACACATCAGAGACTCTAAGTGGGAGAGGATTTGATGGAGCATGGTTCTGAGATAGGCCCACTTGCAAGCGCCAGAGAAGGATGACTCAGAACTATAGACAATCTTACCCGACAGCCGGAGGATGGAGATCTTGGTATCACAATCACAAAAACCTGGATTCTGCCAATGACCGAAAAATCTTAAAAAGCAGATTTTTCCCTAGAAGTTTGACATAAAAGCCCAGGTGTGACAGCTTGTTTTTTTTCCCTCCTGAAGCCCAAAGGAAAGAAATCAATTAAACCACCTTGGATGGACACATATCTTGTAGAACTGTGAGGTTATAAGTTTGTGTGATTTTTAAGCCATTTATACTAACTTTATAGTAACTTTTTAAGACAGCAATAGGGAACTACTTACAGATGTTTAATTTACTTGTATAATTTTTTTGAGAAAATATTTTCTTAGGACACAGACACCTTTAGGTAAGATTAACATCAATATTATTTTATAAAGATTTCTTTTATTTATTTTTGCATCCAGGATCTGGGGTACAGGCCAGAGGTGCAGGGGTTGAAAGGATTCATCAGAGACAGAGTGAGGAGCAGAACAGGCAGACTGACTGAAATACACTGCTGAGGGGGAGCAGCAGGCAAGATAGGAGAGGTCTACCACACCATGTGACTCACCTATCCAGCCGGAGATGGAACTTGTGCTTCAGTAGCTGCAGATAGCTTCATAGTGACCTCCCTTGTGCCACCAGGGAGGGACCAATATTCCTTTTTTATACACATGGTGAGGAGTTTAAAGTTCCCACATATTTTTCTTTTTAAAAGACCTCTACCCAGGCCCTTCCTGGTGGTGCAGTGGGTTAAAGCACAGCACTAAGACCTAAAGCCACTTCAGCTTGAGTTCGATCCCCGCCTGCCCTGGATGTGACCACATGGTGTGGCAGACCTCTCCTGACCCGCCCGCTGCTCCCCTCAGCAGTGTACTACGTTGATCTGCCTGCTCTGCTCCCCACTCTGTGTGGGGTGAATCCTCTCACCATCCCTGCACCTCTGGCCTGTACCCCAATTCTAAAAAAAAAAAAAGAAGAAGAAAGAAAAAAAGACCTCTACCTGGAGCAAACCACTGAATGTTCAAAACTACCATCACCTTGAATTGCCCTATTGCCCTTTCCTCTGTACAAATTCTGTCCCATGCACTACGTCATTCACTTATTACAGACACTGGATGTTGTCTCCCTTCTCTAATAAAATATCATCCACATTGGAAGCATTATGTGTTGCATACACTGAATTATCCCCAGCACCCGTGCCTGGCTCATAGGAAATAGAAGCTTTAAAAATATTTGTATAGAGCATTGAATGACTACTATCATGACCATATATTTTTGTTTGTTTTTCTTAAAGATTTATTTTATTTATTTATGCACACAAGAGCTGGGGTGTAAGCCAGAGGTGTAGGAGGTGAGAGGATTGACCAGAGACAGAGTAGGGAGCAGAACAGGCAGATCTGCTGAAATACACTGCTGAGGGGAGCAGTCGCAAGATATGAGAGGTCTGCTGTGCCATGTGGGTCAGCTTTCAGGCTGGGGACTGAGTTCATGTTGCAGTGGCTGCAGCTAGCTTCTTACTGCTTTAACTTAACCACTTGTACCACCAGGGAGGCCCTCAATAGTTTTTTGGATAGTAGAATTTGGTAGAGCACAAGTGAAGGCCTTAAAAAGTGGAGGACTTACTGATAGCAGGTCACCTACTAAAATAGAAGCCAGCTGAAGACTACAACTTTCAAGATCACAGTATCCCCAGTGTTTAAGACTGGTCTGGAACGTGGGAAGCACTGCTAGATAAATTTCATGAGATGACAGTCAACCTTGCACAGATGCACTACTATCAAAACTCACATTATTTGACTGATTGAAAGAGAACAGAGCATGGGTAGGTGTAATTCATAACTCATTTTCCCAACTCTGTTTCAATAATGACACAAAAATAGACCTGATTGAAGGCCTTACTACTTCTCCAGACCCATTCCTGTTGGCTGCCAGACTCATTCCTAATAAACATTTTAATCCATAACTGACATTTGCCCTTCTCTTTTTAACATTTTGACCATGATACTCATACACCAGGGATTCAAGGATGAAAATTAGAGATTTTTTTTTCTTCTTAGTATACAATCACAAGTTGTTCCCTGAGGTTTTTCTTTCATGTTTTCTATATTCTTTAGTAGCTTCTATTTGCTAACCCATCATACTATATTGTATTGAGAAGAAAAGTTTGCTAACAGGTACCAAGCACCTACGAAGCCACACATAACCCTCCACAAATAAGCCAAAGCCACAAATTGGCATTTATAAAACTTCAAATGTTTAAGGAGTTCATCTGGGATATGTGGCTTAAAAATACAGCCTCTGTCAGTGACAAGGAGCTAGTGTGCTTACTGGTAAAGAAATTCTAGCGCATGCTGGTGTTGACCAACGTGCTTAGACTTGCTCACTAGTTAGGAGGTCACATCTTGCCAAACTTACACAGGGAAGGTTTATTAAGGAAAAATTTCAGTCTCTCCCTCTTTTAGCCTTCTGTATCTTGTCCAAAGTAGTTTTGCCAAAGCCAAAGGTTTAAGGGCTGGGCTCAATTTCTCCATTTTAAATGGGACCACAAATAAAACTGTCAACCATTCAGAATAAATGTAGTGAGCTTCTTGCCCAAAGTGGTAGACAGTTTGGCAAGTGTTGCCAGAGCAAATATATCCATAGGGCTCATTCAAAGCTGACAAATTTTGACTTGGTCCCAATAACAGCAGTGGAAAAAAATCAGTCCTCAAATCACCTCATTGTCAGTTTGCATGTTTTAAGTCATGCCTGTGTTGCAACCCAAATAGCAACAATTACAGACAAATTTTCATCCTCCAAATCCTAAAATGGATCTAATCACATGGTTTCATACTTAAAAACACCACAAGCAAACATGACTTTTACCATTTTCCTTTAAACCTGAAGGCATAGAAGGTAAACAAAAAGACTTTGAAGTCCCGTGTGCAAGGCACGAGGGTGAAAAAAAGCAGCTTACTTCAAAGACTGAAAACTGTTTTTCAGAAGAACTTCAAATTTGCCTGGCAAATGTCAATTTTAAAGGCATTCTCTACAGTCCAAAGCTTGCCAAATTAAACTCACCTTAGAACAATTACTATGATGACAGAAGTATCTGATTGTTTGCATTTCTTTTATTTTTATGATTTATTTATTTATGCATATGGGAACTGGGATGTAGGCCAGAAGTAGGGGATGAGAGGATTTACCAGAGCTAGAGTGGAGAACAGAAGAGACAGATCTACTGAAGTACACTGCTGAGGGGAGAAGTGGGCAGGTCAGGAGAGGTCTGCTGTTCCACGTGGGTCACCTGTCTGGCAGGGATGGAACTCCTGCCTCAGTGGCTGTGGAAAGCTTCATAGCGCTGCACCTCAGCCCCCTGAACCACCATGCAGAGCCTGATATTTGCATTTCTAAGGTAAAGATTGTCAGTACTGACCATTAAATTTATCTGAAGCGTTTTTAAACCATTCAGATCCTTCCCTTGACTGGTTAAACAAGAATTCTAGGTGCAAGTTTCAGATTCTCAAGTCCTGCCAGGGCTGTAAGCTGAGGCAAATGAATAGTAGTAAGAATCATGAGTAAAAAGTTTCCTAAACCTACCAAATAATCTAAACATCCTGGAATGCTTCGTAACACCCACCCAATTTCCGGGGGAAAGATTGTGTGCCAATCTCTGGGGGAAAGTCTGAGAAGTGTGTTTTTAAACAGCAGTATAATAATTCTTATCATCAAGAACTTCATGTCCTGAAGAAAAAATGAGCAAATATACAAAGGCTTTAACAGACTTCTGTGGAAGAGAATGCTATTTAAACAGATTGACCAATCACAGCTGCTGCTTTGTCAGGTAAGCCTCAAAGGAGATGCTGTGGTGGAAACAGTCTCGCTAGTATCTCACTGTGCACCCCAAGAGAACGGGAGATGAAAAGGTCAAGAACAAGAAGTCCTGAGGGACCCTCAACCATGGTTTTGAAGGCAGGAAGACATCTTAGTGGAGGAACTGTGTTTTGGCAAATCCTCTTGGGTTGTCTTATTATCCTCACATAGGGTCACGCTCTTCATGTCTCAGGGTATTCACCCCTTTTAGGGCAGAAAGTCAGGCCTGGGAAGGACTAGATAAAACTACTCACAGTGTCACTAGTCCTGATGATACATGTGATTTGACCATTTAATAAAATATACAATACAGCCATGGTCAGCAACAGCTTAAATGGCTGCGTTTTTATCCAATGTGTTTTGTCTGGATGGCTTGATGTTGTTGTTGTTTTGTTTTTAAAGATTTATTAATTTATTCGTACAGAACTGGGGTACAGGCCAGAGATGTGGAGGGTGAGAGGATTCACCAGAGACAGATTGGGGTACAGAACAGGCAGATAGAGGAAGTACACTGCTGAGGGGAGCAGCGGGAGGGTGAGGAGAGGTCTGCCACGCCATGTGGTCACCTCCCAGGCAGGCGCAGGCGGGGATCGAACTCATGCGGAAGTAGCTTAAGCTTCTTAGTGCTGCGCTTTAACCCGCTGCACCACCAGGGAGGGCCTGTTGTTGTTTTTTAATATTTATATTTTATATCATTATTTGTTCTTTTGTTTTTTAAGATTTATTTATTTATGCATACAGAACTGGGGCATAAGCCAGAGTTGCGAGGGAGGTGAGAGGATTCACCAGAGACAGAAAGGGGAGCAGAACAGGCAGATCAATTAAGTACACTGCTGAGGGGAGCAGCAGGCGAGACAGAAGAGGTCTGCGTGCCATGTGGGTCACCTCCCAGTGCCAGGAATGGAACTCACCCTGAAGGGCTGTGCCTAGCTTGCAATGCTGCGTCCTAACCTATTGCGCCACCGGGGAGGGCCCTTGATGTTCCTCTTTTACAACACTGGGAAACAGCAGCGTCTATTTGTATTCTGGAACACCATAACATAAAAAGGACAAAGACAATGTGCCATTAAATTCCCCATATATTTTTTCCTGTAATATCTCCCTGCCATCAGTGGCAAGCAGTGGAGCAATGACTGGCCATGTTAATGCAAGCTGGTAGGACACGGGAGGCCCACTAGGTGGCAATGATAGCAGCAGGGCACCTTGGAGCAAATGCAGTGACTGCTAGAATAGTAGCAGATGTAACTTTACCTCATAGAACTCCAGATTCTATGAAGAACAGGAAAGCAAAACACTGGAAAATTAAAGAGGTGACCAGATCTTTACCCAAAGGTTGAAAAAAGTCCAGAAATACTTGAATTTAATCAGATTTAAGTAGGACAGAATAACCTCTCAGCAATTACAGTTAAGAGAAATTTGGGTGCATACTTGTAAATTTTAATGATGTATAGTATATGGTTAATAGTGATTATCTTTGAGTGGTGAGATTATGAGTGATTTCAGGAATAATTTTGCTTAATTTTATTTACTAAGTACATTAAAATAAATATTTATGTTTGAGGTAACACATCATTATTATAAAAATATTGTGATTGTTCACAATTTATTTGTTTAGTATATATTTGTGGTTTAAGAAAGCTGTTTTCAAGCCAAATCACTAAATGCGTTAAGCCATTCTCCTAGCAATGGCCTATTAAAAATATAAATGTGTATATTATATATTTCAAGTTATACCTTGATTCAAGGTGAAAGAGGATCATTCATGAGCAAATACAAGAAAATGCATAGGATTTTTTATTGTATTGTCAAATACGAGGATTTTCTACTACCTTGCTTATATATTTTAGCTTTAACCTTCTGCTAACCAAATCATTGATGGTTAATAGTTGCAAGTCTCAGATTCTTTATTTCTAGGTCCCAAATATTCCCACTAGCTCAGTTCTCCAACCTGGCCACCAACATTGGGGAGGGCAGGAGCTGGATTGAGAACAATTGTTTTAACTAAAAGTGCTTCTCATGGACAGAGAAGAAAATTCATTGTTATAATAAACTATTCCCTTAAAAAATAGAATTTCATAATATACACAACAGAAGCTCTGAAAATTTTTTTACTAACATCCTTTGGTTGTTAGTTTAGGACAATGGATTTTAATGAGTAACTCTTCACAAAGGTCTGAAGTATTCAATTACTTGTTATATGAGTTATATGCAAGAAATGCCATATTGTTGATGGATTTTCACTGTAATTCATATTTTATTTTTGAGTAGACATTAAAGTGTTTATAGTATTCACAATTCAACATGAATTTTAAGAGAGAAGTAACAATAAAGTAGTTGGTTGACAGTGCTGCGTTAAAAGTATTTTCCACCTGTTCGGCCTCAGGTGGGAAGGTACAGTTGGCATTTAGCAACACAGCACACTGATACTATTAAGTTTTGTCCTCTCTCCTCTTTCTAGTTGGGCATATCAGAGTTAATAGGACATAATTTCCTGTTGATTTAAAGATAATAGCACTCATCATTATTCTGATGAGTGATATCTCTTTTACAGATATTTTCAGAATATTGTTCTGGCCTCTATAAATCTGAAAGAGAGTTCCCAGGATAACATTCAAGAACACCATGCTCAAATTCCTCCCCCCAAAGCAAGAGTTATCATCATAATCACAATAATTGTCACAATCATCCTATTTATACCAAATAAACTAGAACCAGGAGCCACCATTTTGAATCTTCCCTTTTACTTAATTCTTTCACACCTTTCTGTCACGTAAGGATAACCTTTAAAGTCTTTGAAAAATAAAATAAAAATTTAAATAGTGAAAAACAGCTAAAACTAGAATAATTTAATTTCATATGTAATATAAATCATAAAAGAATCAAAGACACACATTTTATATTTACTTTTTATTTTGTATTTGTATTGAAAAGAAAAATGACACATTGAAGCCCCTTCTTTTGTGATGTTATTCATTCTCCCTGAACATAATCATTATTAGTCTATATAGCTAAGTCTTTCATCAGAAAATAAGTTAAAACCATGGAATTAGACAAATAAAAATGTTGGCAGTGGGATACATATTGGTGATAGTACTAAAGATAAAAATGGACTAGTATAACTAGGGAGGAAAAATACATGTGAGATTCACAGAGGCTCAGTCATAAGCAAAACATAATAGGTAGGAAATCACAGTTACAAACAGAACTGGATGTTCTGTTGGAACATAGAGGAATTTTATTGAGCTGTATTTTGAATTTTATTGAGCTGTATTTTTAAGCAAAATGTACAGGCAAAATATGTGCTTAGGGGCTATACTCTGATTAAGGGACTATAATGACAGGGACAGAGACTATATTCTAAAGACAAACTATAGTTACCACCCAAAGCATTAATAGTCATCTGTGAAAATTGAACTTATTAATGCCACCTGAACATGTAGATCATGCTTAGCACTTAAGCCATGCCTATAATTACAAAAATGGGATGAAAACAAGATATATTTATTATAAGGGACTAAAAAACAGCTACATGGAAAATTGCTTAGACATTAATAAAAAACTAATCTGCATTAGAAAGAGAGGAAGAGACAGCCATCCAAGAATCTACAGGTACAGGATCAATTGAAGAGTGTCAGTGACTGAAACCTAGACTAATGGAGAGTTAAACCTCAGGCAGTACAAAAGAACCAACTCTTATTCTGATCCAGGATACCAAATGAAAAAAGTAGCCTGATTAAGAGAAAATAAAGACACATTATCCATAGTAATACTTTTCATGAGCTTGTCTTTTCATTTCTTTATGGTATCATTTAAAGTTTATTTAATTTTGCTCAAGTGGGCAAGGAAAATATTTTTATTGTGCTATATCTAGGGAATTTTTGCTAATCTAAGGTCATGAAGATTTTTTCTTGTGTTTTATCCTGGAGGACCACAGTTGTTACTATTGTATTTAGGTGTATGGTCTAGAACTATTTGAGAGGACAAGACTTGACTAATTGGATTATATTGAAGCATTTGACACAGACTTTATATTGTTATGAGTAATATCCTGAAAATTGATCTACAGATTCAGTGCAGTTCTCGTCAACATTCTAGTATATTTTCATTTTTGAATTTGACAAGTTAATTATAAATGTAAAACTAAAAGGAATCCAGAATGTCTAAAACAATCTTTAAAACAGAGAGTAGGCCCTCCCTGGTGACGCAGCGGGTTAAAGCACTGCACTAAGAAGCTTAAGCCACTTCTGCATGAGTTCGATTCCCGCCTGCCCCGGAGGAGATCCACATGGCGTGGCAGACCTCTCCTGACCTGCCAGCTGCTCCCCTCAGCACTATACTTTGTCGATCTGCCTGTTTTGCTCCCCACTCTGTTCCTCTCACCCTCCACATCTCTGGCCTGTACCCCAGTTCTGTATAAATAAATAAATCTTTAAAAAAAAGAGAGAGAGAAAGGGAGAGAGAGAGAGAGCAAAGTTAAAGGAATCTCATTCCTAATTTTAACATTCACTGCAAAACTATAGTAATTCAGACAGTGTGGCACATACAAATCAATGAACAGATTAAGTATCCAGAAATAAACCCTTCTATTTATGGTTTATTTATTTTCAACAAGGGTACCAAGATTTCACACCAAACATAAAAAATTGACTTAAAATGAGTCATATAGCTAAAAATAAGAGCTAAATCCTATTAAATTCTTAGAAGAAAATATGAGTAAATCCTCATTACAGGATTGGGCAAAGCACTCAAAGATGTGAAATGAAAGCATAAAATACAAAATAAAAAAAATAAATGAATTGGACTTCATCAAAATTAAAAGCTTTGTGCTATAAACTATGTCAGCAACAAAATAACCCACAGCTAGAGAGAATATTTATAAATCATGTATCTCACATGGAAATTTTATCCAAAATATATAAACAATGGTGACAAGTCAATAATGAAGACAAATAACCTAAGTAAGAAAATGAGGGAAAGACTGACATAGATAACTCTTTAGAAAGATATACAACTGGTCAAAAAGCACTGAAAGATGCTCAGTGTAATAAGCCACCAGTAATACCAATATTTAAAACATAATGAGATGCTAGTTCACATCTACTAGGGTAGCTGATGACAAAGGCAGATAATAATTAGTGAACATGTAGAGAAATTGGAATCCTCATACACTGTTGATCAGATTGTAAAATGGCACAGCCACTTGAAAATTGTTTGGCAGTTCTTCAAAACATTAAATAGTTAACCAGAACCCCAGTAATTCAATTTCTAAGTCTAAGAAAAATAAAAACATACGTACATGCAAATATTTGCATAAATATGTTCTTAGCAGAATTAGTTGTAGTAACCAAACTATGGAAAGAAATCAAATGCTCCTCAACTTATTAATGGATAAATAAATATGGCATACACATACAATGGAATATTATTCTGCTAATGTATTATTTTTGAGGTGCAAAGACAATTCATTGGAGGAAAAAGCCTTTCAACAAATGGTACTTAAGTGCTTGGACATTCATAATCAAAAAATTTGGATCTCATCCTGAATTCCATCTCATAAAATATTTAAGTCAAAATGGATCACAAACTTAAATATAAGATTGTATTTTTTTTGGAAAACACATAAGAGAATTTTTTTTTTGATCTAGAAGCAGACAAAAAGTTATTAATACCAAAAGCATGGACCATAAATATAAAATAGATACAGTGGAACGCAAAAAAAAAAAAATGTGTTAAAAAGATACTTCTGGGCCCTCCCTGGTGGCACAGTGGGTTAAAGCACAGCACTAAGAAGCTAAAGCCACTTCAGCATGAGTTCGATCCCTGCCCCAGAGGTGATCCACATGGCACAACAGATCACTCGTGGCCCTCCTGCTGCTCCTCTCAGCAGTGTTCTTCGTTGATCTGCCTGCTCTGCTCCCCATCTGTCTCTGGTGAATCCTCTCACCATCCCTACACCTCTGGCCTCTACCCCGGCTCTGTATGTGCATATAAATAATTTAAAAAAAAAAAAGAAAGAAAGAAAGAAAGAAAAATATACTTCTATGAGGATAAAAAGACAAAAATGGTTTGGGTGAAATTTTGTGCAAGTGTGTATACAAGGGAGGATGAATATCTAGAATAGAATATATAAACAACTCAAACTCTATAATAAAGCAATCTAATTAGAGATGAACAAAATACATGAACATATATTCCACAGAAGAGCATAGACAAACAATAACCACGATTAAAAGATGTTTAACATCATTAGCAATTAGGGAAATGCATATTGAAACCAAAATGAGATTATGGTGTACCTATCAAATGGCTAAAATAAAAAATTATGACAACATCAAATGCTGATGTTGGGGTTAGGGAAAAAAAATCACCCATACATTGCTGATGGGAATGTAAATTGGTAAAGTAACTTTGAACAATCCAATGGTTGCTAATGAAATGAGACACAGAACTACCAGTTAACTTAGCAACTGTACTTCTGGGCATTCAGCTGAATGAAATATAGCACACAAAGTTCAAGCTCTAACCTTTTTACTTTTCTTCTTTAACTTTAGTTCAGCCTGAATAATTTGCTTGAATGATTTGGACAAAAATATATGGATGAATTGTAAAGTAAATTTCATAAACTTCTCTTCCATAAAACTAAATGTTAATAGTTCAATAACTATAATATTACATAAAGATATTAAATTGCAAAGCATTGTGTATGTGTATAAAGATGTTCTTTACAAAAGTAATACTTTAGGCTGGAATTAAACAACATGCATCAATTCAAAGTAATAGCACTTTAATTGCATGCAATATTGTATAGGAGAGTCTTACTGAAATTAGCTATATGTTTATAAAACATGTTTTTTTTAATTTCTATAACAATATGATGTATTCTAATCCTGTCAGTAAGGATTCTACCAGTCAAACATTGTAGTAGTATATGTACGCAAACATCTTAGTGGTATATTTAAGAAAAGAAATCTCTTGGATAGAAACGGTGTTCTCTAGATTGCTACCCAAACACACAAGACCCCAGTTCTAAAATCCAAACACAAGCTTATGCAAAATGATTATATGTAATGGAAATAATGTTTTTATTGTAGTGATTCTCAGTTTATCTTTTGCCTTAGCTTCAGTTTCAAAATAAGACACATTTGGATTGTATGTGTTATAATATTTATTCTGAATAATTTAGTTTTATCAACATCTAACTTTTATTTGTTTCATAAAAGCACGTTGTAACAATACAGTTTGGGGATGTGATTGCAGAGGAATTTTAATGCTCTCCCATTGTTTTCATGAAGAAACCGCTGTCAGTAATAGTATAAATAATGGGAAAGGGGTAACCACTCATCACCCACTTACCCACTAGCTCACTCCCTGTCTGAGCAGATACATATTCATTACTTGTGGTCATTCTTTATCTATCACTGCATCCTGAAGGCCTTTAAGAGATACACGAATGCATGCTCTTTTACTACCTTCTGCAAATTGCTCACACGATCCTTTGATGTTTATTAAACTCCACAAGCTTCCACCACCTTTGAACATGTGGAATGGAAGGAGTTACTTTCAAGAAGTCTGTTTTCAAAGGCAGCAGGGCAGGAAGGTCTGAGCAGCGGCCCTGAGCAAACCGCTACCAGTTCTGCTGTCATCTTGACCTCGGTGGCCCCTTCACTTCACTTCCCTCAGCTGCAAAAACACAGCGAGCTGCATTAGCCTTGCTTACCTCAAACATGAAAAGAAAACTAGGCCACAAAAATGAGTGGAGGTCGGACTTGGCAGTGAAGTCTCGTGGAAAGAAGTGAGTTGAGAATCAGAGAAACTAAACGCTGTTTTCCACTTAGCTGAACTTCATAACCACAAACAAGTCAAAGCTTTCATTTCTTTATCACAAAATGACCACAGTCACAAATAAAAATACATAGGCGCAGGCTTTTTAAAAAAGAAAAATGTCCAAAAGTACTTTGAATTCTCAATAAGGCTTAAATAATTTGATGCATTGTTATAGTTAGCAAAGAAATAACAATAAGGTCTCTGCTCATTCATTTTACTAGGCTTGAACAGGAATAGCTTTAAGTCAATAATTTTTAGTCTTAAAACAGATTTCCTTTTACAGAAAGAGTTTTAAGGCTTAACTCTGGGAAAACAACTATCAAAAAACAAAGCTCATAATTCCTGGATACTAAAAACATCTAAAAACAATCATAATAATTCACTCAAGTGAATAAGAACCCAGTTCTGTCAAGGAATTTTAGAAAGAAAATATTTACCCAAGAATGCCTGGATTTTCAGGACCAACGAACATAAAATATATTTTATGTGATGTTTCTGGTATTTAAAGTTTTATAGTTGGAAATGGTTAGACAAGAGAAAAATGTAAAAGGACACTCAAGAAAGCATTCAACTACTTTTAACCTCTAAGTATCTATTAGCAAGTATTGGAAAATTCCTTTGCCATTTTTCAAGCTCAATGATTTTTTTAAATAATATAATAGTTTATTTTTACATCATTTTGTGCCTTTTTCCATCTCAGTTGTAACGCCCGTGGGCTTCCCATCACCAAATCACCCATGTGCCATCACCATAGTCCAGTACGCTTCTACCCCCATCCCCCCATTTTTTATCCCATTCCCTACTCCACCCCTGTAAAATGTCTCTGGTATATAGTTGTTCATTATTATTATTATTTCCCCCTCTGCTCCTTTATAGTCCTGCTATGTCAAACTCAGTGATTTTAATGATTCTAGCAAATTAGCAGTTTACCACATCTTTACATGTCCAAGCCATGCCAGCATATAACACTTAAGGCCAGTAGGGATTAAGAACAATAGTGTCACAAATACCTTCATTTATCTGCCCTTTTCTTCATAAAAGACAAAAATGCCATATACTTTTTGGCCATTCCTTCTGAATATTAATAATACATGATCAGATGCTTAATCTTATTTATCCCAACTACTTAAGGACTTTCAGTCCCCTAGCTACATTAAAGTTTAAATATTTTCTTTTGGTTGGTATTTACGTTATATGGGTATATGGATACAAATTATTTTCTGGAAGATTTTGGGTAACTTGAAGTTAAAATAGGAATGAAAGGGATGTCCCTCTTCATTTTGCCCCCACTATGGACACTGATAGCACAACTCTCTTTCCTTTGCTTAACTGTTGGCTATTTCACAGAAAAAGAAATTATGTAGAAATTGCACAAGCAACTGTATATTGTGACTTCAAAAATGGGGGTGGGGGTCTGTTGGCACAGCGGGTTAAAGTGCCTCACTAAGAATCTAAAGCTACTTCTGCATGAGTTTGATCCCCACCTGCCCCAGAGGTGACCACATGGCGCGGCAGACCTCTCCTGACCCGCCTGCTGCTCCCCTCAGCAGTGTACTTCATCGATCTGCCTATTCTGCTCCCCACTCTGTCTCTGGTGAATCCTGTCACAGCTCCTGCACCTCTGGCATTTACCCCAGTTCTGTATGCACAAATAAATAAATAAATCTTTAAAGAAAAAAAAATGGGGGTGGGGGCAGAAAATTGTTTATGGGAAGTAGAAACTATAATAGTATCAGAATACATAAAAACAATCTCTGTACTTAACATTATATCTTTTACCCATGTAATTATATAAACCAAAATCATAACCTAAGTTTGCCTAATTACACCTTATAATATAAGATACAATTATAATTGAATTTATGTCAAGGTTAAGTGATTACTATTCTACTCTACAGTACATCATCCACACTGCACTGAAGCACTTATTCCCAATCAATTTTAAATCTATGCAAAAGGAAGAAAGGTCTTCATCAGTCTATTCATGTAATCTTCCTCAATTGAGTGAGTTAAATGTTACCTGGAAAGTGCTTGATACTTTACCAAAATATAGGATATCAAAACCAGGTTTTATATTTGTGACATTTTGCTATCATGCCATTTAGTTAATGAAGAATTGAATATTTTTAATACAAAAAAAAAAACCTTAACATTTATCTATTCCCATATTTAGACTTGAAGCTTTATTACTTTTTATTTTTTTTAAGATTTATTTATTTGTGCATACAGAACTGGGGTACAGGCCAGAGGCTCAGGGGCGGCGAGAGGCCTCACCAGAAACAGAGTGGGGAACAGAGCAGGTAGATGGACGAAGTACACTGCTGAGGGGAGCAGCGGGCGGGTCAGGAGAGGTCTGCCACGCCATGTGGTCACCTCCGGGGCAGACGGGAATCGAACTCATGTGGAAGTGGCTTTAGATTCTCAGTGCTGTGCTTTAACCCGCTGTGCCACCAAGGAGGGCCCAGCTTTATTACTTCTAACCAAAATTAGCTAAGGCATCTTTTTTACTATTTAAGCAAAATTACATTCTAACCAAAATTAGCTAATTCATCTTTTTTCTATTACTTATTCAGGTGTCAAGGGAGGAATGAAACTGTTTTTGGCATCTCCTATGTTACTAGAACATTAAATGCTTTGTTATTTAGCACTTACAACAATTGTAAGGTTAATTTTTTACTACTTCTATTTTACAAATGAAGAAACAGAGACATACAAGAAATTTTTCTAAGTAAACAGTAAGACACAGACCTAAATTCATCAGCACAAAGAAATTTGATGGCAAAAATGCTGAGCGAGTGTGAGAGAAAGAAATCTAAAAAGTGTGACTTTCGTATATTTTTCCCAACTTGTGTTTTTCATAATACAAGTCACACCACCTAAAAAAAAGATCACCTAGCTATTTACCAAGCAATTAATGTATTTCAGCATCAGATCAATATAAGAGAAAAAATCAGTTCCACTGACGACCCAGTAGAAACAGAAATAATGTGGATATATTGTTCTTCTACGGCACTAGTACAACCTAAATTTATCAGCACAGAGACCTTATGGGTTCTCTAGAATATTTCAATTGTTTTATTTATTCTTTTTTTATCATGCTGATAACAATTCCAAAACCATTCATTAATTGTACACATAACAATACTAACTTTCTGTCTCACTGCCTACACTACAGATAAGTTCTCAAAATACCACCTTTCTTGTACAAACTTATGAGAACAGAAGCCAACACAGTACTAACTGATGTGTTCACACAAAAGAAAAGCCAAAGGTGTGAAGTTATACTGAGTGAATGAAACTTCCTGAGAGAAAAACCTAGGAGGCTTTACTTACCATGCAGTGTATGGAAATAGAGACAAACTAGGTATTTCTTAATATATAATAGGATCAAAATTATATTCTCATGAGTAGCATTTTAGCTTATGGAAAGGAAATATCTGTCACATAAGTTAAATGGCAACACATTATGAAATATTAATCACAAAATATGCACTTCCAGCATAAGTTAGCACCATGTTAGCAACACACAAACATTGAAAATTGCAATACACTGGTTTGAGACATTTTTAAATTTCTAAATAAATGGAGAGATAGACTATGTTTTCCAGCTAGATGAGTAAGCTTTATCAAAAGGTTAATTCTAACCAAGTTTTTATATAGATCCAATATAATTCCAAATAAATTTCAAGATAACTTAGAATGAGAAACAGAAATTGGAAATTTTCTAAAGTTTGTATTAAAATAGAAGAGACATAAATAGACAAAACAATTTAAAAAAATAAAATAGGACAAATTTTAAAGACTTTTAAACTATCCAAATTCAGAGCTTAGTAGGAAATGACAGTAATAAAACAGAATAAATTGAGAGTAATAGCAGATAATGTAATGACTAGAAAGTCCACAAATAAATCTACGTGTATATATCATAATTGACTGATTTTTAAGAATGATACCAAGATAAGTCAATAGAAAAAAAAAGTTAAGTCTTTTCACAAAAGCATACTGAAACACTAAGTATCTATTTAGGAAATCCTGTCTTTAATGTTCAAACCTCACACTGAATAAAAATATAAATATAAATTAAAATGAACATTTTAAATGTTGGTGAGTAATGTAGGTATGTGCTCACAAATTAAAAGTAACATATTACTGCATGGTACAACAACGTTCTCAAAAGAATACAGAAAAAAATGTATACTTTATGATATAATTCTAGAACCAACCAGATGAATCTTATGTAGCTGAAAATGAATCAGTGCTTGCTAAGAATTGGAGGTAGATACAGAGAACAGGACCAAACTTGTTTGGAACATGTAAATGCTATATCTATCTTGATTGCATTGTTGTTTGTATGAGTATATAAGTTTGTCAAACTCAGTTTATATATCTATATCTATCTATCTATCTATCTATCTATCTATCTATCTATCTATATATATATACACATATGTTTGTAAATATAAGTGCAATACTAGATCTAATACAGGTACAATTTATTGTACATAAATTATTCTTCAACAAAGTTCATTTAAAAAAGTAGCATGATAAAAAGGTAGATATAGGAAGTCATTGAAACTTGTTTTTCTTTTTCAGAACTGTAAATCATGAGATAGTTCAAGCGTGCCTTCCAGTCTGTTTTATCATCAGTTTTCCAGAATCCAAAGATTTTTAGGCCCTACCTTTTTTTTTTTTTTTTAAAGATTTATTTATTTGTACATACAGAACTGGGGTACAGGCCAGAGGCTCAGGGGCGGTGAGAGGATTCACCAGAGACAGAGTGGGGAGCAGAACAGGCAGATAAACGAAGTACACTGCTGAGGAGAGCAGCGGGCGGGTCAGGAGAGGTCTGCCACGCCATGTGGTCACCTCCGGGGCAGGCGGGAATCGAACTCATGCTGAAGTGGCTTTAGCTTCTCAGTGCTGTGCTTTAACCCGCTGCGCCACCAGGGAGGGCCCAGGCCCTACCTTTAAGGCAAGTCAACAACAAAGGTGAAGACCTGTTGCCCTTTATTGGTTTCCAGTGTTTTCTACTGCAGCTTTGGCAAGGAAGGGTAAAGAGAGGATGGGAGGGAAAAAGAAAACCAAAAACTTGACTCCAAAAGAAATACTAATTATTCTATATTTACAGAACATACCACCCAACAGAACTGACTTTAAACTTGCTAAAATACATTTGAACCATTGACCATTTGTAACAACAAAATGGTTCTTACATCTGTCTACATGATCTGTGACCATTGCTCCAATGAACATAACTCTTAGAAGAAAAAGACTCTAGGTTTGCTCTCACCTTACCTTTACTTCTAGGAGCAACACAAAACATTCTTCTAAAATTGACTTCAACCTACTCCTGTCTCTGTGATCTGCACAACCCAAGACAGTCTTCTTAAAGATTGTCAATCTGCTTTATTCTGCATGATTATGCCTGATTACCAGAGATTTCTCTTAATTACTCTGTAATTTTGATACTCAGGTAGCAGATATTGAATAATGGTTTGGAAATTCCCAGATCCTATTTTATGTCTGGAGAAAATGTAGCATGAAAAAAATAAAGGTTTGCATTTTAATATAACAAATGTTCATATAAATAATATAATCCAATAGGGACTAAATAGAGGTTAAGTAATAACAAGTTTGCTACTCTTATCAGCATGCACACACACATACACACACACACATGATTGATTTAACATGACAAAATATAAATATAAACAAGTTTCATGGGTGCTCAATCTTCTTTGATGTAGACTTAAGGATTCAAAGATGAAGCTTCTATTATGATATCACGATTTAGTAGAGGAGATATACAGTAGGAAATATTAGCGAAGTAATATGTGAAGTAGAGACCAAATGAGCTTATCCCACGTAGAGTCCCTTGTGGCCATATGGCATAATGTGGTGAGACAGAGGTCACAGGTAGGTTCTCTGTAGATGTTGTCATGAAGTCACAACTCTGTCCCTGGAATCTCCATGTGTGACAATACATGGGAAGGTGTGACCTTGCTTCTAGAAAGTACCATGGGCCCCTAAAGTTCAATTCTTGACTTGAGATACATTTTCTTTTCCTACCATAGTTGGCAGAGAGCACTCATAAGGTGAAGTAGGACTTATATCTAAAAAAATTGTCAACTGCCTCAATTTCTTCTAGGGTTTTCCTCACTCCTTAAACTGGAGTAAGGCTACACATGATCAAACTTGACACGTTTGGGTAAGCTATAGTTTCCTGATTATGCATACAGTGTAAATTCCAAAACTGGTTCCCGATGACATGTTGGGTGTTAAGTTTCCTAAAATAATTCTTTCACCAATTTTTCAGTTACAAAGTTCTGTTAGTTTTAAACATCAATCCATATTATACAAAGTCTCACCCCATCTGGCTAAGCTGAGAAAGCAATACATCAAAATCAGATGATTTTCATGTTATAGATTTGGCAATGTGACTTCATGATGGAACAAGGTAGAAGGAGAAGGGAAATTTCAAATTTCTGGACCACTTTGTTTTTCCAAAAATAACTGTTTTTGCATGGGTTGGGCTATTTTGAGATTATACCTCTAAGTCATATACAATGTTGTAAACCCATGTTATCTCAATTAAAAAAATAAGTGAGTGAAAATAAAATCTTAGGACTTACAAATCTATAAATACACAAAGTTTTGTCTTAAATGGAATTTCTGGCAACACTGGTGTTGCACTGCTGTTGTGTGAAACCATGAGAGAAGTCAAGTTTGTAAATGGGTAAAGAAAAGTGAAAATAAACAAAGGACACTTGTTGATCACATAGCCAAGCAAATACCGTGGCCAGTTATGCCAGAACTTAAGAATGAATCCTAGAGGAATGTTTGATGTGCCACTAACATTACTTCAGTACTTTTACTGTTACTTCCCAAAGATTGGGGCATTGACTCGTGTTGTCATGGGGAGGGATACAGGGTAAGCCTGCCTGCTGTGGGTGGGGTGGCTGTGATTGGACAATACTGTTATGAGAAGACGTTGGTGATAGTTGCCAGTCACGTTCCACCATTATCAGTCAAATTAATACTTCTCAGCCTTCCCTCTCCCGTTTTTCTTTGCCTGTCTTAATAATTTCTACCCATCCATTCCCAGGCAACTCAATCTTTATTATGCTTCTCTTTGATGACTTTATTAGTGAATACTAAAAAAATCTATCTCCGTTTGGAAAGATAGAAGACATTTTTCTCTATTTCTATCACAAATAGTAGCTAAATTTCTGAACTTTACATAAAATAAGCCCCCCTCGACCCCTGAAAAGAAGATCTCAATGATGAAGAAAGACGCTCAGGTCGGGGGACTATGAATGCAAGGAATGAAGCTTGGGTTTTTGCTCAGTTTCATGTAGCCCACACTTCACGGTGAGGAAGCCAGGAAATGCTAACGGATGCAGAAAATTAAGTCTAAACAAAATTCCACTTTTTTCTTCTCAAAGTACAGGAGACAACAACAGTTCAATTTCAAACAAACACCACAGGAAAAAAAAAAAAAAAAACCCTGCACCCTCCCTCTCCCCCATGTCAGAATAAACCCAGTGGAAATCTGAACTTCCAGCCTGGCCCAGTCTAAAATTACCTTTCCCCATCCTCTCCTGCTAGGGTGGAGCAAAGAAGGCTGAATAAGGATTGGGGGCATTTATCTCCACCAAGTCACTCAATAAATATCAGTAGACACACACCGGGAGTCTGGACTGTGCCCGCAAGCTGTGATGATAAAGGATTCCTTACTCAAAATTCAATAGCGTCAAATGAGGCCTAGTAGAGAGCCAAAACTTTCACCACTATCCAGACGTAGAGGTTGCTCCTACCCTTATCCCATAATTTCCACGGAGACCACTCAGAAGCCATACCAAGGATGCCTGCCAGGAAGGTATCAGGATGGGGGGGGGGCAGGGCAGAATTCTCATCTCCTCCAGAAGTAAGGAATAGCACCTCAACAATCCACCCAGCTGCCATGGCATCAGCAGAGGCCTGGTGAGGAAACTGGATTTCTACCCTCTCCTTGATATGAAAAAGTATTGCCATGTTCCTTGTCAGAATCAGAGGTGGTGTGCCACCTTATTGTAAGGTTCAGCTTCATAGCATAATTCTCAAAATGTCCAAGATACAATCACAAATCACTTATCATACCAAAATCTCAACATAAGTGAGAAAAAAAAATCTCAACATAAGTGAGAAAAAAAAATCTCAACATAAGTGAGAAAAAACTATCACTAAATGCCAACATCAAGATGGCACAGGTGTTGGAATTATCAAAGAACTTAAAGATCATTCTTTTTTTTTTTTTAATTTTGTTAAAGATTTATTTATTTGTGCAGACAGAACTGGTGTACAGGCCAGAGGTGCAGGGGCGGTGAGAGGATTCACCAGAGACAGAGTGGGGAGCAGAACAGGCAGATCGATAAAGCACACTACTGAGGGGAGCAGCGGGTGGGTCAGGAGAGGTCTGCCACGCCATATGGTCACCTCTGGGACAGGTGGGGATTGAACTCATGCTGAAGAGGCTTTAGCTTCTCAGTGCTGTGCTTTAACCCACTGTGCCACCAGGGAGGGCCACAATCACTATTTTTTATCAAAACAGTTATAACAGTTGGTTTCTCAAAAACTAGAGCAGCTCATTTAAAGTAGATCTATTTAAAATTCACATTTAATGGAATGTATGGATGAAAATCCTTGCTCAGCATTGACAACCATAAAGTAATTAATGGCAGCAACTAATTGCAGTATTTTTTTTTTTACAAAATAAGACTGTAATATAGATTTAAAAATTAAGAAGCTAGGTAATAAAATAACCTAAAATAATAAAATGTTTGGCTTTATCCACACAAAATGTTATCAAATCATTGGCATACAGTGAGTAAGGACTGAGATTTAGGCTACTGGGTTGGATGACACTGAGTTATAGATTGAGATTCACTTGTTTACAAATATTAATTCCATGTTTCCCTTCCACACCCTGCACATAGATCCCATAATCACTGACAACTGTGTTCCTATTTAGTTGTTTATACATTCTAGATTTTTCAAATATTGCCAACATAATTACAAATATTATTTGTGACAATGGAACATAGTGAGGGGTCTCCAGAGAAACAGAACCAATAGGAGAAAGACATAATGAGATTTATTAGGAGGAATTAGCTCACTTGACCATGGGGTCTGAGAAGCACCATGATCAGCTGTCTGCAAACCAGAGACCCAGCAACCAGGTCATGTGGTTCAGTCAGGTCTACAGGCCTGAGAACCAGGGGATGTGATGTGAGTTCCAGTCCAGCAGGAGGCGGAAGGGGTAAGTCCTCCCTTCCTCCGCCTAACTGTTCTGCTCAGAGCCTTGGGCTGGATGATACCCCACACTAGGAGTCAGAGCCTGCTTTATTGAGCCCAGCCAATGCTAATGTCATCCAGAACCACTTCCACAAACACAACCAGAAATGTTTAGCCAAAAATCTGGGCACCCCATGTTCAGTCAACTTGTCCCACATCAGAGTTAATGTTTAATAATTACTTTCATACCTGTTCTGAACATCCTTCCTTGAAGAATTCTCGGCATCCACTGCTGGTGGGAATGCAAACTAGTACAACCACTATGGAAAACTGTTTAGAGGTTCCTCAAACTGCTTAACATGGAGCTTCCCTACAACCCAGCAATCCCACTCCTAGGTATCTACCCAAAAGACACAAAAACACTGATTGAAAAAGATATCTTGTACCCCCATTTTATTGCTGCTTTATTTACAATTGGAAAAACATGGAAGCAGCCCAAATGCCCAAAAGTAGATGACTGGATTAAAAAGATGTGGTACATATATACAATGGAATATTACTCAGCAACCAAAAAAAAAAAAACACATGTCTTTTGCAGCAACTTGGATGGAGCTGGAAAAGATCATGCTTAGTGAGATAAGCCAGAAAGAAAAAGAAAAGTAACGGATAGTTTCGCTCATAGCAGGAGTATAATGGACCAGGTGAGAAAATAATAAGAATAATGAACAGCCATATACCAGAGACATTTTGTGGGGTGAAGTGGGAAATGGGATCAAAAACGGGGGGACTATGGTGATGTGCACGGGACTATGGTGATGGCACACGGGTGACTCGGTGATGGGAAACCCATGGGGATTACAACTGAGATGAAAAAAAATGTACAAAATGATGTAAAAATAAACAATTATAAAAAAAAAAAAAGAAAGAATTCTTGGCATCTAATTCCTTGGAAAGCAAACCCAAATTCATCTTAATAAATTTGACAGATTTTTAAGAAACCATTGCAAATAGTGTTTCTCTCTCTCTTTTATAGTAAAATTTTATCAGGTCCTTTTTTTATGATTCAGAAGCAAGACAGGCTTTTTTATTTTTTTTTAATAGAATTCTTTTCCCTCTGAGATAAGACAATAAAAGTTCTTGTAAACCTCTTCACTCTTAAAAGCAAGAGTTGGCAGACCCCACAGTATCAAAACTAGTATTAAAACCACTAGGTATCTTCAGCTGCATGCTCATTTGTATTGACATGGTATCTTTCAACTGTTTTAATCTCAAGAGAAAAAAATATCGTGGATGACTATCTTTTCCATTTAAACAACAGCAAAAGGATAAATGTTTCATTTTCCATTTTTACTTGCTTTACTCAGAGGTTTTTGCATTTTAGGAATGTTTCCTATTGGGAGCAAAAAAAAAGGAAGGATATTCAATCTGAATATAAGATAAATGGAGGGAGAGACAGAGAGAGAGAGAGAGAAGATGCAAAGGAAGGGATGTGGGGGTGGGGAGTCTCCTATGAGGTGGTGCTAACATGGAACCACAGCTGTAAGGACTTGCTCCTTGTCTTATAAATCAAACAACCACATCTTACTGTGGATAAGAATTCTTGGAAATGGCCCAAAACACAGAAAATGGAACTTTCCTACCCTGGACTGTGTTGCATTGCAACGCATCTGAGGTAGAGCACACTGATTATAACTCTTTCAAGATTAGTAAAGCACAAAAATGTAGGAAGCAGAAAATTACTTGCCAGCAAAATGAAACCAGTACTTATAGTAATTAGGAGATGAGGAGTTTGGGGGAATTAGTTTAAGGAAGAAGGGAATCCACGCTACTTGATTAGATAGCAAGTTTTTTATAGAAACTTGACGAAAACAGTATGTGCTAAGCAGACCACGTTGTACACTGGCATCTGAAATAGCTGCCCTTTCAGATCACGTTCAGCTGTTGATCTGAGATGCACATACTTTAGTTTTACACGCGTGCAATTTTCCTTTTTGCTTAAAATACAATTGGTTGTGTATGATTAGAAACAAAGTAATGATATCTGGAAATTCAAACTTCTCTAAATTAAATGTGAGATACGGTTAAGGCTTATGTTAGGTAAACTCTAAAAATCTTAGTCCAAAATAAGTTCAACAGTATAATGCAGTCTTTCTAATTTTCTGGATTGGGTTGTATTTCTGTGTAATCCTCTGGCAAATACCGAACTCTTGCTCCAATTTAGTTCTTCTCTAATTGGTTTTGCAGTCACTATAAAACAAACTCTGAACAAAGAATTCCAAACTTCACAAGGGCCGTATGAAAGGTCAGGATATCTGGAGAAATCTCTGAGGATAGCCACAGCTGGGAAGGAGTTCGTTTTCCTCTAGATGAAATCTGAGTATGTTACTTTTAGTGAACTCCACTAATCACAGAGAATCTATAGACTGTAAATTCAACCACCTGTTGGGCTTTGTCATGTCACTTCAACAGCTTTTAAGAATCATTTCTGCAAGCAGTATTGGAGAAATGTTATGGGAGTTAAGTGGCATTTAAAAAAAAAAAAACAGAATCCTTCTGGAAGAGCTTCTACATTTTAATTTACAGTTTACAATGTGTTGTACATGCAAACTCAGCTGATGGTCTGTTTATTCCCATCTGATCATGTTGGATAGTACACAATTCCATGTCTTCGATGATTCAGCAGCATACAAATGTCAATTTGGCCCTAACCATATAATACAATCTGAACCCAAAATTAAGAAACCACAGATTTTTCCCCTTAGGGAACGGATTGTTTGTAGACAGGCTGTGTCTTTTATAAGAAAATTATTTTCCAATGGAGCATTTTCATCAGCTAAACCTGAGAATTCCCGTATTTTCACTGCATAAATGTACCTAAGTATATCAAGGGAATATTCCAAAAACTGAATACTATTTTCTTGCATTTAAACAGCTATGAGAAGCCCTATATGAAAATCTATTCAAGGACTAATTTTTCTCTTTGTATCAAACAGTGGAGTCTTTCCAAAAACTCCTTGCTTTCACTTAGGAAAAAGAAAGCAGTCTCACTTTGTGCCAGTTACCAATTACCTCTCACCTCTAAATCACGCTCTATGGTCAGACTTACCGTACTAGAGCTGGATCCCAGATGTGTTATTTTGTCAGGTAACACAGCCTCAAGTATTGTCAGCGGAAGGCCCCACGGAGTACCCTTGGGAAGAGGAGTGGTCCCAGAGTGCTTTGCTTCGCTTGTCCTGTGGTCACATGACCCTGCTGTGCATGGGGCTCCTACGGGTCCTCATTCCCCCCACTGGGTTATGCTGACTGGCAACTGCCCGTGGCAACTTCCTCTCACACTTTAGAGGGCAGGTTCTCAGCACGTCTCTTCCTCAGGTATCTCCCTACTCATTGAATGTCATGATATAACTCTTCCCTATGGACAGTTTTCCAATCACCCAGGAGGAGGCTTTCTGGCAATTTCTGCTGGCAGTGGACATCAGAGAACATAGACCATCACCATCCAGTGCACTGTGGCCCAGGCCCTCTGTTGGAGGGGAGAAAAAACTTCCAGATTGCTTCTTTCTTTGACACAGAAGTAATGGCTTCTCTCTATTTCTGCTCTTTCTCTATTTAGTTCTTTTTTTTTTTTTAAATAGGTAATCTATACAGGTTATAGTTAATCCTACTATTAAACTTTGTTTAAAATTTGATGTGATTCCTGTCTCCTGCAATCACTCGGAATGTTATTTACCTTCCTATAGTTCCAAATTCAATAGTAATTTGCAATACAGATTCATTTCTTTCAAAAAATCATGATATAATAATGTAGGGAAGCTTAACTACTATCTTAACAAAATAATACTTCCAAATTTTCTTTAAGTCAAGATTATTTAAAATGTATCTACTTATTGACAACATAAAAATACTATCAGATGTTTTATATCTGCTGTTGGAAAGAAAATTGCTTTAGTGAAAAAAC
>NW_004567104.1:61882204-61915101 GCF_000260355.1 Condylura cristata | reverse complement strand
GCTCCCCGCTCTGTCTCTGGTGACTCCTCTCACCCTCCGCATTTCTGGCCTGTACCCCAGTTCTGTACGAATAAATAAATAAATCTTTTTTAAAAAAAATGACTACGAATAGTAATGAGCTTCAGACACACTCTGTCCTGAAATCTCTCTGTTCAAAATTCAAGTCCTGCAAGGTAAGCCCAATTTCTCGACTTAGATTCCATGCCCATTATTTGCTTAGAAGAGCGAGCTCTGTGATTGTCAGCGTCACTAAAATGGCCTATGTTCCGACCACGAATTAACTCAATGGAAATCAGTGTGACTACCTAAAATAGGGTGAAAGGGTGCTGCAAGGAAGCTCAAAAATCTTCCATTACATATACTGAGATAGGCCAACACTCTCATTCCTTGAGAACCACCGATAACAGCAAGCGATAGATGAAAAACACTCCAACAGTAATTGACTGGGAGGGTTGAAAGTCTGATAAACTTGGTCTCCTGTAGGCTCTCTGTATTTTAAAATAGGAACAAGGCCACCCCAAAGCATACTGAAGAGACAGACCTAATATTCATGGTCCCTAATGATTTCCCATGATGACTGACTATCCAACTTGGTCCCATTATACCCAAAATATCATAGGTGATAAAGGGGCAGCTGCTACTATAATGTTCTCCACCAAGAAGGAAGAAGGTGGTCTGGTTTCTGGGTAACTTCTTTCACTTTCTTCAGGATCCACTTGTGAAAGATGCTCAAATGATCATGAGTTGTACTTATGTGAGTGTATTAATTTCCTACCTTATACAAGCATATTTAGTTTCTTGTGGCTACTATATCAGATTATCACAAATTTTGGGGATTCCAACAACAGGAATTTATTCTCTCACATTTCTGCAGGCCAGAAGTACAATGTCAGTTTCCCTGGGCTGGCTTCTAAGTGTTGGCCTGGCTGAGATCTTGCAGAGGCTCTGCTGGAGAACCCACCCCTGTTGGTGGCTGCAGGAATTCCTTCCCTGAAACCACTTCACTCCAATCTCTACATTCCTCTTTGCATGCCCTTCTGCTTTCTGTCTTCTTGTCTCTAAGTCTTAAATTTTAAAATTATATACATATAATATCATCCACCTCTAATAATCATACTGTGACTGCATTTAAAACTCAGATAATGCTAAAGTTCTACAATATCAAGATCCTTCAACACACTTCTAAAACACTTTTCTTTTAAAGTTCACAGAGGGCCCTCTCTGGTGGTGCAGAGGGTAAACAAGCACTAAGAAGCTGAAGCCACTTTAGCACGAGTTCAATCTCCGCTGTGGAGGAGACCCACACGGTGCAGCAGACCTCTCCTGACTCGCCCACTGCTTCCCTCAGCAGTGTACTTTGTCAGTTGGCCTGTTCTGCTCCCCACTCTGTCTCTGGTGAAACCTCTCACTGCCCCTGCACCTCTGGCCTATACCCCAGTTCTGTATGCATAAATACTTTTTTTTTTTTTTTAAAGTTCACATTGAGATGGTCTAGGACCTAATAGCTTTGGATGAACAATTTTCAGCTTTTCATACAAAGAGCTTTGACTTTTTTTGAATATAATGTTTGAATGATTTTAAGCTCTTTTCCTGGGAGAGAAGGTAAATGCTTTATGCCTGGAAAGTAAGGGATGAATTCTGACACAGCTGACTCAGAAACATCTAGATGTTGCCATGTTACTAGTGCCTGTCAAGGAAAAGTGAGTGGAAGTTGATTTATGTGCCTCATCCTGGACAAAGAAACAAGGACCTAGTTTGTCTTTGCCTCCAAATCATCCCTTTTCTCTTCTGCTAGCTGCACTGATATATTAGGAGGGGAATAACTAAGATATAGGGGGAAGAAGAACCTAATCCCTCAATGATTGTGCAGAGGAAAGACATTTGTTAATATATCCCAAACATGAACAAGACAAAGAAACACATCTGATAATATTGTAATGGAAATGTAAGCACCTACAAATTAAGATATTAAAAATATCAAAGAGAAAAGACAGATCACTTAATTAATTGATGATAGGTAAATGATAGAAATTTCAACAGTAACAGGGGAAGCCAGAGATGGTGGAAAGATCTTAAAGCAATGAAAGAAAACTTTATATTATTAATAATATTATCTAATTTTGAAAACTAAAAAAAAAAAACCCACAACTAAGCTACTTGGTAGCCAGAACATGTGAATTATAGTTGTATTTGAACCAATTGCCAATAGTTAAATTTGTGTATTCATTCTGAAATTAGATTCTCAGTTTGCAGCAAAGACTTGACAGAGGACAATTCAAAGAATAACTGAAAAAAATTATTGTTTCTTTGGTCATTGTTACAAAATTCTTTTATTTTAATTCAATGAGCTAATTAAGCAATTGGCAGACAAGTTATGACAAGGACAGACTGGGAGGAATGTGCTATCTTATGGCTATTATTTGGCCATACATTGTTTCCTTTGAGGTTTTTTTCAAGCTAAGAGATCCTTCATGAGAATCCCTACTCAAATAGTCCAGGTAGTCACAATAACCTCATGTAATAGTCTGCGCAGGGTTCAGCATACAGCAGTTGTTCTTGTCTGTCGGATGGCAAACTAGGCTCTTTCTGCTCAGTAGGGCCTGGTGTTAACCTTGATCATATATCGAATATGTTTACAGTCTATTAATTCAGAAGACCACAAGCCTTGGCATCTACATCAAATGTCTCTTGTTTAAATCCACATGTTTATCAGTATCAACTTTTTCAAAACTGGAGATGAGCCAAACAGAAGTTTTCCATGAACGATGGAGAAATGTCTTATCACTGGATTCCTCTCTCAGGACACAATTGTAAAACGGGGACATTAATACAAGAAGTCCCCAGAGTGTGAGTAGGAGGAAGCATGTTCAGGTGAGGACGACACCCTCAGGGGATGTGGAGCTGTGTGTAAAGTGAGTACTATCTCATGGCTTTCAGCTTAAAGTTTGTTGTAATCTTCGAAGTCATAGGAAGGTAGTGGCAACTTGCCAAAAAGCACACTTTGTTTCTGGCTGAAGTCTAGAAAATAGCGCTGAAGTGAGGAAAAGAGCCTGACAGGGAAAAAACCAATATCCGTATCAAGACCCTGAACAGACTCAAGATGCCCCCTCAAATAGCTTTCTCCATAAATTCCAGTCATTTCAGCCTCTGTGAATTTGTATCTCTATCTGCTCAGTTCAGCTTTCCACCATTTTCTGCTTGGGTCCCTTTCTATAAGAAATTAAGTTTTTCTTAGGTCTTTGGAGCAGCCCTGCCTTTGTGTGTGACCTGTTAGCTCTTCTGGAATGCGTTAGGACTTTAAAATAGCCTGTGGGGACATTGTATTCTCCAAACTCTTCTTTTATGGACTCCTGTTTGCCACCAACAGATATTGCCACCTCAGGCAGCCAGCTGAATGTTTAAAAACATGCCACTGACTGTTTTGCAAAATGCTTGGGCATAGGACTTTTTCTACTGGGCAAGTTCTGCATTGGTTCAAACACACACAGTTTGGGAACTGGTTTTGTCCAGGGAGCTGAGAAATCGCCAAAGTAGTAATACCTAGTGACTTTTATGAAGAGCTCCAAATCCACTGTCACACTGTCACCTTCAGTGACACCTAAGTTGCTGATGGCCAAGATTACCAGAGAACCAAGAGAGGAGATGGGGAGGGGGCAACTTTAAATGCCTCAGAGCTAACTCTTCTTACCAATATTGTCATTTTTTTTCTGAATAAACATTCCTCAAATTTTCATAAGTCTTTGCTTAATTTCGAGTCTAAAATGTATTTCTGAGAATTCTTCCCATGATATTCATTGTTTTTATGGAGGAACCTATTTTTAGAGGTTTTTTACCTTGCCATTCCACTTGGTGCTTCTTCTCTCATGAGTTTACTTTTTAATGTTTTGCATCTTTCCTACATCTCTAGCTGCCCTTTGAAATATTATAACTTACCACTTAATTCCTTGAATTTATTTATCACACTTAAAGTCTATCATCAGGAAGCTCCCACCTGTATTTTTTTTTTTAAAAGACAACCCCTTGTGCCACTAGGGAGGGCGCCCACTCTTGTCATTTTAATTCAGACATGTCTCTCATACTAGTTATTGTAGCATTTGTATGTGTGTGATTCTGTTTGTTTGAGTGCAGGATATCACATGTGAAGTCTGAAGAGACCATATCAGACTCTGGTTGTACATCCTGACCCACAGAAAATTGACTTTCCTTTCAGGCAGACAGCTCATCCAGGAGCACCCGTCTGTGTGAGAATATGGCTCCTGAGGGTGCAAGGCAGGTTTTCTCAAGAGCTCTCCCCATATGTGGGTCCTGGACTCTGTCCGTCACCCCTGAGAACCAGGAGTCAGCCTAAAGCATCCCTCAGCTTCCCTCTTTAGGAATTACAAATGCCTGGATGAGAAAAATAGCACCTGATTCTGGGACTTATCTACTGGGGTCCCATTCTTTCTTGGATTCTGACCTCCGCATATCTTCAGTCCTCTTACTTAAGCACTTCTCCACTGCTGTCAAATATATACAATATGCATTTGTATTTGTTTTTGTGCAGCTTGAAACGACAACAATCAGTAATGTTGCTCTAAGGAAGTGATAAGAACATTTTGAAAAGCAAAAGAGATGAAATTTTGTTCTTGAACTTGGTTCTCTGGATCTACTTTGAGGAGCTGTTTTTGCTTTGTTTTATCTCAAAGAAGAGTCATTTCCCATCAGAGTTTATGTAATTTAAAGAAGGACATGTTGATCTAGAATACCTTGATTCTCACATCCGGGTGCTTCCTGACAGTGTCCAATCTCAAACTCTGTCTCAGAGGCTGCCTCAGCTTCTGTGTGTCATGCTTGAATGTGCATTACACAGTTTGTTTCATTTGTAAACAACAGAAAGATTCAAGAATAGCTGTCCCAAAGGAAGAGGCCAAAAGGAACATGCAAGAATCAACTGATGTATTTGCTTGCTGAAACTATCATAATAGCTTTCCACTGACTTAAGCAATGCAAATTTATTTTCTCATAATTTTGAAGGATGAGGCTCTGAGAGGAAGAAGGAGTGGTGGGTGAGAGGATTCACCAGAGACAGGGCAGGGAGCAGAACAGGCAGGTTGACAGAAGTACACTGTTGATGGGAGCAGGTGAGACAGGGGAGGTCTGCTGAACCATGTGTGTCCGCTCCCTGGCCGGGGATTGAACTGGTGCTGCAGTGGCTGCAGACAGCTTCATAGTGTTGTGCTTTTACCCCTTGTGTTAAATCACCTCTCCATAAGAATTTTAAAGGAACATGATTTGAACCCATATAGTAGGAAAAAAAAATGTTGGCTTTCAGAGGGAAATACTATTTCTATACATTGGAGACTATTGAAATTTAGGCTCAACTGTGAGAGCTACTGCACAGCCTCAGGAAATGGTTCTTGAAACCACTATACTCTGATAAAAAGAAGAGACACATTTCCTAGGGAGTGTCAATGGCATCTTATTGTTCAAAGCCCCTGAGACAGTCATACTCTGACCTTCGAAAAACCTGGGTGTTCAATAGTTCCTCGAATGTAATAAGAGCTCTAATTTTCTTTAAACTTTTAAAGTTAATATTAAAGTTAACTATTAATTTTCAAAACACAATAGAAAATAGTAAGTTAGTAGGCTTTAAAAGAAATGGTACTTTTTTAAAAAGAATTCACATCATTCTATTAAAGACCAGCCCCATAGGGAACATAAATCCTCAATTTCTTGATCACTAAATACCAAAAGCACTAAATTCCCCAAGTAACAAATCTTACATTGCAGATATCTCTCTGGAGTAGATGAGGATGGCAACTTATATAGTAGCACATTTACTCTACATATATTTACCAAAAATCTACTATGTAATTCTGTGTAGCTTAAAACAGATACGTGCATAAAGAAGTAAAAATGAACCACTTAATGTCAGGGTCCTTTCCTCTGATGAGCTAGAGAGACACTGAACACACCGGTTGTGAGGAGAGACCTGCGGTCTCTCAACTGGGAACCACTGCTGAGGCACACAGAAGGGTTACAGCCACATGTGAGGGAGATCAAGGCTACACCGAATTCAGCTAGACAGAGCTGTATTTCTAGCATGACTGATCATTTATGACGCAGATAGTTCAAAAGAGTAGCCAGAAGTAGAAAACACCTTGTGTGATAAATAAAGTTTATCATGATTATGACAGGTTCTGCTCTCATATTTGACTTCCAAGACAGGAAGATTCTTTGTTCATTCCTAGGATATGACAGTAAGAAATGGTCTTAGTAAATTTTGCGGGAACTATTTTGGCTATCTTATTCTTTTGACTGGTTGTGTCATTCTGTATAACTTCAGAGAATAAAGTAAAACACTGTCATTAGGTGCACACTTGCTCCTTAAAAATGTGAATTGAAGAAATACATCAGAATAATTAAATCATCTTAGAAGAAACTTCTAAAATGAAGTACATAGATTTGAACAGTATACAGCTTGTTTTCTTCTTTTTCCTATTAAAAAAAATCCTATTCCCTAAATACAGTATTATGACACCACCTACTGGGAATTTAGAAGACAACAGTCATTTTTATTTCATTGTAACTATCTCTTCTTCAACTACAACATTTTTTAGAATATCTATAAAGTGATTAAAACAATGTACAACATTCTTGATGAAGACAAAGAAATTGGGGAAAATATTAGTAAATTTCAGGCTGCAGGATTATTTTTCCTTGATATTTGCAGTACTATTAACCAAGATAGTCTTTCATAAATGAAGTAGTTTTGATTAGTGAAACTGATAATCCACTTTGGCATTAACCAAAACACCAATATTTAACCTAGAATGAGAAATAATTATACGATGAATTTGGTTCTGCTTTTCCATCAGTATACTTGAGAAGCCTGTGAATCTAATTGGCATAGAATGTGTGGCGTGGACGGGGTTCTCCAGAGGCTCCACAGGCAGAGTTGGCTTCAGAGGAGAGACCGCCTGGGGAGGTGACAGGGAAAGCCAGGCTGGGGTGGAGAGGACAACAGTACTGGTCGGCCACATCCCATCCAGCAGGGACCCCTGAGACAGGAATTGACCAGAATGACCTGAACTGTATTCTGTGTATTTGTGGGACCACAGGAAGAACAGCCCTTGAATAAAACAGCTCTCTGCACTGAAGCAGACCTCCAAAACCATGCCAGCAAGGAGTGTCCCCTGAAAGGGATCTGGCCAGCGTCTTTCTGCGTCCACTTCCCCATGGGATTAAAAAGGAATTCTAAAGGTAGTTTGTTTTTTATAGAATTGGGCCAGAAATACAGGGGGTGAGAAGACTCACCAAAGTGGGGAACAGAACAGACAGACTGACAAGTACACTGCTGAGGGGAGCAGCGGGCAGGTCAGGAGAGGTCTGCCTCCATGTAGGTCACCTCCGGGGCGGGGATAGAGCTCAGGTCATAGCGCTGCATCTTGCCCTAAGGCCACCAGGGAGGCCCTCTCAACATACTCTGAAGTCGGATTTATTGGAGGATTGATCAATCTATAATGCAATTTCAATTCCTCTGCCTTCCAAAAATTCTTTCCCTACATATAACTGACATAAAAGAGGCAAATTTGGCCCTCCCTGGGGTGCAGCGGGTTAAAACACAGCACTAAGAAGCTAAAGCCACTTCCCCATGACTTGTATTCCCGCAAGCCCTGGAGGTGACCACAAGGCATGGCAGACCTCTCCTGACCCTCAGCACTCCCTCAGCAGTGTACTTTGTAGATCTGCCTGTTCTGCTCCCCACTCTGTCTCTGGTGAAGCCTCTCGCTGCCCATGAGCCTCTGACCTGTACCCCAGTTATGTATGCATAAATAAATAAATCTTTAAAAAAAAGAGGCAAATTCTTCTCCAGTACCAACATCTTCAAAGATCCTTTTTGCTGATTCCTGCCAGTGTTTATACTTATCTCTTCATCATGATTTAAAAAAAGAAAATCAATTCAAATGTCGTGCTCCACAGGACCAACACTTTTCTTTTCCTTTTTTACTGTGATATAAGTTACATGACCCATAAAGGACATTAAATTTTTCTGCCAGGTTCCTGCTGTCACTACCAGCCGGGAGCCAATTCACATGAGAAAGTTCTCATCTTAAGAATTTTCAGGTCATGTACATATCAGTTCTAGCCTCTAACCCATACACCCCACTATGCAGTTTGTGGTTGTAAATTGCTTCTTCCATTCAGAGGAAAGGTTGTAAACAAGTTTCTTTACCATGTTCCTTGAGGTAAAATTTTTGCTGTTCGGTGTGGCAGACCTTTCCTGACCTGCCCGCTACTCCCTTCAGCAGTGTATTTCAGTATATCTGCCTATCCTGCTCTCCACTGTCTCTGGTGAGTCCTCTCACCTCTGCATCTCTGGCCTGTACCCCAATGCGTATGCACATTAAATAAATATTTTAATTAAAATTTTATTTTGCTGTTCATTTTGCTTGGACTTTGTGTTTTACCCCCTGCTGTCTGGCCTGAATTAAGTTTTATGGGCCCAAAGATATAATTGATGGTGGAAGCAGCAGCTTTTATAAAATATATATATATATAATTATGTAAGAAAGTTAATATTTACTTAGAGTTGGGAAAGAGAAAAATTAGAAAAATATAGCAAATACCAAAAAATATTAAATTCCATCACATCAATAATATTTTTTCTGACCTTTTGGCTGCATTTCTTCATATGTTAACAATTTTGTAATGTTTTTTGAGGGTAGACTAGAAAAGTGATTCAGTCTTCCTTCCTGGCAGTTAATCAAAATGGATTTAGCCTTTTTGATTCTTGGCCATTGAGAATATTCTCCACCTTCTTCCCTGCATAAGGGATACATTACAACTATTTAACATTTTATCCAATATTATATCTTGTTAAAGGGAGTATTTTACTGCATGGTCAGCCAAGTAACTGGCTTCAACTAAATTCTTGAAGCTATTCCAATGTAATTCCAGAAATGATTCTTTCAAGATAACCTAACATTCTGTCTTCATTTTACAAAGAAGTACTTAATGTAAATATTCACTTTTTCCTACTTGTACAAAATTCCTCTATCTTGACCTTACAAATGCCAGATTTTCCTATTTCATCTGACATTCTTCATTATTTCCATTGCTGGGTTTGCCGTCAATGTAGACCTTTTAATGCTCTTGTGAATTCAGCCCTGAACCCTCCTCTCTTCTCTCTTCATGAGCTTATATTTTATGAATTCCCTTGATGTTAAGTGCATTTCATAGCTGATGATTCTCAAGCTTAAATCTCGAGAGGACAATTCTGCTCTAAGCTCCAGACTTACAACTCTAAATGAGAAAATAGATAGATATAGAGAAAATAATAAAACATCAACTCAAAAATTTGGGACCAAATCCAGAAGTTCCTATTCAGTCATACATCTTTTGTCAGTTCTAGACTTGACCGTCATCCTGATTTATTTGGTAATTCTTGTTTATTTTTACCGTTCACGAGTGTGTCCCTGGGCTTATTTGAATATCAGATAAGTTGGATTATGTTATTCATGAATTTGTCTTGCTTCTTTCACTCAGTACAGTTTATGAGATTCATCCATGCTGACATATGCAGTTGCCACTTGGCCCTTTACATGGCTGTGTCATATTACATTATATTGCTATATTTCAATTTATCAGGTAATTATTGAAAGGTATTTTAATTGCTTCCAGTTTTTGTTAGTTTGAGAAAATTAGAAAATGTATGTGTAAAGTGATACACATGTACTTAAACCTCTGAGAAAAACACTAGGAATTGTTGAATAATGTTCTCATAACTCCTTATGTTTGAAAATCATGTACTATTTACAATATGAGTGTTCTTATTAGACACATTGTACAATATTTGGCAATACCAAACGTTCATTTTTGTTTCAAGATTTATTTATTTATGCATACAGAAATGGGGTACAAGCCAGAAGTGTGGGGAGTGACACACACAGAGTAGGGAAGAGAACAAACAGATTGACTGAAACACACTGCTGAGGAGAGCAGTGGGTGAGACAGGAGAGGTCTGCCACACCATGTGGGTCACCTTCCAGGCAGGGAATTGAACTGATGTTTCATTTGCTGTAGATAGCTTCATAGTGCTGTGCTTTAACCTCTTGCGCTACCAGGGAGGGACCTTTTTGCTAATCATGTGAAACATAATTTTCAATGTGCTCACTTGGAATTTCTGTCTCCAATCGGACTAGATTAATATTACCTGTTGTAAAAAAGTAACCAGTGGATCACACTGGCAAAATTGATTTAAATTGCCACTTGAAATTGTGATTAAATGCCTATAAAAAGTATTTACTGCATATTTTTTGAGAATATTGAAGTATAAAGGAATTATTAGCTGTTTATAGTGTATTGAGGTATATGAAGAAAGTAATGAGTATGAGAGTTCATTCCCTTCTCAAAGTCTGGGAAAGAGAAAAAAAAAGCATCTGCAACTGCCCTAAAAATAATTCTTGCCTCCAGTAGCCATAAGGTTGTTTCTGAAACCACATTATGAATCAAATTCTGTGGGTGGCTAAATTAAGATGAAAATTGAGTTTGCAGTATTACATGATCTCTTATGTTATAGTTAGGTCATTGATTTGGAATATGACACAAACTAGAAAGGGTCAGTTCCTAGTAAAATTGAAGAACTTCAACCTCAACATTCCATCAAAAATTGTCCATAAGCACATCCTTCCTTCCCTGTGAGGTTAAATTTCCATTCTCTGATAAAATGTAATGGCCTCATCTGAGGGAGCTATGCTACTAGGAACTGATGATCCTCTTCAAAATTTACTTTTTTCATTGCATATAGGTCTATATTCAGATTAAGGACTCCAGGTTAAAATACAGAGCATGACCCAAGAGGAGATACTGCACCACCAAAAGTAATTTATATTCTGTCAAACTTTACATTGATGAGACCTGAGGGTTATATGAAAGAATAGATATTTGCTCAAGGTAAAGGAGCATTATGTCGGATTTGGAAGATGCATTGAAATAGAAACAATAAGCAGACTATGGAATTAATCACTGAATTTAATGGCTCATAGTGGCTCAATAATTTTCTTGCTAGTGGGCTGAAACTGACTGAAGGAAGTGAAGATGCCAGCACTCACTTGGTATAATGTATATGGAGTTTAACCAAAGTAGGGTAGTTGCAACAATGGATTATATTTCTGAAGACGTACTCACTCACCTGTTTTGTCCACTGCAGGGTCCAGAAGATAATTCCTTTCAAAATCCTGGGAAACATATTGGCGATCACTGGTTATCTTGAAGAGCTCTGTGTACAGGAATTACAATGGGAACTGCTGCTCTCAAATTAGGTTTTCTGAATTCAATGGGAATGACAGGATCCCAGAGAGGGAGAGGTCATGTAGCATCATTGGACTGGAAAAGACAAGGTGGGCATGGTTACTTTAATGAGCAGCATGGCCAAGATAACTGGAATGGCTTGATCTTTGGCAATATCTGATGTCAGGGTGTCCTAAGGTGGAAAAGCCAAATACTCTCATTAAGAAGAAAAGCTGTAAACTGTTAAATGGAAGTTTGACTTAAATCTCCAGAATGCAGAATACTAGCTTTTCAACCAACTAAACAAAACTAAAGCTAGTGTTGGGCAACTAGAATGAAATGAAAGGGAGACATTCTCCTTGAGATAGTTCTCAGAATTATACACACTTCCAAGTCATAATTCCCTAAAAGGACCGTACCCATTTGCTAAGGAAATTGTGCTGGAAAAATGGTTGTATTAAGCATTTAAGGTCTGATGGGCCCGATTTCTGCACTTATCCTAACTCCTGGGCATATAGAATGTCATTGTGGTACACCACAAGTGCAGGAATTGATGCAAGTGAGATGACTGAGAGTTTTGAGTTAGACCTACTTGCAGATTTCAGACAGAAACCTCCTTTTATGTATATTTGTTGGCAACTCATTGGGGGAGTTTTAGGACACAGAGCCCCACCCCCACCCCACCGTTTATCTTTTTAAACTCTGCCACCTCCTCATATCCAACTAAACCTACTATAAGTTTCCCCAACATATTGTAGTTACCTATAGTTTGGCTCCTTTATCCACTGTTTTGTGATTTATGAGAAAGCCTTGTCACCTAGTTTGTTGAACACTGAGTTTGTCTTTATCCTTACTGTTTTATTAAAAAAAAAAAAAAACATGTGTACATCTCAGAAAATACATAATCATACCTGTGCTGTTAAGTTCACACTGCATGTATATTTACTTGCACATTACAAATACCTCCTCACAGTATGTTGTCTTATCTTTTTGCTGTTTAAAGGTTTCTTTTGATATACAGAACTTTAAATTTTTGGTTAAATTTACCCAAAAGTTTCCTTCCTCTTCCTTTTGTGTTAAGAAATCCACTGGTTAAAGAGATATGACTCTTTAGCAAGAACTTAGGTACTTTTGTACAATAGCATCTAAAAGATTTATAGCCTTTTGTGATTTAGACATAATGGAACAGCTGGTATGAGAATATATTTCTTGTCACTGAAATCATACAAATACATGAAGCAACTCTTTTCAGTAGTTGGACAATGAACAGTGCAAAATTGCAATACTTGAGGGCAGTGAAATACATCATGCAAGCTTTCTTAGAAACATTTTCAAAATGGAGTTAAGGTAAGTGCAACCCACACAAGGAGTAATTATCATGTTGGGTGAAACTTCCAGGACTATGAAGGAATAGTGAAGATCTAAAGAGTTATGATTGGAAGTTGACTACTTTGAAAATCATTCCTATTTTCAAAGTTATCACTTTTGGTCATTTCTAGTCCAAATCTTAATTTTATGTGGAAGCATAACAACATAATTTCCATAATTGTGCAAATAGTTATTTCATTTCTTTCCAGCTTCAGACTTGGGATTCAAGCATACCAAAAGAACAGGCAGAAAATACAATATTTTTGCTCACATAAATTTTATGCTATTTTAACATTTTATAATACAAATTCATCATAGTTTCAATTTCTAACATAAAATGTACTGAGATACTACCTGCCCAAACAAATTTTGTTAGGTCTTCAGTAACTTTTGAGTACAAAGTGGTACTGAGGCAAAAGAATATTTGTGACCTGCTGTTCTATAAAAATATTAAATTAAAAGGCCTCCTTTTGAAGGTGAGAAAGGATCACACACCATAAAAAATGATAAAACAGGTCTCCTAGGGTGAAAGACAAGTAACAATGGCAAAAACTCTACTAAGTAACATATGAATATAATAAAAGAATATACAATCTGTTTTGGAAAGATTCAATATTGTAAAGATGCCAAAATTTCTATGACAATCTGTGTAAGACTATAGAATCAAAATGCCAATAAAGTTTTTAATTGAAATATTATATCCTAAAGTTAATATGTAAAACAGAAAGGGAAATTATGTAAAAAAAAGAGCAATGTCTGTGTGTGTTGGGGAGTAACACTAAATATAAGAACATGTATATTATTGTACATGTATTATAAATTTTTTTAATCAATCTTAAAACTATAGTAACCAATTAGCAATGGTAGCTGAATAAAGATAAATGAACTGAATATCGTTTATAAATATCACATAAAATTTATTATCTAGTGGATCATACATTTTAGATCAGTAGGGAAAATAATTATTTTATAACTGTATTTGACAACTAGATAACCTTGGCAATAAATTTTGAATCTTTAGCTCACCCCTTAAATTAATAAAACTTTTGACTTCATTTAAGACTGACATAAAAACAATTATAAAAAATATCAGAAGAAAGCACGGGATTCTTTTAAATAACAGGAAAAACTGTAAATTTATCAAAGGCAGAAATTATCAAGCAGATTAACAGATCTGGTTACATAAAGTCATAAAATAATATTATAAGCAAAAACAAATGACAGAATGTAAAATATTTGCACTGCATGCAATAAAAGATTAGTGACTCCTAATATGAACTATCACAATTTACAGACATGAACAGCAAAAGAAAAAGTGCAAAAGGCCCAAGCTGTAATTTATATAAGAAATACAAACAGCATCAAAGTAGAAAATACAATTCCAAAAATAAAACAGCAATGCAGTGAACTCCTGGCTGTCACTGAACATGACTGAAGATGGAATCTGTGCGGAGTATCATGACGCAGACACTCATGCAGTAGAGGCAGCAGAGAAATCTGAAGAGCACTGGTAAAGGGCAGTTTGACAAGTGAGCTCAAAATTTAAAAATCTGTATACTGAGTAGTTCAGAAATTTATACATTCTAGGAATGTTGCACAAAGACAAAAGACATGAAAATATACAGACATAAATAGCAATTTATATAGTATGTCCATGAATAAATTATTTCTATACACAAATACCATATAGTAGTTAGAGAAGTAGATGTATACACTTCCTTGGAAATATCTAAATTTCTTGTATTTTAGAAATGTCTCGGTCATTTACAATCATGTATGTGTACACTCATACATGCATTTGATGCTGTCCAGCAGCATAAAATGTTAAAAGTGACAGAGTAGATAATTGCTTTTGTCCCCAGATTTTGTTTTATACACGTGGAATGATGCACAAACTATGATTGTGGGAAACAATAGATGGACATGAATTCATATTAATGCATATCCTCCCACCACTAATTGAAAAATAAATATCATTTAAAAAATCTCATTGTAGTTTAAAGAACACTAAGGTTTCAATCAGAACTAGTGCAATTTGAGGTTCCAGATGGTATATACTATGTATATATGCCAGTTAAATACTATAGTACATAGTATTTAATAAACCTGAAGATTGAGTTTTAGGGATTAACATCTTTGGATAAAAAAGATTCTAGGAGAAATGAGTGCTTTCATTCTTTATTGTGTCTTAATTTAACCTCCACACTTCATCATCTGCTCTGTGATGCTGAGACGGGACTCTGCAAAATACTTTTTTCTAGTCTCTCTCATGGCATCCTCCCTATAGGAACCTACCATTATAAAATGTTAAAGCTAAAAGAAAACAATATTCACTTGTCTTTGCTTGCAAACCACACCAGTGCTGATCTCACTATGATAACTGATTCCTATGGAAAGTAGTCTTCAGCTACTTTCAGAATTTCTAAAGCTATCTTCACTGTATTCCTCTGAAATAGAAAAAAGTAAGGTGATGAACCTCCTCAGGTTGAAGAACCAGCTCTATGGAAGAACCAGCTCTATGGAACCAGCTCCTTTTTTTGAACTTCAAACAGTCCCCCTGTTGCTTCCCCACCCTGAGGAACAGCAACTGCTGGGAGCAGTTGCGCTCTCTAGGTCACTGCCAATGTCTCTACCACATGTTACACTGAAATAGTGTGGGCTTCCTGACTGGACACATGCTGCAGAGGCATTATCTAAAGAGAGACACAGTAAAGCAGCCAGCGCAGGATCAAGATAGAAACACAAGTGCTAAAGGTCAGTTCATTCAAGTTAACACTTAGGAGGGTGTTTGAATATGCAAGGGCTGTCAGTACAGTAAAATGTCCTCATAGTTAAAAGAACTGGAGCAGCTCTGTGCTAATGGAATGTTCTAAAATGAGTTGTCCAATATGGTCTCCAGCAGTCCCATGCGGCTGAGTATTTGAAAATGTGGCTAGTATGACTTAACAGAATTGAAATTTTACTTTTGTAACAGTTGACCGTGGCTAGTTTAGTATGACTGGTGGACGACACAGCCTGCAAGACTGCACCTCACTAAATAGCCAGGCACTGGGGTCACAAAAATGAGGCACTACTAAGCTCCCTTTAAAGGAGTCCAAAGCAGCAATGAGACAGCTCTTTCTCTTTGAAAGATTATTCTGTTAACAATGAGGAAGAGAGGACAAGAGCAGAGACAGCGAGGCCACGTAGGGACAAATCCAATTGTCCAAATTAAGAGATGAAAGACCTCATCAACAACAGCAGTGAGAATATACACAGGCAAGGTTATTAACAAATAAAAATGACTTGCTAACATTTGGTAATCCATGGAAATTAAGAGCACGATTGCAGTTTTCCACTAGGATCACTATGCCATTCACCAAGGAAATATAAGAAAGTCAGCTTAGGAAGAAATAATGAATTTAGTTTTGGATATTTAAAGGAACAATCAAGTATGTGCTGAAGAGAAAAAATACAGAATTCATAGTGGGTTGGTTACAGACACTGACTGGGGAACATCACCAGACAGGCAGAACAGAAAGACTGGCTAGTGCACAAGACTGTGCAGAAGAGGAAGAGGGCCACAGGCAATACTGTGAGCGACAATGATAGGTAGGAAGCAAGAGCGGGAAACAAGGAATAGCTAGGAAAACAGACTCTTTAAGAATCAGGAGCAGAAGCAACCAAATGCTAAATTTGTAGAAAATCCCTGACAAGTATTGAGCACTGACATATCTTATATAGAGAAAAATCTCCTTCTTCAATTTAAAAGAATCCAATTCAGTAGGTCATATTGTAAGCCTCTTTTCTAGAGGAAAAACTGGGGCATAGGAAAAAAATTGGGGCACAAGAGTGAAAGTGCCACCTACGGTCAGTGGAGTTATCAGTGGGGTTGAGTCTGGATCTGCTGCAGCCTGGAGTTTCACCATGAACACAAAGGAGAAGTCCAGCAAGTCAAGACCGGAAAAGCACTGTGAACGTAGCTTTGCTTCTCTTTCCACCGTAACTAGGCTACTGTTGCATTAGTGTTAAGTTTTTAGTTTCTTATTGTAAAGCATCCATCAAGGCGAATTATTAAAAAGTAAAAGGAACTGAAGGCTAGAAAGAATAATTGTGAGGAAGAGGTTACAGAATAGTTGGTTATTTCATTTTTATAAAAACACTGACCCTCACCACTTTCACTCTGTCCCCATCACAAGAAGAAAAACAAACACAAAAACAGCACTCTTTATACGAGTACCTCACATAGTTTTATCCAGACATGGAAAATATGTGGCCATGACGGTTAATATGGGGCAGACAGGGGAGTGTGAACAGGAGAAACCAAACCTGCCAACACCTTGACCTTGGATTTCTAGCTGGCAGAAGTATGAAAAAATAAATGCCACCTAGTCTGTGGTATTTTGATAATAGCAGTCTTAGCAGATTTTTACATATATTTTATATGATGTTATCACGGGCACAACTATTGGTATTTAATCTATTTAATGTAAAGTAACCTTTAAAAATATAACTACACATTAGGGTATCCATGTTTGTAGCCCTCCCCCCAAGCATCCATGTTATTGTACTTTGGATGACAGTCAGACTCTAATACAGAGGTAAACAACTCCGAATCATGAAACAAAGATTTTAGACTTCCAGAGAGCCACATATAGGAGTAGAAAATCTACCTCATCCTTGATTACACTTAAAAGTAAGCAAAATAATTTGTTGTTAATTCCTAGAAATTACAAGTAAAATATCCAAAAGCTTAGAAAAGGATCACAAGTTAACTGAAATTAAACAGCCCCATGTTAAGGTATCTAAAGGGTGCTGCCAGTTTTATTTGGTGCCACAGTTCTCAAATTTTAGCAATATCCAAACCATTTGAAGAACCTGTTAAAACACTGATCACTTGAAGAGCTTCTGAGTCAAGTGTGAGTTCCCAGAGAATGCTAAAACTGCTGGTATGGATATGATATCTTAAGTAATTTAGTACATGCTCAATATTGTATCTTAACGTGAGAAGTATTTGTGGGGTTTCATAAGGTTCTCTCGTGGTTATATGCTCCCTAAACCTTGCACCTGCAAAACTGAAGTTTTAGCTATTTAAATTCTACTCTGAGTTATTTTAAAATGTAATTTTGGAGAGTAGGATGGGAGTACAATAGTAATAAAAATGAAAGTCCTTTAAAGTGAAATCTGTCATTGACAATAGTTCTATGAAGTCTGCAGTTTTGAATTACTAGCTATAAACTATACTTGACTCTGTAAATAATGCAAATTTCACAGTCTAAATATTAAGACTAAATTAAAAGATAATATAAAATCAAAATGTTTCCCTAGGTTTTGGAAAACCATTTAATATAAGCACTTCAGATTAGTAGGAATGAATAAACTGACTTTAAAAAGTCAAAGTTAATGTAGTAAAACTTACCTTCACAGCAGCATTAAAAGCCACATGTAATTAATTCCCTGGATGTACCTTTTTGAAAGAAGTACTTTCCATATGGTATTTAAGCACTTTATGTCTCAATGGTCAATTATAAACATAAACACAAAATATTTCAGCTTATGGTAGAATATCATAAAATACTGATGATACTTTACAAAAGCTTTGATGACAGAGGTCAAGTCTCTATACTTTTCACAGGACTTAAAAACCAATCTAGAATTCTAACTGTTCAGTAGAGAATTAAACATCTATACCAAAATACATTGTGATACCTACAATATGCAAAATCTAATTTTACATCAGAACTAGACCCATTTGTTGTTAACACCTTACCAATACAAAGACCCCTTTATAAGATTCAGCATACAGTAGCTTAGTATTTTCCTTTTTCTTCCTTCATCCAGGATCTTTTGTCAGAGGCACTTATAAAAAGCGCTAGTTTTGGCGACGCTATAACAAACACACTTAGGTAACGACATATTTTACTATGCTAACAAAGTACTGTTTATAAAGCAATTTTTATAAATTCAAAAATAGGTTGTTGGTAACATGATTACCTTTAAAGCATTTTCATTCACAATGTTACTTCATTAATCATAGACAGCAGTTCCATCTAAAAAATGTTCTACAGTTTCATTTTTCCTTTTTTTAGAAGGAGGCAAATAAAAGCAGGTAAGGTTTAATAGCTTCTAGTTTAACAATAGTAACTTCATTTCACAGCATTGATTAGTAGAGAACATTTTCAATTAAAGTGAAATACAATTTACAAAAATAGAATGATTAATAATGCAAAACATTGTCCTCCATTATGAAGAATACGTAAGTCTGTGTGTATACTTGTGTGTGTGTGTGGGGGGGTATCTGTGTGTGTGTGTGTGTATCTTATAAGTTTCATTATTAAATAGCCCTTATTCAAGTACTTGTTTCTGTTATCTCTCAAAATAATCACCTTGCTATACAGTTGTAAATACATAAAAAAATAAAAGGTTACTCTAAGAAAAGGTTAAAAGTTTCAGTGTGGTTTGACTTAAGCTGCTTACTTCAGTGAAAACCTGATTTGAATTCAGAACAGGTTTAGGTGTCATACTAAGTTTAGCAACTTAGTAAAAAATATAGATATATTTATAAGTGTCAAATACTTTGCAAATTTCAATGTGCTAATATTATAGAAAAATTATAGGACTTTGTTAACTATCACCCATCGTGTACAATCCCCAAAATTCATTTTATACAACTAAAGTAATACACTCATATACAATATACCTACTTACAAACACATAGGTAGCCATAAATAAAACTTTATTCTTTAATTTCATTTACAAGCTACCAAATATTAAGTATTGTACACAGTGCTGAACACTTAAATGGCTGTAGTCATGGAAGGATCCAGACCAAATGGAAAGCTCAGATAAAGATAAAAGTAAAGTAATACTGGAACAGAAAGGCGGCAAAACACTGTTTTGCCAACCATGATAAAATTAATCAGATTTGTGGTCATACATCAGTTCTCTGGTTAAAACAAAGTCTGAGCGCCATGCGATTCTCAGCTGTATTGTTTGCAGTCTGGCTAAAGTCTGTATATTCATTTTTTTTTTTTTGCAGTTATTAAAATAAAAAAGTTAAAAACTATAGCAGCAACAAGCAAACCCTGTGACAGGAAGGCAAGGGTTAAGAACTAAAAAAAGTTTATACAGTGTGTTTAGGGAAAGTGTGTGCAGTTTATCTTCCATCAGCAGGAGTTCGACTGAGGGACAACATGATTCGGGCAAATCGCTCACAGAGTTCATGTGTGGAATATGAAGGTAGCTTTGGTGGCTCCTGGAAACCTTTTATCTCTGTAGAACAATCGAGCAGTTTTGGCAGAAAGTCTGTCAGCTTTTCTTGGAGATTAGCTGCAAGTAAAACAATTAGATATAAGTAAAGAAATAGAAAGGGAGACAAACTGCCAGATGGTTTTCTCAGTAGGATTTACTAATTTGAAATGATCAGTTGATGTTTCACTTCAAAATACTAAAAATAACTGTGACTTGGGGGGGGAAAGATTAAATAGAAACGGTAACAGCAGTGTGTATAGCTAAGTTAAATAAGAAAAACTACGATATAACTGTAATACATTACAATACATTACATAACAGACAGGAATAGGTAACATTTAATTCTGAATGCTTTAAATCCTGACATCTCAGGTGTCCAAGAGCATTGCTTAACCATACCTTCCATTTCTTGTCCCAAGTAGGAACACCATCGATTTCTCATATCTTCAACTGCCAGTATATCTTTCTCTTCCATTTCATCCACCAATAACAAGGGTAAAAATGGTACAATAAACTCATTCATGATAATTAGGCCATTGTTTACTTCTCGATCCTCTCCAGATTCAAACAGTTCTGCAGCTTGCTCATTTAATTTCTTAATGCAAGGGGGAAAAATCAATTAGATTTTTAAATGTCTTATTAATTAAATAAAAATACCTGCATTAATACTGAAGAAACATGTAGGTCCTCGAACACTACTGAAACAAATGCCAATCAGGAAAAAGAACCTCAACTTATTCTAGCATGAAAAGTCTCTTAGGAAAAAGCTATGCACATAACAAAAATAAAATTAAAGGGTGGTAAAAAAAAAAACATATCTATAGTAATATTTCAATATAGAGTGGAAATACATGAGGAAAAAAATATCAATAAGTAAGTGAAAAGATAGTGTATGATAATGAAACTCTTGATGGCATACATATTAAATATATTGTTGCTTTAAAAACCTCAGAAAAAATACTATTTTTCTGGAATAACAATAACAATTCCTCATACTTTATCTAGCCTCTCCTTTTCTACAAAAAAACAACAACAACAAAAAGTGGTAGCAAACAGGAAATCTAAATTACTGTATTTATTCTGACAATTTTAAGAACATTTCTGGTTTATTACTGCAACAGATAGGTCCCATAAAGAAAGGACAATGAGGCCCTCCCTGGTGGCGCAGCGGGTTAAAGCATAGCACTAAGAAGCTAAAGTCACTTCAGCATGAGTTCGATCCCCACCCTGGAGGTGATCTACATGGCACAACAGACCTCTCCTGACCCGCCCACTGCTCCCCTCAGAGTGTGCTTCGTCAATCTGCATGTTCTACTCCCCACTCTGTCTCCGGTGAAGCCTCTTACTGCCCCCCGCACCTCTGACCTGTACCCCAGTTCTGTATGCATAAATAAATCTTTTAAAGAAAAAAAAAAAGAAGGGACAATGAATTGAATATATTCTCCAATTTTAAGGAAGAGGTGCAGACAAATATCACTATCATGGTGATGTACTGAACAGAGCTTATAAAGTGTATCATTTATATATGGGCATGGAAAATTTACTCAATGTAAGACTAAATGATAAAGTAATGTGTATTAAACTTACTAATAAACACTCTCTTCTATAATGTGACAGCAGCTCTTCATCATGTCCTCTATATGGGCCTTTGGACAAGAGTTCTTTGTTATTCTGATAAGCACAGATAAGGAACAGCAAGGAATCTATATAACTTAAACATTAAAAGAAACATAGCATTAGTATTTCATTTTCATAAAAGTCAACTACACTTACAAAACATTTTCAATTATCCAAAACATTACTGTAAAAATTATCATCTGATACACTGTTTGAGATAACCTTTAATAAAAACCAGCTGAAATCATAAGGTTGTTGTTTTAAACAATGCAGAGTGTGGAATTAAATTAAAAAAGTGGGAGAAAAGTTATAATTGATGTGCTTGGATAGTCTTCTGCCTTCTTTGGTATTTGCTTTCTTGACCTCAAAATAAGACTGATGTGAAACTCAACAATCCATTTGTTAATGACTATGGCCACTTCTGTATCATTTGGCTTACTCAAATGTTTTCATTAAAACAGGCATAGTTCCAACAATTGAAAAAAAAAAATAACAAAACAGAAAGACTGAGAGATTCAAAGGAATAGAGCGAAGTCAAAATGGAAAAGAATGCTTCTACATTTAGGAAATCTAGTGGTATGCAAACAAAATACTAACAAAAGTGGTTGACAGGATAGATCTTCGCTATATTACAGTAGTATTTTTGTTAAGTCTGGGTATATGAAGTTACAATTGAGTTTCAAAAAGGGAGGGGGGAAATGTCTAAGGGCATTATATTTGCCTTTAAAAAATTATTTTACTAACAGACTAGGGAAAAATACATAATAAAATTATGAGATAATTTAAGATATCTCATTGGTGTCCATTAATTCAGTTACGTCTTCTATGGAGTTTAGTATTGATAATGAAAATGTACCAAATTGTAAAGTCATAGCAACATTTTTCTAATCAGTAAAAGTCTCAGAAATCGTACAGTGAATTTCAGTACTACTACTGAAGAAATAAAACCCTGTCCAAAACAACAATTCACAAATGGGGGTATAAGTATATCCTAAGTCATCCTCCCAGCTAGACCTAAGTAAATAATCTTATAATTATACAATGACTAGCAAAGTTAGTAATTTATATACAAATATTGTATTTTGCTTTTCTTTCCTTTCAGAAATCTGAAAAATGTAACAATGGTGTCTTACAACACTTTCTGCAGTGACAGCTCTGTTACATCTGTGCTGGCCAGTGTAACAGCCACTAGCCCCATGTGGCTACTGTACACTGGAAATGTGGCCAATATGATGAAGAAATGAAATTTTAGCTCAGTTCTTTCATTTAAAGTTAAACTGGCACATACGGTTAGTAGTCTATGTTAGAACACATGGCTCGAAAAGTAGAGAAAGGAAGAAAGAATTCTTTATCTCTTTCACTCAGCTTTCTTATGATAAAATATGTAAAATACAACAATTTCTGGGAAAAGTTCTAGTCAAGTAATTCATACTTTCAAGTCACATTAAATTACTACTCAAGTACTCAAGTAATTCATTGGTAAAGAATATTAATTAATAAATACTTTGATAAGTAAATGTGCACTGATGAATAATCTGTAATGGTAATAGATCAATATCTATGTTTTATAATTAAAATATTAATAATAGTTAAAAATGTTTAGAAGTGACCAATTTACTACCACTGTACTTGTTACAGTTCAGAAAGAGATAAGCTGGAAACACTGTTTCTGAACTAAGGTCAGATTTAGATACAGAAGGATTATGAAAAAGGCTGGTACCTAACAGCAGACAGATATTAGAGAGCACAAGAAATTCCATGTATTATGCTACAAGCTTCATTGGTCCCTAGCAAACTCCTAGATGCCAATCTAATCCTTTTCTATCCTGTAGTCTCTGAGAGCTGGTAAATATAAAGAAACTAGAATCCAATATGCAGAATTAATTTATATTGGAAAATATATGTGGAATATATAAAAAGTCAGTGTATTAACTTTAATTTCTCTATAAACCTAAAACTTTTAAAATAAAAATTTAGATTACTGAAATATAGAATATAAATATAAAATATAGGTGAGGTCATATTTGGACCAGCTTAAGTACAAAGCTCTTTCGTATGCCCACATTGCCTTACCTTTCCCTCTGAAAATCTTCTAGCCCAATTATGAGATACATGGTTGTTTCCCTGAATTTCCTATAATCTTGATGCCAATCCTGTAGATGAAAGAAAATTAAAAGAATACAGAGCAAGATATTAAAACTATAATGAAAAATGTTCCTAATAAAAAACAATGTTGCCCTGATAATTATTTGAATTAGTAGATGCAGATTTTAAGATTAACTAGACTTAATTATAATTTTAACTTCTGACACAGAAAAGGCTATGGTTTTGAACAGGATCTGACATACAGTGAAAAATTTACATTTTACTGCCCCTCCCTATATTAAATCAAGTTCTTAGGGCAAATAATAGAGCTGTAACTCCAGAAAACATCATCATCAGGGTTTTTTCTTAAGATTTATTTTTATTTATTTATGCATACAAAAACTGGGGTGTAAGCCAGAGGTGCAGGGGATGAGAGGATTCACCAGAGACACAGTGGGAAGCAGAACAGGCAGACTGACTGAGATACACTGCTGGGCCATGTGGGTCACCTCCCTGGCTGGGGATCAAACTTGAGCTGCAGTGACTGCAGATAGCTTCATAGTGCTGTGCGGTAACCCCTGTGCCACTAACAGGTCCAAGATTTTTTCTTAATTTAAAAGAAATCAATTAAAGTAAAACTGTAACTAAAATTCAATATAGAATTCAATCTAAAAGAAATACTGATGGATTCATGTTAAAGCTTTTATATACACATTATTATAAGTAAATAAAAGTTGGAAACATAAAACATTTCTACGGTGAAGTCCACAGGCTGAAGTAAGCTAACCCCTGACTAGAATCACAAATAAAAATAAATTCTTATGTAATACAAATCTTGGGGATGTAGGTAGATTAAGCCACAAATTTACTTGCCAACTATGAATTACATCATGTTCATTTATTTACTATGATTTTGGAATTCCTATTCTGCATTTTTCTAATTTACCTATTCTTAACTCTATTATAAAGCATAATAGTTATGATAATGTGTCTTGATTTCTAGTAAATCTTCATTTTCTTCATGAATGGCTAAGCTAGACTGAGATCTTTAGCATTTCCATAATATTTTGGGAAATTTTCTCCTGCGTATTCTTATAGGTATAAGGTAATGAAATTGGTATTTGACATAGGTTGCATGTTGCAAAGCTCTAATAAATTTATAGACTATTTTGTTGGTAATTTTTAGCTCTGAAATTGCAGATAACTTTTTCAATCTTTTATTTTGCTTATTTTGTCCTCCTTGAACTTCTAGTACAATTCAGAACAGAAGTGGTTATAACAAACGCCCGTTTTTTTCCTGATCTCAAAAGCAAAACTTTGTGTTCACAATCTATTACAATTAATTTATTGTTGTTTTGTTTTTCAAGGCACTCTTTTTTCCAAACTAAAGTGGTACATTCCAGTTTAGCCAAGGGTTTTTAACCAATGAGTTTTTTCTGTGTTTCTTCTCTTATTTGTTAAATTACTCTACTTGTCTAGTAAAGTTTGCAAATGGGAACAAGTATTAATCACATGTATTTATGAAGGTAATTTAAAATTTCCTTGATTTATAAATAAAAAAGGTCATGTACAAAGTTAAATTTAATTTTGAAGACATGCCAGATATTTGAACTTAATTATTTTACAGTTGATGTTAACGGAGAGTGTTTTGTGTACAAAAGTCAATGCAAGGCCCTCCCCGGTGGCGCAGCAAGTTAAAGCACAGCATTAAGAAGCTAAAGCCACTTCAGCATGAGTTCAATTCCCAGCCTTAGAGGTATTCCATGTGGTGCGGCAGACCTCTCCTGACCTGCCCACTGCTTCCCTCAGCAGTGTACCTCGTCAGTGGGCCTGTTCTGCTCCTCACTCTGTCTCTGGTGAATCCTCTCACCGCTTCTGTACCTCTGGCCTGTACCCTAGTTCTGCATGCATGCATAAATAAATCTTTGAAAAGAAAATTAATGCAAGTGTGACACAAGGGCTAGTAAGTGTTTTCTTTCACATGTTTAATAAAGTTCAGTAGTGGCAAATAAATATGGAATTACAATGATCAAACAAATTTCTAACTATACCGACCCATCTCATGAAGCAAAGAAAAATAATACAGCAAAGCTTCAGTATAGAAAAACCATAAGAATATAGGTCTGTTAACAAAGTCCTAACTTTCTAACTAAAAATGTAAGACCGTTTCCGTCAGCCCTCTCTGATTTAATTTTCTCATGCATTTAGTATGCTGAAATAAAACATCAGTAAACTACATTATTCGTCAATCAACCTCTCAAAAGGCACATTACCTCATATTCCTCCAAATTTACTTCTTCAGGTTTTATCATTTCAAGTTTGGCTTGAGCAACTTTCATTATATTGTGACACCTTCAAATAAAAGAAATGTATTCCCAAATCAAAGGCAAAGTTCATAAAAATGAAAAACGTATGTTACAAAAAAGTAAACTACTCAATACATGAAAATGAAATGCAATTGCATTGAGCAATACCTTTGAGGAAAGAAATTAAATACTCTGTAAGTGAAAAATGTGTTTCTTTTGATGTGGTGGAGTGTTTCAATGTATACAAAGAAGTGTCAATAATTCTAATTCACATATTATATTTAAATTTGGCTTTTAAATTACATTCTGTTAATAAAGACTACATGGGGGGAAAGTGAAGTTGTGTTTTTAAAATAACATGTATCTATTAAAACTCAAGAGACACTAGAGCTTATTTTTCCCTAAGCAGTTTTCATAAGAAAAATGACATTCAAAATATATTTACCACTTCTGGTAAGAGTGAAAATATTTCCATTAGATTTTATGAATGGAATTGTTGATAAAGAATATTTCCATAAAATTTATTTAGTCATCACACCTTTCTTTCTCAAGCTTAAGAGAAATTAGGTTATGAAACAAGTTGACTATTGCAATCCCCAGGGTAATTAATTGCCAAAGATTGTAAAGTTAATGTGATTACTACATAAGTACCTTCTCAAATTCCATAACACATGGGGATCATAATTAGTCATATACCTGAGCTGTCTAGTCATATACACAAATAGGTGATGCTTGCACTATTAACAAAAGAGGTAATAGCCAGCATTCACTGAATTCTTACTATGTAGCAGATATTGCTCAAAACCATTTATTTGTATTATTACACTTGATTATAAAATTTGCAGCAATTTCAGTCAAAGTGCTTTTTCCTTAAGATTCTCCTCTGCTACACATATTTCGAATTACTTTTTAGACATTATAAAAAGATAATCATTTATTACAGAGTTAAGATGTGATTAGAATGAGCACAAAAATAGCATAGACATTTTTATATTCTAAAATAACTTTCACTAACATGGATCTTTACCTAAGACCTAAACTTCTTAAAATGACATTTGTTCTTAGATTAATTAATATTAGTAAATAATTGTACAGTGGTTTCTAAGAGAAAACACTTGCTAAACCAAAATTAGTTTAATAATTCTGAGTCTTATCTTTATGTCAGAGGATAATTTTATTTGTATATATGATTACTTTTCTATAGTATTGTAAAACAGGGTTTTTTGGCTTTATCAGAAAGCTCTAGGTGATGTATGGAGACACTCTGGGTTGTCACCAGTGGGTGTATGCTAATGGCATTTAGCTGGCAGAGTGTAGAAACAGCTAATATCCTTGAAATTATAGGTCAGCCTTCCATAACAGAGAATTATCTGACCTAAAATATCCATAGGCCAAAGGTGGAGAAATTCTGTATTTCTTTAAAATATAAAAGATTGTATATCCTTTTACTGCTTACCTCAGTATCTTGATTCACAACTAAAATTCAAACTTGTACAGATATTATAAATTACAGAGAACATGCAAAATAACTATTCACATTAAGTGATGTAAAACAAAATTTTGTGATTTATTTACTGCAGTAGGACTTTATACTTGTATAAAGTAATCATTCACAAATTGTACAGGGAAAGTATAAAAAGACAATAAAAAATTTGTACACATCAAGTATTTCATACTTTGAAATTACCTCTCATCAAAACTCAAATTTCTATCGCCAAATTGTTCAAGCAATGTTTTCTCGATGATTTTCTTTGGAGCCTGGTTCTGAATAAAGTAGACCACTACATGATGTAAACGATAATCCGTTTCTGGTGGGGTATCTTCTTGAGCCAATTTTACCAACCTTGAATACTCCAACTTAATTGCCTAGAAAATGCACCAAAATGCCAGTTTTGGTTAATCAGAATTAATCAAATTAATTAGCAATTAAAATCTATCAAAAGTACAACTGATTATTCTTGCAAATATATTTTCCTTTTTAAAGTATTGCAAGTGAATAGTTCATTTAAGTTCCATAGTTTAAATGAATTTCCTAAAAAACTGTTCACATGTCTCTTCCTTATCCCTTTCACTATACAAATGTTCTGTTAGCAAGTAAAAGTAGTAAATTAAACAATACATCTAACCTTACTATATAAGTAATTTTGTAAAAGTTGTCAGTGCTTGAGTTTAAAAATCTATTCAGAGGCATCATTACAAGAATCTCCTATCCTGTACTCTCTAAAACTATTTGATGTAGTTCTCCATTATACAAATTCTACAATTGAAATATAATTTTCCAGAATGCTCATATATTAGAGAAAATGACTGACTCTTAATATATATCATTATAATTAATTTTCAGCTAAGACCCTACACATAAAGGATGAAAAAGCAAACCCTGTGATTGTAGCTTTCATAGAACTCCTTGTTACAATAATATATGAATTTTTAGTGCAATAATTTAATAAAAACCTATCTGCTGCTCGAGCTTATTTTTTCTATAACTAGATATACCTCAGAAATTACAACTAATTTCTAGAAGTAATTTTTCAAATAAAAAAATTAGATTTTATCAAGTTAAATCCATTACCATTTCATTTGTGAATTTCCTTCTCTTGAAGTTTCTGAACTTTTAAAATCTAATGCAATCTCTAAGGGAAAGTTGATTCTGAGAGCTATGTATACTATTTACTAATTGTAACATGAAACAAGTTACATAACTCCCTAAGTCTTAATGGTCTTATCTCTAAGGTTGAGTTAGAGAGAATATAAATGAGTATATATCTAAGGTTGAGTTAGAGAGAATATAAATGAGTATATATACACACACAGACATACACATATAGCAAATGTTTATGGACTATTATTAAAAAATTGACAGTATACCAAGAAAACCTACTTCAAATCCAGAAGACCAGAATCAGATAGGTTATATTCTTTGACCATAATGAAATACAAAAAATAGGAATTTAAAATAAAGGTAACCAATAACCTAAACATTAGGAATTTTAAAATGCTGTTCTGAATTTTTCTTGGGCCAAAGGATCAAAATTATATTAACACTGAGAATATCAATATATAAAAACATAAATCACAGCTACATAGGAAATCAAAGAAAAATTCCAACTTAAGCATTAAACAGTAAAATTTATTTAAGAAGCTAGGATAAAAATGGTAATAGTGTTGTATGGAAGGAGCAAAGGTTAGAACTCCCCTTTACAAAAATGATTAATAAACCCAAATAATAAGTAAATTTATGCAGCAGTTAAAGACTGAAAGGCCAATTCTTTCTAAAAAGTTGGACGGAATACCAAATTATGTGAGAAACCTAAACACAGAGGAAATATAAAAAATACAGAAAGCTGAAAAAATATTTTAAAAAAACAACTTTATGCCAATAAACTATAACATCTTAAGTAATTAATCAGATAGGAAAATAAAAATTACAAGGATTGCCTTAAAAACTGTAGAAACCAATACACTACAGGATAATTGGAAAGAATGCCCAAGATCTGTGCCCAATAAAGGGTCAGGCCCACTTTGTTTAGAGCTGTATTCCTATGTTAAATCTTCAAGGATGAGATGATTCCTAAACCTCTCCAGGGCCTAAAAACACAAGACTCTAATAATTACATATGGTTGAGATAATCTAAATAGTAAAAATTGGTAAATACAGAGAAACAAATTGTACATCAATTTATTTATAAAGTTAGGTGATGCTATCATCTATATTCATTTATGCCAAAATACCAATATATATGAGCATAGTGTTTATAATGATTAACAAAAGAAAGACCTGTTATTATCTTCACATTCTAAAGATTAAAAGACAAAGCTGCTCAACATCTCAGATGCTTTAAAAAAAAAACAAAACTCAATTCCAACAACAATCAGCTAAAAAGAAAACTCTTAATCATAAACACAAGGCAATCTTTTCATTCATAAGGGAATCTATAAGAAAATCCAGCATTGCACATCATAATTAAAAGAGAAAAAACTACTAAACTTGAGAACTAGATAAAGAAGTTTGCTATCATTTTTATAATTAACTTTATTCTGAAAAGTCTGGTACACAACAAACCTAAAAGAATAGTGTAATGGAAATTACACTATCCCCAAATTACTGGCATACAGTTTAATGAAATAATCAAGAACATCAGTTGAAGGATTACTAGAAAACAAAATGCTCACTAATATAACTAGATACAATATAAGAAAATTCATTAGCTTCCTACCTCTACTTCCATTAACTTGTTAAAAGTATGAGTAACCCAATGGATAAAAATACAAAGTTTTCACTAGATAAGTGAATAAATTAAACAAGAGATCCTGAAATAAGGACACAACCTAAGAGGGCCAAACTAGGGAAGAGGTGTGAGCTAACAGAAACTTGGAATTCTTGGCTCTTTCTCTGGATAGGTAAAAGGGCTAGAAATGGAGTTAATGATTGATCGTAACTACGGATGAAGTATCCATGCAAATTGCAAAAGTGTGAAAAGTTTCCAGGTTACCAGCAGTATGACCTACCTCAGCTTCATGGGAATAGAGGCTACCGTGCTTGGGACTTAGCTTGACCTCACCCTAGGTATCTCTTCATCTGGCTCTTTATCTACATTCTCTTATCATAACTTTAATAAACTGGTGAACATTAGTAAGTGCATTTTGTGAGATACTCCAGCAAATTAGTGGAACCTAAAGGGTTGCTGGACCTTCTCATCTGTAAGATAATGGTCTGCAGAGCAGTGACAGAACATCTGGGCTGTGACTAGTGTCTGAAGCACGTTTTGGGAAGGGGGCAGTAAGTCAAACTGAGCCCTGAACTGTGGGATTTGAAGCCATTTCCTTGTAAAGAGTGTCAGAACTGATTTAATTGTAGGATAGCTATCTAGTGTCACTGATAATTGCCTAGAGTAAACACCCCTACTAGGACACTCATTAACCAAAGATAAGTGTTTTGCATGTGTGGTAAAGGAGAATCACACAGAAGACACAGGAGGAGGGAAATAAGGTCTACCAAGAAAGCCAGACCAAATGTTTCTCCTTTACTAGATACCATGCTGCTTTGGAGGAGGACAAAAAAAAAAAAAAAATTTTAACCTTATTTCAAACTGATGCATAAATATAATGAATTCTGAAAGTCTTTGTGGAGAAAGGTGGCAATTGATTCTAAAAATCACAAAATACACATTACAAAATATAGATGAATTAATTTCTTAGAATACTTTTTAAACATTTTTTAAAAAGCCCTTCAAAATTAAAAAATGTACAACAAAAATAATTAGGCAGTTAACATAAGAATTACTGTCAAAAAAAGTTATAGAGACATTCAGTGTAAGCAGAGATATAAAAAATACATAAAATAATAGAATTACATTTTTTGTCATTTTTTCAGATAACCACTAACAGCAATACAAATTAATAAAATCTTTTGAAAGCAATCAGAAAGCACTAACAATATCTAAAATTTATAAGCGTTTGACCTGGAAATTTTAACTTCACAATGTCCTATGAGTTTGTAATAGTATATATATTTAATTTATATTTATATACATGCACATCCACAAGTATGCCCACTAAAATATCAGAAATAAAAAGCCAGCTACATAGTAATGATGAACTTAATAACAGCTAACAGTTTTTGAGTGTTCTTTAAGCCCAATGATAAACACAGAATATCTCATTAATTCTCAAGGTAACTTTTCATAAAATTGGCCCTGATAATTTAAACTGCATAAAGTCACACAATTAATTAATAAGATGTTGGAATTTTAACCTACATTAAATTCTTACATTATTGCAGTTACCAGGTATTCTAGGACAGAGATTTCTAACCTTGACCATGAATAAGTTTTAGTCAGAGACTGTAATCCAATCAGCCGTACAGTGTCTTTATTCTACTACTGCTGCACAGATATTATAACTTCTCATATTAGTTATAAAAAGGGAAAAATATTTTTTGCTCTAAAAGTGTTTAAAAGGCATTTTGGAATGCTCAATGAGAAGTAATATATGGAAAATAAAAAAAATCTTCAAAACTTTATACAAAACATTCTGTATTCTTTACATGAACTGTTCTGTATGAAAACAGAACTAGAAACAACAGAAGCTAACTGTGGGGTGAGAACTGGAAAGTCTAAGAAAAAATGTTTTCGTTCTATGTTGTATTTAGTTGAAATACTACTTTTTTTAAGAAGTCTTCTAGATAATGCTAGATATATTCTCTAAGCAGCATTTTTGTTCACCATTATATGTTCTCCAAACCATTCAATTGCTGCTCTATTCACTATTTTAATTCTAATTAGTGTGCTTCCCTATTAGAAAATAAGCTTCATTAAGATAGAAATTCCATCCACCATTTCCCCAGGTACAACCAGTGGATTTAGGCCAGTGCCTTGATATAAGCAAAGCAGCAAATACTGTTGGAATTTTCCCATCAAGAGTTGAGTGCAAAAAATAATAATCATTCAGTAGAATGCCATGAAAACGACCAGTTACAATTATTACCTAACAACATGAATGAATGAAGAGCTCAACATTTTCTGTGTAAAAGCATCAAAACAGATAAGAACCTGCAGTAGAAGATACCAAGAATATACCAATGTGGGTAATGTGTAAACTCAGAATCTCAAAAACGCAAGTATTCTACTTAAATATATGGAGTTAATGCCAAAAGAATTACATAAAATAATTCAAAGCTGTTACGGAGGAAAGGAAAGGTTGATGGCTGTTGTTTGTGGTATGTAAAATTAGTTGGCTCTTTAAACTATGTCTAGTATTAACTGAATAAATGTAAGATTTCCTATTCAACAAAAAGATACCCAACTTCACAAAAAAAAAAAAAAGGCAATAAGTAACTTATTACTATAAGCAATAAGTAACATTCCTGGAAAAAAAACAGATGCAGGCCCTCCCTGGTGGCGCAGCGGGTTAAAGCACAGCACTAAGATAGCTTAAGTCACTTCCTCATGAGTTTGATTCCCGCCTGCCCAGGAGGTGACCACATGGCATGGCAGACCTCTCCTTACCCGCCCGCTGCTC
>NW_004567104.1:61862002-61882104 GCF_000260355.1 Condylura cristata | reverse complement strand
GATTCCCGCCTGCCCAGGAGGTGACCACATGGCATGGCAGACCTCTCGTTACCCGCCCGCTGCTCCCCTCAGCAGTGTGCTTCGTCGATCTGCCTGTTCTGCTCCCCACTCTGTCTCTCTGGTGAAGCCTCTCACCATCCCTGAGCCTCTGGCCTGTACCCCACCCCAGTTCTGTATGCACAAATAAATAAATCTTTAAAAAAAAAGATGCAAATTTAGAAGATACAGATTCTGTAATTTTTAAGAAAATGCAGACTTCCTGAGAATAAGGTTGACTTTTTTTTTTTTTAAAGATTTATTTATTCATACAGACTGGGGTGCAAGCCAGAGGTGCAGGGGCAGTGAGAGGATTCGCCAGAGACAGAGTGGGGAGCAGAACAGATAGACTGATGAAGTACACTGCTGAGGGGAGCAGCGGGTGCTGGGTCAAGAAAGGTCTGTCACACCATGTGGTCACCTCCAGGGCGGGGAATCGAACTAACTTGACTGAAGCGGTTGTGGCCAGCTTGCAGTGTGCTGCGTCCTAACCTGTTGCGCCACCAGAGAGTGCCAAGGTTATCTTTTAAACATAAAAGTTGTTCTTTTCTTTTTAATAAAAGTAGTTTTCATCATCTATATGAAATCTTAACAGGATGGTTAACTGATCCTGGGACCAGTCTGCTGGAGTTTTCAGTTTAAGCACTTCCCAGTCCTGTATTCCAATAGGCCCCCACAGCACTGAGGACACCAGACAGTTGGTTTCTCTAATTCCAAGTTCAAAATACTGATTTTGTAAGATTTCTGAGCATATGCTTTTATACCATAGTAAAGAAAAACTGAAGGTAAGAATTTTTTGAAGTATGAGTTGAATGAGAAAAGAAACATTCTTTTTGATTGTATTATCAAAATTAAAAAAGGGAACATGTAGCTTTTATAGTGAGCTACAGTTCAATAATGCTATTAAAAAAAGCAATAAAAATGGGAGAGGAGCACAGAAACTGAAGAATTTTGGTTAATCTAAATGAAATAGCAAAATATATACAGTGATTTCATCTTTAAAATATGTAAAAGTAAACAATACTATAATGAAAACACTGCAGAGATCCTGTGTTAGAGGGAGAACAAGCTGGCCACTGAAAAATATATCACCCCATTTTCTCACATATTCTGAAATGACTAGGATACCAGGAATTAATCCTCGGGAAAGCCTAAGAGAAGAAAAACATTAAAAGATAACACATAATTTTAGGAACAAAAACATTTAATGAGTTTAGTACTAAAAAAAATATTGTTAACACTATTAGCCAATGAAGCAAAAATAATCTATTACCAGCAGGTATTCTGTTTCTATTTTTGCTCATCAATATCCTTTATTCCTTTCAAATTAAAAAATTCTAATTTCTGCTAACAAGTCAGATGTGCACTATTAGGGCTCCTCAGGTAAAATGTTTCATCTCCGCTTAATTACTTTGGTTAAAAGAAAAAAAAAAATCAGGCTTGAAATCCCCAGGAACATCAAGTGGCCATGGTTAATACAAGAAAGGAGAAATCATACAGGCAATTGAATTTAATTTAAGGAAAAAAAAATAACAAAACATTTAAAAAAATAAAATGAAAATGTTAATTGTACCTTAAAGAACCCTGCTTCAGGGCCACACCTGTCATATACATTCCTGGATTTACCTATCGCCATGATAATACCTTGCATGTTCGGTGTCATCATGATCTGCCACAGGGATTTAAAGTGAAAGTTTTTGAATGGTTAACATTAAAAAATAATAGTAATAATTTCTTTACATGCAAGTTTGTAAAGTTCTTTGTTTTCCACTACTGATAAATCAAACGTTGCACATTTCATTGCAAATGTGATCCAATATGCATGAATTATTTCAGAATTATTCATACAGGGCCACAGCTAGCAAATATGGTGGTGCCTTTGTGCATATCTGCAAAAAGGCAACCTCTCTGATTGAGTAATTTAAAAGGGTACCCCTTTCTTGAGGAACAAAACTGAAAAATGTTCTGTTTTAAAGAACCATTCAGAAAACAGTAACACTTAACTAAAAACTATGCTTCTTCTTTAAGATTTGGGAGCTCAGTAAGAGTTCAATTTCAACTCCACTTCTATCTGCAGGCTGGGCATGTTGCAAAAAAAGTACCACCCAAACATCCATAAGCAGCAGCAGCAGCCCTGTATTCATAGGACTGATTTTCAGAAGTTCCAAGGCACATGCACTGTTAAATTGTCACTCCAAAAAATATATAAAACACCAAGCTGCCAACAGCATAAGGACTCGCATAAAAGACAGTTACTTGATTAATTGCAATTTTAATTTTTTAAATGCCAGAACTCACCCTAAGCAATTAACACAGTTATTAAAAACATAAGTTTCCAAAATTTTCAAGCATCAACATGGTAATAAAATAGATAACTGTCATAATATATTACTACAAAATATGAAATACTGTAGTGTTTTATTTAGTTTTGTAAAAGCTTATGATTCTTAGTAGTTTCTATTTTTAAATATTTGCAAATGAAATAACTTAAGGACTATGAAGTTGGTGTATTAGAGCAATCTAGAAATTACATTAATTATCGCTGAGTCACTGAAACTATAGCCCCTGTATTTATCCTAATGATACATGAAGACCTGCAATAAACTGAACAGTCTGCTTCTGAAAATCCTCTGACAACTTCTTTCTCACAAACTAGTTTCTTAATTTTTTTGTGGCCCAAACATTTTTACAATGTGGTGATTAACTTTTACATATGGCTTAATTAGAATCAGAGAGTAAAAGTCTTAAAGTGACTGGAAAAATTAATATATTAACATATATTTAATGGATAATAAATATTTATTTATCCATGCAAATAAAAACAAATGATAGAACCCAAGGTCTTTTCTATGGTTAATATTCAGAAACAGTTTTACTGGCTCTCCCTTAGATATATATATGTAAAAAAAAATTAACTGTAAGAATTTTTAGACAAGTGTGGAAAAAGCAGTGGATGGTAGATCTGATAGAACCAGAATAATAATGTATTTTCATCTAGCTTCCCAAGATTCACGTTATGAGAAGCAACAATGACTCAATATTGTTTGAAAACTAAGAAGATGAGGATACATAAGATGGGAGTGTCACAGCACTGTAAAACACTGGTAGGCATTCAGAAATACTGATAATCATTAATTCACAGTCAGAGACTGTAGAAGCAAAAATGCCAATAATCTATTGCAACCACACTCCAGGGCTTCTGGGGTGAAATGGTAGACAAAATATTATAAAAAGTAGTTCAAATAAAACATAAAAGGAAAATAAAAAACTCTTTTTACTGAAAATTTTCACTATTTAAACAAGCCTTATATATAATTTAGCAACCTGAGACTAAACTGATCCTATATCTGCATAAAAGAATTAACTCTATAAACACAAAATTATTTTAACAAATTCTCTCAATATTCTATTTGAATTTTCATTTGAAATTAAAAATCCTGTTAGCAATTGGTAGTGTAATTTCAGACCATGTGTGGCAAAGCTGTAAATTATGCAACAGACAAAGGTGTGAGGGTGCAGACATGCCCAAAGTAGTTGTTTGCAGTAAATAAATTTTAAAAAAAAAATTAGTAGAAATGGTGCAGAGGGCTATAAGAAAGGTACCTCATCATCATAACCCCCCTCCTTTGACTCAATCATAAACTGCCCTACATGAGGAATCGCCACCTCTACAACTTGCTGGTTAGAGGGTGGTTGGCTTGTGGTATTTTCAGGTTTCTGCAGAAGAAAATCATCAGTAGGAACATTAGAAAACAATGGAAGCACCAAATTTAAGTGCATACACTTGAGTCTTTTAAAAATCTGCATTTGCTTAGCTAAAAAATGAAACCATTTAAAACAGAATATGAAAAGCAAATATATTAACCAAGAAATAAAACAAGACTTATGACAACCCTGATTTTTATTTTTCTTCTTTAACAGCAATCTACAATTTTCACCAATCCACTAACAGAGGAAAGCGAGTGAGAAATCCAGGAAAGTCGACTCAAAGGACTATTCCTATTCCACAAGGACCTTATTTTACTGAATAGATTTATAACTGCCATTTTCACTAATTATCTATTAACAAATGCCAAAATCTTTAAAAAGTATTTAAGGAACATACATGGAGGTAGTTTGCTTAACTAATTTCAATTTGCACCACACAAGTTTTCTTAAGCAAATACAAACTTTAGTTTTTATATAAAATAAACAGGAAATTCTAAAGAATCTTAAATGGCTTTATTTCAGGTCAAAATACAGATAAATTATGATGATGTGAACTTTTCTGACCTTCCAGAAGTAAATGTACAAGAAGAGTTTAAGCAATAAAACTAATTGCAAGACTGGCATTGTCACTTTTAAAAAAACTGTTCTTATTCACTATAACAATTTTAGAAAGGGCTTTCTTTCTTTGCGACCTCAACTTTTCAGGAGGAAATAATAAAAATGCAAGTTTGTCATTCATCAGAGATAAAATCCACGAATCCCACACAGGTACATAATACTTGTACCATGATGTTTTTATATAAAAGTTACTATAAACAATCTATAATATCATTATACCCTTTATATTAAGCATACAAGCAGTAAAAAACAGAAAAGCATGTATCTTTTCTATTATATTCTCTCAATATCATTCTCTTTTCTCAAGTAAAAGGAAAGCAGTAGGGTGCTAGCTTTTAAAATGATATGCCTGTTAATAAACTTGGAAATCAAAATTTTAAGGGCTGACTTTGCAAATTTAAACTACACAGTAGCCAAACTTAAAAAACAAGAACAAAAACAAAACTGTGTATTAAGCAATGTTTTTGGTTTTCTAACAGCAGTTATAAGGATGATACTTATCAGAATGAAGGTTCTAAAACTTAAAAACCCTAATCAATTAGCACTGATTCTCACATACTTTTCATATCAAACTATCTTTTTGTATCTAACTTCTCTGCCCATTCTGTCTCCAGGTTTTTCTTCTCTATCTTCTAAAAGAAGTAGACTTCCCAGATCCATTAAAAAAAAGCATTTTTCAGCAAATCTTTAATAGCATAGCAGACTTTCACCCAAAATTCTCTCAGTTTTAGGTATTTGCATACTTTGGAATAAAACACACACACACACACACAATTTTAGGATAATATATAATCAAAATTCAAACAGGGAATTAAATGAAAAAGGAGTTCTTGAATTTTATTTCATTCCTTAAAATATAGCTAACTGAAATGAACCCTATTAATTGAACATTTTGATTAACTGAGGTCTTATATTAAAGATGGCTTTGTAATGAACAGGTTATTGGTGGGATTAAGTTCACTTAATAAATAGACAATAGTGTCCTGTCAATGAAACACAATACTAGGAGAGGAATCTTCACATAAAATTAGCTTTCATGAGACCTGTATTAGAAGCTGCTTGTGCTCACTAATAAAATAAAAATGGTTTTATAGTAACAAACTCTTGAAATAACATCTCTTTAATATCCTATTCATTGAAACAGCACACCACCATTGTGCTTAAGTTACTGTTATAAAAAGATATACTGAGAACTATAACAACACAGGAGGGTTGCAGTAATGACAATTTTTAGGAAACTACTAAAATGTGGGCAAATTATTTTGTAAAATCATGTCGTTATTTACCCTACTAGTACTACTCTAATTTAGAGTATCTAGTGCTTTATGTTTAAACACATTCTATGGAACATGAAAATCATACTTTATATTTCCAACTATCCAATGTAGTAATACTAAAGATGGGAGGGGGGGTGTAATGGACAGGAGGAATAATGCTAAGTAGAGAACTTCTCATTATAAGTTCCAAACCAAATGAACAATTTAAGATTATGATTTTTCTTAATGGTCTAACAGGAAGACACTAGAATTTTAATACCACAGCCGAGTAAACTACAGCCTGGAGTCACACAGACACCCACAGATGCTGACCATGTTGTGCCCCTCCTGACTCCCAGGCAGGCTTGCTCTCCATACACCGCTAGGAAAAGTTGTGACTGTGACTATGTTCCGAGGGCTAAAATAAAAGATCTTACCGACTGCAAAACTGTTTCAGGACTTTTATCTTCATGCTCATGTGATGCCTTGGTAATTACTCGAATAGTTTCTTCTTTCAAGTGCTTTGAGAAATCACTTCTTGATGGCTGCTCTAGATATTCTGGTTCTCCTGCTTGTGCTTCATGAGAAAAGAATCAATTGTGTATCTAATATAAATCACAGAATCTATACTAAGATGATTCTATTTGTAATTTGAAGTTATAACAACCGATTTATCTCTTCTACTTAAAGAAATATGTCCTTCAACATACAGCACTCCCCCCCCAGAATTTACCAAAAAAAAAAAAAAAAATCCAAGAACAGTAGTTATCAATAATTCCAGAAAAAAAAGTATATTATAGCTTATAAGAAGGAATTCAAGCAAGTTTTTCTGCTATGGTAATTGCCAAAATCTCATTTTGGAAGATCACTAACATTTTAGCAAAAAAGCAAAAATTAAAAAAAGGGAAAAAAGAAATACTGACTGAATCTCCACGGAGCCAGTAGCTATTTTTCTGGTCACTGTATTCTTTTTCACACCTACCTGAAAACCCTAACCCTGAATGAACTCAACCTTCTGTATTTTCTGACCTTGCCCCTGATAACTGAGTGTTGTCAGAGGAAAAACAATCATAGCTTGGCAAACTGGTGAAGAACTCCTAAAGATACATCTACTACTGTACTCTGATGGAACAATATACTTTGAAGGTTTACTGGATGCTTCACCCAGTAAAAATCTTTACACACAAACTACAGGAATTTACATAAATAAGTCTCTATCTCCCCAAGAGCAGCACGTGTGTTCTTTGTCATTTGCTCAAAAGAGGTTTCCAATTTTATATGGCTTGTTTGCCTAACACATCAAAGACAAGGATTACCTTTAAACATTCAGACCTTTTACATTCAGATTGTTCCTTGTTCTTCCCTCTATCAATGCATTCATGTATTCTCACCACCCCCCACTCACTCACACACACACACACACACTCACACACATCTAGTAAATTCTACATATCCTAGGTATAGGCAGGGTTTCTCAGTCTTGGCACAATTGACATTTTCAATTACTCTTTGATGGTGAGGCTGTTCTGTGTTTCATCTACTCACTAGAAGCAAACAGCACTATTCCCTCAGATACGACAGAAAAAATGCTGATCAAAATGGGATGAGAAGCACTGTCCCAGAGCCAGAGTAACTTGCACTTCTTCTTAATAGCATTTACTACACCTACCACTTAACTGCTGTTCTATCTGTTTGAAGCCTATATCCTTGCTAGCCTGTAAGACTCTCAAGAGTTAAGAACACCATCCCCCTATTGCAACACTGTTTCTTCAACACCTAGCATAGAATATACATACAACAACAGAATAAGCGGATTAATAACTAAGCTAATGCAAGGATATGAGTACACTTAAATGTTCTACACTGGCAGAGGGGTTAGTTAAGTCAGCCCTTGCCCACCCACCTGGTGACACAGAACAGGTTACTGTCATCTTCTCCAATATTTTAGTTAAGAACAATCTCTCAAAATGAAATATTATTCAAAAAAAATCACTACAGTTGTAATATATAGACAGTCATCCACTTTATACAATAATTTTTAATGAAGCATCTAAGTATATGCAAATCACTGCATCAGCCACTTGGACTTCCAAGTGTGAACACAAAGTTGCCAGTCTGTGCCCCCATGCAGCTCGGGATGAGCAATGAAGTAAGTCATGAACCCAAAATTCACACATGTGAATTGCGACAATTTTACACTCATACCATGTAGGAATAAGATGAGGGAGGAACAATTTAGAATAGGGGATGAAAGTAATCTACCTTTTTAGTGGAAAGATGATGGGTTGGATTTGTCAGAGCACAAGAGAAAACCAAACGATGGCCAGTGCAGCCAGATGCAATACGAGTAGGGCCAAGCCATTTGAGGCCTCTGACTCTCCTGAAATTTTTGAGGTCAAAGTTCATGAATAATGTTTTAAATGCAATGGCAACAAGGCAAGTTCTAATGTATATATATGCACCTTGGATATGTTGTGAAGTCTAGACTAGGGAGCAAAGGAACTAGGAAGTCATACCTACAGCCACACATTTTCAGACTGCTTCCTGAGTATAATTACTATGGAGATAACTTTTAAAATGTTAATATCCCCCTTTACTCTGGGATCACCCCTAAAATATTCATTCCAGAGGGAATAAATTCTATTTAGAAAAAGATTCAGGGTGGGAAGGGGAGAATCTACTATATGGTCTTCACTAAGCTTGTTTCTGGAGTTATAAAAACATCAAACAGTCTTTGCTTTAAAGCAACTTGAGAAAACTGAAGACACTGTTCATTCCACCAGGCCTACTTTTAGGCATCAGCTGTACTTTCTTGGCATATCAGTTTATTTTCATCTTGCAGGCAGCATTTGCAGAGATCCCTGGGACAGCTAGGGACACCCTAGGGAAACTCATGAAAGCTTTAGGAATACATTTTATACCAGTATTACCATGTTATCTGATTTTGTTTTTAATGTTGGTATACTACATATGTTAAAAGGGGTTCAAATACTTGTAAGAGAGGAGTAGCAGAAGTAACCCAATCATTCAGGCAAAACTCTTTTCTTCTTCAAAGTAACTTCTGTTTCTTAAGTAAGCTCACTCATGCTGCCTAACCAGAGCTATCTGAAAATCTTTCTTAAAAATACATATATTCTGGACCTTGGCAGAGATTTTGATCCTCCTAAGTCTGAGATAGGTGCATTATTTGTACTCAGAAAAAAAAAAAAAATCCTAAGGCAATTTTGATGTAAACATCCAAAGTGAGGAGCTATTAGTTAAATCTCCAAACATAAGTGTTCAGGCAAGTTTTCCTTTGCAGTAGCAAGTTTAAAGAGTTATTGTGAGAGAGAACAAAGTGAGTTTCCCATCATTTATCACTCATTTCTAGTAAGACAAGAAACAATAGTGGTGAAGTGATAATCTATGGATTTCTTGCTCATATCTAAGCAAAAAAGGAACAAATATTCTTTTAATTTGTACTATATAAATGAATATCCTCATTTGTAATATAACTCAATATAATTTGAATTTTAATGATTTTATATAAACTAGATTATTATACAGATTTTCGGGGAGGGAAGAAAAATAACTGATGGGTGTTATTAACAAATTTCCTTGCATAAATGTCCACTAGTGACTTATAATCCTTGCACACTCCAGAGACTTAAACACAGGTCCTCTGATATTCTGAAAGTATCAGACAAAGTCAAACAAATTACTCTGAAAATTGTGAAGAAAAGTAGGCGGAAGAGGATGCAGATATTAAAGTAAAATTTCTCTAATAATAATAAGGAATAACTGGTTGAAATAAACATTATAATAAGTTTCCTTACTGTGTTCTGATATGTTTCATAGCAACAGAGATGTACTTCTTAATATAATATGTAAAGTATTATAGCAGTAGAACCTTTTAAACAAGGATCTTGTTCCTGAAATTTATAGTTATTACAGTCTATTTTTACTAACTAAAAGTACAAATTTGTAGTAATTCTACAGAGATAATGATACTTCCTAGACAAGGACTGCTTCCATCACTTTCTGAAATTAATGGAAGGTAATTGTCAAACAGTTCTCTGTGAACTGATCACATCCATTTCTTTATTTTTCAGTTACCTGGTTTCCTCTCAAAATTCCTACATTTTTTATACTAATAAAGAGATATAAGAATACGTGTCTGATACTTTACTACTGGATTTTTTTATTAATTATAAAACAGCATATAAAGTAGGAAGAAAGGATGCATGGCCTTTACATACAAAAGAATTCTAAGATGACATTAAAGTAGCCAGCCAAGGTTGACTGGTTCTATCTGGATTAGTGAACACAATAACTTAGTAGACTTAACTAAATAAAAAGAAAGTATATTTAGTCCATAAATTTGGAGTTCTATGAGAAACAGGCAAGGTAGAGGATATATTTCAATATTTTTGGACCATAAAATGTGGGTTTGCCAAGAACAAAGTTAGAGCTTAACTAACAATGGAGAATACCCTTTGAGTGCTTTGGTTACCACTACCTCTTATCACCACTAATGCAGTCCCTCCGCCTAGTAAGTTAAGAGTGACATGCAAGTGAGGTACATAAAAGTCAAGGGCAGAATAACTAATCACTCCACCTTGGGACAAATTCTGGGGTGTGATTTTGGAAGAACATGTACAGAAGATAAAGTATGAGATCACAAAGAAACAGAATTGTCAACTATAATGTAGTTACTACACTTACACTTGAATTTACAAACCTCTTGACATCCATTGAGTTATTTTCTACTAATGTGAACAACATCACCATGATGAAACTGCACTGCTGTAAAACCAAAGATTCATCTTTTTTACATAGATAAGAAGATATAGTGCTGCCTAGTAGTAAATCACCAGACACTACAACTGTGGTATTCATATATACATCCTTTTAAACATGTAAACATAAAGATGTTGTTGGTTTAATACAATATATTGGTTTAATAAAAATTCTCAATCAAATCCTGTTAATCAAGATCAAGGACTTAACTATGGAATGTATATGCAAAGAAGTTACAAGGTCTGGACAGAACTGTGCAAGTCTGATCTGCCTTTATCCCATGAATAAATCTCCCATGAATAACTACTATAAATGATAACTGAAACTCACCTATGCAACTTTGAATGAGAAACTAAAAGATAGAACTAAACTGCTGAAATGCTTTCTTAAAAAATAAAAACAAAACCTGTAAGGTCTTATAAAATAAAATTACTCACTAACACCAAAGTTAAAAAAGAGACAAGTAAATTTGAAGAAAGTATTTGTTCTTAATTTACCTCTTTCCATTTCCCCAATACTGAGAAATCTTTACAATTTAGTAATGATAAAATTAATCTTTAAAGGATCAAAAGACATTATATTTTCTATTTTGCTTGATTTTATTTATTTTAAACTGAACATTTTCTTATCAGCTAATTATTTTACAATATCATTTGTATATATTTATATTTATTTTGCAAGTTGTATATTTTTTACTTGGAATACATAAAATGTGGTTTCAGCTAATTTTGTTTTTAATTTTAAGAATTCTGAGAAAAGTAAAATAAAATATATCAATACTGTTATTTTGGTACTGCACAATATATATATGGATATGCCCACAATGTTATTGTGCTCATATATGAAATTATTGAAGCTCACTCTTTTGATAACTTTAGTAAACTGCTTGGTTACTTGGTTTCATGGCTCTTTCAAGCTTCATCCAATCAGAATCAAGCTCAATGAAAATAGATACAATATGTAAAATTAAAGCAGAAAAGACTCAGTGGTGCCTGGCAATCAGATAAACTTAATTGTTATATATCAGGTAATTTTTACTAGTTTCTTCATATTTTCAGATGACTTTTACAGACTGCTTCATACATTAAAATAACTAAAGTTTAAAAATTTTAATGAGCATAACTTATTTTTATAGTATAACACAACTTAATAAGAATAGACTAACCTGCTGTTACGGAAGACTCTGACTCTCTTAATTTCTGAGATGCTAAAAGTTTTTCCTGTAACACTTTCTGGGCAAGTTGTGTATCCCATTCTTGTAGTTCTTTTTCAAATCGTTGGTTGTCTTCTTCAACAAAATCTCTTAAGTCAGGTGGCAATGTTTCTATTCCAACAAGGGCCTGTCCAGTTTCTTTATTAAACTCTTCTGCAAATCATATTTCAAAAACTAAGTAAAATCAAGAATTAAGGGAAAAATACAAAAAATAATAATACACTTCAAATAGGTTTAAGACTATAAATTATACACTTTATATAAATACACTTCATATCAATACATCTAAATGCACTTCAAGTAGGTTTAAAACTACGAATTATAAACAGTAAATCAGTATTACCTAAAAATAAAAATTAATTCTCAGAAAAACAATAATGGAAACATCTGATAATGCATTATAGATCATGTTTTCAGCATTAATTTTTAACATGGAACAAAATATAATGTCAAAACTGCTTGCTACTCAAACAATAACACAGTACCATTTTATTCCACTATAAAAAATACCAAAAATTTGATAATTCATGAAGCAGAATTTATCATAAAACTAGAAAAACTCAAAACCTTCTGTTCAAAAAAATAAGTAGAATGAATTTATAAAACAAGACTTTAAGAAAATCAAATAAATGTTTTTTTTCTTTTAAGTAGTCTGCCTCTATTATTCACATAAAAAGGTAAGCCATTAAGTGGACAGTTTAGATAATATATCTCAATGGTTAAACACAACAGCTTGTTTTATCAATTTCAAAAATCTTTACTAAGTTTTCTATAACAAGCCTGAATTCAAGTACAGAAATAAGAAAGACAAAGAAAATGTCATGGTCTCTGGCTTTGAGTAGAGCAGATTAAAGTGGAAAAGACAAGTACACATACAACACATGCCCAGCAAAGGGATATGCTGTGAGAACACTTTGTGGTAGGTCAAGGAAACTGGGCAGAGGAGATGACACATGAATTGAGTTTGACAGAAGAACAGAAATTAGGGAAAAGAAGAAAGAAATAAGAACACTAACAATAAAAAGCATCACATGGATATACATCAGTGTAAAATGGTTTGCTGTGAAAAGAATACATAAGAAGTTCAAGTAAATTATATAAATGTTGAAATGGATTGTGATAAGTGAAGCTGCAGAGACAGTGAAAAGCCAGCAAATGAAGGCTTTATGTGATAGGCACAAAAGGAGATTTTAGCATAGAGCAAGAGATCAGATTTACATTTTACAGTAGTGCTAAGTAGCTGCTAAGTGGTTCTTAGTCCTGGTCACAATACTTCCTAATTGTGCTTTCATCTTCTTACCTTGTATTAAGAATTGTGCCTTATCATTTATATACATTAAACAGTATGCACTGGCATTTCGATAACCACCAAAAGAGTCCCTCACTAGCTCTTCCCATGATGATTTTGTAACAGCAATATCATTGTACTTCATCCACCTGTTCTCACGGTGATCAAAAATGTATGCCCAGTAGTGACCAGCGTTAGCTTGACCTTCATGAACTAAAACAGCATGTAAGCGGTAAGGAACCTATATATGAAGAGAGAAGAGTTAAACTGCAGTTGCACAGTCTGTACACTACATTACATGATACCCAAACTCTGGCTGGAAGATACCACTGGTCCATATTCTTTTACACAAGAGAAAATTGACAGGAATTAAAATTTTGAAAAAAATTAAACAATGAAATAAAATAGGGGAGGGAAGGGAAGATAAGTAACATAGCGACATATAAACCAAACAAGTGTGTATATTAGAATATGATTTTCAAAACTTTGAAAAATGTATTATGTATACATTCAGTGGAATATTTATTCTTTCAAGGAACTTATGATGATCTAGTTTATATACAGAACATGATTTGTCTGCATTTTCGTATAAATTGATGAGCTTAGTAAAACACTTATATGAAGTATAACAGCGTTATAACTTATATTATGCAATATTTCAAAAAATATATTAAAGCCTTAGGAAAAAATTTATGCTCAACTAATAAAAAAGTATAAGCAATAAGTGTAAGAATACAACTCCATGTGGGAAGTGTAAAATGAGATCAATGATATAAAGATAAAATTATCTTTTTAATTTTATTTTTATTTTATTCACTAGTTCAAAATTTAACTTACCTGGATCATAGATTTGTCAGAGTACATTAGGTCAATTGTTCGATGGATTCTAGATATGCTTTCTTGCAAATCTAAGGACAGAAGATGTCGTTTAATGATTAACATTATGTATGTTTCCACTGAGACTTCCACTGAGGTAGAGACTAAAGGTTTTTCTCTCAATGTTAAAGGAATAAGAAAAATTTCCTGAAACAGTTCTTAAAAACCTCACTATTACGAGTTTATGTAAAACAAAATATAGTTAAAGATACAGCATAAATACATAATTAAAAACAAACAAAAAAAAAGTGACTCTCACCTAGAAAGTAAGCAGTCAATAAAGTCAATCTTTACTCAAATTTACAAAGGATGATTTCAGGAAAAATTAAAGCTAAACCTAACAAATAAATTCAGTCTGTCATATTCAGTAGAAATGTGTCTAACATCTAGTATATTGTTTTGGAAATATTATCTGATTAATTAATGCTAGCTAATGAATTTAATGATAAAAATTACCCTTATGTACGAGAAACACTAAGGGAAATCTTTGTTGTCATTAATACTAGTTGTCAGTCACCATCATAGACGACTTACATCCAATACCAACACACACACCACACATGCCCTGAGAGCACTGTTCCTATTTTTTTTATTTGGCTAGGTGCCATTAAGACTCATTAAAAGCTTAGATAGCGCTTACAGATCATATTTGCAACTCTCTGAGAAGATTAAAATTTAATTAATTCTTAAGCCTAAAGAAAATTTTTATCTCTTAACTTCACTGGATAAATATCAGAGAACTATATAATTGACATGTATAAAATTTGATACTGTATGATATGTTTCACCAATGACACAGCTGTGAAAACCAGTTAGATTTAAATACACAACAGAGCACTAAATTAGAAAATCAGACAATCTGCTATGTTATTAGTAAACTAAGTAATCCTAGGAAAGAAAACTTTTTAGTTTCTGAGAAAATAATATCATAAAAATAGAGCTAGACTAGGCCCTCCCTGGTGGCGCAGGGGGTTAAAGCACAGCACTGAGAATCTAAAGCCGCTTCCGCATGAGTTCGATTCCCGCCTGCCCCGGAGGTGACCACATGGCGTGGCAGACCTCTCCTGACCAACCCGCTGCTCTCCTCAGCAGTGTACTTCGTTGATCTGCCTGTTCTGCTCCCCACTCTGTCTCTGGTGAATCCTCTCACCCTCCGCATCTCTGGCCTGTACCACAGTTCTGTTTGAATAAATAAATAAATCTTTAAAAAAAAAAAATAGAGCTAGACTAGTTTAAAAATCCTTTCCAGAAAAAAAAAAAAAAAACTTACTAAGTTTATATATAAACCCAGAGGCTATTTCTCTTTCATTTTTAACATTATACTCATCCATCCAAGGTGACAGTATATGTTTCTTACCTCTGGTGTCATTTTCTATTTCGGTCCTCCAGCGATGTAAACAGCTTTCTAGCACAGAAAGTTCTTCTTCTGTTATATGCCTTGGTGCTGGATGCATAGGTAAATCTGGAGGTATCCGAGACTGAGTGAATGGTTTGTGTATTACAGATCTTGATGAAATGGCAGTTACTGATACAGGTGATGTGCTTGGCAATTCTGAAGAAGGAGTTCCCTGTTGTTCAGTTGTGCTGTAGTTATAAAAGATATAATCTTTATTATTAAACTTTCCATATTGCAAATCTGGACAAAGATTGTGCCAAACATATGTCATCCACCATTTTAAAAACAAAAGATCTTTAAAAAAGAGAAATATTTGGATTAATCTAATATCCCACTGAGACTCTAAATATACCAGGACTACATTCTTACAAGGGTAAAACTGTAGCTTTATAATAGACATGGCTTGAATATACTTACCTAAAGAAATAAAAACAACGAAAAAAAGTTGTATGTATACCGGAATTACAAAGATCTTCCCTTGCTAATACTCCTGATACAACAGATCAAAAAAATATCTAATTTAACAGATTTATTTTCATAGATAAAAGCTGAAACATGTATCAAAACAACCTAAAGTATTCTGAAAAGAAAATAAATGAAAATTTCAATCTATAATCAAAACTTTATTAAACAATGAAATAAGAACCAGGAAACATATAAGTTTCTAAGTAAATAACTTTTTGAGTTCACGAAAATAAGTCCCACCACACATTTTACAAAACTTTCTTAAAAGGCATCAATTACATTGTCATGCAATATATGCAACAAAGCTGTCTCCTGAAAGAAGAAAACTTTTTACCTTGGTGAAGTCTGTGGTGGTATGGAACCACTAGGTGGAGAACTAGCATCAATATCCTCAACAGGAGAAGTGCATACAGGTTTACTTGAGGCAAATTCCAATGCATATTGGAGAACATCTACCAAGGGGAATCGTTTGGGACCCGAACCATAGCTTAAATATCTGTTGACCATAACATGTATGAATGCTTTTTTTGAACATAAAGCATATTTGGTTTTTTCAAAACTTGTTATAAAACATGATTAAAACACTTCAATAAATCAACAATGAAGTTCCACTTGGTTTCAAATAAGATGGTTAAAACTGAATATATATTCAAGAAATATTCTCCAAAGGGAGACAATCAAAGCTGATTAAGATTGAATGTGTGTATAAACTTCTTAAAAAATTTTAAGTGTTACTCTAAGTTGTATTCCTGAAACTTTATTTTTAGCTGTCATCTGGTCTCATGATTAACATGGTGGTTAATATTATATTATCGTCCTATCTCGATTATTTACGATAAGGTTCTGCAATCTTTTAGGAGTAAAGATTGCTGGAAAACGATATATTATTTTTGAGATTTAGTTTTCAGATTAACACTAAGCCATGGGAGCAGAGAGTAGATCAAATGTTGCAAACTACCATCTCTCAGGTTACATTTCAGCCTGTAGACAGAGAATTTGACAGTGTAGATTTAGGCTTCTTTTGGAAACAATCTGAAGCTGTAGACAACACAGAGACCATTCCACGCACTGGACCGCGCACTGGTGTAGCGGGCAGCCGCTCCTCCTCAGAAGTGTCCTCTAGCTGCCCCTGGTTTACCAGCTTACACTTTACTTGGTTCTGTTATATTTATGTGTTAGGTATGACATATTTTAACATGTTTAATGTACTTAATTTACTGTATATTAATACGTAAGTTCTATTTTAGTTATCATTTAAAATATCAGTTTGAAGTGGATAACAGACTTGTATTTATTGTGGGATGGTGGCCACAAAAAAATTAGCTAACATGTAACACCACGTACACATAGTAGAAGTGTTGTTTTGTGTGTGTGTGTGTGTGTGTGTGTGTGATGAGAAGATTTAGATCAACTTCTCACCAACTTTCAATGAAGCACAACAGTATTGCTAAGTACAGTCACCAAAAATACAAACACTCCCACTACTTATACAATTGGAAGTTTGTATCTTTAACTGCCTTTACCTGTTTTACCCACTCCTGACTCTTCAATTCAGGCAACCAGCAGTCTGCTCTTACTTCCAGCAGTACAGCACTACTTACAGTAATAGGGCATGGCAACAGCGTAGGTACACACTGCCAGAGGACAGATCAAGAATACATGGTCTATCCATATATAACTGTGCCATTAAATGAAAGGTTGACATTTACAACTAAATGGAAGTTTGCGGTAATTATGTGTAATAAAGCAAGTCAGAATGACAAAAACAAATATTGGATATTACATAACAATATGTAAAGTTTTTTTTTTTTTTTTCAGAGAAGGGTATAAGCCAGAGGTGAGGTGCAGAGGGTAAGAGGAGACAAGAGTGGGGAGCAAAACAGGCTAACTGACTGAAATACACTGCTGAGGTCACTGCTAAGGGGAGCAGAAGGAGAGACAGGAAAGATCTGCTGTGCCATGTGGGTGAATTTCCTGGCCACAGATCGAACTCAGACCATAGTGGTGTGAGAGTGGACTTAAAACCCAAGGCCACCAGGAACACCCAGTAGATAATTTAACAGACCAAAATATTTACCAAAACTACTGGACTATAATAAACAAAGTGAGACTCTGAGGCCAAGTGGGAGATGGGATAAGAAATGGGTCGAAGTAAAAGGGATGCTGGCAGGAAATAAAGATGCAGATGGAAAATATGAACTTAAATGAGAACAAAAAACTCTATCAATGCATACTAGTGATTAAAAAATAACAAGCTTGAGCCCTCCCTGGTGGCACAGTGGGTTAAAGCACAGCACTGAGAAACTAAAGCCACTTCCTCATGAGTTCCACCCTGCCTGCCCCAGAGGTGACCACATGGCGCGGCAGACCCACCCGCTGCTCCCCTCAGCAGTGTACTTCGGTGATCTGCCTGTTCTGCTCCCCACTCTGTCTCTGGTGAATCCTTTCACCGCGCCTGCATCCAAGAGTTTTTGTTTAATTTTAGCCTCTTGGCAAAACTGCTAGACCCATTGAGTAATTAAGGGATTAAAAAAATCCCTTTGTATCACAATTGCAAACCCTGTAACAAATGCACCAAGCATCTTTCATTAATTTGTCATGGATAGTAAAAAGCTTCCATGAGGCCCTGGTAGGCATTTGATTTTGTACCCTTCTTGGTGAAGAAAAGCTGAGTGGTTCTTTTTTTTTTTTTTTTTTTTTTTACTAGAACTCAAGAGCAGTATTTAATCTCAGAAGAAATGCCAATTACAGATTAAAATTATGTCTGTTTTTCAGCACCATGAGAATAATTTATTGACAGTGAAAAAAATATTTTAAATATTAAAATAATCTTCCAGTGCTAGCTATTTTTAAAATTTCAAAAATTCAAAAATATTCAAGCAAAATATCAACCCAGAATGATTACCTACTCTTAGAACCATAAATCAAAGCAAATTTAAAGATCTACTTAGTCACTAAATATATGACATTTTATAATCATCTCAATTTCTTATTTGTTAAAATACCTTTCTAGTCTTTGTTGCAATACTGTGAGGTAATCTTTAAGTCTCTTGATCTCTTCCCTCTTAATTCTTGTTATTTCTCTGTTTCTGTGCATGTATCTATCAATTAAATGAAAAATAGCAATCATTAGTATCTTCAATCTCATGGAAATAGATCCAATGTTAAATCTAATTTTGCCACAAGATTAATTTAAATTCTTATAATAAAACATCATATAATACAAAACCATTTTTTAAAAACTGGACAGAATTATAATATAAATACAAAGAGAATCCTAGTTTTTCTTCCCTATAAATTTTACTCCCAATATCTATAGTTTTCTAAATATTGAAGGACTGCCTTTTTCTTTCACAAATGGTATTACATAAAAATGAATCTAAGAAAATTTACGAAATCTCTCTCTAAACACAGTAGTTCTTCATTTGATCACTAGATTATTTCAAAATAAGTCATGCTGATATCAAAACATACCTGTCCAGATATAAAACTTGGGGAAACTCTAATTTGTTGTGAATTTTTTCTGGTCTTCCCAATGCCTGATTAAATTCAAATCTTGACAATTCAAATGTCAGTACAGGTGGTAGTTCTGTAAACCAATGCTAACAGTAAAGAAAACAACAAAAATCTTAAAAGCATGTTTCTATTTTATCTTTACATTGCAATTTTAAGAAAAGATGGAAGATTTATATAATCAGAAGAAACCAGAGGCTACTGTAATTTTAGGCACAAGATATTAGTTTTTAGACTGGTATTTTATGGCAACATCACAATACTGATGTCACAAACAACTAAATAGGTAAGCAACAAAACCCAACTTATTCCTAGAAGTTTTCACATTTGTTGAAAGTTCCAAGAATAGGAAAAACAGACAATCAGGAAAGATAAAAATCTTCAACAATTTTCCATCTTAAAAGATAACCTTCATATTAGAATTTTAATCACAAAGTGAAAACACTGGCTAAATTCATGGGTTGGTAATGCCAGCTTTATCTCTTCTTTAATATTATTAATCATTACTACTGAGAACAGAACTTAATACAGCAAGCAAACATACTGTCAAAGACATGACAAACTAAAATGTAGCACAAAAAAGAAAAAAACAGTTTACAATATCCTAAAAACTAGAAACTGGTATTTTCCATTTTTATATTTAATTTTCCTTCTAGGATTATACAGTTTGAGAAAAAGATCTATCACTAAGATATACAGAGCTTTTATTTACAGCAATTGTATTTAAGAAAGACTAAATGCTTGAACTCTGGTAGCTGTACAACAGAATGCCAAAGTAAAGTGATTTTCAGAAAAAAGACTCAAGTGCAAAGAAAAATGAATAAACTTACGACTCAACTACAGCAGTAAAAAATAATATAATGTGGCCCCTCCCTGGTGGTCCAGCAGGTTAAAGCACAGCACTGAGAAACTAAAGCCACTTCCTCATGAGTTCCACCCTTGCCTGCCCCGGAG
>NW_004567104.1:61860511-61861297 GCF_000260355.1 Condylura cristata | reverse complement strand
GTTGTTACTTCTATAAATAAAGCTACACAATTAAATGGTCATTCAAAAGTAACCTCCCTCCCCAAATGATAACGATTACTAGAAGTGAGATTTTTTTAAATAGTACTTGGTTTAACTTTACTGAAAGTGAAATTTAAGGAATTCATTTTATGTTCATAAGATCTGAAACAGACCAGATTAAGTGTATGAATGATCTGATATCGGGTATGTATTTTAACATTTTTGAGTCTTGTTTTGTTCTTACTATAGCACTGGCCAAGAATTTTTTTTTTAAGATTTATTTACGGGTGCACACAGAACTGGGGTATAGGCCATGGTACAGGGACGGCAAGAGGGTTCACCAGAGACAGAGCCAGGAGCAGAACAGGCAGATCAACAAAGTACACTGCTGAGGGGAGCAGCGGGCGGGTCAGGAGAGGTCTGCCATGCTATGTGGGTCACCTCCAGGGCAGGAATCGAACTCATGCTGAAGTGGCTTTAGCTTCTTAGTGCTGTGCTTTAACCTGCTGCGCTACCAGGGAGGGCCCCAAGAATGTTTTTAATTAGTTCAAAGTTCCATCAAAATGGGTGTGGGGTGGTAACATACAACTTAAGAGTATAATCCTAGACCTTTAAATCACACACAGTATTGTAAACTAATGTTACCTCAATTAAAAAAGAAAGTAAAGGGTTCTCCCTTGTGGCACAATGGGCTAAAGCACAGCACTATGATGTCAGACATAGCCACTTCACAAGTTTGATCCCCGGCCAGGGAGGCATCCCACATGGTGTGACAGACCTCCCCTG
>NW_004567104.1:61851570-61860216 GCF_000260355.1 Condylura cristata | reverse complement strand
GTAACTATTACATACACATTTTATTGTAATACTTTAAATGTCACCATTAAAATTAAATAGCTATGTAATTTTATTCATGCTAACCTGCTAACCTACATTGGCAACAGAAATGTTTGACCTTAATTGGAGGTATATGTCTCTGTAAATCATGAAATTAATCTCCACTATACACCAGGGAGATGTAGTAAATGACACTGAGGGAGATCTCTATTCTCTTGCATAGAGCTTACAAATAGACAACTACCAACAATTGTTTAATGAGGACTATTTTGGAATGCATAATGTGTACTTTGCTTTCTATTATAGTGACAATTCCAGATGGATGAATATATGAATAGTTGGATGTAACCCAGAGATGGAGACAAGGGTCAGTCTCTAGAGATTTTAAGAGATTTTTAAAATTATTTCTTAGTTGAAAAATCAAGTTCTTCCACCTGCCCTTTTATGCAATCACAAAGCAATTTATAGAAAAAGGAGGATGAAGTTGGACTAGTCAGGCTCAGAGAAATCTTAACAGTATATGATACTGTTTGTCTAGGTCTACATAAAATTCCATCCTAAAATCAGTTTTTCTTCTTCCAAGACTAACGTGTTGCAGTGATTAAAAAGTCTACAAACACTAACAGTGTACTAAAGGAGAACCTTAAATAAATTTGGAGATAATCTGTTAAATCTAGAATTTAACATAGATTGTACACCATACTGACTGGTTTCCTAAATATGTCTGAATAACCATAATTAAATGCAAACACATATTCTGAGCACTATCTCAATTATTAGGTAGTTGTATAAATTAGAGCCTTAAAGTGTGCTTTGTAGCACTGCTGAACGGTCCTTGACAGAAAAGGGGAATAATGAAGATACTAAACTTACCTCTTGGCCTGATTTTCCTGAATTCTCTGAATGCAGAGATTCAATTTCTCCTTCAATCATAGCAGCTTCTAGGCACTCATGTAGATCTTTGAATCCATTGACCTGAAGAGGGTACTGACCAAACATTTCAGTATTTTCAAATTTTTTACCTGTATGAGGGGAAAAGTTCCTTTAATAGCATCTGCCGAAAGTAAATGTATATACAAAACATGTCCTGAACCTGGAAACTACTACCCTAACTGATTATGTTCAGAGAATAGTGAGTTACTGCAATTTTTCTGTTGGCTGTGTGTATGTGTGCGTATTAATTCTTTCAAAAAATACCTTCTAAATAAAGGCAAGACATTGTGATAAACAATGAGAAATATATAGTAATGGGGGAAAAGACTTAGGAAACTAGTAGTTTTTTTAAAACGGTATTACACACTCATTACACAGATAGTTATGAACCAATAATTGCTTGCTATTAAGTGTTAAAAAAAATGTGATGAGACAGAGTGTAGAAAGTGGATTTTATGTAGTTATAGAGGTTAAAAACATTCATAGCAATTGACTTTTACCTCAAACTTGGATGGTCAGTGCACATGGGTGAGGTTTGTGGGGATGGGGAGGCAGGAGAAGGATAGAAGAGCAGTGCTGTGGACTACAGGTGGCCAAGAAGCAGCACATGCAAAACAAAGTGCTAGGAATTTGGCCTGTTTGGAGAACTCAGGGAAGGACAATATAGCTCAGAGAAGGAGCAAAGAAGAGACAGCAATAAATCTTAGTGGGTGCAGAAATCTACCAAAACTTGTAAACCATGTTAAGATTTCTTTTTTCCATATTGCATATAATGAAAGTCACCACAGAGTTAAATACAAGAATAATATGGCTAGAAGTATGTTTCTAAACAACCTTACTGCTTCGTGGTAAGTGGCATTAATAATGAAAGCATATAAAAATCAATGAAGTTACACACGCGCACACACACACATACATATGTATATTACAAAAAAGAGGAACGGGAAGGACCAATAGGACTTGACTGACTCACAGAGAGAATGGCTGATAGGAATAAGAAAGCTATCAAAAATGATACTGCCTTCTAACATGAACAGTTGGGTTGATTGTCATCTACTAAATAACAGGGACTTTTTTTTTTCACTTTTTCAACAAAACAGTGATTAAAATGGCCATGGGATTTCAAATTGAAAAGAAAGTTGTTATGAGTCTATAAGATAAAGCTTGTGTGAAGTTAGTAATTGGAGAACTACTACATTATTGATAGCAGAAATCAAGGGAGTGAATAAGACTAACATACAACAACAACAAAAAAAAAACAAGACCTAAACTGAGTCCCAAGTTATCCTAATTTTAAGAGAAAAAACTATAAATATATTAAATAATCACACAGGTATAAAAAATGTCTTATGCCATAGAAGTCAAAGAAGCATTTTTAAGAACAGCAAGATGGAGGAGAAGTCAGAGTCAACAGCATTAGCAGTTGGTAAAAGTTCAATAGAGAATTGAAGGAAACCCAAAATACTTGAACTTCAGTAGGATATCAATAACCTTTAAACATCTCTTGGTAAGAGGTATAGGTCAGAAGCAAAAAATGGAGTGGACCTAATAAATGACAAATAGAAGGTGAAAACAAATGCCTCCCTTTAAAAGGAATTAACAGTGAATAAGATTAACTGAAAAAGAGTATGTAAAAAACAGATTTTTTTTAAATATTGGTTCATTGATGCATACAAGAGCTAGGGTGTAATCCAGAGGTGTGGAAGAGTGAGAGGGTGAGACAATTCAACAGAGAGTAGGGAACAAAAGAAAGACACTGCTGAGAGGAGCAGCAGGCAAGACAGGAGAGGTCTGTTGTGTCATGTGAGTAAACTCCCTGGCCAGGGATCAAGCTTCATAGTGCTAAGACTTAACCTTTTGCACCACCAAGGAAGCCCCCAAATAGATGTGTTTGTATTGATATGAGACCATCTCTGAATACTGACAAGACTGAAGACACAGGGCAAAAAGCAAAATCATGGCTAGAAAAAGGTCTGAGTGAAAAAATGAAGGGATGAGACCTGAGCACATGAAGGAAGTAAACATCCAGATGATATAGCAAAGGTTCTGGATACCAACATCTGTGTTTAAGGAAGTCATGTAAAGAACACACAGAATCAGGTGCAGAGGCTTAGGCCCATGGTTATTAGGTTCATTCATTTTATGGCAAGATCATGACACCTGAGGTAAGATCTTTGCCAGAGAATGAAACCACAAAGAAATCATATTTGAAATCAGTAGGAAAGATCAAAACTTCTATTACAGAAAATAAGAGAACAGTGATTAAACAATAAATAAATACATGACTACCAGCCAGTAACAAGATTGGGCCACTAAGTTAGTGGCACCATAAATTCATGATTTGTTACTGTTAGCCCACATTTTGTGTGACTTTCCTCAGCAACTTTCAGACCCCCACTACAAGCAGAGAGAAGAGTAATTTCATGAGGGTCAGAACACAGCCTGGTTGAAATGCCATATTTATGAGAAAGGTCATAATGAACAAAGAAGAAAGTGAAGAAAAGGGTTGTGAGGAATGAAACAGAGGGATCCATGAGCTAAAAGTTTTGGAAAAGCTGAGGAACTTTTAAAATGAAGTATTTTATTACTTCATAGAGTATTAGAGAACAAACTCACCCCCCAACTGAGAGTAAGGTGATAAGAAAACTTTAGATATGTGAAAGTGATTAAGTGCTCTAAAGTTAAAACACTATTTATGCAGTACAATAGCTTTGAAACAACTTACACACTCAAATACCTCAACACTAAATATTTTAATAATAAACCTTTTTAAGAATCAAGATAATACAGCAAAAATACTCATGAAGGGTATTAGCAATATTTCCCAGTCATAATACAATTAGAGTTATTCTAAGGCTTCAGATACAGTGTTCCACTCAGAGATCAGTATGACAGAATGGACATCCCAAATTGAAATAGAATTTACTATTTAAAATACTTCACTGTTTATATTATAAATATTTAACATTTGAGGCAAACAAATATGTACTGACACTCCATTTAATTGCCTGATTAAACCCTGAGTTAATTTGCCTCCTTTTCCCCAAATCCAGCTAATAAAACTGTAGTCAAACAAAACTGCATGGGAATCCATCACTTATGCTCTTGAAAGAAAACCAATTTTCCAAATTTTAGACTTTCGGTGACCTGGTTAAACTTTCAAATTTAACACAATGGTTAATGTGGGGGGGGGGAGTTAATTTATGTTTTGAGACTTAGCAGTATTATTATTAAAGTACACCAAGTGAATATGTTCTCTTCCCTGGTTAAGAAAACGAGTAACTAGTTAGAACCAGAATTGATGTTAAATTTATAGACACTTAGGACAGTAGTTTAGTATTACACTTAATTGATTTTTCATAAGTTGTAAAATAAGATTTTCTTAAAACTAGAATCTAAAGAATTGTATAATCACAAAAAAAACCAAACTAGGATCTGTGCAATACCCTGAATGTGCTAAATTGCCCAGTGTAATTTTCAACTTACATATACCTGAAACCCTCAAAAAAAAAAAAAAAAAATGACTACCACACAAGCACAGTATTCAATTCCAATGTTATTTTCAAAGGGTCAACCAATTATTCTATTGATCCTTGTATTCCAATTCATAGCATCAAAAGCCTTCTCACAGATAAGAATGTCAGGATGGCATTAACTAAGCATTGATTAGTATGTGTTAATATACTCTGCACTTTTCTTTTATTCAGTTCTGTGTTGCCCATATAGTGGATTAGTAGCAACAGTGCAACAGAAATTACTAGACAAAGTAAAGTTAAAATTAGGAAGTTACTTGACAAATAGTCGACTATCAACAAAGAAGCAAGCATGGGTAACTATACCTTCTAGCACTCCCACAGCTAGGAATCTTCCATAGAACAACTCTACCATGGGGTTCTTTGGCTTCTCTTCATCCCTAAAGCATGTTAAAAAATACAAATGTGGTTATAATTTGGACCTTTAAATAAAAGTAGGAAAACATTAAAAGCACACTACATGCCAAGATGATATAATTTATGCAGTTATCATGCACTGGGCTCTGCTACTTACAGTATCATCTTGGGCAAGTTTATTCTATTATTTTTTTCACCTATCAACTGAGGGCAATGATGGTAACTGACTCTGAGGGCTGTTGTAAAGGGTAAGATAAGCTACTCTGTAGGATGACCTTGCACAAGGACCTGACACTGTTCTCGCTTAGTGTTTACTCTTTCTACTATCATTCCACATACTGGTACCAGACATCTAGTCTGTATACTACACACACACTTGGACTTGTTGAGAAAGAGGAAATGTCTCTCTGAATCAGAATAAACTTATACAAAATCTTTTGTCATTTCCCACATTATGTAGAGGAGCACATACCATCCAAAATTAGCAATCACCACCAGTGAAGGAACTTTGACTCAGAATAGCAAGTTATACCACCCTTTTCTGAAGTCTCACATGACAATAAAATTTCCCAGTTGTAAATTTTCAAAATTGTCTAACATACACATTTTGTTTTTTCTTAAAGAAAGCAAAGTGAAATTTTTAAAATATTTTCTTTTTATGTGTTGTACTCTGTGACCTGAAAACACAAAGTTTATTTTGGGTTCATTATATAAAAGGGTGCTATATCCATAAATATGTACAGAAATCTTCTGTATGTAAATTTTGAAAATTAAAAAAAAAGGGGGGGGACACTATCTCTTGTTAAATATGTTCCGTGAATCACCACTTAATCATTAAAACATTTGGTGGGAAGTACTGCATTTAAATTTTTACAACAACCTAGGAGATATAGTATGATAGTCTCTAGTGCTATTCAGGAAGATCTCTAGACCTCCACTTTTAAGTATGTATAAGATGCACTTATCCACTTGTTTCTTATTTAAATTATAAAATACTATAATAAAATACATGAAAATTTTTCCATATCATTTTCAAATGCACAAGTTTGGTTGTATTAAGAATATTTACAGTGTTGTGCAACCAGCCTCCAGAACTCTCTTCATTTTGCAAAACTAAAATTCTACACTCATTAAAACTGCTTAATCCTCCCCACCTCCAACCATGCAACCTTCTCTAGGAGAGATAACAGCTCTTGATAATTCGTACGTGACAAATTTAACATTGGTCTTTTTGTGGATGGTTATTCAACTTAAATAATGTCTTCATGGTTTGTCCACATTGCAGTAAATGTCACAATTTTCTTCTTTTTAAAACATGAGTAATACATAAATATCCACAAGTAATGTGTAAGTAATATATAATGCAGGTATATACCACATTTTGGTTATCAAATTCATGGACATTTGGGTTGTTTCCATCTTTTCATAACTGTAATTAATACTGTGAACATGGGTATACAAATATCTCTTCAAAACCATATTAGAAATATACCAAGCAAAATGCTCAGTCCCAAGGTTTCTTTCTTCTTTTTTGGCTTCGATGATTTATAAGTGACAAAATTCTAAGATATTTAAGTTGTGCAATATGATGATTGCATATACATACATGTTGTGAAAAGATTCCTTTCAAAGTGTTTTTAATTTTTTGAGGAATTAACATACTGTTTCCCACATGGGTTGCACCATTTATTTTTACATTTCCACCAATAATGCACAAAGATTCCAATTACTCCATGTCCTCTCCAACAATTGTTGTTTTCTGTTTTGCTTGTTTGTTTATGGCAACCATCTTAGTGGGTGTGACGTACTGCCATTTACTAGAAATTAAATGCATCACATGTATTCCTTTCTCTAACAAAAAGTGAGTGGAAGTGAAGTATGCGCTTTTAGGCAGACAGCTGCAAGCCTGCGCATTTCTTTCTCGGTGATCCAGAGGTCCATGATGAGGCGAAGCCTCTGCCCCTTGTTCATACTCACTGGACAAACAGAAACAAGCTGCTAAAGTTTGGGGATTACTGCCACTAAGTTACCAAGGCTACCATGACTTATAAGAGGAGATACTATCCCTTTTTTTCTGATCATAAAACTACTAAGTAGGTTTCGTCATTGCCCAAATCCAGACAACTAGTAAGTGCTCAAGCTGAAAAGTCAACTCAAATATGACCAAAACTTGTGTTGTAAAAAGCTCCCTTTAGTTGTTGTTAACCTTTTGAGGAACCTGCCTTCTTAGGAATCTTGATGAAATTGTTTACCTTGTTCTTCAATGCAATCATCAGTTGTTCATTCATTTAATCTGTGAATCTCAGGGACCCAGACTATGGCTAAATCAACAGTAACATGAGGAATACAAGTGAAAAGTACTTAAAAAGGCATAAAACCCCTACACTAGAAAAACTAAAGAAATACTAAAGTAAACCTGCAACAGGACAAAATTTAAGTCTTGTGAACTGTCTGGCACAAAAACAATTCATCAGCCTAGAGCAGTTCATAGGGTAACCTAGAATGCTTTGGTTGGTGCTTTCCAGTCTTCGCAATAACACTGGCAGACAGAGAGTACCAAGAGAAAAAGCTGGTACATAAAGATAATGCCTTCCCATGATCACAGAAGCAGGCACAGCATTTCCACATACTCATAATCTGTCTTGCCACGCACACAAACTGGAGAGCTTTGCTCAAGATAGGCAGAGCATAGGAGTTCAAAACAGTTTTAGTTCCACAAGCAATAAAGAACAAACTGAAAGTGTACAAGTATCTTGCAAATAGGCTTAAAATTTCAGAAGACTAAACCATCCCTACTCCAAAAAAATTTTCAGATGAAATTTTAGCTTCTTTCAGTTTTAGAAAAAGGAGAGATGAATTACTAGTTACTAGATCAGAAAAGGATAACTGAAACCCAAGAAAACTAAGAGCTACAACAAGGTAATGAATAAGATCTCCAAAATGAAAAGACAAAGAACCAGGAGACAGTCAAAAAGTGACACCACCCTAAATCTACAAATAAAAAGCAATTGGACCGTCATCTCATGAAGATAGTATGAAATGGTTATGGAAAACCTACATGGAACTGAGAGGAAGAACAGGAATTTTAAGTAAAAGAAAAAACTTCAATGACACTCAGTTATCATAGATGGGAAAACAGATATAGTTTATACTCTCAGAAAAGATGCTCAGCAAATTTTTAGCATTAGAACTCTAAGGAACAGAGAACTAGAGTTTCACTGAAAAGTAACCAGAATGGATAACCCTAGGTCAAGTCCACATATAGGTTTCCCATTAGTCTGATGGAAACTTCCAAGAGAGATTACAGCAGGCATGACAGGTCTGAATTATAAATTACTTGAACATACTTTTAACTCAAATTTCTCTATAAAGGATATATAGATATAATATCAGAATAATAAGTTGGAAAGTTGGATGAAGAAATACAGCCCGGGAGTTAAAAAAAAAAAGAACAGGAAAAGAAATCCATCAAACAAGTTTGCCCTTAAATGAGGCAGGAGCTGAACAGATTAAACTGCTAAAATTTCATTCAACTCTCCCTACTTAAAAGCATGAAATAGGCCCTGCCTGGTGACACAATGGGCTAGGATGCAGCACTGCAAACTAGCCACAGCCACTTCAGCATGAGTTCAATCCCCAGCCCTGGAGGTGACCACATGGCTCGATAGACCTCTCCTAACCCATCCACTGCTCCCTTCAGCAGTGTACTATCTGCCTGTTCTGCTCTCCACTCTATCTCTGGTGAATCATCTCACTGCCCCTGCACCTCTGGCCTATAAACCAGTTCTACATGCATAAATAAATAAATCTTTAAAAAGAGGGG
>NW_004567104.1:61847723-61851345 GCF_000260355.1 Condylura cristata | reverse complement strand
GAAAGAGCCTATCACAGAGGCATCTCCATGTCGTGAAGGGACGTACAGGTCAGAAGCAACAATAGCAGATTCAGCTCAGGAATATGATGAAGAGAGTCCCCTGATGAAACTAACATTAAGAGAAGATAGAAGCTAACATGAAGAGTCTGTGACACAAAAAATATAACATCAGTGAGAACCTAACTTGACACAGCACTGGGACCTGACAAATGGATGTTCATAAGAAAAATGCAACCAGTTTTGGTGGACTGGGAAGGGTGGTGCCAGGGCTGTAAACAAATGTGTAAAAGTGTCAAGAAAGAAGCAACTCTCGAATGTCACATTTTAAAACAGAGACTATTTACACAAAATGGAACCCCCACCCCGTCTTGATATTTGTAGTCTTAGTGTCCATAATTAATCTCAAGAGATTTCTTCCAATTTAGCATAAATTCACAGGTAGTCATCTGCAACCAATGGCCCATAATAACAGGCATTTTGGTAAAATTAAAACATTATTTGAACCTTCTCATCCAATCTTTGGCAACAACTACTTCACTCTGAACTGTACTAAATTCAGAATATTACAACTACAAAAATCGGTTGAAGTTTTGCTGTTGTGTCAGAATTTCAAGAAACTAGTGTTAATCATGTGTGTCCTAATAATCCTTTCATATCTACAGCGAAAGCATGTGAAATGCAACATTCGAAGGTGTGAACCACAAACACAAATGACACAGTCAAGTTGTATAAAAGCCAATTGTATTCAAGTGCAGAGCCACCAGCTTTATAAGCTGAGAAGGTGCAAACTAGGAAACTTGGAAATGATTTTATTTTTGTTGATTTTCATTTTTGCCCTTGTAACCACAAGGGCAAAGTAATTTGATTTATTATTTATTTATTTTTTTTTGTACTTTACCTTAAAAGATCAAGAGGATTATATTTTTCCTTGGGAATAATTTATTAAACCATGAGGGTGACAACAATTTAAAAGTGAAAAGGTAGAAGATATCCAGCCTTGGATTTCTACCTGTATTCAAGGTTTAAGTACTACATCTTGTAGAATCATCTCAGAGACTATGGCAACAATCTTAAGTAGACCAGCAATGACTACAAAGGAAGGCAATGGTTGGTTATCACAAGGGTTGGAATATGACTCTGCTATAAAGAATATGGATATCCTCCTCTAAGGAGACTAGCTACCTATTTTAAGTAACTATGTCTTAATGGCACAGCCTCATGGAAAGGAAATATAAAGGTTACACTGTAGAGGAATTTCATATCCCTGTCCTTAAGGTTCCACACAAGAGCACTTCAACAGAATTAACACTCTGGGCATCCTTCCTTACCAATCACCTCTGTCTCCGCATGAAAGTGACTGCTGAGTCTAAGGAAAAAAGAACTGGGCACCTGGGACCAACCCCTTCAGGAATCACTTCTTCCATCTTGTTAGCTAGATTCTAATCTTCAAGAGGAAATCTAAACTTAGCCAACATTTGTGGTCACAAGTCCAACAACTTATCAACAATACAGTAACATTTGAACTCCAATACATTTACCTCAGTAGCCAATTCCGTTGTTGAAACATAGATGAAAAATGTATTATTTATTGGTCTCTAAAACCTCATCACTAAATTTTATAGTAACTTACGTATCCTCTTCCGCTTTCATTTGGAAGGCATCTTCTAACCAGTCTAATAATTTGTGTGTAAATTCACTCACATCTTGCTGTGGAAAGAAAAAGTTGTATCAATATCTAAGTCTAATTATACAAATATTAAATACTGCAACATAAAATTCATAGTCATTCAAATGTTTATAATGACTGATTCCTTACAAAGTTATCATGTGGAATGTTTCGTACCAAATGCAATACTTCTAATTTACAGAATATACAATCAGTATTTGACAAAATATGTATTATTTTGATAATCACTTTGATCAGTTGTCATTTTATGGGGGAAAAAAAACAAACTATGTAATTCAAATTTTTGGATTTGGGGGCCCTAGAATTGTGAAAGAGAAATTTTGTTTTCTTTTTTACATTTTAAAGGGGCAGGTTTGTTAAGAGAAAGAAAGAAAGGGGGGAGACACCTGCATAATCGTAGGCAGGCAGAAATACCTGTGCGAGAATAACTTTCTATCAAACTAACACCTTGAAACAACTTTTCATACATTTTTTCTAACTTTAGTTATCTTTCAAGATTATATATGACAAGAAATAAAAAGATTTCTTAGTTATCACACACTCTACAGGAAACAATAATTGCTGTCATTTTTAGCAATCTAAAATTTGCAATTACAAAGGAATTCTACCCACTATTAAAACAAAAAGATAATTAAAACTGACAACACTTTATCAAAGGGTATTCCACAAGATCACAAGATTGACATATAATCAAATATGATATCTTTAGGAACAATATGAAATAAAATCACTCTAAAAATAATGCTTATTTCATTTGTGAATTCTACTCTATTGTTAACATTCTTCAGATTCTAGTATTCAGGCACAGAAAAGCATCAAGCCCTTATGAGCCTTAATCGAGAGGCAACTACATTAAAAGAATCAATGATGAAAAATCTATTGTTCGATATACTACCAGTCTAAAGCAAAGAGATTTGCATTCTGGCATTCGAGCATACATAACAACCTAAAAGAAAGGTGTTTCCTTGTTCACTGTAACAAAACTAAACTCCGTCTAAATAGTAAAAGCTTCCCAGTGAAGCTTGTGCTGCTTATTTTTAAATAAGGTTAAGACGCCCAAAGATCACTATGTATCCACAGAAAGCTTCAGCACTAAAAAGTAACAAAAAAAGGAGAAAAAGAAAAAAGAAACTCCAGATGAAAATGTAAGAAATGTGACTTTTTATTTTTTTTACCAAACACTGCAGCAGCATTACATAAATTTCACATGTGCATCATTAAAAAACAACATGTATATATACTACATTAAGTACACAATTAAAAGCCCAATTTTATTCTTTTAACTTGATTTACCCATTTCCATTTCCTCTTCCCTTCTGGTAATGAATAACTAATCTTAAGATCTAAAAGTTTATTTTCCTTTATTCAATCCCTCTATAATACACAATTTTCTCTGTGTATGGCATGCGTCAGCTCATGCAGGGCTTGTTTTCCCCACCTGATTTACTTCACTAAAAGTTAATAGTTTCTAGGTCCTTTTAAAGATGTAATTGTGCACACAAAACCACTGGAGATTATACACACTGAATAAGAAAAAAAATCTGTTACAGTGAACAACAACAAAAAAAAAGCCTAGAAGGGGGAGCACCTAAAACGGTGGGATCTTGTAGGAGTATTTCTGACTTGTGTAAAACACTGTTGTAAGAGATAAGGGTTTAACATTAAACCTAATGGGCACTAAAACATTTTAGGAAAAAAACAATGCAGATAACAAAAATAAATCCTTGTGTAAGAATCTCTTTTATTCATTTACTGTTGCCATGTGGGGTAAATTTAAAACAAAGACGCAAACAAACAAAAAATTGAGCAAAAGTTAAAGAATCAGATACATCTTTTAGAAGCTCCTCCAAACATCACCCCCATATATACATATAATGTACACCCAAGCACTGAAAAAAATTTCAGTGCAGATGTAGTTTTTTTTTTTTTAATAAT
>NW_004567104.1:61819547-61847308 GCF_000260355.1 Condylura cristata | reverse complement strand
TGGGTAGATACCTAGGAATGGGATTGTTGGTCATATGGAAGCTCCATGTTTAGCAGTTCGAGGAACTTCCAAACAGTTTTCCATAGTAGTTGTGCTAGTTTGCATTCCCACCACTCTTCTGAAATGTTTCATCTGCCCATTATTTCTTCATTGCCACTTTTCTTATTCTCTACTTTCTTTGCTTTTCTTCTGTTTTTAAATTTTAAATTTCTCTGACTTCTCAAGCCATATGTGAAACATTGTTTTGTTTACAAATATTTTCTATTTTATGGGGAAATTCTCAATATTCTTTTTCAGAAATTGAGTTTAAAAGTCACTACATAATATAACAGTGTGTGTGTTGGGGTGGTCAGTGACAGAGCAACAATAACAGGTGATGTAATTTAGAAAGCTTTTCCAAATGCTTAAGGAAAACCACTGCCTGCTAGCAAAATAGCTATTACAAACACATCTGGACTATTTTGACACTAGACCATCTCACATTTGAGATTTTATATGTTTGTCAACATTCTTAATTTTACTTATTGCTTCTATTTGCAGTTTCAATTATAATAAAAACTACAGCTTCAAGTATCTTAACACTTTTAAGATCACTGTTACTTTTACTTAACTTAAACATAAATACTCCAAATAAGCAATGTTTTAAATGATTTCAGTTAATTTTAATAACAATGAACACCATCAATTGCCATGTATACTTGAAAACAGGCCTCAATAAGGAAAGATTAGATGAAATAAAATACAAAATTAATAAACAAGGAAGCACAACACTACCTGCTGGGAATCATTTGATTTGAAAGCATCCTTAAGAATTTCAACGGCTCTTGATGGATCGACATATTTCCTTTTGGTACCAACAAGAAGTGCAAATAGATACCTCAGCTCTCGCATAAAAGGCAAATTCCGATGCTCCTTTGAGGAAAAAAAGATAGAAAGAATTTAAGTGAAGATTAACACAATCTTTACTGGCACAGACAATCATTTTTAAAGTAACCAAAAATGAAACTAAGTGATATCAACTGATGAAACCAGCACCCCTATGTAACAATTAATACGGAAGAGTGTTTTTTAAAAGTGATCTAGGAGACTCAACAGTTCAGCTTGTAAACAGCAGAGGACCTAGTCTATACCCACAATTTTAGCATAAATGCCATATTCATAGCAAATCATGTCATTAGCCAGCCAAGAATATCCTCACTCAAGTCTGTTTATTATAGTCATTTCCATTCAACAACCCCCAGCTGCTGCTGAGGACAGCAATAATAACAGCCAACACTCTGTGAACATTAACTATGTGCCAGGCACTGTTCAAGTACTTTTCCTCAATAAACCATTTAAGCAAAAATCCCTCTTCCTCCATGAAGCCTTCCAAAACAATCAAATTCCAAATCTACTGAAATGAATGTTATTTTACTCAGTTAGGAATCACCAACTGCAACAATGCTGTAATGATTCTAGTTATTAGCCTAATGTTAGTCGAAAAAGCAATCAGTCTAAATAATAACATTATGTACCACCCAGTGTTCCTTTAAAATTGTTCTTCTCTAAAACTGTAAGTTTCCCAAAGACAACTTCTGTTTCTTTCACACTTTTTTGCTAGATAGTGTTTAATTCTTACTAGTTAATTAACAAGCCCTCCAGAAAGAGCAAAAACAACCCAATATTATTAACTATAAACCATTTATTTTAAAACAAGAAGAAAATATTTTTAAAACAATGTAACTCATATACTTTAGTGAAATACTTTAAGGACACAAATCAGGCAGTTCTTACTACAGGCAGTTCTTGCAATAACAATTTTAATAAAAACAGCTTATATTTAATTTAAATATTAGGAAGTTTTTCAAGGTTGAATAGTTGGCATTATCAAAGCAATAAAACTAGGTTTGATATAACTAATCAGTGCAGATTTTTGAGACATTCCTTGACAAATAGGACAAAATAAACGATTTCTGTACATCAAATAAAATTCTACTGAGAAGCATATTCCAAGAGTAAAATATTTTAACATAATAAACATTTTTGCTTTCAGCTAATTCTTATGGCTAGAAACTCTTCAAAATCCAAAGGCAAAATTGTAAATGATGCTAAAAGCATCTACTACATTTGGCTAAATTATCAAGTATCACCACATACAGAATCTATTCAAACACTATCATTGTTTTTTTTCTTAAATAGGTTCATCAAGATATATAACATATACAATATAATATACATTAAAAAGTGCACTATAAAGTATCATTTCACAAATATGTATATCCATGAAAACATTTCCAGTCAAAATAGCATATCTATCCAACACCCAAGTTTTCTTCATCCTTCACTCCTCTCCCTGACCATTCACAAACAACCATAGCTGTTTTATATTTTTTGAAATATATACTAAAAAATCAAGCCCTATGTACTCATTTTCATCTGCATTTCAAAAAGATTTATTTATTTATGCATATAAGAACCGGGGTATAGGACAGAGGTTGGGGCAGGGGCGGTGAGAAGATTCACAGAGACAGAGTAGGGAGCAAAACAGGTGGATCTACTGAAAAACACTGCTAAGGGGAACAGCAGACCATGACAGGACAGGTCTACTGCACCATGTGGGTTAACTCCCTGACTAGGGATAGAACTCATGCCATACTGGCTAATGATAGCCTGATAGCACTGAGATTTCAACTTCTGCCACAGGGAGTTTCCTTACAATTGGTATCTGGTTTCTTAAAATTGGCATGATTACTTTGCATTTCATCCATATGATTATGTACATGAATGTCTTTTTTTTATTATTGTCAGGGGGAAGGATGTCCTGAATGAACTCTACAAATACAAGTTTTGTGGACTCTACCCCTTACTTCAGACACCAAAACTACAACTCTCAGCAACACCAAAGAGAGGAATGCTAGGACCCAAGAGCAGAGTTAAGCAGCTAGTTTGAGATTTTGGACTATAAAAGGCGGACATGTTGAGCGGGGCTCTCTCTTTCCCCCTTGGCCTCATGGCTGGCAGCTAGACACATGTTCCCCATCAGTTTTCAGTGGAACAGGGTTCCATGTCAGTGAAACTGGTAAGGCTCATTGGTTAACTTGTATCTCTCCCTTTTTCCCTGGGTCGTTCTTTTTCTTTTCTTTTCCCTTTCATAAATAAACCCCTTATTGACCTTTTTTTGTGTGTCTTGAATCTTAAGCAGGCAACCCAGTTCACATTGAGTTGCCCTGTTAACATTATTATGACTGATATGCCACTGTACAGATATACCACAACTTTTTTATTCATTAAACAATGTGGATATTAGCATATTTGTCTTTTTGTAAACATATCCTTTCACTTCTCTTAAGTAAAAACCTGGAGAGAAGGTCTAGATTGTATGGGAGATTTTTTTAAAGACTTTTATATTCCCACAGGCAGTATAATAATCAGAGTTCTAGGTCCATATTGTACCAACACTTGGATATGGGTTATATTTCTAACATCAGTTTCTCTGGTGGGTACAATAGTAGCATCCCTAGTTTTAATTTGTATTTTCCTATAAATAATAATTATGAGCGCTTTTCATAGAGTTATTTAAAATCTGTGTTTCTTCTTTGGTGAACAGAGATTAAATAATTTCCCCAATGTACTGATAGATTATACTATGTATACCACAATACCCAATAATTATATCATATAGACACAATTTCTTTATCAGATATATACTTCACTAATTTTCTCCCAGTTGATGGCTAGCCTTTTAATTTGTATGAAATTTTCAAAAGATTACAATAAGTGCTTATTTTTGATAAAATCCAGTTATCATGTTTTTCTTTTAAGGCTGCTGTTTGCATACTTGAGAAATCTTAACCCAGAGCAACAGAATTAGCTTCCACTTTTTTGTTTTCCCCTCTAGATCTATAACCCATTATAAACTTTTTTTTTTTTGTAATCATAGTGCTATGCATGTAGTGAATGCATTTGTCTATGAATGACATCAGTAGTTAAAATTTTCCTTTGACTAAAATCTATTCACCCTAAATGTGTATGTCTATTTCTGGAGACTATTCTATTCTACTGATCTATAGAACTATCTTTTTGCCAATAACCCAGTGTCTTAATCATGGGACATGAGAATTCCTCCCTCCAACATTCATTTTCTTCGTATGTTGTATTTGTACTGTGGGGACAGTGTAAAACTACTTTTTTTGTTTTTTAATAATATAATAGTTTATTTTTACACCATTTTGTGCATTTTTCCATCTCAGTTGTAATCCCCTTGGGCTTCCCATCACCAAAACACCCATGTGCCATCACCACAGCATTTCCTTCCTCCCACTGTTTTTGATCCTATTCCCTACTCCATCCCCATAAAATGTCTCTGGCATATAGCTGTTTATTATTTTTATTATTTTCTCGCCTGCTATAAGTAAAACCATCCGGTATTTTTCCTTTTCTTTCTGGCTTATTCCACTAAGCATGATCTTTTCCAACTCCATCCATGTTGCTGCAAAAGGCATGTGTTTATTGGTTTTGGTTGCTGAGTAATATTCCATTGTGTATATGTACCACATCTTATTAATCCAGTCATCCACTTTTGGGCATTTGGGTTGTTTCCATGTCTTTCCAATTGTAAATAAAGCAGCAATAAACATGGGGGTGCAGGTGTCTTTTGAATCAGTGTTTTTGTGTCTTTTGGGTAGATACTTAGGAGTGGGATTGCTGGTCATATGGAACTTCCATGTTTAGCAGTTTGAGAAACCTTCAAACAGTTTTCCATAGTGGTTGTACTAGTTTGCATTCCTACCAGCAGTGCAGGAAAGTTCTTTTTTTTCCACATCCTCGCCAACATTTGTTTTTGCTAGTTGTTTGAAGATGTGCCATTTTCACTGGGGTGAGGTGGTATCTCACTGTGGTTTTAATTTGCATCTCCCTTATTACAAGTGATTAAAAATACTTTTTTAAAGGACTCATCTACAGAAACAGTGTAAAAGTTTTTTGATTTGCATACAATTTTTGAGGAGACCACTGAGGAAGGCTTGTTATCCATTATAACCTATAAAATTAGTTCAAAAGAAGACAAATACACAATTATATGTGACACTAAAACACTGCATATTACTGACACACAAATGAAGGGTAAAAAAGCATTTGCACTATATCGACAAAGAACAGGAACTTAAGAGTAGCAATTAACATCAGTAGTTGACAAATCTGATAAATCATGTGATTTGATAAGGCAAATACCAGAAATGCAAGCACAGAAAAAAGAATATGAAGAACATGCATATCCTGCTTAAAAATCTTTTATAACTTTACCTTTTGGTTCCGGGGTAAATCTTGAGCATTGGACGGAGGCTTATAATTCAGAACTAATCTTCTAAATTCCAAAAGGTTGAATAATGACTGAAACAGAACAAAAACATTTATGATAAACCCTTAAGGAAAATTATTTGAACAGAATTATAAAAAATATGATTGGGCTTAGAGATTTATTTTGTCAACTATTTTCTCAATTACCATAAGAAGGTCTACTTTTCCCTAAGAAAATGTCAAATTCCTTATATTTTGACATAATGTTCTGGATTACTAACAATGCTTACAATTATACATGGGCAGGCCATTAAGAAAATTGAAGAGACCCTAAGGTAGCAAATAAAACTTTAGATATTGGCATGTAGGGGAGCAATTAATGTATAATCAAGACTAGGCACAAAGGTATCATTACAGATTATGTTAATCTAGACATCCCTTAACATTTTCACAATCTAGAAAAAAGATAATACTATATGAGTATAACATAGTATATTAAAGAATAAATCATAAATCCAGAAACCAGAGGAAATAAATTTTTACTGTAGTATGTACCAGAAGCCAAGGGGAAGGCTAAAAACTATAATGCCAAAATAAAATGAAGGTTAAAATTACAGGTTAAAAACTTAGTGAACACAAAGTACTTATCAAAAATGAGCAAAATAATCAGCTAATTCTTCAATATCATATGAAAATTTATATTGTCATACACAGAGAATTGAAAAGCTGTAGTAGAAAGGTAGTTTGAAAAGAAATAATACATTGGCCCAATGATTAAAAAAGTTTTCATTAAGAACACCAAATTACAATCCAACTGTATTAGGAAAATAAGCACAAAATATTAATGTTCCTGAAGAATAGTAAAACCTAAGAGCATATTATTCATAAATTATCTGTTTTTGCAATCTGATAGGGAGCTTTATTAATGTCTACCTGAGAATAATAACAAATTAAGGTAATAGTAATTTCATATAGAAGTTTAAAAGAAAACTAGTCCAAATTGAGATGATGGATATCTGTGCTTAACAAATATTTCTTATTTTAGAATAAGGAACTCCAAACATTTCAACATTCATTGTTTACATTTTACTTATAAATACATTGAAAACTGTTCATTTTCAACCATTTCAAATAAAATTCCTCCTCATAGTAAAAATAGTATTTAAATAAATATATGGCCACTGGTAGTGCAACAGTTTAAAGTCCAGTACTATGAAGCTATCTGCAGTCACTCGAGCACAAGTTCAATCTCCAGCCAGGGAGGTGACCTACATGGTACAGAAGACCTCTGCTGTTCTGCCTGATGCTTAGCCATGCATTTCAGTCAATCCACCTATTCTGTTCCCCACTCTGTCTCTGTTGCATCCTCTCACCTACCTTTCTGAACCTCTGGCCTTTACCCCAGTTTTTGTATGCACATATAAATAAACCTTTAAAAATAAATAAATTTAATTCTGAACCTCCCTGGTGGCACAGGGGTTAGTTTCAATGCCGTCAAGCTACTGCTAGTCACTGAAGCATGAATTCAATCCCTGGCCAGGGAGCTAATCCACACAGCACAGCAAACCTCTCCTATCTCCCTAGCTGTTCCCCTCAGCAGTGTATTTCAGTCATTCTGCCAGCTGTGATTCCTCCTCTGTCCTGGTGAATCATATCCCTCCGCTGCATCTCTGGCAAGTATATATGAAGAAATCTGAATTAACACATACAAAAATCTGGTTTCATTTCTTGGTCACATCCTTCCCTAAATTTGCAGAAATATAGTTTTTATTTCCATCCTGCCAAGAAATCCTAACAGTAAGGAGAGAGGAAAAATTAATTTAAAATATGTGAAAGGCACAGGTAGAGCTCTAATGTTAAAAGTCCATACTGGGAGTGAAGGGCAGAGATAGATGAGAAGGAAAGCAATCCTCAAACAAGCTGATTAGACACAAAGGCATATTAAAACCTTGCCTGCACTGACATTTAAAGTACGCAACTTAAAAGAAACACCACCCAAACCCACCTTCCATTACTATGATGCCTACGCCAAATAAGATCTGCGTGAAGAGTCTTACCTGAATCACTGCACTAAACCAGCAAGTATTGCCAACATTCTTTAGCCCTACAGGAGCTTTGTCCTGCCTTTTTCTATCATAAGGGTTTCTGGAATCCCTCCAAACTTCTGTAGGTGTCCTCTTCAAACATGCTTTATTTTCTGCTATGCTGGCCTCAAGAACTCTTAAGTAATGGGGAGAAAAAAAAATTAATGATGTATCCTAGATCACAGAAAACTATAAAACTAAGGATTTTAATTACTTAATCCCTGGACAATGAACTAGGGGAAGAATAAATCAGTGGCAATGCTAAAAAAGGGGGTACAATCTTTAGCTCTATGGAAAAAAGAAACTTCAAACACTGAAAGAGAATTATGTAACAGATGTTAAGTGATAGCCAACAAATTAGGTTTACTATTAGTCAGTGATAAAGCACCTAGATAAATTTTCTGAATTAAAATGCATATTTATACTATAATATGGTGATGAGTTCTTATAACAATTACATTATCATTAAGAAAACATTAAAAGCTGAACTGTACTTTGACTTTAATTTCGTTTTCTATAAAAAAGTTAAATAAAGTCAATTCTAAGTTTCCTTTTGTTCTAGAAATCTGATTCTATGACATCTAATTAAAGTAGTAGAATATGTACATATTTACTTATTCACACAAAAGTTTATGTAGGTAGAAACCCAATCACATATATATCGATGACTCAAAATAAAAGAGCAACCTTTCAAAATAAGCTCTACAGAATACCTTAAACCTATGTACAAATGGCAAGAGTAATGTCACTGTTTACCAATGTTTTTCTTGCCTTTAAATGTTCAACAACATGCTGGAAGACCCCACTTCCCACATGAAAACTAACAGAGCATTTTGCTACAATTATCTAAATAAGTTGCTATCTAGTAAGTATGCACAGCACTTAGAAGTCTCAATTCACTTTGCCTTAATCAAAATAACCTCAGCACTGACTTTTTTTGCCTTCTTGACAAAAATTTCATTCATGCCATATTATCTTTATCCTAAACAATTTTCCCTACCAAATTAATGTCAAAATAACAAGCCAGTTTTAATAGAGAAAAGGTAAATTACTTTCAACAGTACCAATAATTTCATCAATAATTTACAACATGACATTAGATACAATGAAAAGAGGATTCCAAATTCTTAGTACTAAGTATAATAAGGAAATAAAGGATTATTTCTAAGAATAAAAGATATAGGGAAAAAATTAGGTAACAGCAACACAGTAAATCCACATTTTTCTTATCAGTTTAAAAAGCATAAAGCATAAAAATGTCAATAAATGTTTATACCTTTTACTTTCTAGAATGATCCAACATTGGTAGCAGCACTCTTTGCCCCAAAATAATTCTCCCACATGCAACCTTAGACCCCAGGTATTTTCACTTAAATTATTTACCACTAAAAGATACCAGAATTTCTTAAGAGTTATTTAGTTAATGAAACTGAGGTAGAATAAAATCAAATTTATCTGAAACATCCCACTTCTACTGAGAGCAACTTTTCAGAAACATACAAAGTGAAAAAGTCAAGGATTAAGTTGAAAGATCTCCTACTGTTCAGTTTTGTATATTTAGTGTAACTAAAATTAAATTTCACAAGGCAACTAACTGAAATGTATTTCAGTTTTACATTCAAAAACTGAAGATAATGATAGTATACAAAAGGTAAATATAATGCAAAACACTGTTGCCTATAAGAACACTTTTGTATTTAATTTTTAATCGACTTTTATAAATGGAAGTGAAGTTTTCATTTGAGAATTATCCTTTTGTAATGCATATGTATATATAGAAATATACAGAACAAATTTTAATTCTAGCTTCATAATTAGAGATGAATGAACTAAAAGAAAAGTAATGAGTTCTGGGGAAACAACTGGCAATACCACAAAGAGGTAAGAACAATTAGTAGCAGCAGTCCACATAAGAGATAGAAAAAGGCATCCACCAACTGACTAGCACTAATGGCCATGTGTGATCACAACTGAAAAAGAGGTTCCGTGGCCTATTTTGAAAGTATAAATTGATTAAAATAATAAAGAAGTCCCTTTAATTCTGAATTTTCTAGTGGGTGAAGTACTGCCATCATATATTTTCAAATTATTAATTATAACCAAGAATTAGTAAGACACAAACCCTTCTTGATAGTGCTAACAGAGAAGGCCATATATACTATAATAACAAGTAATAGACCCCATAGATATTAGCTGCAGAAAACTTAAGTATACGGAATTTCTACAAAGTACATAATAATATTACTTTTCCAGTCTGATCAGCCAATACTGGTCACATCACTGTGGAACTTGAAACATCTGCTTCATACTTTCAACTTTTCCAGACCACCTGCAATCTGTCGTGGTACATCTTTTATTATAAAAGTCTCTCTAAAAATGTGCTGATAGCATCGATAGTCACTACCATCTCTAGGAAACTGACATTGGTCTTAGAATATCTATCACAAACTAAAAATTTAGAACATCTAAACATGAGTGGCTAAGATAATATAAAACATATACTTTGAATTGTATATCAGAGTAGGATTGGACTTAAATACCTGAACATTTAACTTATTTTTACTTTTGTATTACCTAATTAATGTGTTGTTTTAATTAGATATATAAAACTACTGATACTATTTGTTATGTAAGTGCAGATTTTTTCAATTTGTATGCCAATATAGTCAAAAAACAAAAATATACACATGCACATACTTTTAAAAATATTTGAATCATAGTATACATTTTATTTTATAAATCTTTTCTGCATAATGAATGGATCACCATTCCTCTTAAATATGAAATGCAACTAATGAAGTTCATGTTTAAAATATTTCATATCATAGTTTAAATAGTGTCAAACTTTATAATTTATTAAAAGGCAATTATTTCAGTGACCTTGTTACTTTTTTTAAAGAAAAAACTTAATTCTTTAGTTTTTCCAAACCTTTCACAAGCCTTTATTAAAATGTTTAAAAGATAGTCTATGCACTTTAGATTTTCATTTAAAATTACTAGCATTAAATGATATTAGTCACAACTAAAGAGGACAATGGACTTTAATTAAGTCTTTCCAGGTTAATATAAATATAATGTCTTATAATATCCAAAGTAACATTTAAAGAGATTAAAAAGCATTACTCAGAAAAATTATGTGCCTTTGCTTAACACAGCAATTTGAGACATCTCCTTTTATCTTAGGGAGAAATATACTGTTGCTATTGTGCCTAGGGAAATTATGTGAGAAAGCTAGAACATTCTCTACTAAACTGCATTACAATGAAAGGAAAACTGAAGTCATAAGACCATCTTAGCTATGCACCTTTGGAAAAGCATTTAGCCTTTAAATGATAAATTTCATCTTCAGTAAAGATAGTTACCATGGCCTCCAAAGAGCTATTTAGAAAATTACAGTGATAAAAGATTTTTTTCAATCAACATTGTTTAGTGATTAAAACAAATTTATTTACTTGATCCTTTAGTGGATCAAGTTTTTCAAATTTAAAAGTTTCAGTTAATAGATCAAAAATTGCATTCAACACACATGGAATTGTGCCTATTTCTTAAAAAAAGAAAAACAAAAAAAGTCCCATAAGCATACTATTATACATAGATGAGAGGCTAGCAAACTGTGGCCTATAGTCCAAACCTAGTTATTTTTTAAAATCAAGATTCATAAAAGCACAGACACCCTCATTATATATTATATAAGCCTACATGTGCACTACAACAACAATGCTGAATAACGAACAGAAACTGTAAGGTCAAGAAAGCTTAATATATTTACTACTAGTCATTTCTAGAAACAGTTTACTCACCCCTTCTATAAATGATGAAAAAAACTGAAATTGGGACATATATCCAAAAGAGGTTAAGAAGAGAAAAATCAAATAAATATTAAAATATATATATCTAAATGTAATGTCCCATAATGTCACTCCAAAATTCTAAAACTCTTAAGTTTCAAATGCAACCAGAACTAGAATATAGAAAATTACATAAAATATAAAAATATTTAAGCATATTATTTATTTAGACCAATGTATATGTTAAAGGCAATTATTTTTGATATTATAAATGCTATTTTATACATATTGTGTTTTTACCTGCTAATGGCTTGCTCCTCATCAGTTATTCCAGTTTCCCTGAATGCTCTGCTTGATTCTGCCAAACTCAAGGCAATTGCTCTCTGAAGATCATCTTTATCATCTCCAGTGAGATCAATCACATCTGAAAAACAAAACTTCCTCAAAATTACAAGTCAAACAAAATTAATGGTAATTCTTACTGTGGAGAGTTTCAAATCAAAGTCAACACCAACTTAATTCTGTATAAATTGCTTATAGTCAGAAATGGAATGTTCTTCTGTATAAAGCATACCTAAAAAGCAGTAACAGCATATTTTTTATTGCTGAGGAATCTCAATATTCACTACAAGCCTCTGAGTCAATAGCAAAAAGACTTAAAATATTTCTCTACAACAAACCATGAAATCAACATAATCATTTATGTTAACTTGAATATACCAGTTTATCTATACTACTCACTAGATATGAAGACATGTAGATATAGAGATCATTTTTTGTATATACATTTTTAAGTCTTTGCCAAATTGTTTAACAATGATGAATTTTAATGAGGAATGCTATGGGAGAAGCATAGGATTTTTTTCATTCTGTACCTGAAACACTTAATAGAAGTTTCATTCACAAAAAGAAAGGAATATACAAACAAATGGCAGAGTCATCCATCAAATGAAAGTCTTGATGTTCTATTCTGTTTCCAAATAGGCTGCAACAATTACCACCTTCAGTAAAACCAGTTTTTAATCTACTTTCCCAAAATTCCTTTAACCTAGAAGATGCCAATATTTTTATTTTCATTTAAACAACAATAAAAACTTAACGTCTTATTACTTTGAATGGATGAAGACTATGATGAGAATATGTATGTTACTATCGTATCTTGTGTGGTTAGGATTGTTTGTTTTGGACATGTTTTGTCTTCATTTTGCTTATTTGTATCTGAGGCATGTGAAAAAGTAGCTTTCTCTGTAAGCCAATAATTTTTCAAAAAAATGTAAAGCCAACCATAAAAGGGGTAGGGAGTGGGAGCTCAGGAAGCACCATTTTGTTGTCGGCTGTAGGGTTATATAAAGAGTAAAGAAAAGAACATTTCCCATGGAATAAGACAATGCATATTGATAGTTTCAAGTCTACTTTTGTTGTTACATTTTGTTCTCTAAAGAGCTTATAAGTACATTAAAAATATTAACAATAGTAGTCATTGAAGATAGATTTTCAAATGTCACTTAGTGTAATAAGTAAGGTCTGCAAAATTTCAATCAAGTAAAATGTGGAACACAGTTATACAGCAAGGTAACTGAAATGATGGTGTGTGCCTGCAAAGAGCAGCAAGTCAGAGCTTCCTAAATCTTAAGCACAAAGTCCAATTCCATCTATACCATCCAAGTCCAGCTATCCATGGTAAAATCTGGGTGTAACCAAGAGGTCCAATTTAAATACTGATGAAGTTAGGACTGGAACAGCATAGAATGTCCTCACAAAAGTGAAGCTATTTTGGTCATTAAGTAATGACAAAAATTTGGATGGCTACAAGAAAATAACAGAAAAAAATAATTTGAAACAAAAAGCAGAAAAACAGATCAGCCTTCATGCTTCATTTTCTCATCTAACAAGCATACTTTTTTCAACTATAAAAGCTAGACAGATTAAAACCAAATATTTTCCCAATTCACTAGCAGTTAAGTTCCTGAGTAGAGCTTAAATTACATCAGCTGAATGTATTAATGAAGGATGGTGACCTGAGATAAGCAGCCTGGGGAGCCTAGTAACAACCTCTTGCTCAGTTCCTGACATGCAGCCTAATCTCTGGTATGAATCTTGCTTCATGTCAGACCATGTACTGCCCCGAGGCAGCACGGACCTGGAGGGTCCCATGACTACTGACCCTTTTACTCATTCCTTGGTATGTGCCCACATCATATCTGACCATGTACAGCTGCCAGTGCAAACCCACCCAGAAGCTTATAGAAACTGAAAGTGTATACAATCCCCTGACTTCCTACAGATGGGGTGCTGGCTCTGAATGTGAATCTGCTGAGTCAGCACCAGTGTAATTCTTGTTAGCCCTGGTGTCTGTTTCCTTTGTGCCGCATAACACTGACATGAAATTTGCAAGGCAAATATGAAGAAAAAAGCAAAATTTTGCTGCTTTGTACAGATTCTTCAACATGATTAAATGGACATGGGTTGTTCCACAGTGGCATTCCAGTATCTAATTTCCAACTGCAAGGATGTCAAAAGATAAAATAGAAATGGCAACTCGAATCTGCACTCCAATGTCCAGGTATAGTTTAGTGGCAGTTGCCTAATCCTAACGGCCTGTGTGTAGAATGTACCAAAACAGGTTTCTCTTGAGCTCAGTATCCCACATGGAGTCTCCTGTTTCACTACCTTTCTAACTGCTGCGGAGAGTAGCCTCCTTAACTGACCAGTCCTGCAAGACTTTGGCAGTCATTGAAGAATATTAAGTTAAAGATCCTTCTTTCTGTCATTCCATTCCAGAGATTTTTTTTTAAAGAATTTAAGCTCCAACATTAAATTAAACTTGAAATTTGAAATTATCTAGTTTACTAATTCATAACTAACAAGTAAACCAGAGCAGAAACTCACTTAGAAATAGCAACAAATTAAAAGCAGAAATTTTCATAATTTATTAATTGTAAATCAACAAAAAAGCAAGAAAAAATAAATGAGATAACTGAAGTTGTGAGAAAGGACACCTAACACCACAAGAATAAAAATGGTGGAGAAGCTTCAAATTTAAGTCTTCCAACTATTAAATCCAGTGGTCTTTCCTCCATGCTAGCATTACTTCAAGTGTGGTCCATGGATCCTTCAGATCCCCATTACCCTATGAGGGAAAAGGTTCCTAAATAAAAAAGTTCTCAAGTTATATTAAGATATTATTGACCTTTTTGACTGTAGTCACGTTTTCACCGGTGATACACATAAAACTGCACACAAAATTACTGTCTCTTAGCACAAATCAATCAACAGCTCCAAGTTGTATGAACAACTGACTGTATTACTCAGTATTCAAAAAATAAGATTCTCTTAAGTTATTCATAAGGAAAAAATGAACTTTATTAAATCTCAACACTGACACATTTTTTATTCTTTTAGTTCAATGTAACAAAATACTAACCACATGTAGTAGTCTTGGTGTAATCTAAAATTCACTGTTGCTAAAGAAAATAAAAACACTAGTACATGTTTGAAATACAAAATAAATTCATTTCTTCCTGGAACACTATTGTTACTTAAAAAAAGAAAATGACAAACTGGTTGAATATTTGGCAGGCATTTCTCAAAAAATAAAGTGTATCTGTCACTTGTAAAATAACAAATGAGAGCATTCACAATTGCTGTGATTAATAAGGAATTTTCAAACAAAAGCCACTATGAAAACTTTGTTTTCACCATATGAGCTTAGCATATGAGCTTAGTGTCTTTCTAACACACAGAGACTTTTCTGGGGAAACTATGTAATATTTATAATTTCAGTCTATTTTATAATGCAGAACAATCTTAACATTTTAAAATAAATTCTTTACTAATTAACAATGCATAGTTATATAAGTGGGTAAACATTCCTTACAAAGAAGAAGGTTAGTGATAAAGTTGATAGAAGCATCATTTATTCTCTGAATCTGGTTCCTGAGACAGAGTTCCTAAATCATTTGAAATTTCCTGGACGATAGGGACATCTTTTGTTCTAGTGAGGTCATTTGTTTAGAATCCTAGATAGCTTCAAGATGGTCACTGGTCCTGAGAAAGACTAAGCCATGATTAGAACTTTCAGTTCCAACTCACATCATCCAGGAGAAAAGAGAGGTTAAAGTTAAATTAATAATTGATCATGGCAAGGTGGCATCCAGAAGCACACGCAGGCCCTGGTAAAACCATCCCCCAGTGTGGATGGGAAGTGCCACACCCAGCACAGAAGCCATCACCAATGACCGCAGGCAAATTCCCCGAGGAAATAGTTCCAGTAAGACCAGCCACAATGGGTATGAGGAGCCTTGACATGCAAAAGTCCCATCATAGTTACTGGGCCTCAAAAACAAACCATAAAAGTATGTGTGGTGTGGGGGTGGAGGAGATGGAACCTGCTAGAAATGAAAGCATGAGTGCACAAGGAAATACTAAACAACAGCAACCAATCCAAACACAGAAACCTGCAAGATGCAGTCTTCCTATCAAAACAGATTTCAAAATGCTATGATAAATAATTTCAAAGAAGTGGAAGAAAATTCAGGGAAAAAAAAAAAGACTATTCTGAGGAATAAAATCAACAAACAGAAGATAAACTGAAGCTTTAAGTAAGAAAACACTGGCAATTCAGGATATAAAAAGAACAACAGAGTAGAATAGACCAACTGGAAGAATAAACAAGTGTACTTAAAAGTATGAGAGAACAGGGCCCTCCCTGGTGGCACAGCAGGTTAAAGCACAGCACTGAGAATCTAAAGCTGCTTCCGCATGAGTTCGATTCCCGCCTGCCCCCAGAGGTGACCACATGGCGCCGCAGACCTCTCCTGACCCGCCCGCTGACCCCCTCAGCAGTGTGCTTCGTCAATCTGCGTGTTCTGTTCCCCGCTCTGTCTCTGGTGAAACCTCTCACTGCCCCTGAGCCTCTGGCCTGTACCCCAGTTCTGTATGCACAAATAAATAAATCTTTAAAAAAAAAAAAAAAAAGCATGAAAGAACAACAAATTAGGTAGAAAAGGAAAAAGATTAAAAAAATTAAGAATACATAATTTTCCAATTTCATAAATAAAGGCAATAAGAGAATAAGGGCAAATCAGAGACCAAAGAGAGAGAAGGGAACAGAAAACATATTTAAAGAAGAAATAATAAAGGGAAATTCAGAAAGCTAACAGAACCTCGGGGTACCTAACCAAAGTAAGTCCTACACCAAAGACATGTAGTCATCAAAATTTGCAAAAATTTAAGACAAAAAAATGAATACTGCAAATGATAACCTATAAAGGTACCCCAATTGGGCTAACGTAAGACTTCTCTGAAGAAATACTATAGCAAAGAAAAAATAGAATGACATAATTCAAATACTTACAAGATAAAAACTGCCAGTCAATAATAATACTCTGTCCTGTAAGACTCTTCTTCATACATGATGGAGAAATAAAGGCCTTCTCAGGCAGAGAACCCAAAGTTATCTGCATACACTAGACCTCCCCTACAAAAAATATTGAAATGTGCTCTCGTATCTAACCTGTGCTCTCGTATCTAACCTGAAGAGAGTAATATATACAAAGCACTGGAAAAGGCTAGAAACACAAAAAAATAATAAGAAAATGGCAGCAACAGATTTTTCATGTATCAGTAATCACTCACGTAAATGGCTGAACTCACCAACAAAAGACAGTGAGTATATAGTTGGATTAGGAAACAATCCAAACTCTCAAGGAAATGAATCTAAGTTTCAAAGATAAACAAACTCAAGAGTAAAGGATTGAAAAACAAACCTACAAGCAAATGGGACCCATAGCCATAGGGAAGCAGACAAAGACAAACCTGTATCAGAAAAAAAAAGATTCCAGTTATAAAAGCAAAGAGAAAGGGATGAACACTATATAGGGGAACAAGAAGCCAGAAAGACACAACACTTAGTAATATATACTCACCAAACAAAAGAAACACCAAAATATATTAGACAATTGCTATGAAGTCTGAAATCAGTCATTGGAAAAAAGTACATCTGCAGTAGATGACTTCAACCCTCCACTTTAACAAAAGGGCAGAAAACGTAGAGAAAAAATAATTAACACATAATAAACTTAAGAATCACACTATATGGACATAATAGAAACTTATAAGGGAACTGCACCCACAAAAAATAAATAAATAAATAAACATTCTTATCATGTGCACATTATCATTCTCAAGATTGATCATGTATTGGGCAACAAAGCAAGTATCAACTATTTCATGAAGATCTATCTCATACCAAGCATCTTAACTGACCATAGAGGTAACATTATAGAGACCCCTGGTAACACAAAGATTAAAATCTCAATACTACCAAGCTATCATCAACCACTGCAGCATGAGTTTGATCCCCAGCCAGGAGCTAGCCCATATGGTGTGGCAGAGCTCCGTCTCACCTCCTGCTCCCCTCAGCAGTGTATTTCAGTAGATCCACCTGTTCTGCTCCCTACTCTATCTCTGGTGAATCTTCTCACCCCTCATACTTCTGGTCAACATCCCAGTTCTTGTTTGCACAGATTAAAAAAAAATCTGGAAATTTTCAATACATGAACAATGAAAGACACACTACTCAAAGATTACTGGGTTAACAAGAGAATCAAAAAATAGCTCCATACAAGTGGCAATGAGGACACAACCTTTAAGAAAGAACTTATGGAACACAGTAAAAGGAGTGTGAAGCATATAGCAATACAAGCCCACACCAAGAAACAAGAAATAGCTAAAATAACCATATATCCCACACCAGAACAAGACAACAAAACCTAAAACCAGGAGAAAAAAAAGAAAAAATTAGAATAGAAATAAATGAAACTGAAATCAAAGAACAGTCCAAAATATTAATGAAAAGCTGTTCTTTAAAAAAAATAAATAATAAAATTGTAATTTGCTCACTAATTAAATAAGGGGGGAAACTGAAATAAATAGGAATGGAAATGAAAGAAAAGTAACAAATATTACAGAAATTTAGAGAATTCAGAAGACTACTATGAACATTTATATGTTAATAAGTCCAAAAACCTAGAAGAACTAGACAAATTCTTAAACTTATATAACCACCCAAGACTGAAAAGGGCAGAAATAAAAATAATGAACAGGCCAATCACAAGCAAGGAAATTAAACAATATTTAAAAACTCTCCCAAAGACCAGAAAGCCTAGACCAGACACCTTCATAAATGAATTTCACTACCTTTCTTTCCACTAACTAATATACATCCACCTGAAGCTCTGCTAAAAAGCTGAGAAAGAAAATATTTTCATACATATTTTTTGAACCAAAGACAACATACAAAAAAGAAAAGACAAATTTCCCCAGTGACCACACATGCAAATATCTTCAATAAAATTTTAGCAAAACAAATACAACACTACATTAAAGAATTATACATCATGACCAAGTGGGATTTATACCAGTTATACAGGGTGGGTCAACATTCAAAAATCAATCAATGTACATTACCACCAACAAAAGATAAAGACCATATGATCATATTAATAGATGCATTCCAAAGAGGGATGCAAAAGGAATTAAACCCGGAAATGAAGATGTAAACTGTCATTATTATCATTATTATTATAATACCATTATGTCATGGTATTATATAGAGAGAACCCTAAAGACTCCACAGAACCGAAATCAGTAAAGTGGCAGGATATAAAATTAATAAACAAGATATCAGTGACCTTCCTACACACAGTGAGCAGGAAAAGGAAAATTTACAAAACTATCCCATTTTCAATCACACCAAGGGGGGGGGGAGTACCTAGCGGGAAACAAAGAAGGAGGTAAAGGACTTGTGTAAAGAAAACTAAGATGTTGTTAAAAAGAGGTATAAGATATAAAGAAATGAAAACACATTCCCTGCTTATGAACTGAGAAATCAATATAGTCAAAATGGCCATCCCATCTAAAGCATTATACAGATTCAATGCAATCCCTATCAAAATATCAATGGCATTCTTCGAATAGAACAAATATTACTGAAATTCACATGAAACCACAAAAGACCCCACAAAAAGATGAAGCAATATTGACAAAAAAGGAGAAAAATGATGGTACTATACTTCCAGGCTTCAAGCTACACCGTAAAGTCATAGTAATTAAAACAGTATGGTACTAAATTAAAACCATCATATTGAAATAGAACTGAGACCCCAGAAATGAACCCATACCTAGGTGGACAGTTAGGAGTCAAGTAATGCACTTGTGCAAAGAAAGCCTCTTCAATAAGTGGTACTGGGAGAACAGACAGCCACACACAGAAGAATCACTACCTTTCACTAAACACAAAAATCAACTCAAAAATGTATAAAAAGATTTGTATATAAAACCTGAACCGTAAAAGAAAACACACAGAAGAAAACACAGGCAAAACACTTCACAGCTTCAGTAATGGCTTTGCAGATACACGTCCAACAGCAAAGAAAACAAAAATAATTGGGGCTACATCAATTTTTATTTTTGCCCTATTCAGTCAGCTAAAGAAACCATAACCAAGACAAAGACATACTACTAAACTGGACAAAATATTTGTACCCATGCATCTTACATGGGGCTGATAGCAAAGATATGCAAAGAACTCATACAACTCAACATGCCAATAGGCATGAAAAAACATTCATCAACACTTATTATCAGAAATTTTGTAAATCACAACCACAATGAGGCACCACCTCACTCCTGTGAGAATGGTCCATATCAAAAAGACCAAAACAAGTGTTGTAAGGGATGTAGGAAAAAAGAACCCTTTTAAAGTGCTGATAGGGATGTATGTACTGGTCCATACTATATGGACTCTAATACATAAGTTTATCAAAAAATTAAAAATGGAAATACCATGTGACCAGCAAGTTAATTCGAATGTATCTACCTAAAGAACTAATGCACTAATTCAAAGGGAAAGTTGCATTCCCATGTTAACTGAAGTGCTATTTACAACAACCAAACTATGGAGACACCTAAATGCCTAAAGACAGAAGAGTGGACCAAGCAGATATGATTTATATACACAATGGAATACTATTCAGCAATTAAAAAAAAACCATGAACTCATTCTATATCAGTAACATGAACGGAGCTGGAAGAGATTCTGCTCAATGAAAAAAGTTATCAGAGAAAGACAAATGCTGAATGGTGTCACTTTTATGTAGAATCTAGAGAAATCAGACAAAGGGTAAGATAAAGGCCAAACTCAAAGACTATTCCTTGAAAGCAGACTATAGAACTGAGAGATCCAGAAAGTGAGACATTCAGGGTAAGGGGCAGGGGTGACCACAAGGTGGGGAGGGAGCACAATGGACTCTGACCTATATGGACTACAGGTGCTTCGGTGGTAGAAGCACTATGTTAACAGCAGTGGGCGGGTGTGGGAGGTGCAGTGCGGGAATCTAAGCTTCCAAAATACAAACTACAGTTTAAACCAATGTTACCTCAATTAAAATATTATTGAAAATGCACACACATAGAAACCAATCATGCCTACCTTATGAAGTCACTATAAAAATCCATAAAGTATCGGGTTTATAGAGCTTCTGGTGAATATTTCTATACTTACATTCACAAGGGTAAATGACTCAGCACAATTTCAAAAGACAAAAGCTGTTGCACACTTAAGACCCTTCTATACCTTGGCTTATTTAACTTGTCTTCATCAGGTTATCCCCTTAAGTATCCTGTGTGCCCTTTATTATTATCTTATAAAACAATCTAGATCTAAGGGTTTCCTTGAATTCTGAGTCACAACAGCAAAACACAAACTGAAACAGAGCAGGAACAGGTGAAGGATAAAGCATGCACATAAAAAGTGATAAAGACAAACTACATTAGTGTTTTGGAGATTAGGAAGAACTCCCTTAAAAAAAAAAAAAAAAAAGGTGAAGGATAAAGCATGCACATAAAAAGTGATAAAGACAAACTACATTAGTGTTTTGGAGATTAGGAAGAACTCCCTTAAAAAAAAAAAAAAAAGGTAACAAAATTTCAGGACAGGGATGCCCTTAACAAGAAAAGCAAGTATGAACTTCCTGGAAATCAGCTTGAAATCAGAATATTAGCATTTGTTCCCTGACTCACTCACTCTGGTCCAAACTGCTGAGTCAAATATTTTCCTGCCTCGAGGCCCCAGAGTGGAATACACTTCCTAAGACATAGCTCTAGCCATTCAAAATTTTTTATAGTAAGTGAAAAGACAAATAGCATAAGATATGGTATCTTATGCCATTTGTAAAATAAAATTTCAAAATGAATAGTTATAAGCAATGTAAACTGTGCCCCACTCTCCCTTGCCCTTCCATTAACCCCTTAAGAAAAAGTTCCTACTATTCCAACCTTCTTATTGCTGAATTTATATTCTCTAAGACAATCTTGTCCAACAACTTTCTGTGATGATAGCAATGTACTATCATCTACATTTTCCAATACTAGTTTCATGTAACTCCTATTCACTATTAAATGTCAAGTATAAATAAGTCAGTGGATTTTAGTATGACTTAATTTAAATTTATATTGGCAAACTGGCAACTCTAATGAACAGCTCAGCTATAAATGGTCTCTTTAATTTTAACTTTTTTTTTCTAAATAATAATTGCTAAAATTATAAAGGTAGAGCCTCCCTGGAGGCACAGGGGTTCAAGTCTCAGTGCTATCAAGCTATCACCAGCCAGTGCAGCATGAGTTCCATACCCAGCCAGGGAGCTGACCCACGTGGCACAGCAGACCTCTCCTGTCTCGCCTGCTGCTCCCCTCAGCAGTGTAGGTCAGTATCTATCTATTTCAATAGATCTGCCTGTTCTGCTCCCCAATCTGTCTGGTGAATCTTCTCCCTCCTCCCTCCCCCACCACTGGCCTACACCCCAGTTCTTATATGCATAAATAAATATTAAAGTTGACAGTCTAGACTACTCAACAAAAAGTGCAAAGGCCCATAGCTGACCACTCAACTCTAATAAAACTAAAGAAAATTCATAGTTATACAAACTATGTAATGTAATACATGCCTTAATAGATTTTACCCTATCAGTCACAAGTAACTTTCATACCAGGATGGCATCTTATTTTTAAATGGCATCTTCAGGGCCCTGGTGATCTGCAGCCTCTGCAGCACAGAGTTCAATTCCCGGCCAGGGAGCTGACCCACATGGCATGGCAGACCTCTCCTGACCTGATCACTCCTCCCCTCAGCAGTGTATTTTAGTCTGTCTGCCTGTCCTGCTCCCCACTCTGTCTCTGACAAGAACTAGTGTACCCTAGTTCTTATAAGCACACATAAGTCTTTTAAAATAAATAAAGGACATTTTGCTTTTAAACATAAACTTGATTTTTCAGTAATCATTCAAGTTATTTGATGTTCTAGAATTTTTTACCAAAAAACTAATTTAATCATCATTGCAGTCAATTTTTTTTTTAATCTGCAGAGACTTGTTTAACAGTTGTGGGGATAGGAAATGATCAGTGTTCAAGTAATAAGGCCCTAAACTGCTTAACGTAATGATTAATCCTACTCAGATCTAAGAACACTAGACTTGACTTTATTATTTGTGCTTTAAATCATTTTTAATCAGGCCGAGTAAAATAATCAAGACCAAAGTTCTAGCACAATATCTCAATATTTGGGTGTACCACTTAACATTCACTCTAATATGTTCTATCAATTTCTCCAAAATGTAAGTCAATATGTGCCATAACTTTCTGAGTTTAAATTACCTACCCAAATCCCTCTTATCTTTTGATCCATACTTTGATTGCTCAATTGTTGCACATCTTGTTCTGGTTGGCATATACTGTTTTTTTCCTGTTTTGAAAAAGTTCAAAAGAATTTAATGATAACAGAAGAAAGAATATTATTATCAATTTCATATTGGGTAAATGCCTTGTATGGTCATGGTTATGTATGAAGGGTTTGCAGAAATTTTGTAGACTCTGTCCTCTGATAATAAAATATACCTTCATTATCTCAATATCTTACAGTGCTTCCTAGTCCCACTTGTATGGGTATTTTTTTACTGCAAAACTCAAATATAGTTATACTTTAAATTTGTGCTGCAAATAAGATTATCATTTGATAATCCACATTATCCCATTTGGATAGGAGATTCTAAAAATAAAAAAAGATGACTAAAATTTTTGGTAATGATACCAGTGATTTGGGCCTCTTCCCAAAAATCAACTGACTATTATAAGCAGGAATATTACAAAGCAATATATAAACAAGAGCATATACATTGCTTACATCCTTAATGTGCAGAATTTAAGGTAGCTTTGAATTTTGTCCTCTCTGAAATATGAAAAAATGCTTTTAAAAGGCCTAGCATAATAATACTAATTATTCAAAATGTACTTCTTCAATATTAAATGAAGACACGCAGATAAATTCTTCAAATCAAAAGGCATAATTATTTTGTCTTCTGATATAACCAAGTAGGAATAAATAAAAATTTCCTTCCAAGTCCCATATGTGATTTCTATGGGGTATATTTTTTTGGAGGGTGTGCTTTGTTTTAGGGTTTGGGGTTCTGTATTTCTTTGTTTTTCTCTTTTATTGAGGTAACATTGGGAACACTGTTATGATTTTGAGTACAGAACCACATTCACTGCAAGCCACTGAAAGTTCACCACCACAGAATGAAATTTTCAAACTAATTTTTTCAAGTCAATAGGCTATATGTATCTTATTTCTTCTGAAAGAGACCCTTCATTAGAAACAACTGGCCCAGGTGGTGTAAGGGGTTCAATCTCAGCATTATGAAGCTGTCCGCAGTCACTGCAGCATGAGTTGGATCCCCAGCCAGGGAGCTGACCCACATGCGCAACAAACCTCTCCTGTCTTACCCCCAACTCCCTTCAGAAACGTGTTTCAGTAAATCTGCCTGTTCTGTTGCCCACTCTGTCACTGGCCTACAACCCAACTCTTATATGCAACAATAAATCTTTTTTTAAAAAAAGCTCTCTTTTGACTAATATGAATAAAGCAGCATATGAAATCAACATTAAAAGAAACTTATTCCAAGATATAGGTGGATGCCTAGCCTTACAAACAGATTGATGATACACTTAAAGTCAGCAAGGCTTTTTTCTTAATGCTTTAGCCCTGGTTGTAATAAACCTTTTACTTAGGCCCTCCTTGGTGGCGCAACAGGATAGGACGCAGCTTTGCAAGCTGCCACAACGGCTTCATTGCCAGTTTGATCCCCAGACCCGGAGGTGATCCACATGGCACAGCAGACCTCTCCTGTCTTGCCCACTGCTCCCTTCAGCAGAGTACTTCGTTGATCTGCCTGTTCTGCTCCCTGCTCTTTCTCTGGTGAAGCCTCTCACTGCCCCTGCACCTCTGGCTTGTACCCCAGCTCTGTATAAATAAAAAAACCTTTAATAAAAAAAAATAAACCTTGTATTTAATAAAAAAGAGAACTAGGAAAACTTAATTGAAAATAAGTAACCTCTACCATATGCAAAGAATTAAGTTTAACAATGATCAATTTTCAAATAATGTATTTCACATAAAATCAATAAAATGCTCAAAAATGGTTTTATGTTTAGAACAATCCTTTGAAAACATCCTCACACTTTGCTCAGTCCAATATTCCATACGCTTTCAAACACTTGTTTCTACTACAAACTGTACTTTAATAATTTTTCATTTGCATTTACTTTCTATCTTTCCTTCCCACAATTTTTAGCACTCCTTGTATCATATAAGAATTAAAAATACACAAAGGATTTCCTTTCATTTCAGCAACAACAGCATGGTTAATTAATGGGAGTATCTCGCTTACTGGCTGCAGAAGGCATGGCATCTTACATTCTCAGTTTTTAACCATGCAATATTACTATGACAGTATACAATGTTAATGCTTAGTAAAGACTACTTCCTAATAGCAGTTATACATACTCTTAGAAGTTGATAAAATATGATGCATATGTGTTGAATGGAAAAGAATTATGTTGCTGTAGCAATACTTTTACCCAGTTTGATATTATTGTAACACAATCAGCATGCTAAATTTCTGTAATAGTTTTTCCTCAATAATCTTAAACTAATTCTGTGGTCATTCTATCAAAATTAGCACCCTTGTAAGAAGGATAGCACATTTTATATACATAAAGAAATGAAAACAGCAAGTGATTTGTGAAATGACATTCAATTGAGATGAAATCACAAATTCTATTTCTCTACCACTTTTTTCAAGTGGAATATAAAATTACATAGTATTTTTCAAGAACTACACATACCCCATAATTTTTTAAAAATTATCAACAAATGGGACATGTCTTCTGAAATTAGGTTGCCTTTTCCTTAAGGAACACCAATCAAATCCTTTTGTCAATAATATTTTCACTATTTCTTGTCAAAAGTTTTAAACAGGTGTTAATATCTGGTTTAAACATATTTTCTCACAACTAATAAGGTAACTTCTTCTGTTTATGACGGTCTTACAATTCTAATACTTCCCTGAATACCCAGACTGCTTAGACTCTGCCACCTATATTCATCTATCTAAACTCTTTAATCCTTTCACCTGTAACACTAAATCATGTCTAGTCAATTTCTAATATCCTTCATTTAACCAGCTTCTTTCAGTAAAAATCTTTTTTTCTATCTAACTACACTTATTTCCCCATCAAATCTCAAGATCTTGAAAGAAGTCTGCCTGTATTTATACTACTTCCCTTTTACCACATTTTTGCAATAAAGTTTTCAACCTTCTTCCTTTTCATTGGTTTTTGAAACAGCTTGTTAAGACATATAGTCAAACATAATTCAATAAATACTTCCTGAGAAACTATGGCATTCTAGTATGATGGCAGGACCAGCAATGATCCCTCGCCTCATTAAGCTTCCAATCTGTTCAGCCAGAAAAGCGAAAACACCTAAAGTAACAGAAATCTCATTAGGACAGTAGTAAGCTCTGGGTGCTAGAGAAGCAACTGGCCAAACTGGAAGCCAGGTAAATATTCTAGAGCAAGCAATCTGAGCTAGCATTTCAAACGCAGTGTGGGAGAGAGGAGAGAAGCAAAAAAGAATTCCAGAAAAAAGGAACAGGAAGTGTAAAGACAGAGAAATAAAAGAACTTGAAAACATCTTTTATTATCAACAGTAAAAGTGAGAAGAGAACAGTAGAAAATGAGGAAAACAGATAGGGGCCAAGTCTTCATGGCTTACACCAGGATAGAAGCAACATTATCTACTATATATGTGAGATAGGAGTATTCCAGCTTTGACTGAAATGAGATCATTTACTGGACAAAAGATTAAATAACAATTTAAAACATTTATCAACAAACATGAGTGCTTAGTGCCAATCATTTGCTATCAAATCTATGTAATGGGTTGCTTCTTAACTTTTAGAAAGTCTATAAATAAAATCAAAAACTTGATTCAAATAGAAATTGGTAATGAAACGTCTTAAAATCATAATGCACAATGATAAATATCTGAATTGTATATAATAATCATTTAACCATAATGAGAAACTCATACTACACAACAAAAAATATTTATATCATGAAAAAAATGATAACCCCATGTAAAGTTTCCATATGTGTGTATGTATGTGTATTTAATGCTTGTATTTGTTTACTTTTCTTGGATAAAGACGATTTTGCTACATGGTAATAAACCATTTCCAAAGTCTCTATTTCAGGGAGGAAGGAGAATCAAGCAAAGGAAAATTCTGTTTAAATGGTAAACTTATAGTAATTAAAAAAAACACTTCAAAATAACACTAAGTCCATATAACAAATGACTATATCGATTGAAAGGTTAAAGTATTTTTGTTTCTTTAACAACTGAACAAATATGTTCCACATTTCAAATCAACTGACTGTATATAGACTGCTCTATGAAAGAATATATAATTTTACTATAATATTTTACTTGTTAACTGGAAAAATATTATATATCATTAGTTATATATAAAAATATATAATAAAAACAAATGTTCCTTTCAACTATACCTATACAACTAAGGTTAAAGTAGAGCTTTTTAAATATTTCACCTCTGCTTAAACAAAATCAAAATACCTCTGAAGGGAAGTTTTTCATTACATTCTTATTAAAATGTTAAGGAAAAGAAGTAAGCTTACTTGTATCTGCTTGACTTCCCACACTGATATATCTATCATTGCCAGGAAGTGCTGTTTGGTAATAAGTTGTCTCCTCCTGCTGAGGGGTCTTTGCATTCTTCGCAGTAAGGATTGCTACTGCTAATTCCAAATTTCCATTACTATCCTTCAAGTAAAACAAGAATAGAAAATCAAATATTTTGGGATAACTTTACACATTCTCACATGACAATAATTTTCTCCACAAGTAATACTTAATAATAAAAATCATTTTAAAATTTGGAATTTTCTGATTCTAAAATCATAGCATAAATTCACTGTAAACAAAGTCTAATACATCAGTAATTTCATTTCCTATTATTTAAAACTAATGTAAAAATCAACTAAAAATTAGTAGTTAAACCCACTAAAATAAAAATCAATCTATAATTTTAATTTCTTAGACTTTCAATATTTACATAACTGGTTAACAAATATCAAACATGGATTTATACTTATAAAATATTGAGAACTAAAAAACTTTTCTTGGGGCCCTCCCTGGTGG
>NW_004567104.1:61805630-61818272 GCF_000260355.1 Condylura cristata | reverse complement strand
AACTCATGTGGAAGTGGCTTTAGCTTCTTAGTGCTGTGCTTTAACCTGCTGCGCCAAACTAAGGGCCCGAAAACTAAGAATTTTTTAAAACAACAAAGTAGTGAGAAAAACTTGCTTACTTATCTCAGTATGAACTCTGTTCACGTAATAATAAAAATGACACCAGCTATATACAGCAAATTGTAACAATAGATAATCCAGTTATCTTTACTAATAATGAAGTTATTCAGAAATGACAGTCCAGAAATAAAACCTCACATATACGCATAACTAGTTTACAGTGAAGGGGGTCAAGAGCTTACAGTGGAGCAAGGAAAGACTTTTAACAAATGATGCTCGGAAAACTGGTCAGTCACATGCAGAAGAATGGAACTAAACCACCATCTCACAGTATACACAAAAATTAATTTAAAATGAATCAAGAATTTGATGTTAGTTCTGAAAACATAAATACATAGAAAAAATATATGGGATATGTTCCTTGACATTAACCTTAGAGATGTGTATGGGGACTGGACTATAATGGCAACAGAAACAAAACAAAAAATAATAAAATGGGATTACATTAAACTAAAAGGTTTCTTCGTAGAAAGAAAAACTTCCATCAAAAAAAAAAGGACACTCTACTAATGTCTTTCATCTAAGGAGTTAATAGCCAAAGTAAAATAGAACTCAAAAACTCAACAATAAAAAAAAAATGTTAATGGGTGGAGGATCTAAATATACACTTCTTCAAGGAAGACATACAGATGGCCAATAGACATAAAAAAAACTCATCATCTCTTATTGTTTAATTAAAACAATAATGAGATGTCACCTGGTGTCTGTAGGATCATATATTATCTAAAGGAAAACAAACCATGAGTGCTAGAGAGGCTAGAGAAGGGGGGAAGCCTTTTATACTGTAGCAGGAATGTAAATTGATATAATTATCATGGCAAACAGTATAGACACCGCTTGAAAAATTAAAAATAGAACTTCTAGACAAGGGCCTCCCTGGTGGCACAACGGGTTAAATATAGCACTATGAAGCTATTGCAGCCATTGCAGCATGAGTTTGATCCCTGGCCAGCGGGGTGACTACATGGCGTGGAAGACCTCCCCTCTCTCTTAGCCCACCTGCTGCTCCCCTCAGCAGTGTTTCAGTCAATCTGCCTATTTTGGTCCCCACTCTGTCTCTGCGAATCCTCTTAGAACCACCACCCTGCTATGCCTCTGGCCTGTACCCCATTCTGTATGTATAAATCAATCTTAAAAAAAAAAAATTCTATATAAGCCCATTATCCCACTTACACATATTTAACCAAGGACAATAAAACATGAATTTGAACAGATATACGCATTCCCATGTATACTGCAGCACTTATAATAGCTAAGAACTAGAAACACCCAAAGTACACACTAACTGATGAAGGCATGGTAGATATACACAACAATAATGAGAACACTGTCTACCTATCAGAGAAAAAGGAAATAAAATGAAAGCCTTTTGCAACAAATTAGATGGACCAACAGGGTAATATATTTAGTGAAACAATCCAGACTGACAAAGATAACAGTGTATGATTTCACAGAGCAAATAAAACAGATGAACTAAATAAAACAAAAATAAAATCTCAGGCTATAAGAACAATTAGTGCTTTCCAGATGGAAAGGAAGAAAGGCAATGGGGTAAGTAAGTACAAAAGGGGCAATTATATCATGAAGGACAGGATTTTTAGAGATGACCTTACGGTAGTTGATTTTCAATGATGCATAATTAAAAGTTACATAATGTTGAAATGCAATGTTGTTTTCTATTAAATAAATAAATTATAATGATGAAGCTATATTTATAATGGAAGGCCAGAACTTATTAGACTTTGGAGGCCTTAAGAAAGTTACCATACACAGAGTATAATAAGAAGCCCCTGGAGGGTTCTGGACAGAAATGATATGATTATAAGTTCCATTCTAAAAGGATCAGTCTGGTTATATGTTAAGCACAACTACAGGAGAGAAAAGGCAGAAGCAGGAATCTAACATTATGTGCTATTATATTAAATGTGTGTAGGGGGAAGGCTGGAGGACTATCAAGATGATTCCAAGATTTGAAGCCTAAGCAACTGACAGAATGAAGTCCCTAATTATAATTCAAATAACCAGTGAGGAAAGAAAAAAGCAAGAAAGCTATTTGAACTGCTTTAAACTCTGCTGTATGTCACAATAAAAATCAGGTTCTTATGATTCACCTAAAACACGGATAAAACATATTCTTTTAGATAAGCAAAATAATTTGTAATACTAATGGCTAACATTTACGGAGCATGTATTACATGCCAAGAAATACACGAAGGGCTCACAGAATTGCAATAAACTGAATCCAAAAGAGATTTACATAGTTTGAAGGTCACTTACATTGGAGAGCTAAAAATAAATTCTCAAAATAAAGTACAAATGCTGAAATTCATCAATGACATTGTGATTCCCAGAAGACTCCTTGTCAGAATACTCCTAGGACAGCCAACTCATTCAATGTCTTGCAAATCTATTCTAAGCAACAATTAAGGTTTTTAAGTATACTGTTCCCACCCACCCCACCCCACTAGCTGCCAGTATTTGAAAAGAAAGTTAAAGAAAGCTATGGTCACACATTTACCTCAGTAGAAATGTAGACAAGAATAATTTGATTGATTATTTTATGTTTATTTAATTAACATTATTCTATATGTTCCCCAAAATTAAAAAAAAAATGAATTCCCCAAATTTGCTCAGCAAATAGACATGGAGTGATTTAGTTATCAGAACACAGGACTGGCAATCTAAAAATTAAGGCATTCAAGTTTTGACTCCCCTTCAAATACAATGACTTCAAAAACCTTGCACTAATGCTCTAAACAGTACTATTTTGCCACTTTCCTAATAGGGGGGAAAAAAGAGCTGAAGGAAAGTTCCAGTGAAAGCAGAAATCGTGATACTGACTGCTTGGTTTCAACTTCAAGTTACTTCACTAACGAGTAGTATGATGGTGAGCTAAGTCACTTTAATTTTTGTGTCTGGATCTTAAAAAAGAAAATAAAAATTATTACCTACCTCATAGTCATTTAAGAGCATAAGTTCAGTCATATAAAATACTTAAAAAACAGGAACCAGGGCTCTCCCTGGTGGCGCAACGGGTTAAAGCACCACATTATGAAGCTCTCTGAAGCCACTGCAGCATAAAGTTCCATCCCCCCTCAAGGGAGTTGACCCACTTGGTGTGACAGACTTCTCCTGACCTGCCCGCAGCAGTGTACTTTGTCAAAATGCCTGTTCTGCTCCCCACTCTGTCTCTGGTGAATCCTCTCACCCACCACATCTCTGGCCTGTACCCCAGTTCTGTAAGCATAAATAAATAAATCTTTAAAAAAATAAAAAAGGAACCAGTACTATAAGTGCTTAATAAGTGTTATTTACTTATTATTACCATTATCACGATTATGATTACATTTATCTAAAAGATAAATTATTTCTTGAAACAAATGAACTTCTGGCTCAGATTTAAAACTATGTAATTTTCTCTGATGGACCAAGTTCCAATGAATTGAAGCTGTGTGTATGTGTATAGTTTTTAGTTTAACTTTTAGTTTAAACACCACTTAAAATGTACTTCTATTTCTTGAACATCTTTTACTAAATTTATCTTGTACAGTGTCCACTCCATGCGATTTGACATCTGTGTGCCTCTGTCTGTACTATACAGTGTTGAATGTACTTCAGGTGTTACTGCTTGCATGCTAGCCAATTTGTATATTCTACTTGGGAAATAAATATGTAGGCTTTGACTCTATTTCTTTTCTACTCTTTTCCTCTTCTTTCTCTTTCTCTGCCTCACCCCACCCTTCAACCTTTCATTCTATTAAAGTTCTAAAACCATGGCTCCAGTATAAAACCATTCATTAGCAATAAGAGTCAGGTGCCTCCACTTTGTATAAAGTATTTCATATGAAGAGATATAATCTGTCACTTCAAGGTTATCTTGGAACTTAAATTGCCGAATCTTAACATGTTCAAAATTGCAGTATGCTAGGTGAGGCACTACTTTATAGAAGTTCTTTCCTCTAACTCTACTACTACCAAATGGCACAACTGAAAAAGTAAAGGTGAAGAGAAGGACAAACTGTCATAAAACAGAGGACGTACCTTTAAGGCTTGCTGTAGTATCTGCGTGTCATTAATCCCAGTAATTTCTCTTAGTTGATTCAAAAATGTCTGCTGGTGCTAAAAAAGGAGAAAAATATCATTACATTCTCAAATCTGAATATATACAAGGACAAGATAAAGAAAAAAAAAAGTAAAAGGGAAAAAAATAGAAATTGGGAATGACTAAGCAAATTTCACCCTTTTAGGAAGAATGAACCATACTTTGGAGAAACCCTTATTGCATTCTTTGGTATCCAAAAAGTTTCACTGAAGTAACAATTTCTGGCTCATTCTTCACTCCCTCATTTATTCCTTCCAAAAAGAAAAGGGGCAATTTACAGATAGCTAAACCCTGAGAACAGGTGTCCACTAAGCTACTATAACTTGAGGGTGGGATGACTGAATTCAGGGAGCTCTGTAATCTCCTTGTCCCTAGGATGAGTTAGCATCCAGACACCTGGGACTTTGAAAAGAAACAAGCTTTTGGCAAGACATGCACTAGGTGGTGTGTTATACCATGAGGATCCTAGCATCTATCTATTCAAGGAAAAAAGATTATCCCATTCTTCAATCAGTTATTGAAAAATTCTAATAGAATTGTTCATTTGCTGTTACTTGCTTCAGACTAATTTATATTCAATCAGTCTATATGAGCTACTATAATCATTTGGTGAGAAAAAGTAGATTCCACTATAACCCTTTCCTTATATATTGTGGTATTATTACAAAAGTTAAAAACTAAGCCCCACTTCCTGCCAAGCAGGCAAGTTTGGGAGGGTTGAGTGGATAAAGGGAGTGGATGGAAACCTCCATTAAGCTGATGATCTGATCCATAATGCTAATTCAGTTCATTAGTCAGGACTCACCTAAGACTACTCACCCTAGCCAGTCCAGAATGCTGCAATGTAAACAGAGGCTAGACCTCTCTCTTGGCAGATAACCTCTCAAGGCTTGCCTGAGCAAGCTTTCCTTGAGCAGTACGTTCCATTAAGTCTGCCTTTTCTGTTCTCTGGGGAACTCTCACCCCTGTGTCTCTGGGGTCAACATGAAATAGCTAAAAGGTTTTAGAAATCAACTTGTAAATCTCACCACTACCAGCACACCAAACTCAATTCTTTGTAGTTACTATTAATTTACACAACTGCAAATTATTCAATCATGGATCAGGAAAAGACTACTGAATACCCCCAAAGAAATCAGTCAATTTTACAAGTGTTTTTGGTTATTATTTATAATGCTGGAAAAATAGGAACAAAACAAATTCCCTCCAAAACAGGGATTCCTTTAATGTACTCAAGAATCACCTTATTAGTTTGTTAATAATTAAGATGAAAGGTCCCACTGTTAAGAGTATACAGATTCCAGGTTGTCTAGGTTAATGCTAAATGATCTGGATTTTTAAATATCTCAAATGATTTTGACGCAGATGATTCTAGAAGTGCTGTTAGAGTTAAGCAAATAGCTGTTTATTTTATTTATTTTTTTTAAAGATTTATTTATTTGTGCATACAGAACTGGGGTACAGGCCAGAGGCTCCGGGGTGGTGAGAGGCTTCACCAGAGACAAAGTGGGGGACAGAACAGGCCGATCGACGAAGTACACTGCTGAGGGGAGCAGCGGGCGGGTCAGGAGAGGTCTGCCACGCCATGTGGTCACCTCTGGGGCAGGCGGGAATTGAACTCATGCGAAAGCGGCTTTAGATTCTCAGTGCTGTGCTTTAACCCGCTGTGCCACCAGGGAGGGCCAATAGCTGTTTATTTTTAAGTGACTATATGGCCCATATAGAAGTTATCTTTAAAATATATTAAGCTAAAGCGGAAGAATACAAAATAGTATATGAATATTTAATGAGTACAAAGTAAACTGTAGACATGGCTACAAAACCTAGAAAGGTTACTGAGCTGGTATTAGATTTCAAACTTCTCTCTCATTTTGTTATCCATACCTATTGCCATTTTTGACTCCCTCCCCCAAAAGATCTATTTCCTTGCTGCACTAATGATGGTTATGGTCATGTGACATGCTTTGAGCAATGGCATAGAGTGGGCAACATGCAAGATGATCTGAAAATGTGTTTGTATGGCTGTATGACTTGCTCTCTTAAACTTCTGGAGATTCCATCAGAACAATTACTCCTGGGCAGCCCCTTGCTCTGAAAGACTATGGTCCGCGTGAAGAAGAGTCATGCAGGCAATCTGAAAATCTGTGGTTCATATTTTGGTATACCACTAACTTTTGGAGAGGTATGTTAGGTCAAAGTGACTGATACAGAGTACAATTAAACAGACAATACTTACTGGAAAAATATCAAAATCTTTGAAGTTAACATGGTATGTTTGATATTAATAATTTTCTATTAAAGAGAGCTAAATAGCTTTAAAATATTTTTCAGACATATCTCAAACATGGTTCATAGCCTCATTAATTTACTTTGTTTTTTTTTAAAGATTATTTGTGCACACAAGAACTGGGGTACAGTCCAGAGGTGTGTGGGGGGGGGCGGCGAGAGGATTCACCAGAGACACAGTGGGGAGCAGAACAGGCAGCTGGAATGACACCGCTGAGGGGAGCAGCAGGCAAGACAGGAGAGGGCTGCCAGTCCACGTGTGGGTCAGCTCCCTGGCAGGGAATCAGAACTGTGCTGCTGCAGTGGCTTCAGCTAGCTTCACAGTGCTGTGCTTTAACCTGCTGCACCACCAGGGAGGGCTCTAACCTCATCAATTTTGAATGAAAATGAAACTATGAAGAAAAAAGAATTGAGATAGGGATAGAGGATTAAGTAGTAGAAAGAGGAAAAGGTAAAGGATTTCCTTAGCAAGTTAATAAACAAATTAAAAAGAGATCCAAATAAAAGTATGAGAAAAATCCTTTATGGCAGAGAAGTCACCTCATTTGTAAAGTCCTCCCCTGTGTTATTAGCATCTTCCAGCTGTGCTCTTCCTTTCTTTAAGGCTGCACATTCACTACTTGATTTCACTTTTTTGTTGCTTGTATTTCTTGTTATGATTTAGGACCCTGGTCTCTTCATATGGTTTATACCTTCCTATTCATCAAATTTCTGGTCTGTGATACACCCTGGTCTCCTTTGGCTAGCAATTTCATATCATAGATGGACCCAATCCACTTCCATCTCTAGAACTCCTTTCTGGATTCTGAGATCTTCTTTGTATGGATTTCTTATCTTCTAAAGTACAAGGAGGTGGGTCCAACGTATTCATACTAATGGATACTGATGGACCAAGAAGGACAAAGTACAATTCCCAAAGAGATTCAGTGGTTTGAAATACCACAAAAATCAATAAGCAAATAAGCCAAGTCTATAGACAAGTCTTCTGATTCCCTCCTCAATGTAATTTTTATTGCACAAAGATATCCTTGAGTGCCTACTTTGTCTAAAACATAGGACTATATACATCAGGGAAGAGAAATTGGTGATTTGAATACAAATTATCAAAGGGTTTCACAGAAAAATTTTCTATAACCAACTGAGCTAACCAAATGTTGGGTCTTTACAAAATGCTTTGTAGGAAAGACTACAGCATATTAAACACTGGTACAACTTCTTCAAGAGGCCAAAAAAAGGAAAAACAAAAACAAAAAAAAAAACTCACTGACTTCAGTCAAGAAAAGGAGATATGCATTTGTTATGCTCTTGACTGATGCCACATTCTGTTATGATTCCACTTTATCATTTCATTTAAATATAAATGTACCCAAATTTGTAACTGCACACACACACACAACCTAAAACGTTAGTCTCATTAATTTATATGTAACAGAGATATCATAAGATTAGTAAATATAGAGATAGGAATGAAAACATTTTTTTCAAAATATAAGGCCCATATCTTTCCCAATATTTTCTCTATGATATCTGATGCTGGAGATTAAAGATGCTGTGAATAACAGAACTAGGGCAAAAATCTACTACTATGTTGACATAAATTACTTAGATTATAATACAAGTAAATTGGAACCTTACTGACAAGGCTTTTTGTGTTACAAATTTTTCTGACAAGGCAGAAAAGTTTTTGTGTTAAGGGGTGGATGATCCATCAGTCAGTCATTGGGCCCTTGAACTAACTGAATGTTCAAACATAAAATTTGATTCCGTTAAAAAGGTAAAAAAGTCAAAGGTTTCCATTTGCTGAGGGACTGGTGATGGTACACGGATGATTTGGTGATGGGAAGCCCACAGGGACTACAACTAAGATGGAAAAAGCCACAACATTATGTAAAAATAAGTTTTTTTTTAAAGTGTAAATTAAAACACACATTTTCACAAATACTTCCTTCCTGCATATCCCTGATAAAACTAAAATGCCCTGCTTCATGGTTTATCTTACCAATACAGGAAAACCCAAGTTTCATTAACAGATAATTTCAAGAGCAGACATCACAGCTCTTTTGTAAGCCCCATACCTGCCTCTAGCCCCCCCCCCACAACACACACACACAGGGTACAATGTGACCATTCATTCCCTTCAAGTTTAATATTCCATGACTTCTCTGAGAAATTTGCCTACACTACAATCAGTATCATGGTTTAAGACAATGCACATGCCACAGGTATCTCTAGCTTCACCATGTACTACTTTCCCTATTTCTTCTCCTCTTCAGCTTTTTTTCCCCACTTTTAAAAATTTATATATAATTTACATCATTGTTCACTTTTAAACAATGTCTGCTTTCTGTTCTCGGGTGTAGAAACCACAGCCTGCCCACCACCAAGTCCCCCTGCTCTCCCCTCCCTTGCTCCAACCCCACCTCTTCCCTGCTGGATGGCTCTTGTTTATACTTGTCTGTTTATTTTTCTTTTGTTTTTAATCACTCACAGTGTACAAAATATCAATTCACTTCTGACTGAAAGATCTTTGTGTATTTGGTTGTCTCCTATTAAGATTAGGGATTCTCCAGGCACTCAAAACAGACTGCCACTTACTAGGGCTAATCACCAGACTGTAAGGCCAAAGAGAACAGACTATGTCTCTCATCGCTGTATTGCTAGTACAGTGTCTAGCACATGGTAGACACCCAATGAATACTAACTAGATAAATGAATATAGAACTTTCAGGGGTGGACTGGAGGAAGTTACATCGTAGGGCTTGAAAACATCCACAAAAAAAAGAGGAACTAATTTTGCTGGAGATGAGAACCAAAAGACACTGAACAACTTTCTATACACTACACAAAACTTTACAAAAAACTTCATTTCCTAGTTATGGTCACATCAATCCAGCTGAAATTCCCAATTGCAAATAATCTGTACAGTATACCATGAATGGTTTAATTTTCATGGACACTGAGTCAAGGCTTTATCAGCACTTTAAGATTAAAATAATCACATACTTTAAGATGAAAATGCATCCATGGATATAAATATGAAAGCATCTTTTTTTTATTTCTCACTATTTACATTTAGGTTTAATAATGCCAGAAGTCTAGATTTAAGAAGGATTTTCCTAATTTTAACAGAATTTCAAAGCTACAAAAAGGCAGGGTGAGGGGAGAAAGAAAAAAAGTAAACAATGAGATACTTTATAAGTAGCAAAAAAAAAAAAATGAGTATATTTGGTCCTGAATAATTATTTCCATCCTTCCTCATCTTACAGCTCATATCCGTACCTACCAAACCTTCAGTATCTGCATGATGTCCAATGTCCATACCAAAAGAACTGTCCATCTTTATTAGCTGATAGATAAAAGAAATGCCCCTTAAGTAACTCAATACAATTTTCCCCAAAAGTATTGTCATACAGCTCTATCTGCTAGATTCATAAGACTTACATACATTGTCAAGTGAAAGAAAAACACTATCATAAAACAAGCTTTTTCTATGGAAACATGTACTTGCACTCCAAAACCCAATTTGTAAAATCTTTAGGAACTGTGTCTTTGTAAATTAGATGGCCTATATCCAGGAAAAGATGTGGGTAACCAAACTTATGAATCATCAAGCAGTTCCTTGAACTATGACATCTGCAGTTTAAATACATATTTGACTTCATGGTAGTAATCTGATTCCTAGTATATGTTTTGTATAATTATATATTTATGTATCTCTAGTTCCCATACTTAAATCTTTGTAATTACTTGTAGCCAAAAATAAAATCTCTTGTAATAATAAAAAATAAACACACTTTTAAGTAGAACTTTCAAACTAAAATATTACCTAACATTTGTCACAATTCTTAAAGCAAGTAACTTTTAGTTTATGAATTATACATATAATTCAGTATATTAAAAATGTGGTCTGATATAATGCTAGGTTCAATATAGTATAGACTCTATACCAATTTCTTTCCTGGGTTCACAAAATGACTATCTATAGAACTGTCCCAGTCTGAGGTAACTCAGCAAAATGTCCACCAACCAGTGGACTTCAGTTACAGCCTCTCCATCAAGAAATGAATCTTCATTTCTTCTGGGGGTGGGGAGGGTTAGCTCCCAAATGTTTAATTACCTTTACTCTTTATAGTTATCTTTAAGTGTTAGCAGCCAATCATCTGTTACTAGCTGGTACCCTTTATATTAAACTTTCCTGTTCAGTATGTGGTTTCTGTTTCCTAATTAGCCTTTACTGACTGAGGCAACTTCTTTAAAAGTAATTTTTGTATGCTAACAACACAATAATGACATAACTCCACACTATTTTAAGAGAATAAGTCTCAAAAACAATTAGGAAGAGAAAATTAAACTAATTTGAATCCTAGAATCACTATTTGCTGAACACCTACAAGAAAAACACATGAAATGAAATCTACATTTGAAAAGAGATAGTGAAACTATCTACTATTTGCATTCTTCTAATATACACAGAAAATCTTAAAGATTCCAATAAAATATTAATAGAGACAATAAATCAATACAGTTCCGTGGGAAGCTACAAAAGCAGTATGAAAAAACTTACTGTGTTCATACATGCAAACAATGAACAGGAAGAGAAAGAAAGAAAAAAAAGGAAAGAAAGACAAACTCCCCAAAATTAAAAATCAAAGGATAAACTTACCAAAAAAGGGTAAACTATTATGTAACACAACCTATAACACTTTATTAAAAGAAAAACAATGGAAATGTATTCCCTGCTCATGGATTAGAAGAGTTAATGTTGTTAAAATGGCAATCATACCCAAAGCAATACATTAATTCAATGCAATTCCTAATAAAATTTCAATGGTATTCTCAAAAAAACAGAGTAAACATTCCTTAATCTCATGTGGAATACAAAAGACATGAATAGCTAAAGCAATTCCAAAAAGAAAAAAGAACCAGATTTCAAACCACACAACCAAAATTACAGCAATCAAAATAGTATGGCATCGGAATAAAAACAGATCAGTGGAAGAGAATTGAGAATCCAGAAATAAAACCATTTTATAAACTAGAAAACTAGAGAGTTAACCAGAAATGCACAACAAGCAATTTTAAAACCAAAAACTAAAGATTATGAGGGCACAATATTGAACTTACTTTAAATATATGAAACTAGGTAATAATGAACATATGTGATTAAAACATTTTCTCTTTAGATAGCACTTGCAAAAAAACAGAAAATAAAACACAAAACTGTGGAAAACTCCTAATGCTGAATAGATTGTGCTAGCAGTGAAATTTCACCATTACTGTACAGCCCAAATGTAATCAGTTTCAATAAATGCACTGAAAGTTCACATAGCAAAAGCAGGCAAGTCTACAAAAAAACTTGCCCAATGGCTACGCCTATTTGTTACTGTCTACTTATTCAATTATTCTCAACTTTATTTTTTGGTAACATGCTTTCAAATACTAAAAATTCTAGCAGCACACTTGGAAAGGTTTAAAACCCTCAGCACAACAAAGTACAACCAACCACCCTATGGGAAGTAGGAATAATTACAACACAATTACTCCTTCCATATAACAATAATAATGTGTTGTGTTATCAACAAAGGTAGTTATCATGCTACATAACAGTATCTCACACTCCTGACTGCCCAAGCACTAATACAAATTCAGAAGGCAAAATGTACATATGTTCTAATAAATAATATTTGGCAGTACCTTAATAGTAAGCTATGATTATTGCCTATTACTCACCAACAAGTGCATATACACTAAATCATACAACCATTTGAAAATTCTGCTTGAGAGACATTACAATAATTACATTGTATTTACTGAGTTACAGCAAAAACAGTTTTAAATTATTATCAAAAGACTGGAGCACATCTACAACTACAATAAAAGGCTGAAAACACCATTGTAAAACAAAGGTTAGTTACCAACTGAGTACTACGATGACAAATATAATAAAAGGAAGCTTTATAACTTTTTCTGAGGCCAACATAATGTAGACACCAAAACCAAAGATAAAACTGAAGCAAAAACATTACCAATTAACACCTCTGATGAAAACTTATCAAAACAAATGCAAAGTCATAGCAGGAGTATAATGGACCAGGCGAGAAAATAACAAAAATAATGAACAACCATAGACCAGA
>NW_004567104.1:61798118-61805070 GCF_000260355.1 Condylura cristata | reverse complement strand
AAAAAAAAAATCATATACCACAATCAAGTGAAATTTATTCCAGGATGCCAGGGTGTTTCAACACCCAAAAATCAATCAATGTGACTGATCAAATCAACAAAATGAAAAAGAAAAGGCATAAGGGCATCTTCATAGAAGGAGAAATAATGAAAACGAACACAACAAAAAGAATTAAATTTAACCAAGTGAAGGATCTCTACACTAAACATGACACTACTTAAAGAAATTGAAGTGACAAACTAATGGGAAAACACCCTATGCTCAAGGATCTGAAGAATCAAAGTGGTTATTTTACCTAAAGCAATATACAGTCAATATATCCCTACAAAGATTCCAAAAGCGTTCTTTACAGGTGAAGAATAAAAAAATCCTAAGACATCTATTGACCCACTGGACATAGAATATGCAAAACCACCCTATGGGGGGAAAAAAAGAATAGAGATAGAATGTTTTCTGACTTCAAGCTATGCTACAAACAAAGATACAGTTATCAAACAGTATGGTATTGGGGATGAGGGAAAATAGATTCACAACCTAAGTGCTCAAGAATGGGTAAGGACAGAGAGAAAAGGTTTACATATACACATTAGAACATTACTCAAATGCTGCATTCATCTATCCAACCACAATCACACATGCTGAGATAAGCCAGTGCCTTGGTCACCAGCAAAGATGGGAATATTGTGAATTCTTTCAATTTCGCAGTCTTACACTGACTTGAAATCCGAGTCCCAAGGGAAAAGTAACCAGGAAATCTGCATGGTAAGATTAGGAAGCTTTTTGGTGGTAGAGAGTCCACTGGCCCAAGTCCACTTTCTCTCCAAAAATGGAATTTTAAACCTGAGGCAGTGGGCTGCTTTCAGTTTCCTTTCAATGCCCTTTGTTAGCCGGTTCTACCTAAAGTCTTTATCTAAAACTGCATGGGGAGTCTTCCTGCTGCAACACTCAGGCCAGCTCAGGGGCCTCCATGAAGGGCACAGCAAGCACCACTACTCCAACCTGAACCTGCTTCTGAGCTCCACCTTTATCAGAGAATTGATTCTGTGTGTATTCTGGCATGAATTATGACACAACTTATGTATGTATGAGTGTATAGTCAGTTTCTGCATCACTGTTACCATAGCAACAGTCTTGGCCATCAAAAATTCTTCAGTCCTGGCCCCTCTCCTCTCCCCCACATCTCTCTGGCTTCATTAAGCACCACCTTTCAGCTCTGCAGACAATCTTCTTCACCTCAGGCCTAGTGTCACTCTTAGTCCTACCTACTTCCAGACTGAAATCAGCACTAACAAAAGCCAACAAATAGACATTTTCTTTCCTAGCCCAAAGCAATGTCTTTTTCCCTGTCTTTAGAAAGATTAAAACCATAAAGAGAATCTTTCTTTGCACAGTTGCTTTCCCTTTCACAGTTCACCCCGTTCCTGCCATTGATTCCAACTTGTTTGCAAACTTTGAAACCAGCAAAACTCTTAAAACTGTGCAAGTATTTTTGTACCCTGTAAAATAAAATATTTGTATTAAATATTCATCTTGTGTGTGCAATTAATTATTCAAGAGATAAATTTAATATTAACCTGAGGCAAGAAGGATTTCTTGTTAAAGATTTTCATTCTTTAACAGTAAGTCTTCTAAGCAGTAAGTTTTCTAGTTGTTTAAAAACAATAAAAGAAAAAATTTTGCAATTTTACTTTGTTTTATGAGCATATAAGCACTTCTCCCTAAAATGTTCTACCTCAAGAGACAGCTTCTTTAATCTTTTGGCCTTTTCAGACTTGGACCTAGGCAGTCACTATTCCTATTGATCCTGTAAGAATATAATGCTAGGTAATATATGAGACAATTATTTTTTTAAATATCCAAAAGCTGACAAAATAAGCACATGAAACGACATTAAAAACCACTAATCATTATGGAAAAACAATACCACAAATACATACCACTGCATACATTCTCACTAAAATGGCTAAAATTAAAAACTGTCAATACCAAGTGATGATAAAAATCCAGACCACCTAGACTCTCATACATTCCACTGGGACTATGCAATGCAACAACCACTTTGAAAAACCACTTAGCAATTTCTTACAAGTCCAGTCCTATGTATTTTGCCCAAGAAATATGCAAATATGTCTAGTCAAAGATAGCTGATATATACCCATATAGTAACCTTTTTCATCAGAGCTACAAACTAGAAATTTCAAAGAAATTCACCAATAAGTAGGTACATGTTTACACATATTTTGGGAAAGTCATATAACACAATGTTACTCAGCAATAAAGTATTGATAAATGCAACATGGCTCAATATCAAATACATTTCACAGAACAAGATAGGAGAAATGTAAAAAAATAAGAACATTATGATCGCATTTATGTGAAAAGCTAAAACTGATCTAACGTACGAAATATCAGATCAGTGCTTACCTAGACCAGATGGTAGGGGGGATATTAAATGGTATTCACATAGTTTTACCAGAAGAATTCTTATACATTATTAATCCTAAATGACAATTTCTGAAAACAATTATATGTGGTGTTTTAAAAAAAAAGTTATCTGTTACACATATGCACAAATGCAACTGACTATATACGTATCTTACATAAGCCAATCACTGCTATATTTTTTATTTTAATACTTATGCAGTGATAATTCTGTACCTTCTACATAAAAAGTCATAACAGTATCATTTCTGATTTTGGTGACTATAATTTATTTTTTTTCTTGTTGTATTTGGTAAGACCTCTATTAAATGTTGACTGGAAGTGAGTATAGTAGATACTGTTACTTTCTTACTGATTTTAAAGAGCAGTTCCCTAATGTGGGAATTAATGCCTTATAAAGTTTGCTTGCATTAGCTATACAAGCTAATATGTTACAGAATTTTGTTTTTAAAAAGTATTCTAGAATTTAAAATCATAAGGGTTACATCAAACTTAGCAAAATTTTAAACATGGTACCTAATAAATGTATCATGTTGTCTAATCATTTTATTATATTATTAAAACATAAAATATCACATCCTTTGATGTACCAAAATATGACTTTCTGTTTCCCATTTTAGGACTACAGTGAAATTTCTACATTATAATGAAACAATCTATAATAGACACTAACATTCATTCTAGTATTATCCTGTAATCTTAGCTAAAGTAATAGGTGAAAAAGGAAATGTCAATATTGGCAAGAAAATGGTCAGAACAATTACTTGAAAATGATAATGAACCAAGTACACAGAATATTGAAGAAAATCAACAATGTGTTTATTACAACTCAAGAGAATTCACTTAAAAGATCAGATATTGCCCTCCCTGGTGACCCAATGGGTTAAAGCACAGCACTGAGAACTTAGCTAGAGTCACCACTTCAACCCAAGTTCAATCCCCAGCCAGGGATCTGACCCACATGACCCAGCAGACCTCTCCTGTCTCACCTGCGGCTCCCCTCAGCAGTGTAGCTCAACAAATCTGCCTGTTCTACTCCCCACTTTGTCTGGTGAATCCTCTTACCACTCTTGTACCTCTGGCCTATTCCTCAGTTCTGTATGCATAAATAAATCTTAAAAAAAAATTTTTAAAGGCCAGATACAATGTTTGTATGTACTTAAAAATTACTCTGTAGCTGGACCCTTATCTATGCCCAACACAAATATTATCCTATCACAAGATATTTAGCAACAAAGGTTGCTTTGCCAATTAAATCTTAATTAAAATAAGTATTACATGCTTTACTGTAATTTTTATGTTGTCACTTGGAATACTGTGTTTTATAACACAGTATGACATCTAAACTAGGAAAATGCTACATTATTTTAAATAAAATACCTGTCCCAAAATACAGATTATATCACTTTTTAAATTTGGTTTTTAACTTTTAATCTTACTAATCTGTGACATCCTTCCCACCTAACCCCCAATCACAAAAATTAAATGAAAGTTGACTGTAGATCTTTAAGATTACTTCTTCCACTCTTCCTTTCTATCCTTCTGTCCAGAATAAATTCATTGTTACTTCCACTAACCACTCAGACCTAATACAGTTGCTCATGTCTAAGCATACTAACTTTTCAGTTTTTAAAAGATTCAGAGGCATTTAGTTATTTGCCTAACATCACAGAAAGATTTAGTTACAACCCTCATCCTACAGTCTTCTTTCATGACACTATTTGCTTTCCAACAGCTGTCCAGTCTCCAGTTTTCCTTGTTTCTCAGTAATATTAAATCCTGAACTAGCAATCCTTTTAGCAAATGTGTACTTATTTCATTCATCAAATATTTACTGAAACCTGCTAAGTGCAAGGGACTCGGGAAAAACAAAAGAGGTAGAATACCAACCTTTGGGAACTTTTCATTTATTTAACTCAGTAGCATTTAGTGTAAACAGCATGTAGCTTACTTCAATCTATCAAGTAAGTTGGTCCTTGGGAGGAAGCTTTCTAATGCTGTCTTAAAGAATCTTCAATTGGAGCCTGAACTTAAGTACCAAATTTCTGAGCTCTAAGGATCCTACACTTAAGATAGGATAACAAAGGACAAAAGTTAAAAGATATAAGCTGAAGACCACAATTAGATAGGGTTTAACTGTAGCTAATCTGCTGCCAATTCCCCCTTATTCCAATAGTCTAAACCTCAAAAAAAAAAAAAAAACCTCTAGTTTTACATATTTAACACCTTGTCAAATATAAGCATCAACAAAAGAACTAATGAGAGGAAAAAAAGATACCCTGTTGCCTTATATTGTGACAAGCTGCTTTGTAGGTAAACAAACAACAACAACAAAAAGCATGAAACTTTTTTTATTGCATTGCCTTTAAAAAACAACACTAACAGCAATCATATACTCTTCTTGAGAGGGGAAAAAAAATAGTTTCAATCATCAGAAAAGAGTTACCTACTCAAAACTGGTTTTATATATGGGCACACACACTATTTTTAAGGAAAGAACAAAATAGTCTAAAATTGTGTTCATGCAATATGCACTACACAGCTCTCATTTTACAGATAATTCATAAATTTTCTATGTGAAAACTGAGTTTCACTTTTGTTTCCCCAGAAGTATGACGTTCACTTCCTAGTCAATAGTTTGAAAACTACTTCCTATTTACTGACTTGGGTAGATTTAAATCTATCACTTTGTTTGATTTAGGTGGTTTAAATTAAACCCGTATAAGAATTTTCAAATAGTTATAGATAGACGTAAAAGTAATTAGTAATAAGAAAAACATTTAAGTTTCCTTTAAAAACACATAGAAAACATACTGAAGTAAAAATGCATTATATTTTTAAAAACTTTTCTCAGTATCAGTGAAATGATCTGACACATACACATACACATACACACACACAAATAATATCATAATGGGTAATACAACTACTCCCTTACATAAGGGGTGGGGGGCAGGAGTTCTAAACTTGGGAATTTGAAGATTAAACTAGGAAGTTGGACTTAACTGCTAAGATTACATTCAGTAATTTGATTTTTTTGATCCTACAATTTAATGCATAAACCACTGAATCAGGCAGGTCAGCATTATCTAAGTCTATGCTAAAGAAGTACTTCAGTCAAAAATCAATTTTAAAAGGCACACAAACTTACCATTCTTAAATTCAAAATGTGAAAAATAACAGTATTTGCCACTTTCAAATAGACAGGCATGTTAGTGGGCAACGAAGACAATTATAAACTAACATGACACCAAACCTGTACATACACTGGACTATGATCACCTTCTCTTAAGTTTTAATACTTTACCACATACTCCACATCAAAAACTTGACGTTTGCAGATATTCAAAACATAGTCGAGGGTATGAGGAGATAAAACTCCTGTTGTAAACTCCCATTAGTAACTAAAATAAACTGCGGTCTGCAATAACTCAGTAAAATTCACCGGTAACAATGAACACAGCAGTGTTCCAAAGAGAACTTCCCAAAGTCCCTAAAATAATAGTGCACTATCCTTGCTTTCCAAAAATTTTAAGCACCTTCAATGACCCTCAAGTTGTATAGAATTCTAAAACTAATCTCAAAACAAAACTAAGCAGGTTGTGAGGATAGACGCAATCCATTCAGTTCAGCTGACCCCACCCCAGAATCAAGCACAGGTAGGCGCCAACTACAGCAAAACTATACAACAGGGTGGGGCACTCATTACTTCATCCAGATAAACCAAATACAGCCCTGGCTGCTATTCACACAGTAGAGCCCACTGGATTACTCTACAACTAACTCGGGCAGCAGGACGACCACAGACAGCAACGTTTTCCTTTTGCCCAAAATGCTTTCCACGTAAGTGTCAAAAAAAAAAAAACAAAAAACCCTAAGTCATAGTCAACTCTCTCCAGCCATGATAGTGCACTTGAGATCCTGAAAGCAGAATCTAGAATAAAAGCAGCATCTCTCCCTAGGCACTATGAAAGCCCTATCTAAAGTTTCACCAACCGGAGAGGGTCCTCAGCTTTGTTTGCTTAAGAGTTACCACTAGAATGTGACTGAGGAAAGAGTAAAGGGTAAAGGATGGAACAAGGTCAAACTTAGGGGACAAAGATTCCTAGAATAAACCGTGTTCGGAAAGGTTTCCTTTCCTAAGGCACAGATTCTATTTTCTGAAAAAGAAACAGAAAGAGGAAAGGGAACCAAGCAATTCCACTACTTCTGCAGAGTTCACCTGGAGACCTGCCCCGCCAAGCAAGCTGTTCAATCCCGGTGGAGACCCTTTTGCAAGTAGCAGGCCTCGACTGCGCCTACCTTGGAAATACAAAATGTGCTCAGCACGGATGACAACGGGCCACTCCTTTAGAATAAGGACGAGAAGGATAAAGTTTAATGAAGATGACAGGCAGAGAAGTGTCGGAATGTGAGCGTCGCTCCCATACCCGGCACCGTCGGTTCCGTGAAAACAATCGGCCAAAGGAGTGGATCGCAACCCGCTAACTACAGCCCGCTTCCCACTCGC
>NW_004567104.1:61758755-61797205 GCF_000260355.1 Condylura cristata | reverse complement strand
GCCACCCCCGGGGCTGGAGGCGCCCAGCAGGTTCTGGGCTCGCGGAGCCGGGAGTCCAGGCAGGGGGGCAACGTTCCTATTTGCTCCGGGGACCAGTCCGATCGCCGACTTTCCGAACATCTCTGAAACGTTTCACTCCAGGCCCTGTCAATGTCCCCAAATGTTGTTGGCTTCCGAATTCTGGCTTCTTTCTCTGTCAGCTTCCTCTCCCCTCGACTTTCTAGGAATTTCACGAGCAATAAAGTTGACCGAAGGAAATAGTCAAGTGTGATTTCAGAAAAGGGCTGTCAGAAGTTCTTATACTGGGATGTGCTTTTCGCCTCCATCATGACATAGATGCATATTGACATTCTCCCTCTTCATTCAAACTTGTGCCAGTAACTGCTAGACTTGGCAGAAATGAAATGTACTGCTAGTAGACTTAATTTAAGGAAATGAAATATGATCTATGTATCAAGCAACGGAAAAGTATCGCTACCTCGGTGATACTTAACTGTAATTTCCCTATTGCCAAACAATTATTAGAAACTACAATGCATGGAATATTTGCCTTAAATGTGACCGTGAGGAAGTTAATGAGACAACGATCCATAGCATCACAAATATCTCTACAAATAATGTAGGGATAGGAAGTGAGGGTGTTGGGAGTGAATGGGAGGAACGATCAGTGCATATTGTCATATGCACAATAGACTCATTCAAATCCTGTGTAGTTTTAAATCCACTGACCAGAAAAGCAAGTTTGGTGAATGGTAATTGAAATACCTGCTTTTTGTTTAATTATTATGAATCACAGTTACTCAAGACTGTGATAAAGCTCTGCACTTTACAACCGTGCACCTTATTAACTATATTTCGCTGCCTTTTCAGTTTTCTCTTAAACCTTCATATTTATTTGCTCATTTGATTCTGACAAATCACAAGTTTTTATTGCTAGCTTATGTCTTTGTAAAAATATCTTTAAAAGTTGTGAAATTGTTGGGAACTCAGGATTTTAGGAACAATGCAACAATTCTGATGAAATGCACAATTTTCATGAGAATACTGAGGGCAAAACAGTGTGATTTGTCAAAGATAGCATATTAGAGTTCAGTTTACCTCAGGTGTAGACCAAAGATCTTTCCAACATATAAACTTCACATTTCTCTGTTATGGATTTTTTAGAAATCTGTTGCTTTACCAACATTTGAACTTAAAGGGCTTTACATTCTAGTACTGTGGTTTTACACACACGCACAGCCAGATACTAAAATTTAGTTTCAAGGATTTGGCAGTAAATATTTCTCTGCATTATTTTTTTTTTAGTCCCACACGCAAAAATATATCTTATTAGTATATATATAATTATTAGATAATTCTCAAAGGAAGATCATTTTTCTATAGAAGTAGGATCATATTTTCCTGAAATTATCCTTTGACAGAGAAAGCTATATGTATACAAATTCCCAAAACAACCCAAAGCTAGGGGGTGCTTGATCTGTGATTTGGGGCCAGCTATTTGAACTGCTGTGTAATCTTGCCTAAGACATTAGGTATAATCCTTGATTTGTATTTCTTTGCTCTCAACCAGAGAAGAGTATCCTCACATGACCCATACTCACAGGTCAGCTGGCTTCAGAAGAGATTGGCCAAGGAGAGGTATAAGTGGAGTTCTGGAAGATGAGAGAAAGAGACAAGTCAGGATATTTCCTTTTGTGTTTCTTCTCTGCGGGGGTATCATCTCCTTGAACTCTACCTCTTTTGTGGTTCCAGCTCTCATCAGACTGGCCTACACTGGTTCACATGGACCCCCGGTGAGGTAGGTTCTTGACTGAAAATTTTGCCCCTTTCTATCCTTTGTGCAAATTAAGTCTTAATTATTTCTTGCTATTTGCAAACTCTGGATTAATTCACTGCCCCTACCTGAACTCTCAGCTCTTCCTTTACCTGTAAAACCATTTGTTTGGATTAAGTACCCCTTGACTTGGATATGTAGATTTTTTTCTGACATAATCTTTACTGAGATATGTTCTTTGGGTCGTCTGTCTTCTATAAAATGAGAATAATAATATAGGATTATTTTAATGATTAAGCACATGGAAAATACCAGAACATTGTAAGGTACAAAGCAGGCAGATAATAATCATAGGAAGGTTTGTGCTACTACTATAATTAGGGCTTCCTATAAATTAAGAAATTGTAACTAGTAGATGATGGCCAAGGATAATTAGTCAGTTGTTCTTGAATAATTCTGAATCTAGTAAACAACACAAAAAGAAAAGCTAAGTGAGGTCAGTTTACAAAATCTGAACTTGATATTATCCCATTGACATTTTTATAATAGCTTAACATATCAAATCATGTTCGAAAGCACTTATTTTGATATAGGCAGTCACTTTACCTCCAGTTTCAGAGCCTGGATGATTATTGGTGTTCTCACTTGCAAAGTAAAATTCAGATGTCAATGCCTCTCATTTTTATAGTATACTACTAGAGATATGGCAAATCAGAAATTTGTTTGGAGACAAATGATGCCAGTAGCCACCAGAAACAAAAGGAAAAATCTTAAATATTAGGCACAAGTTACACTTTTTATTGGATTTGGCAAAATGATATTTATATTGAGTGTCTGCTCATAAGTGTAATTTAAGTGAATTTATAAACAATTTTTAGAAATTGCTCTTGCTACTTTCTAGACTTTAGAAAATCCTTTCTAGGCTTTGATATCTTTTTTTCATAAAATTATGTATATATGTATGTATATGTGCATAGAGAAAATAATCTACTCTTAATATATTCTCTTGTTCTGGTTTTCATCAGTAACAATGTATGGATTTTTTCCTATGTGGAAAAAATGTTTCTATTTAAATCTACCATACTCTTTAGTAGGCTCTCATATCATAAACATCCATAATGATGATGGAAATAGTGACTGATAATAAATCCTGAATAAGTAAAAAATAGAACAGTGTTTTGAAATCCTATTGACTTCAATATCAGAACCTTCCCTCAAAGACTGACCCTACTGCAAATGACTTCTACATTTCTGTAGGGTAAGGTTTGAGGGGAGAAGGTGAAAGAGGTTGTTATTTTTTAGAGCCCCGTACACATTTCCATATATTTACTATGGGCCAACACCTTTATACTCCAAACAATTTTTGCCTTACAATAATCCCATGAAGATGGATTGTTATACTTTTTTCACAGAAGAAGAGACTGCAACTCATTGTTTAATTAAGTTACCCAAAGACACACTCCAAACATACTAAATCATTTCAATTAATTAAATCATATCCCAGGGGAGATAGCTATTGGACATCATCACTTTTGCACTCAAATACCCACATCATAGACTGGCAGTTTTCTTCTCTTCCTCCTCCTTTTCCTTCTCTTCTTCTCCTTCCTTTTCCTTCTTCTCCTCCTCCTTTCTATCTCTTGTTCTTTTTATTTTCTTACTCCCCTTCCATTTTCTTATTTTATTGAGGTAGCACCAGTGACAACACTATGTGATTGAGAGTTACAGGATCACAACCCTCCGCTATCCATTACCACACGCCACCCACCAGCAAGGCACCCATAGTCCTCCTTAGCCCAATTTGCTCTGTCTCAGCCCTCTCCCCAACCATAACCTCAATTCTTCTGTCAGGTTTCTAGGGTTTGTTATTTACACCAGTTATTTTTTAAGTGTGATTGAGGGACTCTTAGAGGTACTCAAAACCCTTGCATAGGCAAGATGTTGCTTTTTCCAAAAATATGTTGGTGTGAAATGAGATTTTCCTCAGACACTTCAATCCAAAACAATATTTTGTACCAGACAACCAGCAGAAGCAGTTAGAAAATCCAATGTCATTGGTTAAACGACATTAGAGAGCTGCAAAAGTGTAAAGAAACATAACTTCCTCACTCTTCTTTTTCATGATGGAAAATATGGCTGTATTAATAGAAATAATATTTACATTAAAATAGAATGAGCTTTTGTTTTTAAGTGAAATAGTAAATATTTTTAAAATTTCTCCTCTTTAATTTCTAATACAATAAAAAGTGATAGATATAACTTACAGATATAAAATCTTATTGGCATCCTCAATTTTTTTTTAAAGATTTATTTATTTGTGCATACATAACTGGGGTACAGGCCAGAGGCTCAGGGGCGGTAAGAGGCTTCACCAGAGACAGAGTGGGGAACAGAACAGGCAGATCGATGAAGTACACTGCTGAGGGGAGCAGCGGGCAGGTCAGGAGAGGTCTGCCACGCCATGTGGTTACCTCCCGGGCAGGCGGGAATCGAACTCATGCGGAAGTGGGTTTAGATTCTCAGTGCTGTGCTTTAACCCACTGTGCCACCAGGAAGGGCCGGCATCCTCAGTTTTTAAGAATGGAAAGCAGTCCTTGTAACAAAAAATGTTGAGAGCCCTTGCTGCAGACTTACCCTTTCATTAGGCATTTTGCAAGAACTAGAAATAAAACTGACCTGACAGCTCTTAATGTCTCTCAAGAACACTATTTTGATCCTTTCAAGTTGAAGTAGAAATAAATTGAGTCAAAATTTCTTCCTTATCTAAGTACCATCCAAAAGCTGATTTAACTCCAGTTTTGGAAATGATAATGGACTAGAATAAAGCAGTAGAAATGTTGGATGATAAAATAAAGTAGAGGTGGTGGTCTTATCTTGTTACTGAATGATTCATGATGCCCTCCCTAGTGGTGTAGGGGCTAGTCTCAATGCTGTCACCACCGTGATGAAACTTAGATCCCCAGCCAGGGAGCTCACCCACATGGCGCAGTGGACCTCTCCTGTCTCCCCCTCACCAGTGTATTTCAGTAAATCTGCCTGTCCTGCTCCCCACTCTGTCTCTAGTGAATCCTTTCATATCCCGCCACACTTCTGTCCTATACCCCAGCTCTTCTATGCATAAATAAATTAAGTCTAAAAGTAAATTAAAGATGAATTATTTGGAAGCATCTGGAAAAGTAAAGGACAATTCAAGTTATTCAAATGTATGATACTACTATAAATTGTTATAATATTTGGTAGTTATGAATTTGGCTTTGAAAGATAATCATAGTACTACGTAGTAAGTGTAATTTTACTGAACTAGTATAATACCACTCTATTATACATACTGCAATATGTATAATGTTATAATTACATAATATATAATAGTTTTATATTTACTTATGTGTTACTATATACAGATGTAGTGCATCACTTTTGACTCTCACTCACTATGCTGAGACAAGACATGACATTCTCGATATCTATTCTGAAAATATGGAAACTATGCTCAGAATGGTTGAGTGACTAGCCAACATCACACAGCAAGTGTGCAACTGTGTTAAAATGTGTGCCTACCATCATAACTGAAGTGGATTTTATTCAGTAATACAAAAGGAGGCTAGTGTTCTTCTGACTCCAACTTTGGTGCTTTAGCTGGCATAGTCTGGTTTAGGAGGGTGACAGATACAACAGCACTACCTCACTTGCCAACATTATTCACCTCAATAAAAATAATACAATTTTTAAAAAGTCACATTATGGCATTCATTTAGCATTCACTTATGCAGATCTTTGTCTGAAGATCAATAACAGATGAAGATGATTTGCATTCTTATATTACGGGTTTATACTCAATCTTCAGATTAATTTTTTCCATCCTGAAAGAATAAATGCTATAATGTTAACTCTTTTTGACATGGCCTATTAAGATTAACTTCCGAAAGAGAAACACACACACGCACACACACACACACCCCACATTACAAACACATGTCTTTCATTGGAATTCCAAAAGTATGAAAATTTTGCCAAAAAATGAGAAATTAGTATGTATCTTGTATATGACAAACCCACTTCAGACAAACTGATAAGACTATCACTCTATTGATTCTTTGGAGTTTCAGAACCATGGGTAACAAACAGGTGGGAAAAAAATGATTTTTACTCCCAAAAACCGACAGCTTTGGGGAGGGAGGGATGTCAGCGATGGAAACAATGCCAGTGCATAACGTGATGATGAAGACACAAGGGACAGAGAGGACTTAGTTCTGCCTAAAGCAAAAAGTCTCTTCTCTGACACAGCTCACACTTGGGTAGAAGAATCAGGAACATAAGAGTATGTATGGGAAGCCAATAAGCAAATTTATTTACAAATAAATTACAGGAATTCAGAAAAAGGTAAAGTGGACTCAGATTGGGAAAATTAAACAAGGTTTCATGTAGAAAGTGGTGTTTGAGCAGGTAGCAATGGATGGAGAAAGAATGAAGAATTGACAAGATGGGCACCAGATTCCGCTAACTGAATAAAGGGACTAAAAACTTCACCTTTCCCTTACATTTGCTTCATAGAAGCTTGAATAAAATTATCAAAAGCTTATCATGTTCATTTTGAAACAGTTAGCTGCACAAGATGAGCAAGAAGACCTCTAGCCAAAGTTTCTACAACAAACAGCCTGGTGAGTAGCGGACATTGTGGGGGAAAAAATAACCTTGAGCATGGTAATCGTTTTCTGGAATCTTGCATAATCCCCATTTTGCTTAAATGACATTATTCACTGCTGCACACACAAATGGCAACTTCTGGGAATCCAAGAATTCTCCCACTGTTTTGTTATCTCCTTTTTCATAAACTCTACTGAAAAGTGGCACAGACTTGGACACTAAATGATTTTACTCTGATGTTCTGATTTCTTTGCCCTTATTTAAGATCTTTCTTAATATTTTTATGTGCTGGGCCTTCCGGATGATGCAGGGATTAAAGTCTCAGGGCTATCAAGCTATTGCCAGCCACTGCAACATGAGTTGTGGTCCTCGGCCAGGGAAGTGACCCACATTTCTCCTGTCTCTCCTACTGCTCCCCTCAGCAATGTATTTCAGTCAATCCATCTGTTCTGCTCCCAACTCTGTCTCTGGTAAATCCTCTCATCCCAGCACCTCTGGCTGATACCCCAGTTCTTATATGCATAAATATGTATATTTCTTATATGTAATAGAAAAAAATTTAATGATAATTCATTTATTAGTTTAGTTTTTTTATCTTTGTATTTATACTCTTCTGGTAAAAGTGATAAAAGAGCTTAGGTTTTTTTTTTTTCCAAGTGTGTATATATGTCTTGCATATGAATATATTGAAAAATTGTAGTTGAAAAGTTAAAACAGAGGTTTTATGTATGAATTTTTTTATAAAATAGGATGTGCTGCATATTTTCTCTTAAACATGTAGCATATAAGACCTGTTTTTAGAAAATACAAACATTTTGCCCTGAATATATCAGGGACATGTTTTGGGGTGGAGGCAACCCATTTTCTGAGCCCCAAGCTTCCACAATTTGACAGTGTCTTGAAGAGACACAGATTCCATCTACTGCCACAGAAACCCAAAATTCCAGATACTGGTTCTCTCAGATCCATGAAATCACACAATCAAGCAGATGTTCCCCCATGCCCACTGGATCACTAGTGAGTAAGGGAAAGAAAAGGACAATCTCGAATGCTTTCTGGAGTGGTGGGGCAGTGGGAAGGTGGCAATATCCCATATCAAGCCACTGGCTGCTGGAAGTTCATCTCTTCAGCTGCACACACACCCCACACCCAATCCCTGGTTCCTGTCTATTTCCCATCAAGTTATCCATCCTTCCTTTTAGTCTGTCTGTCAGTTGCCAGATATATTTCCAACAGATTTCTTTCCTAAAGGCAGCATTGATTTCTGCTCTTAATAACAAGGAATCTCAGCTTGTCCAGTTTTTACTAAATAGCAGAATGTATGATGCAATCATATCTGGTAATACTTCTAACTCGATAATTTCTATGGAAAATACATTTTAAGAATGATCTCACAATTGTTAAGTGACAGGTGATAGCATTCCAAAGAAAGGATAGTTTTGTAATTGAATATGAAGATACATTCAGTTAAATGAGTTCCAGCCCTCATTTCAATGAGATGACCAAATAATAATTGGCAAATACTAGGAGGATATGGGAGTGTCTGGTCACTTTAGTGGGAGAGAAAGTTATACAGTTTAACTTTCATTGCCTGAATCGTGTACCTTTTGCTGTGACTTTTATTTATTTACTTATTTATTTTTAAGATTTACTTATTTATGCATATAGAACTGGGCTACAGGCCAGAGGTGCAGGGAGTGAGAGGACTCACCAGAGAAAGTGGGAGAGCAGAACAGGCAGACCTACTGAAATACACTGCTGAGAGGAGCAGTGGGCAAGTTAGGAGAGGTCTTCTGCGCCTTGCGTGTCAGCGTCTCCCCCCACTTTCCACTCCTCCAGCCAGGAGGAACTTGTGCTGCATGCAGTGGCTGCAGCTAGCTCTTAGTGCTGCATTTTAATCCATTGCGCCACCAGGGAGGGCCCTGCTGGGTCTTTTAAAATCCTACATTTCAGAAGTGTATGGGAAGGCCCAGTTGACTACGTCCATTTTGCTACATTGTGAGAGGATGAGGGTAACCATTGCCTCTATCCTTTTCCTGAAGATACCACCTGTTACATCATCTCAGACAAGTGCGATATGCTGATGTGGGATAACCTGACATGTGACATGCCATCACTTTCCAGAAACGCTGGATGATCCTACATGAGGGCCACCTTTTAAGCCCCAAAGGCATTAAGCAAGGGAACAAGCAATAATCAGGGTGCAGTGAAACTTTGAAGATTGTGCCAAAGGACTGATGACGGGCTCTGAGGTTGCCTAGAGGCTAGAAGGCACCGATTTGCATATGTTCAAAAGAAAATGGTAAGATACTAGATCTACATAGATGGCCTGTATAACCAGATTAAGTGTCTCTGTTGGTACCATACTGATAAAGGAGAAAGCAGAAACTCACAAGACTGGCCCACATCTACCGCACTAGAGACTGGGAAGCTCGCTGTAATGTGATGTGACTTCCCCTCTATCTTGTAATCACACATTCCCAAGACCTAAGTCTAAGACTGAATTTTGGACTTCACAGTTTGTCCTTACGAGTATTTAGGATTCAATTACTTAATTATAATGTGTGTGAAAAATCATATTATTAGAACTTACTGACATTTGGTACTATAAAATCACACACTTTAATAACATCATAATTCTATTTCATTAAAATGTATTTCCAAAAAGCCTGTGCTATTACAATATAAAGTAATACAAAAATATCAGTTATATATCCACTATCCTTACTAAAAGGAAGTCCACAATTCCCCACTCCACTCCATATGCTGTTTAAGTTTGGAAGATAAAAATTATATTCTCGTGTAACCATATCTTGAGAGAAGGCAGAAAGTTCTGTCCAAGAAGAGTTATGGCTATTCAAACTCCAACACCTAACCAAACTCCGGATGTTCTGAGTCAGAAAGACTGGGTTCCCAGCACTTGTATAGGTTTTATGTTAGTAGATAATACATATATTTAAAGCAAAAATTTTAAGTTTCTCATATCATTTGTAAGTAAAAATATTTATTACATTCAATTTCCTTGTTTTCCTTTATAGGGATACTTATTCTTGCAGTTTCTTTTGTAGCTTCTGAAATATTACCTAGGCTTATCTAAGCATACAGAAACCAGAGAGAAGATAGCATTAATATACCTATTTTTCACCCTGCTTTTCCCTGTTGAATGATATATATTGAAGATCATTTCATGTTCTTTAAAACACACATAGTCAAAATTCTTCAATAGATTGAAGGCACTGGTAAAAATCTGCAATGTATACTAGACTGCCAATATTCTATGGGGGCAGTTCTGTGTGACAACACACTGATTTTAAAAGAGCCTGTCTAATTCAAATTCTCTTTATCCTTCAGTGCCAACCCTAATTTACCTGCTAAATGTTTGCAACTTATTTTTAACTATTTATTTAATTTGTTTGGGAATACAAGAGCTGAGGTGTAGGCCAGGGGTGCAGGGGGTTAGAGGACTCACCAGAGACAGAATGGGGAGCAGAACAGATGGAGTGACTAAAATACACTGCTGAGGGGAGCAGTGGGTGAGACAGGAGAGGTCTGCTGTGCTATGTGGGTCAGCTCCCTGGCCTGGCCTGGAATTAAACTCATGCCCTAGTGACTGAAGGTAGGCTGGCAATAGAGAGCTTGACAGCACTGAGACTTTAACCCCTGTGCCAACAGGGAGACCCAAATATTTTCTTTTTTTTTTTTCAATTTATAATAAAGAGTTCTTATAGGACTATGCAGTACAATTGGATCTTTGACCTAAAGGATCTAGGAAAAGCATATCTCTATAGTTATATTAAAACTCTATTCTGCTTTTTACATTCACTTCTGATATTTGTCAGACAGACAGCTAACAGATTTGCAAAGTGTTTTCTTAAAAAATATTTACAGTGTAAAGATTCTAATCTAATGACAAGAGAATAACCTATTACCAGAGACAAGCAAAAGAGAAATAAAAGCACTCTCATATGCCAAGAATTTAGATTCGAAGGGATTTTACTTTTCTCTTGAAATTTTTATCTTATCCAGAAACATATAGCTAAACAAAAGTTTAATAGTCATTTTAATCTTCCAAGCAATTTTATTACCTGTCCAACTTACATCAGAATTAAACTGGAAATGATATTGGATAGACTAAAAACACACATATGAACGAAATCACCTATCAAAAATTCTCATCTGGGAGTCCCCAGTTTATAATTAGTAAAGGGAAACTATAAGCTGTTTCCATCTTACTTTAGTGAGAATTTATCAAGTACGAGTATTTTGCTGCTTAAGTATTTATCAATGTGTTAAAATATTGAACAGAAAACTGAGCCCTCCCTGGTGGCCCAACAGGTTAAAGCACAACACTATGATGCTAGAAGCAGCCACTTCACGAGTTTGATTCCCCATCCCAGAGCTGACCCACATGGCGCGGCAGACCTCTCCTGACCCACCCGCTGCTCCCCTCAGCAGTGTACTTCATTGATCTGCCTGTTCTGCTTCCGACTCTGTCTTTGGTGAATCCTCTCACTGACCCTGCACCTCTAACCTGTACCTCAGTTTTGCATGCATAAATAAATAAATCTTTAAAAAATAATTAAACAGAAAACCTCACTCAACGAGACCTGTCCTACAACAAACTGGAATTGGTTTTTGAGGTTTAATATCAAAATTCTCTGGGAACAAGTGAAAAAAAAGAAAACAAAACAAGTTGCATTCAGGGAATTCTTCAAAGACAGAAATAAGAAAGGTGTATAGTATATTGATAACCAGGAATCTAGGGAATTTAACTATATGCTTATTTCCCAACTCAAATGAATAAAAACTTAATAATACAATTCCTCATTCTTGGATGTACTTAGTCATGGAATAGAAGTAAAATGTGTAGAGTTGGAAATTATGATCTTTTTAGAAGCAAATTTTTTTCCCCAGATTTTTGGTTTTTTGAAGGTTATTTCTTTTTTTGTATTTTGGTTTTTCCTAACCAAAGGGATGGCACTTGAAAATAATATATTCTTCCTATAGTTTGTGATGATTAAATTTAAGTAGTTGTCTTTCATATTTTGGACTAAATAGCATACTATTAACTGCTAATTTTCCACATTTTAATTTGTTACTTTTACTAATTCTACATTTAAGGGGATCAACTTTTTTTTTTCTCCTTCTTTTATATCTAGATGAATATCAAAGACTGCCCCAAAGTTAATCATAAATGTGAGTCATGGAATGAATATGAATAAATCACAAGGCTAGAAATAGACTTTTCTCAGTGCAATTTATACAGAACTTTAATGTTCTCAAAGTTTTAAATCAAGTCTATGCCAATTCCAAAATGTAAGTGTTCTGGTCTGCATTCATTTATTGCCCTAACTCAGACTATTCTTATTTTTAAAATTAGTGATAATTTTTAACAAAATTCTTGTGTTGTCAGGCATTCCATTTTATTGATAAGCAAATATAAATATAAGCTCTAATTTTCAGATGGAAGTTTATACACACACATTTGTATACATATATCTTTCTGATTGCTTATCAATTTTTTTTTTGCATTTAAATCAATGTTTGTAACATGGAGAAAATATTGCCATTGTTTGGTACTACAGTAGAAATGATAATTAATTACACTTCTAGAACCAGCCCAGTGTAATGTAGCATAAACACACATATTATATACATACCTACATATATATCAACACACATATACATATGTTTACATATATGTATACTTATAGGTATACATATACATACATATTATGTATGCACACACACACATCCTAATATTGCAAACACTCTGAAAGGAAGGGGATAAATTTATTTTCTTAATAAGCAAACACTGTAGCTGAGGAATATGGAATTGCTCTTAACTACAAACAATTCTATTTGTCAACAGAACAGAGACTTTTAGGAAATTTTTGTAAAAGTTCAGATTCATCCCAGTTCTTTTCTGTTGTATTTCAGAGAGCTTTCTCAGACTATTTTAAAAATCACACTTTCACTCTGTACTACACTATTGATACTAGTTCTGACTGAACTATTATGTTGTATCCTTATGCAAGACACTTTAAAAATAGAATATGAGTCAAAGGAAAAGATCCATAACACAGTAACTCTTCTCTAGTAGAGTTATACCGTAATAAGGACTGTGCAGTGAAATAATCTTCTTTCACTTAAAATAAAATCTTTAATAAAGATAGATAAATAAAATCTTTTAAAAAGTAGATAAATTTGGAAACAACCATTCAACAGATATCCATTAGAAGATTCAGAGGCGGGCCCTCTCTGGTGGCACAAGGGGTTAAAGCACAGCACTATAAAGCTGTCACTGCACAGCCACTGCGGCATGAATTCAATTCCCAGTCAGAGAGGTGACTCACATGGCATGGCACACCTGTCCTGTCTCACCTGCTGCTCCCCTCAGCTGTGTGTTTCAGTCAGTCTGCTTGTTCTGCTCCCCACTCTGTTTCTGGTGAATCCTCTCAACCCCCCACACCCTTGGCCTGTATCCCAGTTCTTGTGTGCATGAATAATCTAAAAAAAAAAAAGATCCAGAGGAGCAATAAGCTATGGTCGAGGTCTATGAGAGTTTGGTGGTGGGTGTGGTGTGATAACAACACATGAAAGGGGGATGTTATATCTCTAAATCATAAACAATGTTATAAACCAGTGTTATTGCAATTTAAAAAGATTCAGAAGATATTAATATTAGGCAGGCATTGGTTTAAGAGTAAATGAGCAATATAATATGGGATGTTGAAAACTTACTGTCTACTAGAGATAATGACGAGTGACATAGGTCAGTACAGCTGACAGCGGTGTAATGAGTATGTTCATAGTAACAAAGACAGAAGTGATTCAGTAGTTCCTGGGCAAGAGTAATGACTTGACCTCTACCTTAGAATGACCTCCTACATTCCTCAGGGCCATGATGATGGTTGCCTAATGGTGAATGAACTATTTCTGACCCTTCTCAGGATGCTGATAACATCACCCTGATGCACACTGTGAGTGATTTTAATTGGTAACATAAGACATGAACTACTTCAGAAGTATCAATAACCTTGTGGCTGATGGCTTGGCCATGCCTGGACTTCAGAATGAAGAAACTCTCCCAACTCCTGTATCTTCCATGTTTCTTTTTCCCTATAAAACATTCCTTTACTTGCTACTCTAGGAGGCCGCCTTTTCTTGAGTACAGACTCTGCTATCCTCTGACATGGTGCCACTCAATTGTCAAATGCTTGCATTATAGAAACCATCTTGTGGTTCAGAGCTTGGTGCTTTGAGTACAAGTGATATGTCCCAGTTAGGTCAGTAACATGATATTTCTAATGGGGAAGATCAAGGCAATAGATTGCTTGTTACCCCCAACAAAACTCTAATTTTTCATGTAGAATTTGGGGCCTTTGGGAAATGATCATGTTGTAATCATCATGAATGGATTAGTTGTGCCCTTAAAAATGGCCCACAGGAGCAATCTTGTCCTCTTCCCTCCATGTGAATGTGCATTGAGAAGTCTCATTGAGTGAATTGCATATGTGTGATTTACATCCCCTAAAACCCAACCCTCCTACCATATTAATTTAGAAGATCCACATCACTTTAAGTCATTGCTAATGTGTTCTGGGACTGTGATGTTAACTAGGGCTCAATATCTTCCTTAGATTACAAGTCATAGATGCTTTCACCCTTTCTTCTACCTAGCAACAGGTACTAAACCAATATTAAGTGTTTGGACTATCCTGAAGCCACAAGGGGTCACTGGGAATATCAAACCCCCTGTTCCTCTTTAGGAGCTGTAGAAGAACTGGGTAGAAAATAGCTACTAGGAATACAGGTTCAGATTTTCCCTGGCCAGAAAAGTTTTAACTTCTTAATTTTCTATCTTAACTGTACTCAGGGTATCAGGTGGTAGAGTCATGCCAATGAAAAAGCGACTATGGCAGAGTACAGCCGAGAGGGGTTTGCTTAGCTCACCGACTTGGGGCTCATTCAGAACCTAATAACAGGGCTATTGTTGCTATCTTCCCTTTGGTGAAAAAGTAGAGGGGCAAGATTTGGGGGATAATTACTTTTGCCTTTGACAGGCCATAAAAGAATAACCAAACTGTGTGTCTGAAGAATCATGAATTCTCCACACATTACATAGGGGTAATAGATTATGACTTTTCCAACAACCCAATAGTTAAAAATTCACTCTCGGCCCTCCCTGGTGGCGCAGCGGGTTAAAGCTCAGCACTGAGAATCTGAAGCTGCTTCTGCATGAGTTCGATTCCCGCCTGCCCCGGAGGTGACCACATGGCGTGGCAGACCTCTCCTGACCCGCCTGCTACTCCCCTCAGCAGTGTACTTCGTCGATCTGCCTGTTCTGTTCCCCACTCTGTCTCTGGTGAAGCCTCTCACCGCCCCTGAGCCTCTGGCCTGTACCCCAGTTCTGTATGCAAAAATAAATAAATCTTAAAAAAAAATTCACTCTCAAAAGATGTGCTTTACAAACATGAATGGATATCTCTATCCCCTAGGCATCTTGTCAAAATTCAAATTCTGATTGAGTAGATCTGGGATGGGGACAGAGGGTCTGCATTTCTGATATCCCAAGGGATATAATTCTACTGGTCTATGTGATCTACTGGATTCACTGTGAGTAGCAAAATTCTAGAGCCAAATATGCTGGATTGATGTCCAGGTGCAGGCAACCACTGTCGTTAATGAATTTGGGTAATGAAACGTCTATATCCTATGGTTTCCTTATTTGTAGAATGGGAATCATAATATTATTAATTTTCTGGTCATTGAGAGAGTTAAAAATCTTAATAAACGGCCCTTCTTGGTGGCGCAGCGGGTTAAAGCACAGCACTAAGAAGCTAAAGCCACTTCCTCATGGGTTCAATTCCCGCCTGCCCCGGAGGTGACCACATGGCACAGCAGACCTCTCCTGACCTGCCCGCTGCTCCCCTCAGCAGTGTACTTAGACAATCTGCCTGTTCTGCTCCCCACTCTGCCTCTGGTGAATCTTCTCACTACCCCTGCACCTCTGGCTTGTATCCCAGGTCTGTATGCACAAATAAATCTTTAAAAATCTTAATATAAAGGTGGTCTCAAGTTCCAAACTTGTAATTTTAAGATAAATACGATGAGGAAAGTATAGTACAATGTAATGACTGTAATTAATGCTACTCTCTGATATATATCAAAATTAAGAGAGTAGATCCTAAGAGTTTTTATCACAAGAAGAAACACCTTTTTTTTTTCTTGTACTTTTTATTTTATCTATATGAGTTGACAGACATAGATTTACACTATATGTTAGTCCAATGAATAGTGTGCACCTTAGGCTTATATCCAATCCACAGTTGTATCTCAATAAGGAAACAAAACAAAGCAAAACACATTCATTTCATGCTGGAAGTAAACTGTAGAGTGTCATAACTTCCATTTGACTTTTTCTAAAATTGAAAAAAAAATGAAGATATATGAGCACTGAGAAATCTCTGACATATGGCAGGTGTTTGGTAAATATTTGGGGAGTGGATTACAGTGCAGCAGGATAAAAAGGGAAAGATGGTCTGTGCTTTTGTGCCTGACTCAGGTCTCCCCAAAAGATTCATCTGCCCTTTAACCTTGCAACTTGGTATCACTGAATGTCTTTGAGTCAACTCTAGAATTCTAATTAGAGCTCAGAATAAAAAAGGGGGGAGACTCTGTAAAACGTAATAAAAAGTACTTCTTTTTGAGAGAGAGAGAATTTAAACATAACTATATATGGGTAAGATAAATCTATAGACCGGGAAATAGAGAAACAATTTGTGATTAGGGCAGTGGAAAGAGTTGGGGAGGGTGGAGGAGCCAAGCAGGTATTGGTAAGATATGAGGCTAATTAGTGGGCACAGTTAATAGTCGGGAAGCAGCAGGAGGTCCCCTGTTTCTAGCTTAAATAAGAAGGTAGAAGATCGTGGGTCCATCTGCAGAGATCGCAAGCAACGGGAGAGGAAATAAGTCATAAAGGGAAAGAATGAAGTGAGAGAGGAACTGGGACATAATAAGATTAACAAATTGAAAGTGCCTGTGGAGCTGGATAATCATAGACAGCTAGAACTCCAGGTCTGGTGCTAAGGAGACACACATGTCAACCATACGGAGTTGGAAGCCATCATTTTTCATGTTAAGGCCCTGGAAAAGAATGAATCTATACCAGAAAGTGAGTTAGCAAGAGAAAGTGGACACAGAATGGAGGCCTCGGGGGACTGACAAGGAGCAATAGGAAAGGTGAAAACAAAGTCAGAAGAGAGTTAGACAGAGGCCAGAGAGGAGAATCCGTCAACAGTGGTCGGGAGACCCGGGTGAGTAGTCAACCGGGCCAAATTCCACGAACAACATGTACACTCCCAGAGATCAGTTCTTACATGATTCATTGTGTCTGTCAGCACCATATTATAATTCTGATTTCTCACATCCAAAGCCTGCTATCTTTGCTCCACTCATCTCTGCTACCTCATTCTCTATATTTAAAGCATTAAGATTTCATTTCCATTCCTTCCTTGACATCCATCTTTATCTCCATACCCCAATTTTCTAAGCTTGCTTAATCACTCCTAGCCAATACAGAAAAATCCTGTGTATTATAGCTGCTTCTAACTTCCCAAACATGTTTCATTGTGCTGTATTCATGCTCTTCCAAGCTTTATAATTTGGAAAAGGTGTTTTATTTAGGAGTATCATCACCTATGCATCTTAAGTATTAAGAAACGCATGAAAATAATAAACTTTAAAGTTAGAATGATAATTGCCTAAGCAGAGGGCAAGGTAGTTATGATTAGGGAAGGGCCCATGGAGATTTCAACTGCTATAAATGTCTTTTTTTTCCCCAAATTATATCTATTAAGAAAAAGTAGGTTTATATTTTTGTATCTGCTCTGAGATTATAGTTTCAAACTATATATGTAATTTTTCATCCTCTGCCACCACCAGCACTCCCAATAATCCTCTACCAGGTGTCCCATTGGGCTCCTTCTGTCCTACTAATATTTAATTCTTAAAGTGGATAACAGGGTCATGGATTTAAATTTATGAATATTTAAATAATGTAAACAACTTTGTGAGAAAAAACCTTTAAATGACAGCACTCTGAAATTCAAGATTTTTAAGGTCTTCTCAATTTGAACCCTGTTTCCTGTCTTATGTTCTTTTCCACAATTCTATTCTTGGATTGTCTCTTTTCCATACCATTTAAAAAGGTCTTGTTAAGTGAGGTTTTTTGAGTTTTTTTGCCTTCCTGAAATCCTGATGTTTTCTTGGCAGATATGCATCTCCTCAGTCAGTTATTCCTCTCCAAAATCTTCATACCCTTTTAAGCTCAGAAACATTTGCTGCTAATTTTCCATTGGATATTAACTCCTTGTCCTCTGAAATCTTTTGTGTGTGTGTATGACTTTCTTTTCTATCACTTCCAAATCAATCTGTATATTTTTCTTACTATGTAATCTAATAATTCTGATTTTGATTCCCATTAAAATTATCTGGGAAGCTTTTAAAAGCTATTAATGATGCCTAGGCAGCCTTGGAAACAGGTTCCACTTCAAGCAAGCCTGAATAACAGAACTTCAATAAAGCTTCCAAGTTTATTTTAAAAATCACAATTTTAGGCAGATCAGACCTTGAAGATAAGGGCTGTCTCTTCTCAGCAGCCTCTATAACAACACATGTGAAATCTGAGTTTATGTAATATTTGAACATGAATTCAACTACAAATTTCAGTCACTGAGACAGAAATAGTTAATAATATTAAGATAAAATCTACACTATTCTTCTTACACTGCAATAAAGAAAAGTTCACTTACTAGTAACTTGACCTTCAATAGTTCAGTGTCATAAATATTTGGAAGCAAGTTACCTAAATGTGAAAACATGAACAGCTGGACTGAAATTGAACACTGAAATGACGTTAAATACTGGAGTCCTATGAGCCAAGGTCATAAATAAGAGCTTTAAGTTCCTTAATACCAGAACAGATCAAAGTAGAAGCAGATAGTTTTAAAGTAGACAGCTTATAATAATTTATTAAAAAACTGTCAATGTAAAATTATTTTAAAAATTCAGCGAGGATGCTCTGTAATTATATGGAAAATATACTTTTGTTCTAATTATCCAATTCAATCTTAACTGTATACATTTGCCATGGCAGTGCTTTTTAGAAGCAAATGACATTTAAATGTGAAAGTTGCTTCATTTATGACAGATGTCTTAAAAGTTACGTGCTTCTATTTGCAATAGGCTTGAGGGAAAGAGTTAAAGGATCCATAAAAATTAACATCCGACCCTCCCTGGTGGCGCAGTGGGTTAAAGCATAGCACTGAGAAGCTGAGGCCACTTCCGCATGAGTTCCATTCCCGCCTGCCCCAGAGGTGACCACATGGCGTGGCAGACCTCTCCTGACCCGCCCACTGCTCCCCTCAGCAGTGTACTTCGTTAATTCGCCAGTTCTGCTCCCCACTCTGTCTCTGGTGAAGCCTCTCACCGCCCCTGAGCCTCTGTATGAACAAATAAATAAATCTTTAAAAAAAAAATTAACATCCCATTAAAAAAGTGTATATATTTTTAACAGATCTTTGAAGGAAGATTCGTAGATATACTAGATAACTTTTTTTTTGGTATTAAAATATATTTTTTATAACACTTTATTTTTACATCATTTTGTACATTTTTTTTTTCATCTCAATTGTAATTCCTGTGGGCTTCCCATCACCAAGTCAGTCACCCGTGTGCCATCACCATAATCCCATGCACTTTCCTCCCCACCGTCCCGTTTTTGATCCCATTCCCCACTCCACCCCTACAAAATGTCTCTGGTATATGGCTGTTCATTATTCTTGTTATTTTCCCGCCTGGTCCATTATACTCCTGCTATGAGTGAAACCATCCGGTGTTTTTCTTTCTTTCTGGCTTATCTCACTAAGCATGATCTTTTCCAGCTCCATCCAAGTTGCTGCAAAAGACATGTGTTTCTTTTTTGGTTGCTGAGTAATATTCCATTGTATATATATACCACATCTTTTTAATCCAGTCATCTACTAGATAACTTTTAATGTTTCTTCCAACCCTTAAATTTTTAAATTTTTTTCTCTTAATCTATCTTCAAGCGCATTCATTTTTTCTTCTCTCATATTAAGACTACCAGAGAGCCCATGTCCTTTTTATCACATCACACTTTTCTAGGATTTACCACACTCTTCATCAAACATAAATTTTAAATGTAACATTTAAACCAATTTTTATTGATATGCCATCTGTTTACTGAATTATATAATTTGGGGGTGTCACACAGTAACATGTGTGCTTCTCTAGTTCGAGTTCCAGTGCCCATACACTAGATACTGCTCCTCCCCTCCCCCTCTGGTGACTGCTTTATTTTTTCACAGAGTTGGTCTGTGAAAGTCTTACTGTATTTTGCCAGTATGAGATTTTTTTTGATTATTGCTGTATTTTATATTCCAGAAATGTGTGAGACCATCAGTATTTTTTTCACATTCTGACTAATTTCACTTAGCATAATCACCTCAGGATCTATCCATTTTCTCCAAAAAGATACTATTTCATCTTTTCTAATACATTAATTGTATTCCATCGAACCTATATTCCATCATTTCTTTATCTACTCATCTGTCAATGAGCACTTAGGTATGCTGATGATCTAATATTTTCTTGAAAAATTGCCCCTATCTAAAAAAATCATGAAATAAGAATAGAACTTAAATATTGTTAGCTGGTTACTTTTGATCATCCTTAAGTGACTCATTAAGTAGTTCAAAGTGAATTTCATTATTTTGCCCTCACCTCTCTACTTCACTGCCTTGTTCCCACATTCTTGTACAGAATTTTAAAATCAAGTGACATATTTGCCAACTGAATACAGCCATAAAAGCAGTATGTGGGGCAAAATGTGGCAGGAGACAGGTTTAACCCATCATATTCCTCATCTTCTATGCCTTATAACAATACAACTTGTAATCTATCTAGACCCACTCTAATTATGTCAGTCCTCTCAAATAGTTGTATATTGAAGCAAACTTGTAGAAACCGAATCCTACTAGCGTGAATTCTAAGCTAAACTTCAATGTTATTTAACCAGGAATTTTATTTGAATAAGCTTTTTTAAAAAAGTAAATGAAGGAACACTAGAGAATTGATTCTTGTTGCAGAAGTGGAGAAAGAGGAAGAGGAAGATGAGATGCAAGGTTGTTCATGGAGGAGGGAGATCAGCATCCAGCCACCTGTGGAGAGAGAGAATAGTGCTCCCAAAAGGAAGTGAGCATTGATGTCAGAGTTGAGAAAGTCACTGACTGAAAAGCCATTCCAACAACAAAAAATTGATTCCTTTGGGAAAGCAGTTTTCAGGTATTTTAGATATTATTTGGAACTGAGATAAACATGAGGCTGGAAGTAAATAGGATATAAAAAACCAGAAAAATCTAATAGCATTCTTTTGAGAAATTTGGAGGGAAGGAAAGAGACACTAGCAAACTGGAGATGTAGGGACGAGATGGAGCTTACAAAATGACTAAACCTGAAAGATATTAAAGCGTTTTCTTTAAGTTTAGAAAATAAAGCTCCAGAAATATTGATGACTCAGTGGAAATGAAGAATAAGAGACCCAGCAGAGAGACCCTTCATGGGAGAAGTGGATGGGATCAGTTGGGATTCAGTTTTAAAGGAAGAGGAACCACACATTGTGAGAGCAGTGTGAAGCATAAATGGGTGCAAAAATAAAATTAGCTTATGTGTGTTGTATCTATTTTAGGACTATACATTTGTACGTGTTGCTGTTCGTTATTTCTGAAAGGCAGAAAATCCTCGATGTACTCATATTCTCCTAGTCATACATCCATACATAGCTTAAACATTGTTTCTGGATATCCTTTGACATGTGCAGTCTGCTTTGGAAGTTTGTCTTCATGCTCTGAGATACTCCCATTGTATTGATCTGGGTATACTTTATCCTATAAAGTCATTTACTAAATTCTTCCTTGAGAATGCAAGCACTTTGCAGACAGATGCATACCTATTTGCCTTTGATTCTCAGAGTCCAATACATATGCAGACATTTATCGTATGTGTGAAATCAATAATCATATCTGCTTAGTGGAAATGAATTGTCACAGGCACAGCACTTCTGGAGTGGTGCACTTCCCTGAGTGCTGAACGATGGGTATGATAGTGAACGCCCTGTCGTTCCCCGCTGTGAAATTCTGTGAATTGACTGCCTATCTTTTGTCATCATTCTTCACCTTACAGCTATTCTGTCTAAATCTGTCTTTACTCCAGGCTCTGTAAACATTTCACCCACCCTCTTTTCCATCCCAGTCATACTAAGTAACAAATTTTTCAATAACTGCTAGGTTTAGTGCAGAAATGTGCAGAATGGGAGTCCACACAAAGGGGGATAATAAAATTTATGATCAATGTCAGTTTAAAGTCTCATTGGTAGACAATGCTCACTACTGGGAAGCTGTCATGGGGTGGCTTCCTCAGGACTGCATAGCCTGCAGTCCTTGTACGGGTGTCCTCTCCTTTTCTTTCTGGAATTCCTTCTCTGCTTGTCTCCCCACATCACGGTAGCCACCCTATGAACACTGTGGTTGGCAGAATATCGTCTCCCTATGATGTCCATGTCCTAATCTTTCTAACTTATAGAATATGTAAATATATTACGAGGCAACAAGGAATTAAGGTAACAGATGGAGTTAAGGTTGCTAATCAGCTGACCTTAGAGTAGAAATTTTCTTGGATTATCCAGGTAGATCCAATGTAATCACAGGGTCTTTACAAGTGAAGAGGAAGGGAACTATGTCACCGGTAAGAAATGTCCCACTGGCCACTGTGGACTTTGCAAATGGGAGAGGCCCATCAAGGAAAGCTACTGAGCTCTAGAACTTGAATGGATGAGAAAATATATTCTCCCCTTGTGCTTTCAGAAATGTTTTTTAGGCCACCTGGCAGCTTGGCTTTACTCTCCTAAAGCCTGTTGGATTCTAAAATACAGAACTGTAAAATAATAAATATATTTTGCATTATGTAATTAAATTTTTAATCACTTGTAACAACTGCAAATAGAACCCTAACACAAGAACCAAGATAACAAGCCCAAATTCATTTGGATATGAAATGTCTTCTGTTTGTTTGATAAAGTATAACTGACATACAATATACTAGATTTAGGGGTAGAACCTAGGGATGTTGTTTTTGTATGCAATATCAGTGAAAGATCTTCACTCATTTTTACTCAAAATGTACTCTAGTCTAAGGTCTAGGATGTTCCTTGTTAAATTAAAAGAACATTAGCTACGTTTCCTTTATAAAACAGCCACATCACATTAACATGAATGGAAGAGAATCTTCCCATGCTCAAGCCCTCTTTTCATTTCTACCACAAATACCCTGTTGAAAGGTTTTAGAAATAGCCTGATCCCTCTTCCAAGAAAACATTAAAATATGCGTGTGTCCACTACATCATACATTTCATATGCAGATATATAAATAACATGTCTATTAAAGGAAAGGGAGGGAAAAAAGCTTGAAGAATAGGAAATTTTTAAACATTGATTTGGCAAACTCTCCCAATTTAACTTATAACACAGTACTAAATAGCTATATATCTAAGGAACAGACAATGCACATTTAGTAAAGTTGAACACAATCATGACACAACCATTTCAATTATTCAAATACAGCTTCCTTCACTGGACTTAAATAAATTCTAAAGTAATCATCTCAAATTTTAATGTGAAACAAATCAAATGGAGACCTTATTAAAATTTAGACTCTAGGACCCTCCCTGGTGGCACTAAGAAGCTAAACACAGCACTAACAAGCTAAAGCCACTTCCGCATGAGTTCGATTCCCGCCTGCCCCGGAGGGATCCCACATGGCGCAGCAGACCTCTCCTGACCCACCCGCTGCTCCCCTCAGCAGTGTACTTTGACAATCTGCCTCTTCTGCTCCCTACTCTGTCTCTGGTGAATCCTCTCACCGCCCCTGCACCTCTGGCCTGTACCCAAGTTCTGTATGCATAAATAAATAAATCTTAAAATAAATAAATAAATAAATTTACAGTCTAATTCTAAGGGCCTTGTAGTGCCTGAAATTCGGAAGTTCTGACATTCTGAATACACTAGGGATGATGTTGATGCTGCTGGCGCCGGGAACATATTTTAAGTAGCCATCTCACAGGGGACCTTGAGGACCATAGAATCTAATGGTTGAGTTTTACATTTGTTTAAAGAACATGTCAAAATATATACTTGCTGTTTTTTATGATTTATTAGATGATTACAGAGGACAGAAATTCTTTCAACTTTTTATTTGTAATTAAAATCATTTTATGACAAGATATTAAGGTTATCCACTTCATTTGTAATTGATGACATCGTTGAACCAATTTTTCTTCAATGACAAGTAATCACAACAAACTCTGTCTTCTGTAATCATGTCAAACTTTGTGTTCCCCAAGCATGTACATCAAGCATATGTTTCCAAATACATTTCCACTAGCTTATTATGAGTGTTTGTTCATCTGTGGACCAGGAAAAGATAGGATCAAGAGTTCAGATGTCATTAACTAGTTTCCTTTCCCACTATTGTCATTGCCAACAGAAGTCCTGTATTTGGTTAGTTTCCATACCCACATGGGGAAGGCCAAGAATGTAGCAAATCTGATGCTGTTCACTAGTCTGAAAATGTCAGCGCCCTTTACCTCTGGCTGCAAGACCCTACCCCCAAGGTCTGTCTCCTGCCAACTCTCCATTCCCATCTTATGCCATTCTCTCTCCTTCATTGTTTTATTTCTACCCACACGGATACTCTTCCAGTGTTCTGATCTCTCTCCCGCCTCAGACATGTGTTTACACACTTTTCTCCCCTTTCACACAACTCTTCCCAAACTCTTCATTTTATTTATTTCTGAATTGTTCTTGCAGTCTTAACTCACAAGTCTCCATCTTGTCAAAGTCTTCTTGGACTCCTTGGACTAAATCACGTGTCCTTGCCACACACTTTCTAATTATATACTTGGGTGACTTTCTGATTACATATTGTCTTTCTAGATGACCATGTGCTCCATGAGGATGGGGTTTATGTCTATACCTTCTCTCCCTGTATACAGTGCCTACACAGGAGGAAGCATTGGAGAAAGATTGCTAAAATAATGAATGCCAAATTTACTTTTCATTGGGTTGATTAGACAGCTAATGTTAGAATTAGAGAACTATTTTCTAAGAGAAAAATGACAGGTAAGGATATAAAACTTCAGACGAAATCCTTTTCATTCACTGATAACTAATACTCATGTTAGGCGATCAGCTCCCACCTAGACATCTATTCATTTGTTCCTTGATCAGTCATCACCAGGTACTATGTCAGCTGCTGGGACTACAGATGGGATCTACTGACTCCTCTCCTTGGGCAGCTGAGCCTTGTGGGTAGCCTCTGTGCCCTGTGCCGTTCTCTGGTGACCTGAGAGAGGTTTGTGCAGTTTTCATTGTGTCAAAATCTGCTATTACAATAGAGAATGTGCAGTCAGGCCATGGCTACAATCTCATTCGTGTCGTTTCCTGGACAAAGACCTGTGTCTTTGTGTCTGCTTTGTGTTTTAAATACTAAGATAGATAAAAATATTCCACTGCAATGAGTAAGAAAGACGGCCATTTGCCACCTCCTCCTCTCAGCTAAGTGTTTGCAAATTCAGCAATGATGAGAATCTGTATTACGTGAAGACTTAAAAAAAATATCTACACACTTCATAACACAAAAGCAGTAACATTTCCACAGTGGTTAGGTTTCAACACAAAGCATTTTGATGTTTTCCCCTAAACTCACCAAAAATAATTTTACATATATAAACACACACACATGCACATGCACACATACATGTACATATTTTTTTTACAAAATGAAAATATAGATATTAAAAATAGGTTTTAGTTTTAGAGCGATACTTTGTTAAGATATAGTCAAGAGGTAGGAATGTTCAAACCATGCTTTCCTCTGGAGTGTAACTGTGCATGAAATAACTGTTTTATATGTAAAATATGTCATTCATATTCAAAACTGCAGTTGTACAGTTTCAAATAAAATGATCTATGCATTTTCAAAAGTATCTTATGTTAAAATATATGCACTTCCTCTTTAAATAACAAATTTTACATCCCTGAAAATATTTTCACTTTAACCTTTGTTACTTTTGGTCTCTGAGAAAGTCATTTTCAAAATCTGTAACTATAGATACAGAGTGCTTTAATTAACAAAATTGAATAAATAAAATTTGTTTGCATTTTCCACATCAGAACCAGGAATGAACACTGAAGTTAGGTATGTTAAAGGATGAATTATTTCTCCCCATTGTTTTCTGAGTTTTACTACATATAATAAGGGTTTTTAATGAAATAAGTGGGTGAAATAATAAGGGCTCTTCTTTTTCTGTTGTTCTTATAACTAAAAATATTCCTAAGTGTATCTGTATCATAATTACCTTTTGGAGAGGCGACTTACTCTCTTTTCAATATTAAAGCTGAACATATGCAGTGATGATTTTAATTAAAAATTGTTGGTAGTATTATAAAATAGTTCATGAGCATTAAGAGTGATAATATTCTTTTGAGGAAAACTGGGTTAACTTACATATATAAGAACAGAACTCAAGACTTTAGGTTAGCCTAGTTTCCTAATTTTGCACATTTTTCAATTAATTTTGCTGTTTTGTGATTTGCAGCAATTTGAAACTTGAAAATCATAGATTTCATATTAGTCAAAATAGCAAATGAAAATTTAAATGTGGGGAAAAGAGCTCGCAAGCTCCTCAAAGAATTTAACAAGGAGGCCTCATGGATCTAAGAATCTAAGAGACAGAACTATAAAACAAATCTCAAATATTTTGGTTTAATTTCAAACAAGTGAAAAGTTATTAGAAGAATAACTAGAGTGTATTATTGACTCAGATTGATAACCTATTTATATTTGGTCCTATTTACTGTATCATTCAATATCTATCAAGTTATTCTGAAACAACAGCAGCCTGGGTGTCCCAGCCTGCCTTGTGATAGAGCTGTACTCTGGAGGTAGTCAAGGAACGCTCTGCTGGGATTTGGAGAGAGCAAATAGGTCACAGTAGCCCACGAGTAGCTAGCTAGTAGCCTGTTCATAGGAGTCCACATAAAATTTAATAGTCTTTGGCAAACATATCTACACAACAGGTGAGAATCGATACAACTGAAAGCAACCAGTTTGCTTTGTTTTCAATGAAACAACCTTTAAATCTTTGACCAAGTTGGATAGTCAATCACAAGCAAGGTCGTGATTTAGATTTGCTGCAGGAAAGGTTACTAATTTTGTAAAACGTGGCCTTAGTCATTTTGTGAACATAAAAAGAGTCACCAGATCTCTTTAATTAAAATTTATCTGATGTTTCTACTAGTATGCTAAAAAAACCTACAACTGCTCTTCAGTCTCACAAGTTATCTCCTAGTCTGTTAAGTAAACTGAGAAGATAGTTATTTTCTATGTAGGTTTTCATTTTCCTAATTTTTACTAAAAAGAAAGGAAAATATTTTGTTGTTAACTTTTACTCTAAATTCTACTTCTAAATGTTTTATTCTGTTTTTCAAATTAATCTCACTAGCTTCTTTCAAGTAAGAGCTATTTTCTATGAATATAATTTTTGCATACGGATTTAAAATGCTCTTTTTTAATCTGCTTAAAATGTGACATTTTTTACTGTCAGCTTTAATATAAATTCATATTTTTACAACAATTTATAGTGCATTCCATTTAAAAGTCTTGAGGACTTCCTATAACTTTTATTCAAATAGAAGTTGTCGACTGTCATTTTCCTCACAATTGTAATTTTACTGACAGGAATGCAAGTAAAGAAAGTCAGCTTATTTATATCAGCAACTATAACCAGTGCAAAAATCTGCTGTTTTGAAAGAAAATTTATTAAGTGTTACTTTGTTCTTTTGTAATTATTTAACATTTCATTAAAAGCATAATTAACACGGGCCCTCCCTGGTGGTGCAGCGGGTTAAAGCACTGCACTAAGAAGCTAAAGCCACTTCAGCATGAGTGTGATGCCCGCCCGCCCCAGAGGTGACCCACATGGTGCAGCAGGACCTCTCCTGACCCGCCCGCTGCTCCCCTCAGTGGTATACTTCGATAAAAAAAAAAGCATAATTAATTAACACACTCATCATATTCAGATTTAATATTTAATAACAATCAAACTCTTTGTCAATGACTAAAAACAGATAGTGATAGATTTTAGCATGACATCAATGAAGTGAATGTCATTGCTGAATTTTCTATGTGCATTATGATTTTGTTTTCTCTGTATCTCTATAAACAACTTTCAAAATAACATAAGCATATCAAAAATGTGCTTGGAAAAAAATTTTCATCATGGCATCAAATTTGTGTTTATTTCCCCCCAATGTACTTGCATTTTCCTGCTACTTATTTGATGACTAATTACCAGCCATTTCTAATGACATCATGTGTATGTGTCTGTGTGTGTGAGTGTGTGAGCGTGCATTGTGTAATGTTGATGGGTGGGAGGATGATCTGTATGGTTGGTAATATATGATTCTAAGGAAGGTAAAGAAAATTCTCGGTATAGAATATGTGATCTAGGCTCTCTAATCAGTTGATTCCACACTCACTGGAACAAGATGTGATTCAGGAAGTACACATGTGGCATTAGGTAGTGCAAAGGAAGTTTAACATGAGACAATAGCAATAAACACACTTTCCTCCTCAGTACAAATGGGGAAGCATGCACCCCAGGGATCTGCTTGTAATCACCATGGTACAAGGGGAGTCATCTCTAGAATGAAACCCGCCCTTCAGAAGGCAGTTTGGAAACAGAGATCAGATCTTGGGAAGTACTAATGGTAACTCAGATCTCTCAAGCCAGGTTTACTTGTGGGAATTTTAGTCACATGAGCCAAGACATTTCCTTTAATGTTTAAACCATATTGAATTGGATATTCTATCATCCGTAAGCAAACTATCCCAACAGGTACTAATGTTCACTGTAAGTAAACCCTTGTGCTATAATATTCTTTCACACACCAACCCATCCCATGACAACGTGATCCTCATTTTCACATGATCTTTGCTTTGTTCAGAGTACTATTTCTGTCTTAGATGAGAGAGTTTGAGAGTTTTGTTCTGGCATTTAGTCCATCTGATGGCTCTTTTTCAATTTTACTTAGGCTTCTTCTTAAAGTTCTCAAAAACAATTCAGCACCACCTATAATTTTATCTTTTAAAATTTAAATCACAGGGCCCTCCTTGGTGGTGCAGCGGGATAAAGCACAGCACTAAGAAGCTTAAGCCACTTCAGCATGAGTTCGATCCCTGCCTGCCCCGGAGGTGACCCACATGGCACGGCAGACCTCTCCTAACCCGCCCGCTGCTCCCCTCAGCAGTGTACTTCGTCGATCTGCCTGTTCTGCTCCTCACTCTGTCTCTGGTGAATCCTCTCACCCTCCGCATCTCTGGCCTGTACCCCAGTTCTGTATGAATAAATAAATCTTTAAAAAAATTAAATCACAAAAATATGCTTAAGTAGGCATAAGACTTTCAACCACAACATTATGCATTTTGTTAAGTTCAAAATAGTTGGTATTTAATACAGCAATCTGTGAAATTCAAAGCTTGACTTCAAAAAGATTCTGTAAGTATTAAAAATATATACAGCTTTTATAGTTATTTACCTACTTGCTACCTGACACTGTTATTTGGTAAATTAATAGGTGTTTTTTTTTTTTTTAACATGATCATGTTACAGGGCCCCTAGAGCCTCATCCTTGTTTGTTGCCTCCTTGTAGTTGAGTCACAGGTGAATAGGAAAAATCACAAAACCCTGCCCAGCCAATCATCAGTGAGAAACAGATCCTCCTGCTCCAGTGATCACCCCCATAAAAACAGGACCCCCACTGGACTCATGTCAAGTGTAGCTCAGGGAAATCACTCTCTCCTCTAGAGTGATCAACAATAAACATTCCTTGCTGGAGCCCTTGTTTAGAACTCTCTAAGTTTCTTTTGTTTTATCAATAAAGCCCAACAAGGGTGGGTAACAATCACTGCATTTAACAGTAAATTAGCTTGATAGATCATATAAAGTCCACATCTAATTGAGCTTGAAAGAGCACATGTAAACGTTTTACATAAGCAGAATAAGACACATAAAATAAGCTGTTAAGTTTTACTACTAATATTCTTTGCAAGTTTAAACTTTATTTTGACTTTTGTTCTTTACTGGTAAATTTTGGTGCAGACCCCTGCTGTGGAATTTGTGATTATCTAAACACTGAGGGACATTTGATGAAATAGTTCATTATTTCACACATTATTACCCCTAATTCATATAGTAACCACACTCTTAGAAATTTTGTGCAAAGCAACAGAATTTGTTTTGACATTATTTCCATGGGCATCAAATTTTCGGGTAAGTAAACTATAACTAGCCAATGCAAACATGCTAAATAACTGAAGTACAATAAAATATGTGTATAGCAATGATGCAAAATTACATGCCACTATGAATAAGTAGATTGTTAGCCAGAGCATCAGGTCTCTAATATCATCAAAAGTTAAATTATATCAAGGTGTGTTGAAATTGAGTGATCTGCCCATTGTTAGTCCCGACAGTTGACAAGTAATAAATTACATATTGATGGGCATCCCCCCTCTTTACCCTGACCCCCCAAATCTTGCAGGGTCCTTTTTGGTTGCTCTAACTCTGCCATGTTCTGCCATTTGTTAACTATTTTTTATACCTTCCTTTGATCAAAGCACTAGCATTATTCAGTTGGTATACTCTTCTCATTTTTTCAATGAAAATTTCACACTGTTCATAAGCAAATAAAATAAATTTCAGGCTCATATCTAACTTCAGTGATGACTTCCACTTTTGACAACTCTGCCACCATGTTAATACAAATACTATTTTTTCTGTGTTAAAACAGTGTGGGGATGAGATGTCAAGCAACTTTCCCCCAAAGTTGAGACAAGAATGCTACCCCTTTCCTGGCAATAGAAATTAATGGGAGATACCCCAAAATACTTTTAACATTCATCACACAACAGGTAAAGTAACTCTGAGGATTGCAGTTGGGCAATGCAGCCCTTTATATAAACAGCTACGATTCCTTTTTTGGAAGGAACAGTGTTATGGCTGCCTTTGAAATGAAATCACCAGTTACCCAACTCCCTGTAGGAGTTCCCTCTGACTTTGCCAGTGACAGGAGAAACTTGAGTCCTTCAGCCTCTCTTCAAATCCTCAAAGCTCTGCCCTCTCCTCTTCTACTGCCTTCTCCCATACTTCTCCCACCTCATTAAAGCAGCAGAATGTAAATGAATGGAAACAAAAATCATGAGAGAAAAGTAAGGAGAATGTGCTCAGTGAGATCCATCGAGGCATAAATCTTTGGTTTATGTTTTTTTTTTAATAATATAATCGTTTATTTTTACATCATTTGGGTTTTATGTTTTACTGAAATGGAATTATTTGCCTACATCTGCCCACTCTCAACATCTAGTTCAAATTCACATGTGTATGTCTGTGCCCAATCTCTTTATATTTCTTGGTTATTATCAAAAAGGAGCAGTGTTTTTGCAACTAAAAATTATATGAATCTAGGAAAATACATACTTTCCTCTAAATGATGAATACATGAATATTTATGTTTTCTAGGTAGGTATTGATATGATTTTAGAGGTTAATCATATACTATTCTGTTTGGGAAAATAGTTAAATCTGCTTGCTTTCTCTAACTATACAAGACAACTGGAAAATACAGGCAGCTTTTAAGTTGAGTGGGTGCAGGGTGGAGAAAGAGAGAGCAAAAAATAAATCTTAGAGGTTAAGCAAAATGAATGAGCCATGTGGGTATGATACAGTGTTGACTACAGTGTGACACCATGGGTGTAGCTTCTGTGCCCGTCTATGGTGACAATGCTGTCACAGTAGTAATAGAGATTACAAATCATCTGCTAAGCATGTCTGGGCCAATGTCCATTTCTGAATACAGAAGTCAGAGAGGAGACTGCTGAGCTTGGAATGAGAATATACCTGGGGGAGAAAAAGTGAGCAATTAGGAAACATGAATGAAAACGGCATGCCACGGAGATGCCATAGGCTACTGAAGGGAGTGACACTGATAAACAAAAAAATTGGCGAGCTACAATATCTGTGTAGGGAGAGCTAGCAGTCTAGCATTCCATGCACCAGAGATTCCAAAACAGTAGCAGCTAATCCCCATTCAGTCCCCTTGAAATTTTATCCCGCCTCACTCCACTCTATTCTCAACATTTATTTGACGTAGGAAACTATAAATTATCCATGGACATACACATGTGTATTTAGGTATAGTATTTCCTAATTTCTTCAAGACATTTTCTCTCCTTAAGTTGGAGTTTCAATTCAGTATTAAGGTGTGAATAGTAGGGTGTGGAGGTAAAGTCTGAAAGGGCATTTGAGGGGCGACATTATTAATTTCAGTATATTCATGAGGGAAATAAATGATTGACTAATTATATTGTATTGATGTAGTAATTCACAGTTAAGTGGACAGGTCTTAAAATAATTTATTTGAACAAAAGCTGCTTGTGTGTGTGTGTGTTTACGGTTTCTCAAGGTCCCAGAAAGAAAAATGTTTATTGGCATAAAAATAGTTATACATTTCTAAGTTTAACATAATCTGTTTCAAATGTACATGATTTTACTTTCATTAAATTCAGACATTTATCATAAAATGCTTTATTTCAATAATAATATTTAGGGCCTTCCTGGTAGTGCAAGGGGTTAAGTCTTAGAACTATGAAGTTATAGCAGCCACTGCAGCATGATTTTGATCCCAGGCCAGGGAGCTGACCCACATGGCGCAGCATACCTCTCCTGTCCTGCTAACTGCTCCCCTCAGCAGTGTTTCAGTCCATCTGCCTGTTCTGCTCCCCACTCTTGTCTTTGGTGAATCCTCTTACCCCTGTACCTCTGATCTGTACCCCAGTTCCTATTTCCATACATAAATAAATCATAATAAATAAATATTTCAAAATTATATATGCTTTACTACGTAATCTCAGCTAAATGAAAAATAATCAAAATCTTGTTCAGTGTATAATTTTGTCAATCATTTTAAAATTTAGCAATATATTGATTACTTATTTAGAGTTATTTTAAGGCTTTTAAAACTTTTTATAGACTAAATTTCAATGGTTTGTGGACAGAGCAAAAAGAAACTGAATTAATCTTTCCATTCCCATTAGATATTTTTAAAAAATTACTCAGCTATGTAGGAGCACTGGGAAACAGAAAACCTTTCTTTTTGCTTATTCATCTCATTAGTTAAAATATAGATTATGGTCTGTGTTAAAATGCTGATGTTACAAATAATTCTTTAAATTAAAATAAGAAACTAAATCACATTATACACATACAGTTATATAACTGAAAAGCTTAGTTCTGTATATTCTATTATTTTAGTCTTGTGTAACCTCTAACTTAAGCAGGAAACTCTTATGTAGATTAAATAAGAAATTACAGGCCCCAGATTCCAGGTTTTGTATATACTATCACCATTTTCTTCTAATTAAGTTAACTGACTTGCCTGAAGATTATCTATTTCCCTTTATAAGAGGTTGGGATAGGCCAATTCTTATTTTCAAAATTACTATGAGTTTTACATAATGCTAATTTTCTTATTAAAATAGCAATTTACAGAAAAAGTAAAATTCATCGAGACAAGGCTCTGTGAATACATAAAACACAAAGATTTTAAAAATGCTTGAATGATTACATAACAATTGAGTTAAGACAATAAGTTAGTTAAGAGAATCAGACATGGCACTAAGAAAGCACTATCTACTGTTGATATATAGTTTTAGTTTTATTAATTATCAATGCCTTTGTGCTTAAGATGTCTAAAATAATACATATTTTATTAAAAAGAAAATAAATTTATTCAAATTTTCTGCCTCTCCCTTCTGTAGCCACAACCTCTAATATTCCTAAAATTTTGCTGAAAAATATATGGGGAGAGAGTTGAAAATATTTGTGCTTTTCCTTCTCAATATGAACCACACCTTTAAAAACTTACCTTCCACATGTGATCTACGATGGCTGACTGACCGCAGCCTGAAATCTTCCTGCATGAATACACCCAGCATTAATTAGTGAGGGAGCAACTGCCTTTGGAAGAGCACTAAGGGATTGATGAGCATAATCTCCACAAGGAAATGAGACCCAGGCCACCCGATGGGATAAGAGAGCCTGAGGAATTGTTCCACAAGAAGTGATATGGCGGTGCAGCAGAGACACCTGCCCCCCCCCTCCCTGGACACCCCCGGCCTCCATGGGCTCCCAGTTCCTGCAGACTGGCAGGTGTAGCATATTATAGAGAACACTAACTGCTGGGCAGGAATTAAGCTGATAGACCTTTGTAGCTAACAGCTTGGTCAGTGCTCTCTGAAGGCACCAACCCCACCCCACCCCATCAGGAATTGGCAGATATCTGGACAGGCTACCAACTCTCCAGTTCGTAACTGCTCAGGGTGTCAGTCTGTAGACGCCGGCCATATTGCTCATGCACTGCCAGAAATATCTGCTCAAATCATATGAGTCGGCTGCTGAACAGTCAGTTGCAGCTTGGGGTTTCTGGAAGAACTCCACCAATGGACTCTGCCTCAGCCTCCACCAGTGGACTCTGCCTCAGCCTCCCTAACCAGACAGTGATTGCAGCTCTCTCTGTTGGCTTACATGGCTGCAGCATCCAGAGGGATTTATGTCCTTAGAAGTCTACTGTATTTTTCATACTTACCTGGCAGGGGAGATACCATGGTCAAGAAGTCTACTGTACTTTTCACCTCTCCAGACCTCATTTGTAGACTGGGTTTTGGACCATCACCCCTTTCTGGCTCTTGAACTCCAGTCATCCTGATTAATGATGAGGTTTCAACCAATACAACATTAGAACATGCAGCATACAGCCCAACACAGCAGGTCAATACCTGCCATCTGCAATTCTAATATAAGACTGTCTCAGCAGGATAGCGATCTAACTTCATCCATAGAAATAATCTCAGAATATCAAGTAGAGTAAGGAGATAGTGGAATTCACCCCAGTCAATGGGTCAAGACATAACCATGGGAAAAATTCTTAGTATAACAGAATTAGCCAAATTACTGGAAAACAGAATTCAAAGAACTCTAAATGATGTCTACTGAAATTAGAAGAGAATGGATGAAGAAATGAGAAGTACAACAAAGGAAAAAATATATATACATACATGTAATATATGTGTGTGGGTGTGTGTACATGCAAGAACTATGGTATAGGCATACACATATATATGCATACATAAATATATATAAATAAACTTCACACATAGATACGCATGCTCACACACTCACACATACACACAGACTAACACACACACACACACACATATGAAAAAGCTCCAAACAGAATTCACAGAGATTAGGAATTAGTATTGAATTAAAAAATACAGCGGAAAGGCTAAACAAAGTATAATCAATGAGGCTAGCGATAAAAATATAAATCTGAGAAAGCCAAAAAAGAAAGAAGCGAGAACAACAAAAAATTAGAGACCATGGAATAACATCAAAATAATCATTTGCATCACAGGGATTTTAGGAGAATTAAGAGAGAAGGGAGCAGAAAACTATTTGAAGAAATAACAGGTGAGAAATTCTCTAAGTTGGGGAGGAAGCAGACACCCAGACACAGGAAACTTCGTGTTTCAAATAAAATTAACCAAAGTAGATAAACACCAAGACACATTATATTAAAATGGCAAAAATTAAAGAAACAGTCTTCAAAGCAAACAGAAAAACAGTAGCGTCACATATAAGGAAAATCCCACAAAACTATTAGCAGATTTCTGAGCAGAAATTTTACCACAAGAGACTAGCATGATATATTCAAGGTGATGAGGAAACTAAGAAACTTGTACTCAGCTAGGCTAACACTCAGAACTGAAGAATTGATAAACAGCTTTACAGACAACTAATAGTTAACTCATCTCCTTTAAAGTGACTTGTAAAAAAATTAAGTGGACTTCTGTAAAATGAAAGAAAACTGCACTTAGAATTAATAAGATACCACATAAGAGGTAGAGTGGGGGAGAGGAAAGTGAAATGGGGACTATTTTATTCTGATTATTTTACCTGCCTGCCATTTGTTTTATGTTACTTGCCAGATATAAGTTATTAGTGCTTTTAGAGTCCTAAAAGTTTTGTTTTGTCTTCCAGGCTTTTTAATTTAAAATATGAGTTTGGAAAAGGGAGAAAAAATCTAAAGGAAAGAAATAAGGATACTCAGGCCCGCCCTAGTGGTTCAAGCGGTTAAAGTGCAGCACTGTGAAGCTATCTGCAGCAGTGACTCTCCCAGTCAGGGAAGTGACCCACATAATGTGGCAGACCTCGCCTGTTCCCCTCAGCAGTGTATTTCAATCAATCTGCCTTCCTACTTCATTTCTGGAAAATCCTCTCACCCCCTGCACCTCTGGCCTGTACCCCAGTTCTTGTATACATAAATATTACAAAAAAAAAAAGGATACTCAGTCAACTATCCAGAGAAAGTTAATCAATTTTGATATAGTCTTCATTAATACATTCTAGTTAAGCTAATATTTTCCAGTTTCATAATTTGTACCTATCGTTTAAAACTATTTTCATGTATAGAGGATTTTTGATATACAATTATTGCATTGAGCAATCTTTATCCAATAAATGTATTTTATTTAATTTCAGGGCATTTTCTTCAAATTTATTATAAATGTGCATGTTCTTTTTCACTGGATGGTCTCTTAAGTTTTAGCTAAATGAATCTTTCACAGATGTTTGATACTCAAGACATAGAATATAGTTTTACTTTGCAAACCAGTTGAGGCAATGTGATATTAGTGGGGGGAATTTCAGGAGCAAACCTGTTACCTACACATGTTTATTAAGGCCTGATCATCTGTAATTTTAGACATGGTACAACTTCAAACTGTGAACTCCCTCCTTTGCTCAATAAAGATGGTACAACCTATCTCGATGGGTTTTATGAGGTCCACATATGTCACTCTGCCATGAAAATACTTTATAAATATACGAAATATGCACTCCCACTTTCTCTTAGTGAGTTTTTCTGCATGGCAGAGGCTAGGTGACCATCATCACAGTATCCATGTTCTCTTCCATCTGAGTCTGTCTTTAAAATAAATTCCCCCAACATAATGCCAGATCTGAGGAGGGTGGGAGTGAGCCCAAGACATCTGCTTGCTTTGTGCTGTGTTCTTCTTGCAGGCACACTAAAGAAATTAAAGCTGTCAGCTGGAGTTAAAGATGTCAGTAGGGAATTGCTTACAGGAGGCAGCTGGTCTCAGGAGGCCAGTGTTCCAGCACGAGTCTTGTAGCTGAGGGAGTTGCTTGGCAGTGGGTTTTATTCCTTGGAGCACAGCAACCACCAGTGGTATTTTTTTTTTTTTAATAATCTCAGTAGTTTCATCAGTGATTCATGACTCCTATCTTCCTGATTCTGCCAGAGGTCAGATCTGAAGGTACTGCCTTCAATTTTTACTGCCTGTTCTCCCAAGGATTTTATATAATTTTTGGATCTAATTTCTTTCCCGTTTAAAGTACCTAGAGTTGATGTCCAATTTCTGAACTGAACTGATTTGTTGTTGATTATTAAACCACACAAAAATGCCAGGGATCCAATGATTGTCTGCAGGTTTGTATTTTCTTTAGAATCTTTATGCTTGTGTATCCATCAAAAAGCAGCAGAGTTGAGATTCATGATTTTTTTTTCCCACATGATTCATAAAAGTCACCTTCATCTGTTTAAATTAATTATTTGTTAATTCTATCTGCAATCTCTCTCCTGCTTCATCATCCACATTTGGACAGCAAACCTTTTCTGCTTATCAAGTGTTTTTTATTTCTGCTAATTATTGCTACTAATATCAGGGTCACTTAAGAACTTGGTTGGGAGTTACTAAAGAGGTTGATTTTAATGACTTAAGGAATGATCCTCTCACTTACAAACTATGACTTTCACCTACACTTTACCCCTCATTCATGTTAGTAAATCCGAGCAATAAAACAGAGAGGATGGTATCTAAATTATGTTTGACTTTCAAGTGGATTGACCTTTTTTCAGCTTGTACCATCTTAGCAGGGTAAGAATTCTCAGATGATAACCCACAAGGACAACGGAGACCAGGAAGACTCTTGACACTCCCATTTGTGAGATGGATTGAAAGACTCACCAGCATGTACATGAAGCACAGAACAAACCAAAATGTATTATTTAAAGTATTAGTTGCTTCACAGATGTAAAAGACCAATGGATAATTTCAGCTGGATATGTTTCAAAGCACCTTGGCATGTTTCTTGTCATTAAGCTATGGCTAGTGGCTATATCAATATGTATCATTTATTAAAGGAGAATTCATCAACATCTCCATTATGTACGCTCAATAAACCAGCAGATGGTGTATGACAATTTCTTCAAGGTGATATCAAAAACATTCTATAGAAGGCCTTTTTGTTTCCCTTAGCACTAGTTTGTTAGAAATATTTTCATTTCCAAAATAAAAAAGAAGCCAGACTTTTGTATGCAGAGAAAAGTGAATATTCAGGACACATCTATGTTTGTGTGGATGATCGCATGTGAGATGTACTGAAAATTATACAGCAGAGTTATAAAAGCAAACAACAACAACAACAACAAAAGATTAGTACAGAGAAAAACTGCTGACCAGCATACTTCACCTGGCATCTTTTTAACATGTTTCCTGCTTAACCAGAAATGGAATGAGGCAAGTTGAGTCTGAAGATAAACTGAAAATAGTTGAGTCTGAAGATAAATTGAAGATAAAGATTTTAAACTCTTTCCTTCTGAACATCTAAGGTGCATACATACCATAATACCTGAATCTTGAGGCATTTCAATTTAATTTAATAAATGCTGAAATTAATTTTGCATTTAATTGA
>NW_004567104.1:61743108-61757794 GCF_000260355.1 Condylura cristata | reverse complement strand
CTGGTGAAGCCTCTCACCGCCCCTGAGCCTCTGGCCTGTACCCCAGTTCTGTATGCACAAATAAATAAATCTTTTAAAAAAATGTAATATTATTGACTTTAATCAGCGTGAAAAGTGAGTTATAGTTGAATAATAAGACTTTATGAAAACATTTCTAGTTACTAATAACACTTTTTCTATTAAGCTAGTAAGCAGTTTCTGGTATACTGTTTTGTTTCTATCTGATCAAAATGTTTCCCTCTGCTACCATCTTAATTCAGTATTTCACTTGATGACCTTGTGAAGTGCATTTTGAGCAAAATTTTGTTTAAGAAAAGGCTGTAACAGTTTATTAGTATCAAGCTGAGATTGTGTTTGCAATCTTTTTTATTTTTATTGCCCACTGATGCAGAGTTTGGTGCAATCCAATGTTCACATTTATATTCCATTTATCCTGAAAGTCTTTACACCTGAAAAGGATTTGTCTTGCATCTGACTCCTGATGACTCCAGGGTATGGTGGCTTATTGAGATTCACAGTGGTACTAAGCTGCCCAGACATTCAGATATAATTTTTTTTTACCTTAGAAATAGTCGTATTCCATTGACAGAGTGTTTGATGTTTTAATATTCAAAGCAGTACTATCTGCCAGAAAATTGTAGGTCAGAATTGCAAACACAATATGTGTAGGCAACACCTCCCTAAAATACTGCTATTTTGTGGTGATAAAGGATTGTCTGGGAAATTAACTTAGGAGGATTATTTTTTTTAATGAGAGAAAACAAAGAAGAGAAAAAAAAAGTACTGATAATTTAACTTTCTTTGGGTGGCAGCAAAACAGAACTTAGGGAGATGTAGAAAGTGGGGAAAGACAAAGCACTAAGTGTTATGATTAGGTAACAATAGTAATAACTGGGCCTCCTGGTGGCCCAGGGGTTGAGTCCCAGGGCTATCACAGCTACAACTCCCTTTAATAGTACATTCCCTTAAACCCACATGTTCTACTCCTCACTTGTCTCCCCCTTCTACCCTCTCCTCTCTAGCCTCATTTGTTCTGTGTGGAAATAAATATAGAAATCTAAAACAAAAGCAGTAATAGTAACTGATAAGATGGAATGCTTTATTATTCAGATGTCAGATATTTTGTGAACTACTCGATATACATTGCATAATTTAATCCTTCCATTTCTACTATGAAAGTCAATATTATTACAATAATAATTTTGTCAAATTGCAGATGTCAAGAAATTTACCACACCATGCATACATCACAATACTCATAGCTCATGACATGGGGGAAAAAAGCAAGAGTTTTGGCTCAGTAGCTCAATTACAAACCCTGTCCTGGAAAAGTACTCCTAGTGTCTTCAATACACTGATATAATAGCAAGTGAAAATTGAGAAGGAAGCTTTTCCTTGATGTAGTTAATTTTTTGTATTTACTTGAACATTAAAAACCAAAATCTCAGGCCCTCCCTGGTGGTGCAGCAGGTTAAAACACAGCACTAAGAAGCTAAAGCCACTTCAGCATGAGTTCGATCCCCGCCCGCCCCTGGAGGTGACCACATGGTTCCACAGACCTCTCCTGAGGTCTGCTGCTGCTCCCTTCAGCTGTGTACTTTGTCAATCGGCCTGTTTTGCTCCCCACTCTGTCTCTGGTGAACCCTCTCACCACCCCTGCACCTCTGGCCTGTACCCCAGTTCTGTACAAATAAATAAATAAATCTTAAAAATAAAAGGAGCTCTGTGGCTTCTGGTTCACTGGTGCAGGGGAGAACCCTGGCTCCCTATGCCCCTCACAAACAGCTCAAAACAGTAGACTTGGCACAGGTCAGATTTCATGTACCAGTGGGAGTGGGTTTTTAAACTTGCACATGGCTTTGAAATTGTACAAATCAGAAAAGCACATACTCTCTGAAAACCACATAAGCCCAAGCAGCAGATGGAACCAGATACATTCATGGAGACTCTTGCCTGGCACTCTTACCAGGGGCTCTTTTCTGAGAAGACCTTCACTCCTGCTCCTAAGGCACTGCCACCTGCCTGCTACTCCTGCCTCCAAACGTCACCACCTCTGACTGGTGTCATTGGCCTGGCCTAGTACCTGTTAAAGCTCTCAAGCACTGCCTGATCCTTGATATCAACTGCTGGCCACTTCTGCTGGCCTGTGCCTGCACTACCTCTAGAGCTGTCTCCTACTGCCGTTGCATCCATCACAGTCTAGGCCCACTTCCACACTGCTGCTGCTGGCTGCTACCTCAGCAACACTACCTGTAACTACCTCCAACCACCACCATGTGTCCATGTGTTTGGTCATGGTCTACCACTTACCAGCAGCCACTAGCTCTAGTCTCCATTGGGTTTGCACTAGGGACATTATGAACACTATTTGGGGGAGGACAGAAGGTCATAAAAACTCTTTCCCAGAAATTTTCTAGTTACAGTCTGAGTCTGAGCTGTATCTTGCAAATGTGTGAGCATGATAGAGGAGGACCCAGGAACTATGACATCCTCCAGGTTTCTGTGGTTTCAGTATCACTGGGAAAATGATAAACATCATTTGCAGTAACAATGCAAACGAAAATCCTAATTTGACATGCTTTCCTGGAAAACGGTTTAAAAAGAAGCCTCCGTGTACTTTACAAAGGATAAACTCGGCTAATGATTAACACTCACCACTGTGATCACCAGAAAATAACGTTGAGCGTGGGTCAGCATTTATCCACACTCACTATATCTCAGTGAAAGATGATAGTGACACAGAAAGGGAGAATGGGGTCATGGAGCGCATGGAGAGATTTCAAAAACAATAATGCAACTGACATAGTCTGCTAACTTTTATTGTCACCAGGCATCAATGGCGCCAAGCAACATGGGTGGAATGTGTAGTGATTATGCTACATGAAGTAATTGGGAAAGCAAAAGACAATTACGGGGTGGCTTCTTTCTTGGGTGGGATATAAATAACCAAAGCAAATGACCTAACAAGTCACAAAAAGTAACTCTTAGGCTCTATGACAGATATAGTGGTTACCAGAAAGGGAAGGGTGCATGTGTCAGCCTGCTAGCGAGAATAGCACTAAAACTGGTGATGAGTGAGAACGCTTATACACTCATAAAGGTGAAAATGCACCCCCAATTTTTAGCAGTTTGTGAATCAATAAAATTTTGTTTTAAAAACAGTTCTACAAAAATCTAACTGCCAATTATTTCCTCTGAGATACAGTTTTCACTTTACGTTTCCCTGGTTTTTAAAGTTTATTTTCTTGTATCATTGTGAATAAACTTGCTTCAATATAGTTCAGGCATTTCATAATTCTGAGGGTTTTTTTTTTCTAAAGTGCTGTTAATATCTGATTTCCAGGAAACCTAATAATAACACACAACCCCGCCCCATTTAACATCTATAAATCTAAACATACCCGCTGAAATGGGGAAGTAACTCTAATTATCCAGAGATCTTTATGGTAAAGCAAGTGAGTGAATCAAGCTTCTTACAGTGCCGCTAACCTCTGTAGCTATCACCGACAGCCTCAACCTGTTATCACAGAGGCGCTTGGGAGCGTGGGCACCGGCCGCTGACGCTGGTTGTGGCCATAGGGGCAAGAATGGGCACACATGAGCCTGGATGCCCCGGCTACGAGCAATACCACTTGAGAACGCTGGGGAGGGCCCAGAGAAAGAGCATTAAAGATGTTCAAGGGGCTGGTGGTTTCGGTCCCTCCGGAGTCTCCTGGCCCACCCACTTTGCCAGCCCGAGAACTGCCTCTACATCCACCCCTCCCCAATGCTTCAGAAGGAACAAAACATAATTTTGGCTAGCTTTTGAATTTTTGAACAAAACGAGTTGTGGTCCAAGTTCTTAGATAATTGTATCCATTTAGTGTGGGAGGGAACCTGAGGGAGAAGAAAAGCAAGAACGTGTGAATATACTTCAAAAATAACTTGAAACTTGTAAAAATACACTGCTTTACTCTTATATATGACTCTTGGGAATATAAATGCTTGCTACCCCAGGAGGAGAACATGTTAGCCATAATTAACAAAATATAAAATGTACTTACTCTTAGATATCTGTTCTATAAACTCTCCTAAGATGATGAATGTACAAACATATCATTATAATGCACTCCATAAACACAAAATGATAGGATCAACCTAAACATCCATCAATATGGGTTTGGTTCAGAAATCAAATGTAGGGGAATATATATAAGCAGAAAAAAGAGATATCAAATAAATATGACAGATAGCAAAGGTATTAAGAGAGTAAATCCTGCCTTAGTCATCATCACAAGGGATTTTTTTTTTAAGATTTATTTATTTGTGCATTCAGAACTGGGGTACAGGCCAGAGGCTCAGGGGCAGTGAGAGGCTTCACCAGAGACAGAATGGGGAGCAGAACAGGCAGACAGACGAAGTACACTGCTGAGGGGAGCAGCGGGCGGGTCAGGAGAGGTCTGCCGCGCCATGTGGTCTCCTCCAGGGCAGGCGGCAGGCGGGAATCGAACTCATGCAGAAGTAGCTTTAGCTTCTCAATGCTGTGCTTTAACCCGCTGCGCCACCAGGGAGGGCCCACAAGGGAATTTTACCCCCCCCCCACAAAAAGTTTATCAGGAAAAGGAGAAAGGGAAAAAGAGAAGCACCTGTATATATATATATATATCCAGGTGGGCAAAGATGCCACTGATGCTTTGCAAAGGGAAAAGCATTTGTGGAAAGAAATGCCTGATTTTTTTTTTTTTCTTATGGTATGTGCAAGAGAAGATGGATATCAGCCGAACCTATTATGGTCATCATCTCAGCGGATAATATAAATCCATCCATCATGCAATAGACCTTAAACTTACACAGTGGTGGATGTCATCTACATCTCAATAGGACTGGGTGGGGGAAGAGATCACTGGACATATGTGCTTCATTATGAGGAGCAGTGTAGTGCAGGTGAAGGGGGTGAGAGCTAAAGTTGGTCGCTGGGGAGTTGGGGGGGTCTTACCTGGGCTCCAGCACTTACAGCTGTGTGGGGCAAATTACCTACTTTCTTTGCTCCTTTATTTCTTGGACATTCTGCATGTGCAAAATGGGATAGTAAAGGTACTTCCTTTATTGGATTTTTGTAAGGATGCAGGAGTGAAGGTGAAATGGCTGCAGTATTTAGCACAGGGCCAACAGAGGAAAGCACTCTATAAATATCAAAAGATCCTCTGGCCTGCTGAAAGCATCTGTTGCAGTAACTGGAACACTGAATTGCTATCATAGAAAACCAGAATGGAACAACGAATGTTATCATGTAACATGTACATGTTAGTGAAAATGATTCTACAATCTAGATTATTTGCTTTTGGGGAGTTTATTCATAAAACACATATCTCAAGAAACACTATAAGGGGGAAAAACAATTCTAATACCTATTTCTTTCATCGGCATGTGACATTGGAGTGATCTTCAGTGTGCCATCTGAACTAGTTATTCTCCTTTGGACTATTACCAAACTGCCTAGGAGGTGAAAATTGTGATTAACAAATAATTCAGATCAACGTTGGATCACCAGTCTTTGAGTTTGAGCCAGTGCTGTGAGCTGCCAGGATAGACTGCTGATGGGGAAAGAATACTGGAGCCATCAGGAAAGGTGTTAATATCACATGAGTGCAAGAAAAAATATTTTCCAAAGATAAAATATGCAGAGCGTGATGACAACAGAGTGATGGGCTTTTCCAGGCGGCATCATGTCATCAGAAACATATGAACTTGTCATATTTTTGGAGAGAAAGTTCAGAGGAACATATCAAAGGGAAAAAATGATATATTTAAAAATTCTTTTGGAATCTATTTTGAGAAGATATTTGAGCAGTCTGATTTGTTGGAATAAAACAAATGCTATCTATACTATGTGAAAATCATCAGAATAATCTACTTGGATTTTTAAAACATCAGGAAATTTAGGATTACACCAATCCCAGTCAGTCCTGTCAGTGAGTCCGAGATTTTCATCCCAGAATAGAATATATTTATGTCTTTAAAATTTTTGAATTTTTATATTTGAATTTTTGGAACTGATTTTGGCAATTGTATTTTGTTTAGCAGAAGATGGGAACAATTCATCAATGATATGAGAAAAAAAATAGAGACAAATTTAGGAATGTGGAGATATTACATTACAAGATTTTTGATTTGTATCTATTATCTGTGTCCAGTGAGTTTACAATGTTATAGACATGTATCTATATTTACTTCTATAAATACATAAAATGTATGTAAATTCCAAACTTTCATAAGTATGTTTTCCTACCTATAACATATGCATACATAATATTAATATTTAAATATGTACATGCTATAAATTAATAATACATGTATATTCTATTATACTTTCTATTTATGACAAGTCTCCTGTTAAAAAAAAAATCAACTGCTATTCAAAACAGATTTCAAGATCAGTGAAATGACCCAGAAGTGTCATCTCAGCTTGAAAATACTGGCAGCTGAAAACAACTGGTAGATGCTGAGGTCAGACTTCAGAGCTAAAATAATCTGAACCTCCTAAAGATGTTCATAATGTTTTCTACTTGACTCAACTAAAAAAGCTCTACTTACCAGCAATTTGTCATAATTTAAGAATTCAGTGTGGTGGTTCACACCCATGTTCACCATCCCTTCATCTCAAAATAAACGAGTTAGGGGTATGGTGTAATCATTTTTCTTTTTTCAAGTAAAAAGAATAGATGGGAGAGCACATGAAGTAGCTGCTTGTGGAAGTGACTTTTCATTGAAATGAATTTGTAGAGCCAAAAGGTAGAGCCATTTGATTAATGCTTATAAATACTTTTATCCATCTCCATATTAAAATCTTTATAAGCACTATGTAATTAAGTCTAGAAAGTGACTTGAATAAATGATTGTCCTGAGATTGTGTATATTCCTTAGAGACTAATTTTTTTCAGAAATACCAAAGTTGCCTAGCCTATTTTTAAAGAGCCAAATCACATTTCTGTACTTCTAAGTTGAGTGTATCTTAGCAACACCCAGCACAGAATATGTTTGCCTGAGAACAAGAGAAGATTCACACTCCTATATGCTATGTTTTATGGAAATGTTAAAATTTGTGATTTTCCACTAGATTGTCCTTCTCCAAAATACAAAAAAAAAAGGCCATTTAATTGTATTGTATTTTATGGAGAAAACATGCCTTATGGCTTTCTTTGGTTTCCAAGATTTACATATTAAATTTACAAAATATTTGAGAAAGATGAATCAAGTTTTCACTACATAGCTTGTATAATTATTTATAAAGACTATCTGTAGTACTTACTGAGTCTCAGAATTCTTGCTTTTTAGGGAAGCTAGGGATCCTACAAATACGCAATCAACTCAATTCTTTGTGTATTTCTGAAAATTTACTCTGTGCTATCCTCTGTGTTAAGAATTAAAGAGATCCAGATAAAAATGACAGTGTTAATGAGGCGGGGAGGGGAGGGAAGTGCATGGGACTATGGTGATGGCACATGGGTGACTCGGTAATGGGAATCCCACGGGGATTACAATTGAGATGAAAAAAAAAAAAAACAGAATGTACAAAATGATGTAAAAATAAACTGTTATATTATTAAAAAAAAAAGACAGTGTCGGCTTTCAGAGTACTGACATTTTAAGAAGGAAAACAAACTAAAAATCATGCAATGTGATGTGCATTGGAATACGACTGATTACAAACAGAAGAGATGCACTGGCCTACAGGAAATAACATTTGTTTGGAATATACCTGTTGATCTAATCCACCCGAAACACTTACAGCACATAACTATTTGAGTAGGAGAGAAAAGACATCACACATATCTTTAATCTACTTCATAGTTGTTTGATAACTTTTTCACATGTTGTTTCTTGTAGAGTTACCATTCACATTATGGTACTTTTTTTGCATATATTTCCCTGGCTACAAAATGCCAAATTATGTTATAAAAATATATTTATCTAGTAGGAAATCAAAATGTGTACATGAAATTGGAGGTTGTCTTTATGATGAACTAAGAGTCATAACATAAGTTTACCTGATTTTTTCCCCTCTATGGCTTGAAGGTTATCTTGATGTCCTTAGTGACCTATGGCTGGACTATTTATCATCAAAATTCTTTTTCATTTGTTTTGAAGGCTCAGCCTATGGTATGACTGAAGTAGATCACTTTTCTTTCTCTCCTGATTTTTACTATCATGTTTATAACATATATAACATACATATACTTATATATAAATATATATACTCTATATACTATACTAAAATAATATACTTAAAATGTTTTCTCATAAAATACCTAATCAAAAAATATTTTGACCACATCTGTGTTTTCCAATTTATTCTTTATTTTTCTTTGTAATGAAACAAGGAGGATATATTTGCATGGCTAGAACTGGACAAGAGAAAGGTTCAGTTCCTGTATAACCATAAAAATGTTCCAATTTATGATAATTCTAATAATTACAGCAGCAATGAACAAGGGAAGTTATTAATTTCTAAAGGTTTGGCTGGATTACAAGTAATGTTCTTTTTATTGTTTTTTGTAGGCACCAGCAGAACTTGGTGGTCCTTTAATAATTTTGCTACAGTAATCTATAGCTTTTATAATATTCAGTTTCCTGCTTGCTTATTGTGGACAATGGCTTGTGTTCAGAGGGTTTAACAGTTTTATCTATCCACTATTGTTTCAAGGAGATGATGGCATCTTTCTGCACTGTCCCGTCCTCCACCCCTCCACCCCCACCCCTTTTATTTACTGATAAATGCAGCACCAGGCAAATCTCTCTGTGTTCTGTCCTATCTAGTGTAGTCTAATGTCCTGTCCTATCTGAATGCAACTTTTGGTACATTTACTGCCTTGTTTCCGACTGTCCTCTCTATCTGAACTTAACCATTAGTCCCTACACTGCTACACTTGCTCAAATTTTCTTCATGCATTTTAAGCAAAGACCTGTTCAAATCTAGCATGGGTTCCTTCATTTACAAAAGAGGTCTGCATTGCTATCAGAGCCCTTAATTTATGGTTCTCCTAGCTGCCTTGAACAGGAAAAGAGATAAGAAGTGTTTCTGGTTGATACAGTAAATTTGCCTGAGAAACTCTTTCCTCATTCCAGTGTTCTTGGATGAAGTAAAGAGGCGTAGGACTGGAGGAAAGGCAGTCAGGCTCTGGGGATGAATCCTCAGGCATAATGGCTTATTAGCACTGGAGCCCCCAGTCTCTAGACAAAGACATTTAGAATTTCTGTGACAATGACGGAAGATGTTACAGGGCAGAGAGAGAGGGCACCCCTGACCCCCAAACCTGCCTGCTTTAAATAGGTTTTGCCATCTACTGCATCAAGATAAGACATAAGAGCTTCAATGAATCTACAACACAGAAGACAAAGAATATAATTTGTAGATCAAACACCTGAAGTTACCCATCCCCTTGTGGGCAAAAGTCAACCCAAAGGGATTGGCCCAAAGCAAGGCCTGAAAGCCACCACAAGACTAAAGCACCTTCTGGCCAGGACCCATAGAGAAAGGTCAGAAATGGCCAGACAAGTCTTAGAAGAAAAGAGCAAAATCAATATAAACACTATCATAATCAACGTCCCCGCAGGTCTCTCACCCACATCTGTTTCAACCAGCACAGGGCCAAGAAACAAGCAGTTTCTTCACATGTCTCCCTCTGCTCCATGTGGCTTTCTTGGGTCTCCTCCTGGCTCTCCATCCTGCTTCCTTCTTTCTCAGATTCCTTCTTTTCTCTGCTCAGCTCCACCCTCCTCTGGGCAGGGAGCCTGGAACTTCCCCTTTTCCTGGAGACCACTCGGTTACAGAGAGAGCGCTGTGACCCTGTCAAAGCAGGCACAGGCCAGGCCAGGGGCAAGGTGTGTTACACACATGTAAGCTAGATGGAGCAGACAATGGAGTTTCAACTCTATTTTAGGCAGTGATAAATTTAAGTTGAGCTTTGATATGGGGTAATAATATTTTTTATATGCAGTAATAATAACAATATAGAAAAAGGCAGTGACATCTGCTAAACCAACAAACTTCGTTCCAAACCCAGGACTCCTTTCTTATGTTGGGGTAGCTACACTTAGTGAGTCTATTCGCTTGTGGAAGTAATGACCCACATTCACCCTGCCTCTTTCTTACCTCTCTCTCTTTTTCACTATTTTTATTAAGTAGCTATAAATAATACTTACAGTATATATCACATGTAAATTATGACACAAACACCCATGAACTTATCGGTCCACTAAAAACGGAGAACACTGCATTAATTTTACAATTCCACGTGCTATTCCCTTAAGCCCTCTGTAGAGGAAATAGCTGACAGAATTCTGTTTACTATGTTCTATGTTCTTTATAGTTTTCTTGCATGCCTGTGTTCCTAAACACTAAAGAGTTTAGTTCTGCATATTTTAATGTTATGCCACAAAATGATGCTGTTAGACATCTGCAGCCTTCTCTGTTCCTTCTAACCTACATTCTTGAAATGCATCCTTCTTGTTGCTCGTTCTATTATTTTATTTTCATTGCTGGGTGGCAATGTGTTTTCTAGTGTTGCAATGGATATTTTTGGTTGCTTCTAGGTTTTTTGTTATTACAAACAGTGCTACTGGGAGTATTTTAGTACATGTTTTCTTGTTCTGTATGTATTGAAAAGTTTCTCCAATATAAATGTAGGACTGCACTTACACAGTCCTATACATCTTCAACTTTAGATATTTCCAAAATGGCAATATAGCCTTACACTCACCTGCAGGGTGTAAATGTTTGGATGTTCCATATCCTTAATAATACTTGATAGTCTCAATCTTTAAAATTTTTAGTAAGACAAAATTTTATTTCACTATGGATTTTTCCTAAACAGCAATAGTGTTAACTGCCTTTAAGTTATTCATTAATCTTTGAGATTTCCCTTTTCTTTGAGGTGACTAAGTTTTTTTTTTTTTCCATTTTCCTAAAGTTATTCTCTTCCAACTCGCATTGTAAAAGAACTCTGCTATGAAAATGAGTGTCTTCTAAATGTCTTTCTTCAGGGTTTAACTTATACTATATTTTTACTTTCTTTGCAACATGTCTTGATAAGCAGACATCCTAGAATATGTGGTCAAATTTATGAACATTTTCCTGCACTTTTTTCCCTGGCTAATAAATTTTTTTGTCTTTTATGTTATACAAATATGCTTAATAATGTTTTCTAAATCTTATAGTCTCTTCAATGTGCTTTTTATGTCGAACTAATTTTAAGTTTACAGAAAGCATTCAGCAATGGCCCTGAGAATGCCCACCTACCCCCCCCCAGTGACACTTTTTCATATTTTACGGCACAATGGTACCTATGTCAAAGCTAAGAAGTCAATATTAATTCATCACTATTCTTCAAACTTGGGATTGTATTTCAATTTCATTAGTTTTTCCTTTATGTTTCAGGATTTAATCCTGGGCAAGAGATTACATTTCTTTGTGTTTTCCCTCCAGTCTCTTCTGGTCTGAGATATTTTCTGTCTTTCCTCGTTTTCTCAACCTTGACAGTTTTGAGGACTATGGCTCAGGGGTGCTGAAAAAATGTACTTGAATCTATAATTTTTGTCATGATTAGAGTGGGAGGAAGGGTTAACTTGTTTGCTTTAAGTACCACACAGGTGAAATGCCTTTCCCATTCCAGAGTATCAAGGATTATGGGATATTCACAATATCTTACTGGGAAAATTAGCCTTAATCACTTGGTTAAGTACACCTGACAAATTGCTCCCCCTAAAGCCTGTTTTTCTACACTCTAGTCCTTGGGAACAAGTCAGTGATAAGTCCCACTTCCTTAAGGAGGAGTAGCTCTATCTGGTAAAATGAAATTCTTTTGTAGGAAAGATTTATCTGCTCTTCCCAACTTAAATCTTTATGTGGTCATTTATCCTTATTCATGTGTATATTCATCCACACTTATTATAGATTAATGTATTGATATGTCTGCTTTGTATTTTGTTGTTAGTTTTACAGTTCTCCGTTTCATATTTGTCTTTTCGTGTGAGGTAGTAGACCAGGTTTGTTTTTAAATAATATATACTAGATGATAAATTGTCCTGGAAATTTTATTTAAAAAAAAAGTTTCTCCCTTCCCCTCCACCCTAACTACCCCCCCTTCCCCGGCCCCAATAAACACAAAATTCCCTGCAATACCTGTTTGGTTATGAAAAGGTTATGATTAAAAAAAAACCTTGCCTATCTAACAATTAAAAAATTATAGTGAACTTTAAGATATATATGGAACAATTAAAAATTACACTGTTACATATCCATCATAGGTGTTAAGATCTGGTTCTAATATATATCAACAAATCTAAGAATTTGATTTTTTTTAAGTAAAAAGTAGAACATTCAAAGTAATAGTAGCTACTATTGATTGGTGCTTACTTTAGAGACTAATTGCCTATGTTTTTTCATGCATTTCTCACTTTGTTCTTGCAGGATAGGTGCTTTCTAGATGGGCAAACTAAAGGGGCAGAAAAACAAATAAGTTAACTGCAAACCACAGTTAGCCAGTGATAAAGTCAATTCAAGCCTAGGTTCGACTTCAAAGTTTAGAGTTAATTTCTTCTAGGTTGTAAAATAAGGATTCTGCTTATTTTACAACCTAATTCATTTTGTTCAAGCAAATTTCCAATGAACTACTTGCATAATCATTCCAAATAGCATGCCCTGGTTAAGGCAGGTTCTGCTATATTTGCCTTATCTACTACTGATTACACAGAATGGTATTTTCACACTGAAATAGATGCACAATTTAAAAACCAGATCTAATCCCGTTGGCAATAGAAATATTAAATTAGGCTTGAAAGAGAAAATGGGATCACTTATGAATGAAGCTATTAGAAAGACTCAAATTTACAAGCCTACTTAAACTATTAAAACTGTTTTTAGGGAAAGTAATAAACTAAGTGAAATTAGTAAGTATTCCTTGCTATTAAAACTATGGAGAAGTAAGACAAGATAGGAAAAGAGGACAGGAAACCTGTTTGTAACAGCAATTTAAGGTCTTAAAAGGTAATAAGAAACACCCACTACTTTGAGAGATGTTTGATTGACAATTTTACTATGTAGAATAAATTTTATTTTAAGAGAAGCCATAAAAATTTTAAGGAGCATAGTTCCAAGGATTTCTCTTGCTGTTCAATTCTGTGGCTGAGATTAATCTGATGGCAAACCCAGACTCCCATAGAAAACAGAGAGCTGGAAAAATTAAACACTGAAATATCAATGTTAAAATGTACTGGCTTCTAAAACCAGAGTAGACAGGGTGAAAACATTCAGTGGTGGTATTTATGAATTGTTTTCCTCAAAGGTTCAGAAAACATTACAGTGATTTTTGCCCTAGACAAACAAATTATTTTCAAAAGTTTTGTACTATGCAGATTTTGCACTTTTACAAACTTTTAAATTGTCTTTTGCTGATTTAGAATTCTGTTGCATTTCTGTTTCTATAATTTCTTTAAGGTTATTAACTTAAGATTATTAAGCAATCAGGCTTCAAATATTTGCAATTTTTAAAACTCTGAATTGTTACACTGATCTCAGTAATTCACAGAACTATGGATGCTAAACTCACAGATGGTAAGTTGTTACTCTTCCCCAAAGACCAGGTCCTTAAAATCATAAAACACACTTTAAGAAAATTGTCTCAGTGGTGCTTTTAGCCAAAGAATCCCTGCAAAAGCCAAAAAAAAAAAAAAAAAAAAAAAGGCAAAGGAAGCAGTCTCTTTTAAAATCCCAGAAAATGCATCACTGTGGACAAATTGATTTTGGCCCAGAGAAACTTAGGCCAGGTGTCTATTTACAGAACTATAGGAAAATAGATTTACATCATTTTAAGCTTCTACATTTGGGATATTTGTTACAGCAGCAACAGAAAGCCAGTGTGAAGGGCACAGGGACACATTTCATAGGAATAAGTAATTTTTAATCAAACTGCAAAACCCTGAAGTACAAGACAAAGAAAGCTGTAACAATTTCCAGGGGAATAATTACAGTTCTCTTTAAACTAGAGCAGTAGAGAACATGTCTACTCTTTGATTCTACAAATATCCATTACAAGTGCTTATACATGCTCTGTTTCAGAAGCTGCAACAGTTTTAAACATCCGTTGGTTTTCTTTTACAGTGATATTCACCTTAGCAGAAAAAAAAATCCATTATTCAAACATTTTCTGAGCAGCTAAACAAGTTAATCATTGGCAATACCAGTACGAGAGTGGCCCTTAAAAGTAGTAAATAATTAGAGAAATATTCAAGAGCAAAATGTGCTGTCTACTAAACAGAGATGATGCCGAGCTGTGGTAATTAATTGTAATAACTAACATTTGAAAGCTTGCTGTGTTCATTATTCTAAAAGCATATTTCACATCTGAAGTAACCTACCCAGGTAATCACACTGTAGTAGCCGCGATGCAGTGTCTTCAAATATCACTGGAAATGTACCCCAAAGAGTCTTTAATTAACATAAGCAATATGAAAAATAATTTTTAAATACTAAGATGAGTTGTGCTTGAATTATGAGTCTATAGGACAAGTGAGCAGGTATCCGCATGGTCTATGAACATGGTGTAGGAATGTGGCATCAGGGCTTTTCCTGGTGTCTCAGTGTTACCAAGCTATTGTCAGCCACTAGAGTATGAGTTAGACCCCTGGTCAGGGAGGTGACCCACATGGC
>NW_004567104.1:61724048-61742268 GCF_000260355.1 Condylura cristata | reverse complement strand
AAAGATTTATTTATTCATACAGAGTTCAGTTACAGGCTAGAGATGTGGAGGGTGAGAGGATTCACCAGGAACAGAGTGGGGAGCAGAACGGGCAGATCGACAAGGTACACTGCTGAGGGGAGCACAGGCGGGTCAGGAGAGGTCTGCCACGCCCTGTGGATCTCCTCCGGGGCACGTGGGAATCGAACTCATGAGGAAGTGGCTTAAGTTTCGTAGTGCAGTGCTTTGACCCACTGCGCCTCGAGGGAGGGCCCAGCTTTGCACTCTTAATTGATGTGAAAGTCACCTTGTAAGGCTGGGCTCCAGAACCAGGCAGTTCTGACTGGCTTTAGGAATACAGAACTGTAGGTAACAAAATGGAGACTGGATAGGATGATTAGAATTAGCAGACCCACAGTGATTTATCTGCTTTCAGAATGTCTGCATAGCTCGAGTACCCAAAGCTTCCAAGGACAGTCAAGATGAGCACTGATGCTCTCTTTTTAGTCAATGTTAGACAGGATTTAATTTAAAACTTGTTTTCACTAGTAACATACTACAGGGTAGTTACATGGGAGAAGATTGATGGTTGGCGCCTTCTTCTAAGTACTGGGAACAGCCAGTATTTGCCATAGGGACCTCATGAATATTAAATAGTCAACATGGCTTCTTTGCGATTCCCAAGGCACTTACACTTCATCTCTCAACTGGTGCTTCTCAAAGAGAGATAAGCTGTCAGAAACACTTCAGTGGAGTTTAACAGGCTATGTTTCAACAAATATTCCCCCCATTCCACCAATGCTAAAGTTTGACTGGCTGGAATGAGGAACTGCAGGGTGCTATGCTTATCAGACCAGCTCTGCCGCGTGAAGTCCTTCTCCTCCCTGTCCCAGCATGGAAAGGTGATGTGCCCGTGGGGTTGCTTGGATGACTATGGCATTCTTTTTCTTCACCACACCTGGCATTGTTCTCCTGACTTAATTTCCACTTAGCTTGTGGACTAAAATTGCTCCTGATGCTGATAGTATTGTAATGACAGAATGGTCGCGAATGAAATAAAAGAGCTTTTTATTATCAGTCATTTGTTATTTATCATTTTTAGCTTTGCAGTTTATAAGAAAGGATAAGCGCTGAGAACAGCATGTTTAATATAACTTGTTCTCACTCTTCCCTCTCATTCCTCAGGTCCCTTTCTGCGCTCACTACAATTATCTCTGCGAATATTAACCTTCACCTCTCCCCTCCCCAGTCACCAGGGAATGCCCAAGTGACTCTGCTTTCTCTACAGTGTTGTGTAACTTGCTGGGTGGATACAAAAGAGCAACTTCTAGTAACTGTGTCGAGTTTTTTGTTGTGTTTTTTTTTTTTTCTTTTCCTTAGAGGTCTGAGGTTTTACAAAAAGAAATGAGAGAAAGTGACAAGCTGAGAGAGAGGGAAGAGTGAGTTAGGATAAAAAGAGGAAAAGGGTACATGAGAGGAAGGGACAAAACAAAACAAAACAAAACAACAAACATTTGTCCTAGGGTTCTGATAAAATAAGATGAAAAAAACAAACAAAAAAAAAAAAACAAAACAACAAACATTTGTCCTAGGGTTCTGATAAAATAAGATGAACCAAACAATCCTTCTTCCCATAATGGTAATTACAAATTTAAAACAAACATGAGACTATATGATTTAAGATCATTCATGTTAGGTACTTCTCAAAAATTCTCCTTTCATAATTTCAGGTATTAGCATCATGTCAAAGCCATATGAAAGAAATCAATATTTTTTAGTGAAGACTGGATTATCAGCAACATTTAAATTCAATACCACCTTCCCACACATAGCACTAAGCTGTTTTTTTTTGTTTCTCCTTCTGTGAGCTATATACCCTTACAACTCACAAAGGTTCAATAATAGTATTAGTCAATTTTACGTGGAAAGAATTTTCTGATCATGCTTTAAAATGTTTCAAATTTTAGTTTCCATAATCTCCCATATTGTCTGTTTACAAATATTCATCTCCTGTGAGATTTTCTTTTAGAACACTCATGATAATTTTCTCTCTCTTTTATTGCTTAGACCAAAACCAGAAACAGAAAAGGTGGTTAGGAACTGCGATGAAAAAATAAATGAATTATTGCTACTACATTGATTTATATTTTCCACTAGTGTGACTAAGTGACTTTCTTTCCTTTTTGACATGAGAGCATTTTTACAGAAATGAAAAAAAAAATTATTTAATGTGAAAAGCCACTATTATGGTCTATTATAATCTTCACCCTGAAATAGAAAGGAACAATTTGTCTTTTCCATCTCATGTCTAAATTGTGGGTAACAAGTTTCAGTTTCTAAATGTAATTGCTGTGTAGATCCTATTCATGCCATTCTCCTTAAATTTCCCTGAAACATTCTTCTAGCTTTCTGCTTCTGAGTTTTGTTTTAAGAACATTCTTGTCAGTTGAGATTAAGATAACATTTCTCTGTGGACACAAAAGCTGAGCAAGAATTCCAGTCACGTTGCCTGAGGAATGAGCTATGTCTTCCTTCTGTTTTCTTTCTGTTCTCCTCCAGACAGAGTGGAGACTAGGCCCAGACAATTAAGAGTCAACAGGTACAATTGTTGGGTGAGAGAGTGTTGCACAACTTTGCTCAAATACACAAACAAGATAAAACAAGGCTAGTTTCCTGTCATTCTATTAAACATTCTAGAAAAGCTGATTTTCAAGCTGATTTTCAATAGGTATTTCAGAGTGCAGGAAGGTCTTCTACCATAGTATTTAGTTTCTTCAATTCTCTTTTGAAGCAATGGACATTCAAAGAAGGTGAATCTAATCAGGATTATTTTTCACCAAAATTTCTAGAATTTTCTTGTCTTAAAACTAACCAGAAGAAATTTCTCAGACTACTAAAAGTGGAGTTACTATATGACCCAGCAATTCCACTACTAGGTATCTACCCAAAGGACACAAAAACAGTAATTCATAGAATGCTTGCAGCCCTGGGTTTATTGTGGCACTATTTATAATTGGGAAGTCTGGAAAAACCCAAATGTCCAAAAATAGATGACTGGATCAATAAGATATGGTCTGTATACACAATGGAATACTACTGAGCAATCAAAAAAGATAAACTCTAGGCCCTCCCCGGTAGCATAACAGGTTAAAGCACAGCACTAAGAATCTAAAGCCACTTCAGCATGAGTTTGATCCCCTCCCTGGAGGTGACTCACAGGGCGCGACAGACCTCTCCTAACCTGCCCACAGCAGTGTACTCCATTGATCTGCCTGTTCTGCTCCCCACTCTGTCTCTGGTGAATCCTCTCACCACCCCTGCACCTCTAGCCTGTACGCCAGCTCTGTATGGATAAATAAATAAATCTTAAAAAAAAAAAAGATAAACTCTCGTCATTCACAGCAACATGGATGGAGCTAAAAGGGATTATGCTCAGTGAAATAAGTCAGAAGGAGAAAAAAATAGTTTCACTTATAGGAGGAATATAGGGGAACCAAATAACAATAAAAACATAACATAACAAAACAAAATTAAACAGACAACTATAAATCAGAGACATTCTATGGGGAAGGGGGAAGGAGAGGTATCTGAAGATGGGAGGAAACAGCACAAGGGATAGTCAATGGTCACAGAGCACGGGTGACCTGGTGGTGGGAATTCTATGGGAACTACTCCTGAGAACTAAAAGCAAACATTGTAAAAAAACTGAACAATGGTGTAAAATATAGGAAAATAAATAAGTTATATAATAAAAACCAAAGCAGAAGAGAAGTTGTCTTTGGAAACCTCTGACTTCATGTGAATGTGGTAGGAGATGTTAGGAAGAGTGGTAAATGAAGCAGGGAGCATGCCCACCTTATGGCTCCTTCACTTGAATGATTTCCCAAACTGAAATAGCACAGACCAAAACTATAAATATGTTGCTTCCTGAATCCCATTGCACTGTATTTTCCTAGGGTTCCTAAAGGCTTGCTCTCAAAAACAGATAAGACAGCTTCATGAGGAATTGTTTGGGATATTTGTTAATAATTTGGGGTTTCAGCCTGGGAGACTCAGTTTCTATTTCGAAAGACAGGACTAACTGGGTGATTTTCTCCTTTTAAAAAGTTTCATAAGCGTCTTTTATTTATTTATTTATTTTTGTTTGTTTTAAGGATGGAGAAACACGTACAGAAATCAGGAAAAAATTATAGTATCTGAAAATCTGAGTGACTACATAAGTTAAAAGCATTTGTTGTTGGTTTGCTAAGCATATTAAGCCATGTCCAGTAGGCAGTCACCAAAAACTGACCATGATTAAGAAAAATGACCCTTGTTTCCAAAAATATGCTCCATGACTTTTCTTCTAACTCTTTGAGTGCATCTTTAAAATAAATCATGTGCGTTTACTAAGAATTATGTTATATAAAGAGAATGTGCATTTTTTCTGATTAGATGTGATAATACACCATTTACCCTGTCATCAACAGCTTGGGTAGGGTGATAAAGATGTTCTGTATGAATAGGCACTATACAAACACCACTAGTATGTAATAACATGAAAATATATCTTATGTATTGACAGAGACAAAGCATCAGGGTTAAGTCTAAGTTTCCCTTGTAAGAGTTAAAATCCTTTGAAGAATGTATATCACCAAGGCTGTGCATCTAAGGTGGAAGTCTGCCATAGAAACACAACTTATTATTGTAAACATTTCAAATCAAAATGTTTTGTGTTTGGCATATTTTACTTTCCAGAATTTCCATTACTGACAATTAAGATCTGAGGATTCATCTCAGAAACATTTATATTTCTAAAGCAAAAGGAACAATTGCTTCTTACTATTTCCCTCTGGGCAATGATTTAAATCGTCACCTATTTTTTTCCCTTCATTTTAGATTTGACTTAGCCATTGCCAAATTAATACAATATCTCTTGGGTTTATCCAGAAATGCAAAATTGCTCAAGCAAAAAGAGCTAAGAACTTACTTATATTGGGGCAATGAAAAGGTTGTATAATTAGGTTTTGGTGACAATTGCATCACATTGTGAATATACTAGAAGCACTGAATTATAAAATATGAGTACTTTTTTTTTTTTGGTATGTAAACTGGATTTCAGCACTGGTGTCAGAAAATTTTGTTAGGTTTATTTGACACACTAAAAACATATTAAACCTTTGTGGCACATCTATGGAAATAAAAGAAGGAAACAACAAAACAAGTTGATTTTTACCATATACTTCTCCTCTACTTCCCTTTAACCTTTTGTAGACATAATTCAGTTGTATCATGATCCTTGTAAGAGTACTTATGAGCTTGGAAATTTTAGTTAAGATGATATCATAAGTAAGTATAATGACAAAACCTGTCTGATGATATAATGTCTACATACTTATTTGTAGTACGTATTATTTCATGATAGTCTCAAAAAATTTTTTTAAGAAACATTTTGATATTTCTCTTCCTGGAGGTAATATGTTTTGTGAAGGTTACATATTCTTTCTTTGTTTATACCTAAACAGAGTTTCCACTATTTTTGTAAAATTGCATATAAAGCATTTCTACACTGTGAAATTGGGCTTCAAACTTTTAAAATGTTTGTATTACTCAAAATTAAAACCTTTAGTATGTGAAGAATCAACCTCACTGCGATAATTTTCACAGTGTTATATATGGGTGTGTGCCACGAATATGTTACTACAGCATTTTACAAGAAATTGACCATTTAAATATATTAAAAGGAGTACTTTTCTAAAGCATTCTCTCTTATTCATACATAACTTAATAAAGTTTATGAGGAGCATTAACGTCTGTGCTTATGGACACCATGAAGATTGCCAGTGTCATGCCAACATGGTAAGCTAGCTTTAAGCCCATATCAGAAAGTGAATTTTTAAAAACAGCAGCTAGAACAAGATCTCCCACACCATCAGTTTCTTTAATGACTTTCTTCTAGGTTATTCTTCTTCCTGACACTTCAACAACATACAGCCTGTAAATATTTAACATATTCTCAAGGGAGATAGTCAATACTGGTATTTGTCTTTAAGAATCACATTTGATGATATTTTGAATTCACGATCTGTCCCGCTTTCATCAACAATCAGAATTAGAAAAATTTTACACCCATACTTATTAATAGGCAAGCAGGGAAATCAAATTAGCATCTTACCTATTGGACTGCTCCAGTCTACGCACACTCTCCAAAAACTATGGCATCATGCTAAGCCTGCTTAGATTCCATACAACCAAAATAATACATGATATCATAATTAAAATCATTAAGAATGTCTATTTCCAATGTGAAATGAGACCTGACAACTACAAAACATCCATAAAGGATAGTGAAGAATGTTCAATAGCAGAAATAACTACTCAGAGAAAGAGGTCGTTGCTCAGAGTAAGAAGAGAGAAGCTTCCAGATTCAACCGATAAGTGAAAGTAGAATTATTCACTCTCTTCTCAATTTCTTAACTTGAACATCCAGCACAGATTCTCAGATCTTGAAGGCCCCCTTACCGACATTGTCCTCACAATAGAATATTCATCTTTGGTCACATGTATATAGGACACAGGCTGCTCTCAAGCCAAGACAGCATGAGACTTTTTTAAAATATAAAGTGACAGGCCCTCCCTGGTGGCACAGCGGGTTAAAGCACTGCACTAAGAAGCTTAAGCCACTTCAGCATGAGTTTGATCCCTGCCTGCCCGGGAGGAGATCCACATGGCGTGGCAGACCTCTCCTGACCCACCTGCTGCTCCCCTCAGCAGTGTACTTCGTCGATCTGCCTGTTCTGCTCCCCACTCTGTCTCTGGTGAATTCTCTCACCCTCCGCATCTCTGGCCTGTACCCCAGTTCTGTATGAACAAATAAATCTTTAAAAAAATATATAAAGTGACAGAGAACCTTTATATTATCAACATTTCCGAAGCATAATATTCACAGAATACATATATTCATAGTATTCTGTCTCATAGGTAAGTTGCTAATCCATTTTCCTTGTTTGCCCATAAATAAGTATGGGTGTAAAATACAGAAGGCATTTAGTTCAGAGGCAATGAACATCATAGAGTATAGCCCCTAAGATGAAATACCCTTAGCCTGATTTGATGAAGTGTTGTATCTAAAAATAGCCTATTTGGTGAGCTGCAGTATCTAGAAATAAAGATATTAAACAGTGATTAAGTACATAGCATATGCTGTCATGAAAAAGCAGGCTGCAGATGATAGTTATAATTATTTCCTAGTTGTGTTTTTTCAAGGTTATCTGATATTTGCTTGATTTCAATCATTGTAACAGAAAATGTGATTTTAATGACTTCCTAACAAAAGGAAAAATACATCACTACCAAAAAAGTAATATTTTAATTAAAAATCAGCCAAATTTTAAACAATGCTCAGAAAACTAGTTCATCAGATACAATAGTTGATAAATGTATATAATTTTAAAAATCCAAGACACAAGATCTGAAAATTAGCAAATTTACAGAAGAATAAATGTCATATATGTCAGTTCTTGACAGAAGGAACCAAAAACCAGGAGACATGTGTCACTTTAGAATAATGCTTTTGTATTGATTATAAGCATGAGAAAGGAAACTGAAAGTCAAATCCACAATGAGATACTAACTCATACTTGTGAGAATGGATCATATCGAAAAGACCAGAAGCAACAGGTGAGGATGTGGACAGAAAGGAAGACATTGCTGGTGGGAAGTAGACGAGGTCAGTCGCTATGGAAAACAGTCTCAAAGGACTAAAACTAGTGCTGTGAACACCATGTATCTAGTCATTCTACTCTTGGGTGTCTATACAGAGGATGCAAAAACACTAATTTGAGGGCTCTATATGCGCTTGTGTGATTGTGGCACCATTTACAATAGCTATAATATGGAAAGATCCTATGTGGCCAAGGGAGGAGTGTATTAGAAAATGTGGTGTGTGTGTACAGGATGGAATAATACTTAGCTGTAAAAAATGAACTCTAGGCATATGCAAAAACCTGAATGAAACTGGAATAATACTAAGCAAAATAAGTCAGGAGAAGAAAGACAAATAGCAAATGGTTTCACTTATGCATGGTGTATAGAGACACAAAGCAAAGGTTCAGATAAAACTAAACCAAAGACATAGCCTAGAAATCAGACTGTGGAATCAAGACTATAAGATGTGAAAAGGGGGTTGGAGGAAGGGACTATTGCTGAAGACTGCTGGTGCCTTGCTGGTGGGATGGCTTAATGACACATCCAAGGAGGTGTGACCCTATACCTCTGAGTAAGGTATGGTGTTGTAAATCAGTGTTACTACAAAAAAAAAAAAAAAAAGAAAAAGAAAAGTGGATGAAAGGAAGGAAGGAGGGAGAGAGGGATGCAAGAGGGAGGGAGTGAAACTAGAGAGGAGAAAGAAGTAGTTTGCAATGAAAGGAACAAACACACAGTGTAAGGAACCCTTGTCATGTGCTGGGTCATACTGTTTTCACTGTCACTATAATCACTGGATCGGAGTTCTCAAAGGCCATGAGGACTGAGCTCAGACACAAAAGTTGCCTAATGGTCTGGTTGCTGTCACTTCTGTGACAGTATAAACCCATCACTCCCAAGACTTTACACATTCATTGTTCTAAAGAAAGCATGTCTCTATGTCTGTATAGTCTTTCTAAATTCTGAGATAATTCTCAGAATTGACTTACTCTGATAATACTCAGATTGATTTACTTTCTTTGACGATAAGCACTTCCTAGTTTTCCTTTTTCTAGTCTTTAAACCAGCAACCTATTTAACTCCAAACAATGGGATTTCACAAAACATAGTGTGTATAATTTTTAAACCTCTTCATTAGCCTAATTACAGCTTCTGTCCTTCATCAAAACCACAAAAGTTGTCATCTAGCAACAGGCCAACATTTCTTCTATATTATCTAAATTGTTAATGTCTGAGCACCAGCAAGTATCTTCTGCTGCAGCTAAGTCAAGGTTAATTAGCTGTGTCCTTTTTCTCTTAAGGAAGCAAATTCCATTGCTTTGCTTTTCTGTTGTTTCAGCTATAATTTTAATCTCATACTAAAATGGAACTATAGTTTGGAATTCTTTTCTCATAAATAAACACAAATTGGCATTTACTTTCAGCCACAGCATCCCAGATAGAGTCCAGCAAATGTTGTCTCAAGGGTTTGAAACTACATCCTGTGAATTCTGTGTCATCTAGATGCCAGCCCATGATGGGACACACTTCATATGAGTGCCTAAGTCAGTTCTGGATGATGACAATGTATTATACAAAGTAGAAGTACAGTGACTGCATAGTAAAGGTTTCACAGCACTTGAAATGGACATGATTGAGTCGATCAGAATATGTCTGTGACCCTCTCAGGTGGTAGACAGAAGACTGCATTATGTAAATCCCTCCAATTCTGATCAGCAATAATTAATCAACACTATGTGAACAATAAATATGCTATGAAGAAATTTGCTATTTTCAATTTTAATAGACAAGAAAATAGAAGGCTATTGAATGTTGATTTCAACAAAGTTCCAAATGTAAACTGAATTCAACACAAAAGGTTTACTTACTTTTCATGTGTTAGGTTGGCACCTGATGTGTTCTTGTTGGGTAAATTGCCATTATTCTGAGCTAGCAAAGTTTTCAAACTCTTCTGTTCAAATAATGCATATATGTGAACAGGCAACTCTTACATGTGTTAGATTTATGTAAAAAATACAAAGACAGATCTAATCTAGAATTTTAATCAACATTCTTTAGTTAAATCTAATTCCATCAGAAATTATTAATTTGAATATTTAAATTTTTTGTTAGGCTGTACTTCACTTGAAATTTTGCCTGGTTTTATAATTGTACATATGCTATACATATAAAATATTCTTAGTTTTGTTTGTATTAGCATATATGTAAAATATTTTGTCTTAAATTGGATTCAAATATTATATAAGATTGAGAAAAAAATCTTTTGCAAAAAAAAAAATACTCTAATGATTGTGCAGAAGAAATACCGAGTCCAAAAAAAAAAAAAATAGGAAGCAGCCTTGGGAAAAGAAGAAAATGTCTCACACATTTAAGCTATTAATAGAGCGTGAGGGCCCTCCCTGGTGGTACAACAGGTCAACGCACAGCACTGTGGGGGCTATCTTCAGCCGCTGCAGCATGAGTGCCTCCCCGGCCAGAAGGGTGACCCACATGGCATGGCAGACCTCTCCTGACCTGCCCGCTGCTCCCCTCAGCAGTGTACTTCGTCTATCTGTCTGTTCTGCTCCCCACTCTGTCTCTGGTGAATCCTCTCACATCTGCACCTCTGCACCTCTGGGCTGTACCCCAGCTCTATATGCATGATTAAATAAATCTTAAAAAAATACAGTATGAGCCAGATCAATACATATTTTTGAAAATAAACATGATATTTGGTAATCTTCCAGAGTCACAAGAGTAAATGATAAAAGCCAGTGATTCTTTTTTATTGCATATTTTTGAATGAAAATTGCTAATTTTCATATTTGATTTTGGATGATTACTAAAGTCTTGCATTACAAAACACATCCCTATAACTGTTGCACCAAATTTGTTTCTTAGAAGTTTTCTCCTTATAAACAGAAATCCTCATCTGTTTTTTCTTTCTTGTCTTTGATATTTGCTCCAAAATATGTGCCTTGTTAGCATGGTGCACTATGATTAATAATGCAATACAACTACTATAACCTTATAATTTCAAAAAATAGCATTTTTTCCATATATTAATTTTCATGATGGCATTTTGAAGACAACTCTCACTTTGCAATTAAACAATTAGAGACAAAGAGACTTCTCCCAGATCAGTTAGTGAATGATTTCACTGAGAAGACTTTAACTTGGCCATTTTCACAATTATTTCTCCTTCTCTCTATTATTTTGACCTGGAACCATTTTTACACTTCTCTCTCTACCTTTCTAACTCCAAAGTTCTCCACTGATCCAGGTTGTCCTTCACATGGCTGCAAGAATGCTCTTACAGAAATAAATTTGCTCCTGGCATTACCTCTCTCCTAAAGAGCACCTGCTAGCTCTTTTTAAAAAGTCCTCAGAAAACTTAATATGAGAATAATCTTTTTTTTAAAGATTTATTTATGCATACAGAGATGGGGTACAGGCCAGAGGTGCAGGAGTGGTGAGAGGATTCATCAGAGACAGAGTGGGGAGCAGAACAGGCAGATGTGCCAAAACACTCTGCTAAGCAGAGCAGTGGGCAGGTCAGGAGAGGTCTGCTGTGCCCTGTGGGTTACCTCTGGCGCAGGGGATCAAACTAGTGCTGCAATGTCTGTAGCTAGCTTCATAGTGCTGACTTTAAACCATTGAATAATAATCTCTCATTAGATAAAGGGTTTGGAGATGCTTTTCAAAAAGTTGCCTTTTCATTCTGTTGATTTCTTATGCTATAAAGAATTTTAAGTTTGAAATAGTTCCACTTGTATTTTTTGCTTGTAGATTTTGTGTCCTGTACAAGAAGTCATTGCCAAGACCATTGTCTGCAATCTTTCCCCCTGTTTTCTCTCAGGAAGTTTACATTTTTTGTTCTTATACTTAAATCTTTGATATGAGCTGACTTTTGTATATTGTGTAAGATGTGGGTTTTAACTCTTCCACCACCATTTGCTATGAACTCTCCTCTCCCCGTCATATATTCTTGACACTCTTGTCAAAAATAGTTGACCATACATGTGGGGGAGGGGGTGTGTTTCTGAATTTATAAAGAAGTTTTGCAGGCTCTTAATTGACTGAAAGAAAGTCACCTGTTTCCATCCATCTCCAGCCTTATGTGTAGTCCACTTTTATTATCATCACTGAAAGTTGTGTAGGACTAAGGACAGGGAAACTTACACAGGTAAACTTACAACATCCTAAGTAGAAGGGCGACAGGAGATTATGGCTTTGAAGCCCAATGGTCTTGCACAATTACTTGAAATCAATGCGATGCATTGTACTGTCTCATGCAGTACTTTCTATTTCCTAAATTCCTATTTGTTTATTCACTTATGAAAAACTTGCCTTGATTATGATCTAATAATGTTTCAGGCATATCAGTCATGATTTGCTTAAGCTGAATACAGAACCTCCTCAAAACACCAGGAATTGTTGTTATTCTGGAGTGCCCACTCTGCCCACTTTACCTGACCAGTCTCTCCTTAAATTACACTTCACATTTCTGTGATAGCTCATTACTTCCTTAGGCAGGGTTAGTGCTGCTATCCATCCTCTTGCTGAATATTTTAAAAGTCTTCAGAAGTTCTGTAATTCCTTATTTATAATATTTTCATAAAGTTAATATAAAAAACAAGAAAAAATCACTTATTGTTCTATTACTTATGAACAATGTTTTATTTTGGACCCTTCCTGGTGGCACAGTGGGTTAAAGCACAGCACTGAGAAGCTAAAGCCACTTCAGCATCGGTTCGATCCACACCCTGGAGGTGACCCACATGGTGCAACAGACCTCTCCTGACCCGCCCGCTGCTCCCCTCAGCAGTGTACTTCGTCGATCTGTCTGTTCTGCTCCCCGCTCTCTCTGGTGAATCTTGTCACCGTCCCTGCACCTCTTCCCTGTACCCCAGCTCTGTATGCATAAATAAATCTTTAAAAGAATGTTTCATTTATCATATTGTAGGTCTTTCAAGCATATATTGCTGTTTTTGAAAAAATATATTAGTTCAGAGCCCTCCCTCGTGGAACAACAGGTTAAAGTGCAGCCCTATGAAGCTAGCCTCAGGCACTGTGGATCACAACCCACATGGCACAATAGATCTCTCCTGTCTTGCCCACTGCTACCCTCAGCAGTGCATTTCAGTTGATCTGCCTGTCCTGCTCCTCACTCTGTCTCTGGTGAATTCTCTCATCCCCCACACCTCTGGCCTGTACCCCAGTTATTGTATGCATAAATAAATAAGCCTTTAAATATATACACATATACATTTTTTAGCTCAGTAATTCTACTATACAGATAAGTGCTTTTACTCCCTTCCATCTTAACATATCAAAGAGTTCTTCAAAAATTTGACTTTGAAACTATCAACTTTATTGTATGCACACTATTCCATCAAGTATATACACTATTATTTGTTAGTTAAATATGCCATTCAAAATATTTTGTTTTAGTTTTTTCATAATCATATCTGCAGCCCAAATATTATCACTGAGCTTAAAGTGTTAAATTCAGTAAATGAGTTTTTTTTATTTTTAAAGATTCATTTATTCATACAGAACGGGGGTACAGGTCAGAGGTGCAGGGGCAGTGAGAGGATTATTCACCAGAGACAGAGGGGGGAGCAAAACAGGCAGATCAATGAAGTACACTGCAGAGGGGAGCAATGGGCTGGTCAGGAGAGGTCTGCCGCACCATGTGGGTCACCTTTAGGGCGGGGATCGAACTCATGCTGCAGTGGTTTTAGCTTCTTAGTGCTGTGCTTTAACCCGCTGCGCCACCAGGGAGGGCCCAGTAAATGAGTTTTAAGGAAATTATGTTAATATCTAGAAAAATTTTGCTGTTCCCCTATTAGCTGACAGTTATGATGAATTTTAATCCAAAACACAGAAAATTAACTGAAAAATTGCCATAGAATCAGGGGTAGGTGGGGAAGGTGAATAAATGAAAAATTTAGTCTGAAATTTTTTCTTTGAAATCTATCAGATGACAGTTATCAAGTTTATCATGGTCTTTCCAGAAAGATCATTGTATGTTTGCAAATGTTTGCACTTCACTGAAATACTTCATTTCACTCTGTTAAAGACAGAAAATTTTTACCAATGTGCTCAGACAGTAGACACAGGCATATTGTCCAAAATATATAATAGGGTATGCCTGTGTGTGTGTGTGTGTTTGTGTGTATAATACTTGTTGCATGCAAATATTTTAAAAGCTTAAATCATTGGGGAAGGATTTGCTTCTTCAGAAAGGGCAGAATTATCTTGGGGATCAAGGAAATGTCACAGAATGAGTAAATAGAGCTAATTATAGAAACACTTGCTTACATTTTGGCCTCATTTATCACCATCAAGAGTCTCTTCAGCATATCTGTGAAGGTGGAAGTAGGGAATGGGGAAAAATGAGAGGGAGACCTTTGTTCCATTTGCTCACATGTGCCCAAATGGGAATACAGCTAAACCAGCAATACTTGGCAAATAAATATTTACTGAAATAAATGATTTAAGGAAAAATGCTATCTGTGGTATTTTACAGAACTTTTTAAAATCAAGTATCTGGAAACATAATATGGAAAGAAATCCTAGTACAGGGAGTAAATAAGGGATATGATTTCAGATGGGCTCAAGTCCCAACTTGATTCCTTATGATTTCTGAGGCTTTAAATAGTACTTTAACTTCTCTGATCTTTAGCGTCTCTTCTGTTAAAGATAAGAATAACAAGAAGCATAACGCTTCCTTTGCTGGGCTTTTATAAAAGCATGAAGAGACTAGTACAAAGTACATACTAGGAAAGCACATAATAGCTATTCAAACAATAGGAGTTATTTTTTGTTTGACTTAACATAAAACAAGCAAAAAAGAAAATGGGTTTTGTATAAAATAAAAGGCAATGACATCAGAAACATCCTCCTAAGAGTAGGTTTCCCAGGTATATTAACATTTTGTAACCTAGTTTTTCTGAAACCTTTCGAAATCCATGAGTCTCTCAATTGGAGGACAAAAGCCCCCTAAATGTCAACTCGAAACTTCCAATGCCTGGATACCTATCATAGGTTTCATTCAATCAGCTTTAGGCTTCTGGTCAACAAATAATAGGGTTCTTTAAAATGATATTATTTACATAAAGCTTGGGGGAGTATCTGCTATGAAGATCTATACTTGATTTATTTTATCTGAAGGCACCAATCTAAGTCCCATAAAAACATCTGGTAAATAAGATCTCCTAAGAAGTAGCTTAACATACTCAGATTCTTCTTTATACTTAGGGTATTTTTATTTCTAAAGCGATCAGTTGAGAGATGTTGGTTATACAAGAGAGAACAGTAAGTTCACAAATAAAATCCTCCTCTACTATGCCCTGTTCTTTCATCTGGACAAAATATGAATGAACATATGGGAACACCAAACCCTTTGTAGAATCTGGCCAAAACACAATAATGAAGCAAAAAAGTAGAAAAATGGAAGTTAGAGGAAGGAGAGAACGTGTGTGAATCAGGTATTTCTATAATTAAAATACACCAACTGATTAAATTTGAGGTTCTGAAGAACAGTAACAGAAATTAACTTTCTCTTCAATATGGAAAGTAGAGAACATAAAATCAGGATAATTTATTAGAGGTTTATTTCTTACATATCAATGTGTGTCACTGACTCAGATGAATGACTCATTACATTATACCAAAGTAGAGGCAGTATCACTTTTAAAATTGTCATTTTCTTTTTTGGTTGGGTGCTTCCAGCAATTATTTATTCTAAGAAGAATGTTTCTAACTATGTTACATAAGAAAGTACCAAGAACTGGGCCTCCCTGGTAGCCTAGGGGTTAAGTCTCAGCACTATCACCTCAAGGGCCTGAGTTTGATCCCTGGCCAGGCTAGCTAACCCACATATGGCACAGCAGACCTCTCCTGTCTTGCCCTCTGCTCCCCTCAGCAGTACATCTGCCTACTCTGCTCCCCACTCTGTCTCTGGTTAATACACCACACCACCCCCTACCTCTGACCTGTACCCCAATTCTTCTATGCACAAATAAATCAATCTTAAAAAAGATGATTCTGAGAATTGATACTTAATATAAGAACATTACTCTTTGCCAGAAAAAAAAAAACCTGTTGTAAGATTACAGTGAATATTGATATCCCATCTTGCCCATATTTCCTCTCCAGAATAAATAGGAAGGTTGTTATTTCTAAGCTTATTCATAGAATACTAGTGTTTAGCTCTTGTCTGCAATTAAAACTTCTCGTTTGTAAGCATATAAAATCTTGTCTTATCTGACCTTCCTGGCCATCTAAGAACCATGGTTTTGTCTGTCCATGACTGAGCTAAGTGAGATCCAGAGCGGTGAAGTGCCTGTCCACTGGCAAATTGTGAGTAGAAAATAAGATAAATGAAGGATTCATAAACCTTACTCCATATTCTCATTATCGAGTCAATCAGTGCCATTTTGGAGGGCCACAGAATGATGATGAAATTCATTCTGAGACACTGGGAGTTCCTGTTTCTAAAGGGGTTGTAAATGACTGTCCTAAATTCACTGAGGCAGCCGAAATGTGGATAGTAAGATCAGATGCATTTAAGGATATAGCTCCAAGGTAACTGTATGTACATGGAGGGATAGAAAAGTCATATTGAATAAGTAGCATACAAGCAATACTTTTTAAATAATGCTTTTTAGTGATCGCACACCAAAATAGAGGACAAAAAATATTTTCCAACATGGATGAACACGAAGTAGAGTTGTAGCTGATTTTGTACATATACCTACATGTGGTCATCTTTCATTTAGCTGAGGCATGGAATTATCACATGTGAGTTGGGCCAGTCTTTTATCTGCAAATGATTTTAGGTCATGAACTAACATTCTCATTCCTATTTTTTCCCTTTTCTTATTCCCTATTTACTGTTATTACATTCAAGGAGGACCAAATATTGTTGGAATTGGTGAAATATGACCCTTAAGAAAGAGTTAAAATGTGATGGGCCCTTCCTCACGGTACAGCGGGTTGGAGCACTGCACTGAGTCTGTGAAGTTCTATCCCCATCATGGAGGTGACCCACACGGCGCAGCAGACCTCTTCTGTCTCACCCGCTGCTCCCCTCACCTGTGCACTTTGTCAATCTGCTTGTTCTGCTCCCCACTCTATTTCTGGTGAGTCCTCTCACTGCCCCTGCACCTCTGGCCTGTATCCCATTTCTGTATGTGCAAATAAATAATATCTTAAAAAAAAGTTAAAATGTGAATACAAAGTAGCTATGTAATCTTGGGGAAAATGAGATTTCTGTGAAAGTTAAGGGATGATATAAATATACATTCGTCTCTGGATAGGGATTTTCTGAAGGCTGGTACACGGATATTTTTAAGGTCAAGTTTACTATAAAACCATGGTGAATACACACAAGACCTGATTGAATTTAACTTGTATAAAAATCTATCTCATGTAGGTTTCAGGACTTGTTACAGACGACTGAGGTGAGCTTCAAGGCTTTAAGACAAAGCTGAAGGCACACACCTGCTTTAATAGCAATCATCCTGACAGAGATTGCAGTAGGCATTACAGCTCAGGAAGTGACAATCTCTATTTAAATTGGCCTGCTCTAGGTGATTTATTATATACGATCTTGAAAATTACTTCCTCCATCCAAAATAAACTGCTTTCATTCAGAGGATGAATTATATCTGCTCTTAGTGCCTAGACATGCTTGGTCAGTGATAGACAGCCACCCAGTTCATTTTTCATGGCCTGACCTTGGCTCCAAAGGGTACATGGAAGCATCTGGCACCTGCCCTCATCAGGTCAACTGAGGCTTAAAAATACTGCATGTTAAATGACCATTTGTAATTTTTATCTAGTAGATTTCTACTAAAATGGAGAAAATTGAGGTACAAGGATGGGGATAGGGATGCCTCTGTTTCCCAAAGGGTATTATGAAGTGAAAACAATTTTTGAATATCCATTTTAATGTAGGGAGCTCCTATTAATCAAGTGTTCCCAAACAGATTATTCCCAGTAATGTTTCTATTCAATTCTATTTCAATTACCACACAAGTCATCTTAATTTTGAGCTTCAGGTCTTCTTCATGAGGAGTTTATTGATTTTTTTTAAGACACTGTATTAAATCAAGTATCAGACAAATCGCTTCTGACTCTGGCCATTTTCCTGGCTGCATATATTGGAGCTGTAAAGTCTACTCTGTGAACAATTCATTTAATAATATTACCTTCTTTACAGCCTCCCATTAAGTACTCAAATGCTTTATCAGTCCATCAAACTTTGTTTTCTTAAAATGAATCCCCTGCACTTATAAAATTAACTACTGCCAAGGAAAGAAAACATTTTGCATTTGTCATGTAACAAATTCTACACTTTAACCAATTATTAGAACATACTCCAGTATTTGTTCAAGACTTAAATTTATGTCCTCAGGTTAAAACTGGGATACAAGGAGACTTGAAGATACAGTTGCCCACTTCCTAATATCTTTCTTTATTTTTATTTTATTTTTTTGCATATTTTTTATTAATATATTTTTTATTACAAAGTTTATTTTTACATCATTTTGCACATTTTTTTTTT
>NW_004567104.1:61696394-61723948 GCF_000260355.1 Condylura cristata | reverse complement strand
AAATATTTTTTAAATATTTATTTATTTACACATATAGAACTGGGGTACAGGCCAGAGGTGTGGTAGGTGAGAGGATTCACCAGAGACAGGGCAAGGAGAACAGGCAGATTGATGAAGTACACTGCTGAGGGGAGCAGCAGGTGGGTCAGGGGAGGTCTGCCTTACCATGTGGGTCAGCTTCCTGGCAGTGGCTTCTGAGAGCTTCATAGTGAGGTGCTTTAACCCTCTGTACCACCAGGGAGAGCCCCCCTAATCCCATTTGTTAGAATAGGTATAAAGTCCCAAGAGTAGCATTTACCATGTGCATTCTTCTAATCGTGCTCATTTTTGTCTGTATAGAATACAGTTCTACAGAGCATCTTTGTCATTTTGGATTATGTTACTGGGCTTTTAACTAGACATTCAGTACTTACTCTCCAGGAGAACGCCGCCTTTAGGCATGATATGGAGAAGTCTTTCACATTAGTTTGTTTCTGTCTAGGTAGGGGTTACTCATATGCTCTCAAGTCAAACAGAAAATGGCCCTACAATACTGCCACTCCCTAGTTAGTTCAGACAAGTGAAGCTGTAAGAACTAATCAGAATGTTAGGGTTCATGTTGTGAAAATGCACTTTTTTTTTTTTTTTTTTTGCTATAGGACATTACAGAAATTGCTAAAGTGGCAGTTCAAGCCTCTCTCTAGCTTTGCTTTCTTTCCAGTGACTTCTATGTTATTTGGTGAGGATGAGTTAAAAGGAATCTTAATAAAATTCCTGTAAGCGTTCTATTTCCTGAAATCCCAAGAGCTAAAAGTGTATAGTTCCTTTACTGCTAATGATGCTAGTAATAGGGGTTCAAAATGTCAATGTCAAAATGTCCCAAATATACTCTTTGACATATTGATTATTTTAAGCTGAAGGCACTTGAGAAGCAACAGATACAGGAAGGGCTCTCTGACCTTCCCCTTCTTATCAAAAAGCAGGTCATAAATTTTCCTAAAGAAATGTGCCTTCCTTATACCAGCAAAAACATTTTATCACTGGAGGTTTAGCTCAAATATCTGTAGAAATACACCTACTTAAATAACCCTTATCTTTCATTCGTCTCCTAATATATGTACAAGTCACTTTTCTACAGTCTACTTTTCCAAAAAGCTTAAGCCCTTTTCTTTTGTCATTTCTCCAAAAGTCCTAATCTTCAGGTCTTCACTTTCCTCTGAAGGCAACTGGGCATAAACAAGATATTAAATAGAATTTGATGCTTTTCTCCTGTTAATCTGTTTTATGTTAGTATAAATTCTCAGCCCAGCCAAAGAACATAAGAGGATAGACCAAGATTCTTCTTCTATCCTCGCTATGGTTCATATCCCTTACCAAATCCATTTTAATATGAAATAGAGATAATATGCTTAAGGAAATAAACATAAGAATAAGAATGTGACATTTACTTACTATTTTTAGTTAACTAAGTTCATGGAATAATTCTCTTGACTTTTGAAACTAGGATTTGGTTTGACCAGACAGACAGGTATAAGCCAACACACAAATCATGTAATTATGTGCTGAGCTATATTTCCATATCCAAAGGCAATTGGATATGGATATGGAAATTGCCTTTTGAAGGCAATTTTGTAAGTTAAAGAATGGATGGGAGCTCTATATGAGAAAGCATTTGTAAACACCAGCTAGCTGAATTTGAACACTATTTTCCGTAAAGATGGGTGTGATGGGAACTCAACCAATCTTTGATAATGACCCAAGCAGTTCAGGACTGTAGCGCAACATTTCCCAAAGAAGGGATGGTCAGCAGGGAATATTCCATGTGGAATGAAGATTCTGCATTTACCTCTCCAGCGAGCAAGAAATGAAAGGTTCATAGGAGTCTATTTTCAAGGATTCTGCTTTTGTCTCAGTGTTGGGAACTCCCTTGAATAATGACGGTGGCTTCCTTCCAGAATGTGTTGATGCTAAGATAAATTTACCATATCTTAAAACAAGAAGCTATTTATATCTCCCATATTGCAAAAATTGTGTTTAACTTAACTGCTTCTTTGTTTTCTATATTTGGCGGCATTTTTTTTTTAAACAATATGCAAAGATTAGAAATTACACAATTTTTTTAAGTAAGCAAGACTTTAAATTCACACAATACCTGGAATCGGTTCTATTTCCACCTCCAACTTGTCACTTGATCTTCAATAAAGCAGAACCATTTCGAACCCTGAAATTCATTGAGTAACAAAAAAATTCAGTGTTTGCCATAAGGATTCAATAATAAAAGTATGCAAACAACCCAAGCATTGGTGTCAAAGACAAAACAGCCGTCATAAAAATAGACTGAAATTCAGAACTATTACTAGGAGAAAACCTCTCTCACTGCAGAACGGGGGTGGGGGGCTGCAGGGGTTAGGGGTGCTCAATTACAAATGCAGGATGGACAAACCAGGAGGCATGCCATGCTTTATTCTCGCCCCCCCCCCTTTTATGTACACCGAGCAGAGCGGCGGTGAGTGAATGAAAAATTACTAAGAGGTGGCAACAGAGGTAAGGGAGGCTTTAGCTAAGCGGCCTGACGGGATCTCTGCTGAAGACAGGCCATGCTAATCAGCCATCACCTGGGAAATGGTGCCGGCCTGAGGAACCTGATGAGATAACGTGGCTGAGATAACGTGGCTGAGATAACGTGGCTGATCTCATATGAAGGATGGGGGACATTTGCGAAACTGACTTCACAGGGATCTTGCTGTCACTGGGTTAATGAGGATGTATACAAATGAGCATGGGTCCAGGTGCAGTTGTCTGACTAACGTTTGTTCAAGCAACAAATCTTGGTCATTGGTCACAGTCTGCTCAGAAAGTTCTGGTTCTTAGTTTTCCTATTAATATTGAGGAACTCCTATTTTCTGTAATATAAGAATATTCTTACTTCTTTGACACATTGAGTTATTTTATAAGTCCAATAAAGTAATAAGGTAGAAAGGTATTGGAAAGCATTTATTTTTTCTTTACAAAGTGATTATTTTTCCTTCTAGGGCTAATATTCAACATTCATGAGTAAGTGCTAGAGTTATTGAGAAGGATTAGTAAAATCCTTGAAATTTAAGTTGTTCAAAGAGTATCTGAGCTCAAAATGTGATGCAACCATGGCACATCTATACCTGCTACCCCCCACGCCCCCCCAGAAACCTCCCATTCTGCCTTGGCATCAGCTTGTCATTTTCTTGGTAGAAATTTTACCCTTGAGAACAACCAAATCCCACTTTGTGGAGGTGTGTTTTAAAGTGGGAGTTTGCTTTATTCTTCCCCCCCTCCTTTATGTACAGAATAGAAGGAAATCCAAATCCTTAAAAATAAAGAATTTAATGATGATCAATCTTTATTGATCTCAGTTATAAATTCACACTAATATTCATCAGTGTGCCGATTTGCCCTGATTTTACAACAAAGTGATGATAACACATAGTGAATTCAACCTGAACAGGCCCTTTCCATGGGGCGGTTTGGGACAATGACACAATTTTCTCTTGGGGAATAGCTTTGAAATTCCATGGCATTTTATGCCATTCTTAGTTTAAAAAATCTTGGACAATAATAGTTCACTCATCTACTGGAGTTTGCCTCCAGTTATCTTTATTTCCCCATATAAGCATCAAAGACACAAGCATAAATATAGCAGGATGACTTGGAAGTAATGAAATATCCTTGAAAAAAATGTTCATCAGTTTTTTTCTCTAAATCAGACCCAAGTTTGGTAAGATATACAATTCCAATTTGTGGAGTGAGTATAATTCCATATTTTCACTTTGATTTGCAAATTCATACCTATGTGATTCTCTTTATATATTTACTTACCTCAGTGCTTTGATGAAATAGTGGATTTTCTGAATATGAGCTACTGATTCTAAAACTCAAGTCAGGCAAATGATGTAAATAAGATAATAAAAGGAGATCATTTCAAAATGCAATTCTGACATAAGGTTAAGTATATTTCTCTCTCTCTTTTTTTAATATTGATTTATGTTTATAGAACTGGGGTACAGGCCAGAGGTATGGTGTGTGAGAAGATTCACCAGAAACAGCGTGGGGGACAGAACAGGCAGATGTACTGAAACACACTGCTGAGGGGAGCATCAGATGGGTCAGGAGAGGCCTGCCACGCCATGTGGGTGACCTCCTGGGCTGGCGATTGGACTTGTGCTACAGTGGCTTCTGACTTCATAGTGTGAAGATTTAACCTGCTGTGCCACCAGGCAGAGCCCAGGTGAAGTATATTTCAAAGCCTCAGTTTTTCATTTTCATAAAGAATTACAAATATTGCTAATGTCTTGTGACTGCAGCAGACTTTGCCCATGCAGCATTTATCGTTGGTTGAATGAGAATATACACTTTGATAATAAAATCTAAACACCATTAAACAGTGAAATAATCTTGTGGAGATATGATAAACACACATTCACACATTACTCTCTCACTACATTCTTTTTAAAAATAGAAATTTATCTACCAGGTTGTGACTCAGCCAACATAGCTATCTTTTTATATCAACATAGCTAAGTAAAAAACTTAGCTGCATATTTAATTCATTGTCTAAGTTTCCCTAATATCACTGCCTTGGCGTATCCCCGTTTCATGCTTTTGCAAAGACAATTAGACAGAGACCTCTGCTCATAAGGTGCCATGTAAAGGCTGAGACAAATATGTAAATTATGACGTGTAAAAGAATCCCTGACCAGTGTTGTAATAAAAATTTAAACATTTCGATTTATTATTTTTGATATATAATTGACATGTAATGTTGTGTAAGTTTAAGGTATAAAATATATTGAATTGATACATTTATTTATTGCAATATTATTATCACCATAGCATTAGGTGATATTTCTATTACATCACATAATTATCATAACTATTTTATAATAAGAATATTTGAGATCTAGTCTCTTAATAGCTTCTAAATATGTACTATAGTATCGTTGACCATAATCACTACTAGCGTGTTAGATCTGCAGAAGTTATTCATCTTCTAATTGAAAATTAGAATTTTTTAGGGGATTAACTTGATTTTTAGATATCATGAAAGACTGCATTGAGAACAGGCCTGACGAGGAACAGAAATAGTCAACACAGAATATGAAGGAAGACAAGAGAGGAACTGAAAAGTACATACAAAGTCTTGAAACATAAGAGAACTTTCTAAAGTCTAAAAGCCATAGAGTTAGTTGTGATAAAATAGAAAGGGGAGGATCTATGAAGTCTTAAAATCTTAGACATCTTGCCAAAGAAATATTATGGAGTATATATTATAGGTAGCTACAGTTGTGCAAAAATTTTAATTATGAGAGGAAATTTTATTTACATTGCTGAGGGGAGCAGCAGGCGAGACAGGAGAGGTCTGCTGTACCATGTAGGTCACCTCCCTGGTCTGGAGTCAAACTCATACTGAAGTGGCCATGGCTTAGCTTAGCAGTGCAGTGCTCCAACCTGCTGCACCAACAGGGAGGACCCTCATGGGTCATGCTTTCTGTGCTATTCCCAAAAGTCATCACTAAGCCCATGATCATTTAGATTTTCTTGTGTGTCATCTTCTAGCAGCTTAAGATTTGCATTTCACATTTAGGTCTGTGATCCATTTTAATTTTTTGAAGAAGGTAAAGTCTGTTATCAATACTCATTTTTATTTATTTTTTGCATGTGGATATACAGCTATTCCAGTATGACTTGTTGAAAAGATCATCTTTTCTTTATTGTGCTGTTTTTGCTCCTTTGTCAAAGATTAATTTACACCATTTATGTGATTCTATTTTGGTCTCTTGATTCCATTCCATTTGTTTATTCTTCACAAATACAACATGGCCTTAATTATATAAAGAGTCACTCTTTATATAAAGAGTGAAAGTTTTGGAGTACCTGTTCTTCAACTTTGTTCTCTTTAATGAATTAACTATTCAGGGTCTTTCATTTAGCATATATATATTTTACAATCATTTTATCAGTATCCACTAAATAGCTGGAATTTTGACTGAAATTGCATTGCATCTATAGATCAAGTAGGGAATAACTGACATCTTGGCTATATTGAATCTATATATGAAAATAAAATATCATTTTTGTTGATTTAGTTCTTTTTCATTTATTTCATCAGTTTTGTTGTTAGCCTCTTGTGGATCCTGTAAACATTTTGCAAATATTTCTCTCCCTTTTCCTTTCTTTTCATTTTCAATTCCATCTGTTCATTTCTGGCATATAGGAAAGCAATTATTTTTATAAACTAACTTTATATCCTGTGACCTCATTTTAATTGCTTTTTTAGTTTTAGAAGGGTTTCAATGGGCTAGTTTGTCTACATGATTATTATTACCAGCAAGCAAAATATAAATTTATTTCTTCCTTCCCAATTAGTATACATTGTATTTCCTTTTAGAAGATCTTAATGCATTAAGTAGGACTACTATACAATATTGAAAAGGAGTGGCAGTACCTTGTCTTCTATCTAATCTTATTGGAAAACCTTCTATTTTCTCATCATCAAGTGTAATATGGACTCTATTTTGAAAATTCATTTTTTGTCAAGTTTAAGAAATTTCTCTGTATTTCTAGTTTACAAAGAATTTTTACTATGAGGTGGTATTGAATTTTATCTTTTTTTTTTTTTTGCAATGAGATGTATTGTAATAATCCTGTAATTTTTCTTTCTAGTCTGCTTCTATGATATTGTTTTTTGATACACCATCCTTGTATACCTGGGATAAATTCCATCTATACTTGTTTTATATGCTGGATAAATTTGATCATATAATTATTTTTATATATTTCTGGGATCAATTTTCTAACATTTTATTGGAGATTTTTACAACTATGTTCAGGAAACTATGTTCTATAGCTTTGATATTCCAGTGTTGTAATTGTCTGGATTTAGTAACAGGATAATGATGGCTTCATAGAATGAATTAGGAAGTATTTCTTCTGCTTCTCTCTTTGAAATCAATTGTAGAGCATTGGAATACTTTCTTCCTCAAATGTTTAGTAGCTTTCACCAGGTCTGTGGCTTTTTGTTTTATAAGGTTATTAAAAAAAGCATTGTTTCAGTTTTTTAGTAACTGTAGACTTTGGCAGACTATTTCTTCTTGTATAAGTTTTAGCACATTGCTTCTTTCAAGGAATTTTTATCTAGGTTGTTAAGTTAGTGGCTATAGAGCTGTTTACTTTGATTTCTTGGTCTGATAATTCCAGCAGCCTTCTTGTGCCTCAGTATGAATTTGATTCTTGCTCTGTCTCTTTGAACCAAATGTTCTGTCTTCTGGTATGTCTGTATTTTTCCTCACTAGCCAGAAATGGTGTATTGGGTAAAAGGAGCTGCGATGAGCTATCACGTGGGAGTAATGTGTGGGCAAAAGGAATGTTCTAAGGTCATATGTTTAGTCTTTGGTTGTTTTAATGAGTTAGGTATTTCCCAACTTGGGTGAAAGAGGTGCAGATAAAACTGTATTACTCTGTTCTGGCAGACTTGTGATGAAGAAAAGAGTGATGTGTTCTATTTTATGATGGTTCCTGTTTTGCTCCCTCTGCTGGAAACACAGGGGTGTTTTCTCCACTACTCGCTCTGAGAAACTGAAGTCCAGGAGGTAAAACTTACAAAATCAGAGTGACCCACTGTGATTGGTCCCAACATATTGTCCTGATGAACCTCTAGCAACTTGTAACTGCAGTTTATGTTTTCCTACCTTATCTGGTTCCCATGGAGGTTTCTGCTGTGATTCTATGGTCTCTCCTCACTCAGAACCAGGAGCTTGTTCTGTGACCTCACTTTCCTTGGGGATCTAAAAAGAGTGGTTGGTTCTTCAGCTTGTTCAGTTTTTATTTGTGGCAACTTCTAAATGACTTATAAGCCCAATCAAAAGCCAGAGTCTCCAAAACTGGATTTTTTTTTTTCAAAGAACACAGCAATGTCTTAGGAGTAATGTACTAAGGATAGCTGTATAAAACACTATTATTTGTACCTTCAAGCTCCTAATTATTTGAAAGGGGCAAGTTTATAGCACAAATCATACCTCTTTTGTTGATTTTATTGACTCCTTTCTTTTCCTTTCAAACGGTCACACTATTCTCTCGTGATCTTTCCCGTAACAATCAAGGACATAAGGAAACACCACAAAGCTGTTCTCTTACTGCTTTCTTCATTAAGGAATAATAAAAATTCTTGGAAATTTAAGTTTTGTCTTCTTTGTAATTCATCTGATATTTTATAATTTAAGAACAAATCTCTGTTGTATTTAAAAGGAAAATACAGAGCTAACACTTCTTAAAAAGGACTTCAAGGGGAAATACAGAGTTAACACTGTATTGTAAAGTTACAGAATTTTTTTGTAAAGTTATAATTTATGAAAGTAGCTCCTAGCCCCATAAGAGGCATGCAGGGTTTATAAAAATATCTTAACAAATTCACTCTTTTTCACATCCTTGTATCTATATGTCTAAAGTGGGCCTTGATACTTAAGAATCCTCATATATTATGTGTCAACAACATAGTAGGTGCTGAAGAATAAGCACAAATCAGGCTAACAGGACATTAATGTTTACTCTTTTACACTTATGAAACTGTCCCAGAAGGTGATAGGAAGCTACACAGGAGTTCATACCAGAAGATCAGGCAATAGTATTTTGCTAAAAAAAAAAAAAATTCTTTATGTGCAATTCTACAGTTCTGTTTTAGCTGTGAACTCATTAGTCTCATAAAATTATTCACTTCATAAGGATTGTTAACTTTGAGATGGAGGCATTATGAACAGGCTTTGTTTACTTCTATGTATACAAAAGAAGACCCAGAATGCAAAGCATGAGAGCTGAGTCTTTCCTCAAAGTTAGATTTGAACAGTCGGGTAAAAGCACAATGAATTTACAGGTAAGCAACTTCCACTAAGGAAAGGAAGGAGAAACATTTACTAAGTGGTAGAACAAGTCAAAACAATTTTTTGATTGCTTTATACATGAATATATAAGCACATATATTAAAACCAGTCCTCTCTCTCTCTCTCTTGTTTACACATACAAGAATTGAGTTATAGGGCAGAGGTGTGGGGCTGAGAGGATTAACCAGAGACAGAGTGGGGAGCAGAGCAAGTGGATCTACACTGCTGAGGGAAGTAGCTTGGAGACAGGAGAGGTCTGCTGTGCCATGTGGGTCAGCTCCCTGGCTGGGGATTGAACTCATGCTGCAGTGGCTGCAGACAGCTTCATAGTGCTGCACTTTAAACCATTGCACCATCAAAGAGGGCCAAAATCAATTCTTTCTGAAGCAGAACTCAGAGGGAGCTATTCCTCATTGTCAGAACTACACCACCAATGAATTCTTTCCTGCTTTTACTACCTGTACTACTCAGTTTTTACTTACCATGTAACCATTTATTATGCTTTAATTTTAACATATATTTGTTATAATCCTTTAATTTCTTGAACATTTGTTCCTTCAACTTTATTGGAAACAGATGAGCAAAATTCTCTTGGTAGTCTGCCTACCTATATTGAGAAATACCACCGAGTGTCTGGAAATGTCAAAATTAAAAAACAAGTATACTTTTGATCACATACATATTCAATAAATATAAATCATGAACTGAAGCAGAGCTCAAAAATTTCCCACACTGCATGAGGGTGTATAAATAAAAGAGACTTTACAAACTTCATCAAGCAGTTTCTGGAATTAAAAGAACTGGCTACTTGCCACACCCCACAGCTTGGAATGCAGACAATCAGGATTTAGGGGGTGTAAGACTTTAACCAAATTAAGATGATGCAAACCATTGCAGTAGTTGGTAGAGAAAACCTGCCCTCCTCCTACTCCAAAAGCCTGGGAAACAGGAAATACAAGTTTAATTAAGATTGCCCTTCTGTAGTAGAAAAGTAATTGTTTCATGTCAGAGATCAGTGAATAAGTATTGCTGATGATGCAATGATCAAAAGACACTTGTCTTCGCTGTTGTGATTTGCTGCCATGCAAATCAACATAAGTTAATTGGTTCATGATGGCTGAACAATTACAGTGAAAAAAAATAAAACTTGCATTTGATCCTTGTTGGGGGTTAATGAAAGGCCAAAGTATGTCCATTGTTGTCAGAGGCATATGCAAGCAAGAGTACTTTTTAGTCAATGTGGAGACTATGCTGGATATAAAGATAACTAAAGCTGGGTGTCCAGATATTGCAAAAACTCTAATTCATAGTGTTTTCATGATTAAATTCATTGCAGCACTATTTACAAAAGCCAAGTCATGGAAACAATCTATGTGTCTAACATCAGATGCGTGGATAAGATGGGCTATATATACTTAATGGAATACTTCTTACCTATTAAAAAAAAGGTGAAATTTTATCATTTGCAACATGGATGGAAATAGAAGGGACTATGCTAGGGAAATAAGTCAGAGGATAAAGACAAACACCAAATTATCTCACTCATCTTTAATATAGAGAAACAAAACAAAGGAACTTACAAAAGGAAACAAACAAACAAACAAACAAAACCAAAAGTCTGGAAATAGTATAGAATTGAGGCTGTCAGAGAGGGTTAGTGAAGGTGTGGATTAAAGAAGAGAGTTGGCCCAATGGATAATGGGAGAAAATTATGGGTGCTTCAGTGGTGGAAATGTTATGGTAACATGTATTTGAGGAGGTGTGAACATGTATCCCTAAACTATAAACAAGCAGTGTAAACTCCATAAAAAATAACACACGCAGGGCCCTCCCTGGTGGCGCAGCGGGTTAAAGCGCAGCATTAAGAAGCTAAAGCCACTTCCGCCTGAGTTCGATCCCCCGCTTGCTCGCCCGGGAGGTGATCCCACATGGCAAGGCGACCCGCCTGCTACTCCCCTCAGCCTGTTCTGTCTGTTGGTCACTCTGTCTCTGGTGAATTCTCTCACTGCCCCTGCACCTCTGGCCTGTACCCCAGTTCTGTATACACAAATAAATAAATCTTATGAAAACCCAAATCCTACAGCGTTAACAACCCTTTGCATTAGGCTTTCTAGTAGGCTCCGTAAAGGTAATGTCCCATAGTAGGTAATCTTGTTGAGAGGCACTGTCTTAGTTTTAGAAACAAAGGGTAAGATAAACAGAACAGACCTTGGTAGCCAAGTAGTGACAACAATTTAATGTCCTCAGTTGGGTTTTTCTACACGACTCAGAATTTTTATTCTGTGATGCATACAAGGGAAGAAGCAATTCATTCTGTGTAACAGCACCCACATCTGGGACAGATAAAGTGTTAAGAGTTGCCCTTTAAGATAAGCCTTTTCTCACTATAGTTAGCTCCTTTTTCCCTGCATGTGTGTATCGTATACTACACATGGGCATATGCATAATATCATCAAGTATTTCCATTTTTTAAAATATCTAGTTTTGTTTTGTTTTGTTTTGTTTTGTTTTGTTTTTAAATACCTATGGCTACATCGGTATCTAGGTCCTTATAGCCTTAGAGAAACCACAATGTTTCTTTTACTGATTATAAAACAATATTTTAATTGACAAAGAAAATGAACAACACAAGCAAAATGTCCCTGGGAAAATATGAAGAAAATTAGATTGTTTGTTTAGTCTGGATGAAGCCAAGAAGCAGCCCTATAGTATTCTGGTGGGAATTTATAATCCATGCCAGTTCTAAAACTGCTAGTTCATTCATCCTGTGTTTACTTGGGAATAGACCCTGGGAAGTAGCATTGCTGTTCACAAAGGATAGTAGCAGGAGGTAAGGTGGGGAAGTGAGGTTCCTCCTGAATCTTGTGGTTTAAAGAAAGAGGATTATGACTTCAAATGTCAAAATTCAAGAATTGGATATAGAACATATAGTTGACTTTATCCCATCACTAGGCATCTCCTGCCCTCAGAAGCAGATTCCCTGTTTGGCCTCATGGTTCTTTACCACTTGATTAACGGTTAGACTTTTGTGATTTCATGAAGAAGCCCCATTCTCTGCAAGACCCTCTCCATTCCTCCTTTACACAGACAAGTCACTACAGTCAGGTGCTGTTAGGAGGCAGAACATAAACTACAAATGCAACCTTACCGGCCCACTTAATAACACACACTTGAAAAGGGATCAACAGCTTGCCAATTTATATTGGAAACATCTGCAGGATATGTGTGAGACAGATTTTAGGGTCCTCATACAAAACCGAAACACTTTCAGGCAGTGGTACTGGTTGCTAAGAAAAAGTTCTTCCTTGCCGTATTGTGAACAATGCTACTTATATAACATTGCTAAAATGTTCTCATGTGTGTTTTGAAGAAACTAATGCAGTTAATCATCACTCCAAGTGACTATATAAAGAAGCACATTTGAAAATTACAAGTTTAATGAATTATGTAATTTTGGACATTTGTCAGCTGTTCTCTCCAGTCCCCACTTCCCCTCCGCTGAGCTGCCTACACTGCGTGTATTTACCATTGCAACATTCAGTGCTATATTCAGTCTCACTAGGTTATCAGAACGATTAAGGAACAATCTTACCTCTTAAATCCTGCCATCCTAATGTCCGAAATGCCTGTTCTTCTTCTGCTTGGTCGTACCTGGAAGGGAGTTGAGGAAGGAAATATAAAAACCTTTGTACGTTCTTCAGATACTTGTAAACATTTCCAGCCCTACCTACCTGACCTTTTTTCAATAAATAATTGTTCCTTCCACTAAAAGTTACCCTTGTGAAAATTTTCAAACTTATCCCGTGGTACCACAGGGATTACACTTGAGGGAGAAATCAAATATTGCACACAAGTGAACAATAAAAGAAAGTAAATAAAGACATAAGCCATGGAAAAGTTTATCCTTAATAATTCTCTGGAGTGTTGTAAAAATTCATTCCATAGATTTAAACATATTGGAATTTAATATTTTTCAAAATTAGAAAACAAATGGCAATCGTTTCACAAAAAAAAAAAGGAAAAAAACATTATCTGAAATGGACAAAAGGCCATGAAATATATAATTATTTCATTTACTCAGGGAGGAAAAGAATAAAATTTTATGTTCTTTATGAATTGTTGTTAAAGCAAAGGTGGGATAAGACTGAGAAGCAAAACCAAGGAGTCAAAAGGACAAAATCTTCCTGAAGAATCTCAAACAATTATGCAAAAAATAAAAGTGGCTATTATCTACTTGGGTTTTTTTAAAGATGATACTAAAATAAGACCCTAAGAATACATGCTATAGACATCATACATTTTTTTTAAAGATTTATTTATTTATTCATAGAGAACTGGGGTACAGGCCATACAGAACTGGGGTACAGGCCAGAGATGCGGAGGGTGAGAGGATTCACCAGAGACAGAGTGGGGTGCAGAACAGGCAGATCTACAAAGTACACTGCTGAGGGGAGCAGCGGGCGGGTCAGGAGAGGTCTGCCGCGCCATGTGGATCTCCTCCGCGGCAGGCGAGGATCGAACTTATGCGGAAGTGGCTTAAGCTTCTTAGTGCTGTGCTTTAACCCGCTGCACCACCAGGGAGGGCCAGACATCATACATTTATACAAAGTATCCAATATTTATTGAGCATCTTCATTCTGTAATTTTAAGGGTATATTAGTCAGAGTTCTCCAGAGAATCAATAAAATATATTCATATGTGTATAAAGAAAAATATTTATTTTTAGGAATGAATTCCTTACATAACTGGAAGTTAGAGAATCCTAAATCCTTGCAGTAGATTAATATGCTGAGAGTTGATGTTGCAATCTCTAGCCAATGATAGGAGATTTAGGCAGAATTTCTTTATTGCAGTTAGAAGTCAGAATTCTGTTCCTTTTATTTGAGAACCCTCAGTCTGTGTTCTTAAAGCTTTCATCTGGCTAGATGAGTCCCATATGCATTGAGGAGAGATTTCTTTATTCAATTCTTGTAACTCAAATGTTGTTTACACCTAAAAAATGCCCTATATACCGCAACATGTAGACATTTGCTTGACGGAACTAATGACCACCATAATCTGGCCCTAGGTTATCACATCAAACTAACTGTCACAGAAGGTTTGTAAGGAAAGAAAAATTTGTGTCTAATTTGGTCATTACTTCTACATTTTTTCTTTTATGGTCATTCCATTGATTTTGATAAATATTTTATTTTTTAAAAAGATTTACTTATTTTTGTATGCAAGAATTGGGGTAAAGGCCAGAGTTATGGGAGGTGAGAGGCTTCACCAGAGACAGTGGGGAGCAGAACAGACAGGTCTACTGAAACACATGCTGAGGAGAGCAGCAGGCCGGTCAGGAGAGGTCTCTGTGCCATGTGGGCCCAATTCCCTGCCATGGGTTGAACTCATACTGCAGTGGCTGTGGAGAGCTTCACAGTGCTGTGCTTTAACCAGATATGCCAGCAAGGAGGGCACCTGAAATAATTTTAAATCTTATAGATGTAATTCCTGTTTAGTACATTGTATTGTAAATTTCAGCCATGGCAAATTTCGCCACTAAATATACTTGGATATATAAAGTCCATTCTTTTCTGCAAGTCAGCATCTGGTGGTTCATACTTTGCTTAATCAACTAACACAGCAACCCACATGTAGAAATAGCATGAAGAACAGAGAGAACAGAGTAGACAGGTGCTAATTAAACTTATACAAATAAAATTGTGTCCTCCAAGATGAAAAGAATGAGAACATTTTGTTCTGACATATTGAGAATCAAAAAATGAATTAAACAGGAAGATATACTAGGATATTTTAAGGGGATTAGCAGATTAGAAACCTACATACTAACTGTCATGTATTCCAAGTCACTTCTGTAGCTTAGCAGAGCCAACTCTTAGTTATATCTGGAGACTGTGTATCAAACTTATTTAAAAAAATATTAATTTATGCATACAAGAACTGGGGTACAAGCCAAAGTTACAGAGGTGAGAGTATTCATCAGAGATAGAGTGGGAAGCAGAACAGTGTATTTCAATTGAAATACACTGCTGAGGGGAGCAGCAGGCGAGATAGGAGAAGTCTGCTGCACCATGTGGGTCACCTCCCTGGCTGGGGATTGAACTCATTCTGCAGTGGCTGCAGATAGCTTCATAGTGCTGCATCTTAACCTCTTGCACTACCAGGGAGGCCCTGGGGCTGATGTAAGAAATTGGGGAAACAGTTTATAAGGGCACAAATGGCCATCTATCTCACCCTAGATAGTGTCCCGTGTCCAGAAACCGCAAACAAAAGATTGCTCACTCAAGATGGTGCTGTCCCGTCAGTGTGTCAGTGTGGACCTGGAGCTTGTGACACCAGCAAACAGTGGGCCAGAATCCAGTTCATGGTAGCAGCAGGAGGTGCTCACAAATGGGACCTCTCAGATGACACCTAAGGAACTCACAGCAATAGTCTGAAGGCCAAACTGGATAGCACTGGATGCTGGACTGGACAGCAACAGAGACAACAGCACTGGACAGCAGTGCTAGATGACTAGAAGCCATGGCCATCTCTCAAAGGTGCCCCAGTGTGGTCAGTAATGGCCAGTTGTGCCATTTACCACCAGTCACCAGGAGGTGGGTATCAGACAAGCCAGTGTTAACAGCTCTAGGGTGATGTCAGAGACAGGTGCAATGGCCAGGTCTCTGCAAAGATCTCATGCTTCTTTCTTTGAAGGTCAGCCATTGAATGCTCCTTTTATCAGAAGCTGGCTGCTGATCCTTCTTTCTTCATGAGCCATGAACAGAATTTCCCAAGCTGGTTCCTGCCCTGCCTTCCATCCTCTTTCAGGGTCCCCCACTATCTAGGCCTGATTGGATCATTTTTAATATGAAGTGACTGATGGGAACATTTACCATCAATCAGCTTGTTTCCCATTTCTAATCTGAATAATTAACTAATGCCTGGATTTGAACCTGATCAGTCCATTCTATGACCCAGTCACCAAATGCAATGAGAAAATATAAAAGGCCAACTTTTATATTGGGTCCTGAGGGACCCGGAACCCCACCTTCACCCCTTAGCAGAGTTGGGTTTAATGACATAAGTGGCACCACAGTGGGTTAAAGCATGGCACTACGAAGCCAGCCACAGCCACTTCACAAGTTCGATCCCTGGCAGGGAGGTGACCCACATGGTGCAGCAGAAATCTCCTGAGTGGCTCTCTGCTCCCCTCAGCAGTGTGTTTTTAATCTGCCTGTTCTGCTCCCCACTGTCTCTGGGGAATCCTCTCACCATCCCCCTGCACCTCTGGCCTGTACCCCCGTTCTGTATGCATACATAATCTTTAATTTAAAAAAAGAAAAAAGAAAGGAGGGGGCCTGTGGCAGGCTCTGCTGGGAAACTGCCAAGTCAACCTGAGTCTCCAGGGGCCTCTCTACCGACCGTGGCTCCCAGGGCGGATTCCAGGAGCTCAGTGCTGGAGCTGGCCCAGTGGGGTCCCTGCTTCTCCGCGCTGCCCTGAACAGTGTGGTGGTGGTGGGGGGTGTTACTGTCTGCCTCCTATGTGGAAGCTCGCTCTGGCACGGGGGAACTTTGCCTCTGCAGTTCCAGTGGGGCTGCATGCCCTGGAGCAGCGTGGCAAGGAAACTTCTACCACCTGCCTTGCTGCTGGCCTCTGCCTGCTGCCTGAGTCCTGTGAGGCCACTGGCAGCCACAGTGAAATGCCTGTTACCCACCACCATGTGCACTGCCCACAAGCAGCCTCTGGGGTCAGGCACTGGAGCTGCGGTAGTGGGGTGTAAGCCGGGGTAGCAGGGGGCCCACTGCTCCTTTCTGAGACCAGCTGCTTACCTGGTGTGGTGAAAATAGGCACGGGGCATGTTTACTATGGATTCAGGCAGATGGAGGGCACCCCACAGCCCCCAGTGGATTTTTCAGGCTTTAATGCTCTCCTGGGGAACCAGGTACACAAGCACACCAAGGAGGGAGGCTGACATGGTGAGGCAGAGGGCAAGGAAGCAGGCAGGCAACAGAGCCCCGGCTCCCTATGTAGCTTTAGACTCTTCCTCAGGACTCTCTCTCTCTTACGCCTCTCTAGGTCTTGTCTCACATGTTGTCACTCCGCTCGTTCTCTTCTCACTGTGGCCACTGCGATGGCTTTTCGACCAGCCTCTAGACACAGGTGTGCATACTTGCACATGCGCACACCCATCCTCCAGGTGTGTACAATGAGACACACGTGCCCCGCGCGCATGCTCACGTGTGACTTCTGCATTAAACCCAGCGAGGCCACAGGTGAGTCAGGGAGCCTAGAGATATAAAAAGCCTGGTTCGTTCATTTACCCTACACCCTAACACTGGCATCACGACACACAGCATCACTTTATTCATTTGGAGGTGATTCAAGTCCAGGATAACTAACATTTCCCTTCAATTTCAATATTTCATTTTATATTAACATAGTTGCATTAATAATTTAAATACTACTTCCAACCAGGAAGCATTTGGATTGTAATGCCCTAGACAGCCACTAGATGCCAGTGACATATCACAATAACAGGAGTCTCTTTTTTCCCTTACTTTCATAACTAATAGTTTTTGAAGAGTCAAAGATTATTTTCGAATGAAAATCAACAATGAAAAATATTTTAAATATGAATCAGTAATCATCTCTATTTGAAATAAGACAATTTTTACCACATATTTTCTGCTCCACACTTGGATTTTTTAGTTGCTCAAATCACAAACTTCATAATTATTAGGAAAAGGATAGGTTTGGCTTTTTTTTTCCCAGAAATAACTAACAATTTTATCCTAAAATGTATTTTTAAATTATTAAATCTCCTTAAATCTTTGTTTTCAAATCTATAAGCAGTTACTATGGTGATGACAATTGTATTACCAACAACTACCATCTAAATATTTTGAAAAAGGATGTTTGTTAAGAGTTTAGGCCACATAGCTCTCAATAAATATTAATTCTAACAAATAATGAAAAGAATTGTTGGATTTAGAATCTTGGCAAAGGGAAAAGTTTAAATAAAAAAAATCCTCTTGAGCTAAAAGATGGAGAAACAAAGAAAAATACAAAGAACAGGAAAAACGGTATATCGAACTGATTTTAGCAAGAGAAGTTCTGATATAGAGTGAAAAATGTACATAACTTTTAGAGCTATAGAGATCAGACTTGGATTGCTGATTCTGCTATGTACTATCAAAGACTGTCAAGTCATTACTTAGCATCATTTAGTTTAGTTTATTTTTTGGAAGACAGAACTCATAACCCTTTAGGGTTAATATGAGATTAAAAAGAAAAAAAAAACGTATAATACAAGTAGAGAAAATAGCCAGTACTCAAGGTTGCCCTTTCTCTTATTTATGGATTTTTATAAAGTCCAGCAGAGACTTTGTATTAAATTTTGATTTTATTATTTCCTGGACTTGAGCTATAGAACACACAGATCCAGCACACCACAACCTCCACTCCCCCACCCCCCCACCGGCCAGCCCCACCACCTTACACAAATGTTTCTCCATTTTAGAGGTGAAGGGAAAATTTCCCCTTATTCTTGGGCTCTTCTTGGACTAGTAAGCAATCAATTTAACATCAGAGGCGCTGTATGACTGCAGATTCTAGAGTAAACGAGAAACACCATAGGAGACTTGTACTTCAGGAGGAAAGCAGGAATCATCCCATGCTGAGACAGTACCTCATAAAATTAGGTATTTTGCAGATAGTCATGCTTGCCCTGCTATAAATACAAGGTCTCTCTGAGAGAAAGTTTATTTCTAAAGACAACCCTAAGCCCTCATGACTCCATCTGACCTTATTGAAACAATCCACATGCCGGGGTGACATACGTGGAAAAGCTGATCTGAACATGCTGGGGAGGTCATCTAGATTTCAGGGAGGCCTTGTTTTCATGTCACAGATTTTCATAATTTAAAATGGTTATCCAAACCCATAAATTATCATCAAACTTCAACAGTTCTCAAATCTTCTGTCTTTGGGATAAGATGTTAATGAGCCCTGAGATGACAAAATGAGGCAGTGTTAAGAATTACAAAAGATGTAGCCATGTAGGGCTTGTGGGAAAGCAGTTTTCGCAGTTTCTCAGACTTTTTCACAGTGACCTTTCAGCCCAGGTGGCCTGGTAGATAATGTGTAGCCTTAAGAGGTAGTGTGCTTGACCTTGTATACAGCTGCTAATGTTTGACCTTGTATACAGTTCACATGTGTGAACATAGTCCTAAACTTGGCTTTATCTATGCCAGTGTGACTTTGTCTATACATCATATACAATCTAATAGGGATACTCTAGGGATCCTCTCATTGACCACTTGCTGGAGACTCACTGACCACTCGCTGGGCACAGGGCCAGGGTTATGGCTGAAGCCCAGAGTAGTTAATGCTGCTGGACGACTCTGCTGTTGCTTTCTCATGATAAAGACTTGTTTCTGCTCCTACATATAAGTTTCATGACCTGCTTTCCTGTCTGCCACCATTGAGAACCTAGCAAGCTTGTTGCTGCGGCCCTACACAGTATTAATCCACTAAATGAAAATGCAGTCAGAAAATGATCTATGTCTAAAAAGAGTGTAAGAAAATAACTTTTCTTACTGATGTATATGATTTTCCCCCTAGGGGTTAAGAGAATTAAATTGCAGATTAATGTAAGAAAAAAATAGTCAAGATTAGTTGATCAAAGTTGACTAATAGATGATACTGTTACAGGACACCCCAATGTGAATTGGGTTGCCTATCTGTGGGTTCTCACCCACGCGCTTAAGATTCAATCCTACTGTGGACACACACACACAACAAAAAAAAGTTTCGTTAATGGGTTTATTTACAAGGAGAAAGGTTAAGGACCAACCCAGGGGAAAAGGAGAGAGAAATACAAGTTAACTAGAATATCCTACCAGTTCTGCTGACCTGGACTCCACTAGCACGCTGAAAACCGATCGAGAGCCAAAACGATCAGCCACGAACCCCCAGGCCAAGAGACCGTAAGCCCACATGTCTGATTTTATCCCAACCTGGCTGCTCAGCTCCACCCTCACGTCCTAGCGTGCTTCTCCTTGGTATTGATGGGATTTGTAGTTCCAGTATCTGGAGTGGGGGTGGAGTCCATGAAACCTGTATGTGTTACAACATGAGTCACAGAAAAGAAAACTAGTAGTAGCGATGTGAAAAGCTTTGTGACCACTCTTCCATACATAAACAGAATTTCCATGGATTAGAACCTATGTGGTTGGTAACCGGAAAATAACATAGAATACTGTTTCCACTTATAGCAGAGAATCTCTGCCAAGGAGTAGAAATCCTGGCATTTTTTAAAGAAGAGTATTAGCTAAGGAGTCATTCTCCATGCCTGTTTTCCAAAGAAACTACTTATTTTGAAATACTGAAAAACTTAGGCATCCATTTGTTAAACCATTTCTTTGACCAATGAAAGTATTTGAGGGCCTCAAGGGTAAAATCAGTTGCTTCTGGCTGCACAGTTTGTTAATCCCAGACACCACATTTCTAACACAAAATTCCTTTGACTTTAGCATTCTGCCTCAAGAGAAACGTCCAACTGGATTCTAGTTTGTTTACTTATTTATCTGTAATTAAATGTGCCTCCTTATGCATAGCAAACCAGAGCAAGCAGACCATTAAAGGAAAATCCCATTTTATGAATCCAAATGAAAAGAATTCCACCATTCGGTAGTTGTAGACATATGGAGAGATTCCTAGACTTTTTATTTCTAACTTATTCAGGAAACAAGGTTATCAACAACCTAAAATATCTCAAAATGGCTCTTTAGCTGCTGCTGATGGTGCAAACCAAACTGAGGAAATAATAGAATCACAGCCTGATCTGGAGGATAACTGGGTGGAAAGCCAAACACTTAACTGAATTGGTCATCCTTTCATTCCCAGGTGGTAGAAAGGTGTTCAGATATCTCCATTATGCTGTTCACTCCCGCTGGCCAAAAAAGGCCGGGGTTTCTCATTAATTTAATGGGAAGCTGCTAAGCCTTTACCATTCTCACCATGAAATGCACCACGGTCAGCAATAACTGTCATTTCTGATTTATTATTGTCTGATAGCTAAAGTGTTGCTATACTTGGAACATCTTAAGGAATCTACTCTCTTTGGGGGACTTTGAATATAGCTATTCAATAAAAGAGAAGCATATTTTAAAAGCCAAATAATAAGCAAACCTATGTTAATGAATTTTTAAAAAATTGCATTCTTTGAAAAGAAGACTTTTGGAGCCTAATCCAAATACTATTAGATGTAGTTGAGAAGCTAAGCTCCTTTTTTTTTTTTTTTTTTAAGGTTCTGGACAATGTCCTTACATTGCAATTTACTGATTAAAGTTACTTTAAATTAAACTTACAAAATATATTTACTGTCTTAGAAGACCATTGTCTTCTAAGATACAAATAGCATTGTAAAGCACACAAAAATATTCTATGGAGCCAGATGGTTAACCTCTTACAGATGAGCAATGTGAGACTAAGAGAACTAAGAGATTAAGAGAAAAAAAGCATCTGGGCACAGGTAACAGTGCCAGTAATCATCAGGGGGCATGAAACCCAGAACATTTAATAACTCAGCTGGCATAGAGATTTTTCACTCTACCAAGCTGCTCTTGGTTGAATTGTTTGGTGGCTCATTTGGGGAAATGAAAGAATAGAGCATGGGAGGTAGAGGGTGATTTTTGTCTTTTCCTCTTCTTTTCAGATAGTCAGATAATCAAATTAACATCAGACAGATAAACAAAGAAAAATAAACAGAAAAGTTTAGTAATAACAAAATGAAAACCAGGAAGTTTAATAATGGGTATACTGGTATATATGATGAGACCCAGTAAAATTTAGTAACTCTCTGAAATGGTTAAGTCATCTCCTTAAATTAAGTCAGCTAAAGGCAAAGGATGTTTGAGGAGGAGGGTATGGAAGTGACAAAAGCAAGATGTGACCAGGGTAAGATTGTTATGCAGATTTAAGTTGCTGCTTTTGTAACAGGGTGGTCCCCAAGAAAAGGGGAACTTCTAGGTTCCCTGCCTCCCACCCCCAGAAGGAGGGTGGAGCTGAGCAGAGAAGAGAAGGATCCTGAAGAAGGAAGCGGGATGGGGAGCCAGAAGGAGACCTGAGGAAGCCACATGGAGCAGAGGGAGACATGTGACGAAACCGTGCTTGTTTCTTGGCCCTGTGCTGGTTGAAAGAGATGTGGGTGAGAGACCTGTGGGGAGGTGACTGTGGCAGTGTTTATATTGATTTTGATTTTGCTCTTTTCCTCCCAGGCTTGTCTGGCCATTTCTTTACTCTTTTCTATGGGTCCCGGCCAGAAGGTGCTTTAGTCTTGTGGCAGGCTTTCAGGCCTTGCTTTGGGCCAATCCCTTTTGGGTGGACTTTTGCCGATGAGGGGATGGGTACCTTCAGGTGTTTTGATTTAGAAATTATATTCCTTGTCTTCCATATTGTATTCTCGCTGTATTAAATTTCCCTTTCATTAAAGTCTTTTATGTTTTGTCTTGATGCGGCACATGGCAGAACCTATTTAGAGCAGACTGGTTTGGGGGTGCAGTGGTGCCCCTCTCTCCCTGACCTATAACAAGTTCAGCAAAAGGCATGCCTTTACAAATGGCAGTTTTTCCTTTATACAAATAAAGGACTCTTACAAGAGAGGAAGCTCCATCTAACCTACAGAATTTCTTCTTGTGAAATAATCCTATACCTACGAGACATGTTTTGAGGTGGCAAATTGTGCTTGTTTACAAAGGCAAATTGATCTCATACCTTTGAACTCTTGGAGGGGGGCCTGGGAGAAAGAACACCTAGCTCAACTACCTTTCATAAAGAGGATGCCATTTGAAACCACTTCAGTGTACAAGAAATGATCACTCTATACCCCTCTGGGTACTTCTTGACTAGCAAATAATAAAACAAGCATCAGAAAGGTGGATAAGAGGAAAAAAACCAATAAGGTGTTTAACAGTAACATGCATATTTGCTGTATACATGAGAGAAACCCATGACTGAGAAATTCACCCATGTGGCTCCAGGAGCTAATTTATATAACTTAGTTAAGCCAATGGTAGTTGGAGGAAGAAAGGAAAAATTCAACTAGGGAGAGCTTGATATGAAAGATGCGGCAAACAATAGGAAGGCAGATTTAGATCTGCCTTCTTTGAAAAGAAATAGGAGGTTAGGTCTTCCTGGGAGAGGCCCAACAAAGAGAAACTTACATACCAATGTTGAAAGCAACTTCCAAGTGTCTTCAGATTCCTTCCCATGAAATAAACCTCTTACCAAAGACAAATTTTGAGGTGGCCAATTTTCGCTCCTCTATACAACATGGGTTGGATCAACATGGATACAGATTGGGTACAATGGAAATTTCAGGATTTTTTTTGAGGGGGTGGGAGGATGGAGTTGACTTGTGGGTCTTTTTCCTCAAGTACAAATAGGACTGAAGTCTAAGAAAGGTTGTTTACATTGGGTAGCATGGGCCCTCCTGGTGGCACAGTGGGTTAAAGCACAGCACTATAGAGTTATCACAGCCAGTACAGCACGAGTTCAATTCCCAGCCAGGGAGGTGAACACACATGGCGTGGCAGACCTCTCCTGACCCGCCCGCTGCTCCCCTCAGCTGTGCACTTCATCAATCTGCCTTTTCTGCTTCTCACTCTGTCTGGTGAATCCTCTCACTGCTCTTGCACCTCTGGCCTATACCCCAGTTCTGTATGCATAAATAAATAAATCTTTAAAAAAATAAATTTGGTAGCATATAAAAGGCATGTAGCAATGTGATTCACCCATATTTGCTATTTAGTAAACATTAAAACTAACCATGCTTCAGAAGTAATTAACCCCTTAAACTTAATCTGAAATCAAAGCTAGGTATGGAGGGAATAAATGAAAGATAAATCTCTCTACGGCCTTCAAAACAGGCTTCCTTGGGTGTCCTCCTGTCTTGTACACAACTTCCCAAGACATACCCTAATATTTTGAGCTGAGCTTAAACAGACATTGCAGATTCATAAGAAACTTATACTACTCCTTTACCTCAAAAAACAAAGTTGGAGTCTTTCCTAAAACTAACATTATTACTAGAAAAAAAATGTATCTAAAAAATGCATCTATGTAGCCAAGTAGACATCTAGCTACAGAGCATCTTCTCTTTGTCATAGGAATCACTCTCTCCTTGTCTTCTGAGGCTCCTCCCCTCTCCCTGAAGTCCTAGACCCTTGTTTAGGGTCTAGTCCTTAGCTCAGTGCACATAGCTTCATTTTGTCTCACTGCCTTTAGAGTCCCCGTACATACATAATTGAATTTGCTTTTTCCTCCTACTTTCCTGTCTGAGGTTAATTTCATTATTCAACAAGCTTGAGAAATAAACCCAGCGGGGTAGAGTAAAATTTCTTCCCCTCTGCAACAAAAACACAAAGTGAGGGAAATGAGTCTGGAGATACAATTTGATAAACTAACGCCAAAATGGAGCATACGAATGTCATCATTTTGTTTTTTTTCAGGAACTATCATATGGTCATATAAGTCTGTTTCCTAAACATTCTATTTTCACTTTAGACTGCCTTGATCTGGCAGTTGCTAGAATATAATAGGAACGACAACAAGAGCACCCAGGAAAATCTTTTTAAAGCAATGCTTTCTTGACAAAATGTATAATATCTTTTTTTCCTTTTGTGCTGTGGTTGGAGAAAAGATGATTTTCTTTTTAAAGATTTATTTATTTAGTTACACATACACAGACAAGAACTAAGGTCTAGGCTAGAGGTGTGGGAGGTGGTGAGAGGATTCACCAGAGTCAGAGTGGGGAGCAGAACAGGTGGATTGACTGAATATACTGCTGAGGGGAGCGGTGGGTGAGACAGCACAGGTCCCCTACACCATATGGGTCAGCTCCCTGATCAGGGATGTGCCTCAGTGGTTGATAATCCTTTGAAAGAGCTGAGACTTAACCCCTGTACCACCAGAGCCCTGGAAAGATGATTTGATTGGTTCTGTGATTATGTGACAGATACACCTTGGTGTTGCGAGGGTTGGTGGGTGCCATTTCCCCATCCCCTATAAATGCTTGCCACGTTGGGTTATGAATATTCAATGAACTGGATTTCCTGAGTTGGGAGCTCTTGGAAATAGGGATGGAGCTGTGACCAGGTGACCTAGAGAAGATGTAAGGCAGGTGGACATGTCTCTTGCATCTCTGGCATTGACTTTCACTTAGGGACTTGAAGGAGACACACGGGAAGAGACACGTGAGGAGGCTGCTCCCTGCCTTGGCAGAGATAATGGCAGCTCTTACCTTCATTTGTATTGTGGTTTTGAATTTGTATCTCTTCTGTCCTAGCTCTTTGTGACCTGCCTAACCCTTTTCTAGGGGTTTCTGGCTAGACAAATGACAAGCTTTTGGGCCCCAGTAACTCTGCTGTAGGGGGACACTTTTTGGTTGTGAAGTTACTCCTCTTTTCTCTTGATGATACTAATTCCATGAAGGAGCTTTCACATTAAGACTCTTTATTTGTGCAGCTGATGAGAGGACCCTTGTTAGAGTGTGTACCTCTTAAAAGTTTGGGATCCTGTGTACGTACCCCTTGGTCATGATCTAATAATTGTTTTTCCTACATATTATTTAACAGAGGCAAATTGCATTGTGAGTTTTCTCCTAGAGTATCTCCTTTCATCTACCAAAAAGACATCAAATGAGAAATTTTGAGATCTGTCTGAATTGCTTCTCTTCCGAAGTTTCACCATGTGGATGGACACTGTGAGCATATTTGGCCTTAAGAGAACTAACAATACAGTCTCAGTTAAATGTAGGCAATCCTTGCCTGTCCAGTATTTGTGAAGCTCCTGGGAAATTTCACTTACTAAGACACAGTTTTCCTCAGGGAACTTACAACTTAGTGCTTGTTTATTGAGTTTATAGACTTACAGAGCTTTTTCTTGTTAAGAAAATGCAAGAAAATCTACAAACCAGTGTTTGTATAGAAACAGGATTTCTGCTTTTAAAGAGTAATTTCATATATGAAGTTGCTGCAATGTAATAATGTAATAAACAGAAGCCAGTTGTATGAAAAAGTCATTTAACATTCTTCCCCTTCCTATGCCCGCCATATTGGTAGAGCATGACTATATTCTTCCCATGCTGCAAGAATTTATCCATACTTTTATCTTAAAGAAATAAAAATCACTTTTTTTCCCTTCTCTGGTCACTCCGCCAAACTCAAAGTCGTGGTGTTCTAGACATACAACCACCCAAACATGGCACCTGGCATATTAAATATTTTAAGCTGGAGGTTTAAGAAAACAAACTGCAATTTGTAGCAGGATGGTCAGTGGGATATCCCTCCATCCTACTCCTTCTTCCCTCAAACAGGTCATGAATCTTCATATATGAAGACTTCTATGTCTTGGTAGTACCAAATATGTCATGTTAAGTTTCTTCCTGTCTGATACAATCACCTCATGTTCTTTAATCTATGATTTTCCTCTATACCTGCTTATTCTTCATCAAATATAACATAAAAATACACTGACCTGTTTCACTGGGTCTTCATTTCCTTAGAAAGTCTCCCATGTCAAGTAAAATATACATCTGATATGTTTCTATGCTTCCCCCTTCACTTGCCATTCATAGCTGTTAACTTTTCTGACTCAATGAGAGACAATAGGAGAGGATTAAGAAAAACTTTCCTCCACTAACTTTTTCCATTTTACTTTCTTTTTCTTTCCCCCCCATTGTTCAGCAATGATTATTAGCCAGGGCCTAGAAAGTCACAAATGAATTATACCTGCTTTTGTGTTTGGTGGAGATAGGGACTGTGGTAACTTTTTGAGAGAGTATTCAAAAAGGACAATATGGATTCAAAATGTAGAGAAGAATGAAACTTAAGAATTGGGAACATAAGTAGGCTACTTAACCTTAAAATTTTCACTTCAAGTGCTTTAGCATAGGTTATGTCTTCAGTTTGGAAGTCTCTAATAATAGTAGTAATTCAGAGATACAGTTCCACTTTCTACTCATGATTGAGGTTAACTATAAGGAACATCATGATGAAAAAGCATTGAAGGGGAGGAAAGACACTAATAAGCAGAAGAATGGAAAAATTACTCCACATTCTAGATATTTCCAGATTATACTGAGACTGAAGTTTGAGTTGGACAGGGTAGATTTGTAGCAAAAAGGTACATTGGCAGGTTAAAGAAGACATCGACTCTACTGTCAGTCGGGTTAGAGCAGATCAGTGGCCACCACGCACATTCTAGAACTAGCTCTGTCATGCTGGACCAGCAGGGAGCCAAAGGAATCTTTCAATTCTTGGTGCAAGAAGTGATAAAGATAGAGGTGGAGACTGGGCAATATGGTAGTGATGTCGTTTTTGGAGTTAGTAGGTTGAGTGTGGGGTCCTTGAGTTCACTCTGATGAAGGTTGCTTCAGAGCTCCCCTTTCAGTGCCGAGATTCTTCATGACACAGACATCAGATATATGTAGGAGGTTTATGCAAGCAGGCAGAAGAGCCACCCCAAAAGGGACAGCTTTTCTGAGAGAGGCCTGCATGGCTGCAGGCGGGCGGCCCTGAGGAGAGCAGTCTGCACTGAGGGAGGTGAGTGCAGAGAAGCCCAGGAAAGTCCAGGACATGGGCTGGAAGGAGGCCCAGGAAAGTCCAGGACATGGGCTGGAAGGA
>NW_004567104.1:61683825-61696294 GCF_000260355.1 Condylura cristata | reverse complement strand
GCCCAGGAAAGTCCAGGACATGGGCTGGAAGGAGGCCCAGGAAAGTCCAGGACATGGGCTGGAAGGACATGGGCTGGAAGGAGACAGTGCATAGGCAGAGGTGGGCAGAGGACTGGGGCCCCTCTATGGGGCAGTGCTGGGTTGTGTCATCTTTCCGTAAGGAGGGGCTCATCTTCCTGAATGGATGTTTTGTTCCTTAAACACCATATCTTCATCTTCAGGTCTGTGCTCTTGACACTGCCTACAGCCCGATCATTTTTATAGCTGGATTAATGGCTATACTAGTTCTCTCTACCACCATTATCTTGTAGGACTAATAGGCTCCTGACTTTGGAATATCCTTCCCAGTTTTTCTATTCTTACCCTCCAGAGTAGTCATTCCATCCAGTAAGCAATAACATCCAAAATGTTTTTTAGAATTGCTCCAAATTTAGTGAATGAAAATGAGAAAAACACAAGAAATGCTAAATGAAACTTGCTGGAATTGTAACAGAGGGATACCCAAGAAAAGGGGATATTCCAGGTTCCTGCCCCACCAAAGGAAATGAAATGTCAAAATTTGTTCGAAATAATAGATTAGGTAAAAATCTTAAATTTGACTTTATTATATCTTAGTGATTTGATCATTCAAGGAAAAGATATTAAGAGGAAAACAAAAAGTTCCTTAAAAACAAGTCCATGGCATGAAAATGTAGAAGTGTTAGAGCAATAGAATATAAACATGAGCAGCCAAAAGAAAAAAATTAAAGTTTCTACTTTTAACATGTAATTACTTCCCCAAACTGATGCTAGTTCATAGTATTTTCAGGTTTTTATTTCTATTTTTAAACTGTTGTTCATATTAATGACATTATAATTATAGTGTATTTTCTTCAAATGAATGCTTTATTAAACATTGTAATTGTATATTTGTTTGGGAGCTGAATGTTTTTAAATAAGACACATTTTTGATGTGAATTAATATGAAAAATTGTGATGGGATGCAACCCAACAAAACCCTGTGTACTCTCCTAGGCTGACAAATAAGGAAGCATTAGACAGATTAAAGAGAAAAAGTAAAAAAGAAGCTTTCATAATAAAATACATTCATTTTGTGTACTTGAGAGGGACCTTGCGTGTTTGAATAACTTCCCATGTGACTTTAGATATGAAGCTTCGCTAAAACAGGAGAAGCTGGGGGAAGTAAGTAGAAATTCAGTTAGGGAATTTAGTAACTGCAAACAAAAGGTATTCAGATTAAGTTCTGCTTTCTCCTTTGAAAAGAGATAAGAAAGTTTGATCTTCCCATTCACACCCTTACAGAAGTTTACATGTAAATATCTCTTTCAAAAGCAACTGCCAACTGGCCTTCACTTTCAAAGCTTCTCCAATTTCTCTAAATCATTCTTCTGCCCAAAGGGCATATTTTGGGGTGGCAGATTTTTTTGCTCCCCTACAGTTTCATATGTATGCTGTAAGGTAACTATTTATAACACTGTTATAAATGCGCTGGAATATTGATATTCTGACTTAAAGGTACTGTAAAACAGCAAATGCAAGAAAAACGCTGAGTCTTTCTTTTTCTTAAAAGAAAAATAGAAAATTTCTATATGATAGATGTCCTCTCTATACCAGAAGAAAATAACATTGTTATCAAGGACAAATTGAGACCTAGAGACCTTTACAAATCAACCTTGTTAAAATAAATATCTTCCCTTTTCCTTTCTATAAAACTCAGCGACTTTTCCATAATAATCTCTCTTACTTAACATAAAAGCGAGTCGGTTTCACCATTTGTTTGGGTTTTTATGCTTTATGAAGGCTCTTAGGTCATATAAAATACTAAATAAATGGCTGTGCTCTTCTGTTGATCTGTCATCAGTTGAATTTTTAACCCAATGAACTCTAAAAAAATAAAAATAAAAGTTTGCCTCCCCTGCCCTTCACACACCTAGATGTCAGCATATATGTCTGTTGGTACAATCAATAGGATGCAAGTCACCTGTCAGAGTAAATATATCATTCAAATTATATGCATCTGATAGTTTCCTTATAGTTACCTTACAGCATACTAAGAAACTGTAGGGGAGCAAAAAAATCTGCTCTGGCATTTCTTTGGGCCAACCCTGTATGGATGGACATTTACCCAGAGGCGACTGGTAAATTTGGGAAAATGATATTCTTTGTCTTTTCTGTATTGCACACTAATTGTATTAAAGTTCCTTTCCATTAAAGGTCTTATTTATTTTGTCTTGATGGGACAAATGGCAGAACCTATTTAGAGCAGGCCAGTTTGGGGGTTCTGAATTCTCCCTCTCCCTGCCCTTTAACACAATTGAGTTTTGGGGTGATTTGTTTTGAATTCTTTCTGTGCCTTGACCGCTGTCCAAGTTTTGTTGATTTTTTTCTATGAGTCCAGATAAGTCCTTTTCAGTTGGCTAATTGTTAGAGGTGCTTCTTATGGATCAAGTTTGGAAAAAAAGAATGTGGTTAAACAGTGTGTGTGTGTGTGTTTGTACCTGAATAACAGTCACGTTGTCCAATCCAGAAGTACAATTCAAGAAAAATTTGTACATTACTGAAATGAAATGAGTATCATGTAGCATTAGGTCCTTCTGAATATATTCCCTTGACTGTGAAAGTTGAGAAATGTTCTGGCTGTGCTAGTGAGGATGGCTCTTATATCTAAGGCCAAAGTGTGAGATACTACACAAGAAATTCATTGCATAAAAAATAAAGGAAATAACCCTAAAGACAGCTTAGAAATTAATATGGGTGAGAAGCTGATATAAATTTTCAAAAACATTTGGTCATCCTGTTACAGGGCACCACGATGTGAACTGGGTTGCCTGTCTGTGGGTCCGCACCTGCGCGCTTGAGACTCAATCCAACCACGGACACACACAAAAAGGTTCGATGAAGGTTTTATTTACAAGGAGAAAGTTAAAGGAACAACCCAGGGAAAAAAGATACTGAAATACAAGGTAACTAGAATATCCTACCAGTTCTGCTGATTTGGATTCCAATAGCACACTGAAAACTGATCAAGAGCCAAATGACCCGTCTCGAATCACCAGGCCAAGAGAGTCCTGGTGCCCACATGTCCCCCGGTTTTATCCCAACCTGGCTGATCAGCTCTTCCCTCAAGTCCCAGCGTGCTTCTCCTTGGTACTGATGGGATTTGTAGTTCCAGTATCTGGAGGTGGGGCAGAGTCCACGAAACCTGTATTGGTTATAATTCTGTTACAGGGCAGGGAGAGAGGGGCATCACTGCACCCCCAAAGCTCTAAATAGGTTCTGCCATCTGGCGCATCAAGACAAAGCATATAAGACTTTAATGAAAAGGAGCTTAAATACAGTGAGTATACACAGAAGACAAAGAATATAATTTCTAAATCAAACACCTGAAGTTACCCATCTCCTCATGGGCAAAAGTCCACCCAAAAGGGTTTGGCCCAAAGCAAGGCCTGAAAGCCGCCACAAGACTAAAGCACCTTCTGGCATAGAAAAGGGTCAGAAATGGCCAGACAAGCCTGGGAGGAAAAGAGCACAATCAAAATTAATATAAACACTGCCATAGTGAACTCCCCATGGGTCTCTCACCCACATCTCTTTCAACCAATCCAGGGCCAAGAAACAACCACAGTTTCTTCACATGTCTCCTTTTGCTCCATGTGACTTCCTCAGGTCACCTTCTGGCTCTCCATCCTGCTTCCTTCCTCCTCAGATTCCTTCTCTTCTCTTCTTTTCTCTGCTCAGCTCCACTCTCCTTCTGGGTGGGGCAGGGAATCTGGAACTTACCCTTTTCTTGGGGACCACCCTGTTACAATATCATTGGGAATTTGGGAAATTCAGAAGTTAAATGCAAGGATTCAAACCAAAAATCAATGTTTTAAATTTTAAACTAATGTAGGTTACTATCAAGCTTTACATCATAATCAACATTCTATCAAAAAAAAATGGGAGATAATGATATGTTTGTAATTTTTAGTCTCCTATACGCTGAGCTATAGATTAGCTGCATTGAAAATACATGGGATTACTTTAAGAACAGGGATATTCAAAACTACCTCAGAGATTCTGATTCAGAAGGTATGCTGTGGGACTTGAGAGGATACACTTTAACCTCTTACCCAAAACCAGATTAGTCATCAGCCCTGTACAACAGGCGCTGCCCTCTTAAGAACAGCTAAGGCCTTCGTGATCATGATGTCTTATTCTGTTTTTGAATGTTGGCCTTTTCTCCCATACGGCTCCTAGGTATAACATCTTTCTCCTATTTTTTGAGAGCAATCTTAAATTATTTTTTTTCTTTTAGACAGTTGTTAAGATAATTGGAGGCCCCTAAAGAGTGACAAGGCATTATTGCTCTAACTCTAGGGTGGTTATAGCTATATTTGAGTAGGCCACTGTTTGAAAATGAGATGGTAATTCCCCACCGATTATTATTTGGAGTTCTTACATCTGGAGAAGTATTTCATCGTGAGCTGGTGATTATTTGGAAAAGTCCTATAGGGCTTTTTAAAGATGATATTGTGAAATTGATGGGGGGAGAAGAAAAGGAACTGCTGGAGACTTTGGAAGTTCTTCCCTGAGCAGAATGTTCCACACCAGGAAGGAATGCACTTTATGTGAATTTTAAAATAAAATGTGCTACTTGCAAAACCAGTTTTATCAGTGTTATTTAGAAATTTCAATACTGTCTTTATTCTCTAGGGTGGCAAGCACAGATACACCTCTTGAAAAATATTCAGTTGACATTTTGTTTTTATTTGAAGGTGGTGTATCAACTATGTAGATTAATTCATAATTCACGTCCACTGATATTAATAGATATTCTCATATTTAGAATGGCATGTAGAAATATATCAAAATGAACGTAGTAGAAAAACTTTTTTTAAAAGAGGAGCTCTCTTCTCTAACATTCAAGAATCTGGTTTCCTTTCTCTTGTCTACCAAAGCTAACAGCTAGAATTAGCTTAAAAAGATGGGTTAGATGTAAAATCATGACAAGTCCCATTCAATTCAAGCTCTAGACCAATAAACAGAAGTGTTACAGGGCAGGGAGAGGGGTACCACTGAACCCCCAAACCTGCCTGCTCTAAGTAGGTTCTGCCATCCGCCACATCAAGACAAAGCATATAAGACTTTAATGAAAAGGAACTTAAATACAGTGAGTATACACAGAAGTCAAAGAATATAATTTCTAAATCAAACACCTGGAGTTACCCATCCCCTCATGGGCAAAAGTCAACCCAAAAGGGATTGGTCCAAAGCAAGGCCTGAAAGCTGCCACAAGACTAAAGCACCTTCTGACCGGGTCCCATAGAAAAGGGTCAGAAATGACCGGACTAGTCTGGGAGGAAAAGAGCACAATCAAAATTAATACAAACACTGCCATAGTGAACCTCCCCATGGGTCTCTCACCCACATCGGTTTCAGCCAGTTCAGGGCCAAGAAATAAACATGGTTTCTCACATGTCTCTCTTTGCTTCATGTGGCTTCCTCAGGTCTCCTTCTGGCTCTCCATCCTGCTTCCTTCCTCCTCAGATTCCTTCTCTTTTCTACTCTTCTCTGCTCAGCTCCACCCTCCTTCTGGGTGGGGAAGGGAACCTGGAACTTCCCCTTTTCCTGGGGACCACCCTGTTACAGAAGGACATTTGTTGTCCATCTGTCTTTGGGTGAAATGAGGAAGCTTTGGAGCCAGCACTGAAATGAAATAGAGGCCTGCGAGTCTATCTTACATTGTTTTCTATTCAGATAGCAATCTGATGACATAGACACATACCACTTTGTGCTGTGAACTCACCAAAATAGCACTAAGACCTCTATATAATTGTTGGCTAACTAAACAATAACACCACATCTAAATGTTGTGTGTGATTATATACACAAAGGACAGGTTTTCTCTTACGTTTACCATTCCCCAAGGAATGGTAAATCTCATTGTATCCAGTCTCTAAATTTTTTCCATTTTTTATTCTGTTTATAAGTGAAACTAGGAAGCAGAAAAACACTAGGAAGGCCCATGCAAATCCTTTGTGTAGATGTTTGCATCATTACCAGGATGAAAACAAAAATATAAAACATTTATTAAATTTAATTCTAAAGTACGTGTACAATATAGATAGGGAAATACCTTCATAAAACACAAAATATAAGTCAAGGATAAGTACACAAAAGACTTACAGAACAACCACCAGAATATGTGTTAAATCTTGCCAGTGTTTACAAGCCACCAACTCCTCCTAAGACATAAATTGTGCCCCGCATACATACTGTGGCCTGTAGCACTGTACTAGTTTTATTTTTTAAAAAGATTTATTTATTTATGCAGATAAGAACTGGGATATAGGACAGAGGTGCAGGGGGTGAGAGGCTTCACCAGAGACAGAGTGGGGAGCAGAACAGGCAGATTGACTGAAATACATTGCTGAGGGGAGCAGCAGGCGGGTCAGGAGAGGTCTGCTGCTCCATGTGGGTCAGCTCCCTAGCTGGGGATTGAATTTGTGCTGCAGTGGTCGTGGATAGCTTCATAGTGCTGCACTTTAACTCCTTGCATCAACAGGGAGGGCCTTTCCTAGTTTTCTATTGCTGTAAATTGCCACACATTTAGAAGTTTACAAGGTGAATTTGTTAAGTCATGGTTCCCATGGGTCAGGACTCCAGCATGTTTTAGTTGGGCTCCCTACTCTGTCTCTCATGGCTAGAATCAAAGTCTTGGAAGCTGCATACTCATCTGGAACCTCAGCTAGGAAAACCCACTTCCCAGCTCCCTCAGTTTGTTGGCAGAATTCATCTTCTTGGCAGAATTCATCTTCTTGTAGTTGAGCTCTTCATCTTTTTTTTTTTTTTTAAGATTAAAAAAAAATTACTTATGCATTCAAGAACTGGGGTACAGGCCAGAGGTGTGGGGGGTGAGGGCATTCACCAGAGACAGTGGGGAGCAGAACAGGTGAATTGACTAAAATACACTGCTGAGGGGAGCAGCAGACAGGGTAGGAGAGGTCTGCTGTGCCATGTGTATCATATCCCTGGCCAAGGATCAAATTTGGGCTGTAGTGGCTGGGGATAGTTCTAGAGTGCTGTGCTTTAATCTGTTGCACCACTAGGGAGATGATTTCCATAGCACAGCAGTGGGTTTCAGAAGGGTTCACTTGGGATGTCAGGCCCACCAATAAATATTATTTTTTAATTTACTAAAGCTAACTCATACTCATCAAGTACCTTAATTATAACTGTAGAATTCCTTATCTTTGCCATGTGTTGTAACTTAATCACAGGATTGCTGTCTCATTATAATCACAGAGTGTAGCTGCACTTTAGGGGAAAATTACGCCAGGCATGTACACCAAGGGTCAAGATTTTGGGAACTATCTTAGAAAGTGGAATGTATATTTATGTTCTCTACCTTAGTCCATATACCCTGGCCCATTTTCATCCAACTTCACAACTGACCTCTGATTTTCATGAACTCAAGGTCTTTTTTTTTTTTTTTAATTTATTTTTTTATTTTATTATACTCCTTGAGTTTTGGGTCACTACTTGTGCTTCCTCATGGCCTGGGCTTCTGTTGGTTGCTTTAATTGGTTACCTTAATTGGCCTGTTATACTTGGTCAGTTTTCTCATGAGAATAATCTCAAACCAGAGTTCACTTGAAGTCAAGATGTTCCCTGATTATTGAACATTTAGTGAATATCTCAGATACATGCAAGAGGGAGAGAGGAGAGAAATGGAAATCCGTTCAGAACCCCATGCATATCTACAGACTTCCACAAACCTGTTTGGTGGTAGCCAGAGACATTAAAATGAAAGTAAATAAAGACACTCCTTTCTACTGAGTGTTGCATTCTGGGATTTGTAGAATCTCTTGTTAGATGCTACGTGTCCTTTGAAGATACTGGATGAGATATGGCAAGTCTCAGTGCCCACAGGGTGTTAAGTAGGATAGGGAAAATTCTAGAACTCTAACCTCAGTACTATTTTTTGTCAGTGAATTCAATATTTTTGTTTTTTAATTTATATATGTATACTACATTATTATTCATTTTTGTACGATGTATGCTTGCATGCTCTCTCCTTTCAGGTGTAGTCCCGGTAAAATTTCCATCACCAATTCACCTATGAACCATCACCATAGTTCCTTGTGCTCTTTTTCCCTGTTTTGATTCCTCTCCTGTTCCCTCCTTCGCACAATGTCTCTGACTTATAATTGCTTGCAAATCTTTTAATTTTTAAAATTGCTTTGTTATTTTTTTCCCTGGTCCCTTATTTCGTTTCCCAGTATTCCTCCTACAAGTGAAACCATCTGATACTTAAGTCAATAATTTTTTCCATAGAAGCCAATTTCAAATAAGTTACTTGGTCAGCTTAAATTGGTTACTTAAAAGAAGAAAAGAGATGTGAAGATGTCTGGGTGAAATTGTGATATGAGCTATAAGGTAGATGGACCTCGAAAACATCCTATTTTTCACAATTTCTTAAGTGAAAGAAGACAGATACAAAGACTACATGTTACATGATTCCATTTACGTAAAGTATCCAAAATAGGCAAATTTATCAGAAAATAGATTAGCAAAATGCAAAATAGTTGCTTAAGGTTGGAAGAATTAATGGACAGAGAAATGATAACTAAAAAGTATGGGATTTTTCCTTTGGAAGTGAAAATGTTCAAAAATTGCTGATAGCACACAATTCTCTGACTATACTAAAAGCCATTTTATTGCACATTTTAAATGGGTGAATTCTGCAGTTTGTGAATTATATATATCAGTAAAGTTGTTAATTAAAAGAATTAGTGAATGCTAAAAAGAAATCACATTGAATACTTACCTGGCAGGGGAGATACCTGGCAGGCTCTGAGTACTGTTCCAGTCTATATTCTTCCTCCACATTTTTTTCAAGGTAGGTCGATTCGCTAATGTTAACTTATGTTACCATAAATTTCCTGTAATTAATAATTGTTCTGAAGGTTTGAATAGATTCACCATTTTTTAAGCAAAGTTAATTCACAGATAATATGTTCTCTATCAGGTGGCATGAAATCTAGTTTTTCTTTGTGGCTTTAGCAGCTATTGTTGATCAATACCTGCCTCCATTCAAGTGGTGATACACTGATTAAGTCAGTCCTTCCTCATTTATCCGGTGAAGTATTTTCAGAAAGGCAACCTTCACCTTATCCAGTATTGGTTACCCCTTGATACAGTTTATATAGTAAAGGATAGAAAATGTTTTATTCTATTTCTTTAACAGTTTTTAAGATTTACTGGTACTTTTTCGTGACAACCAAGTTTACTACAATGCCATTTTAAACTTGTAGAGTGAAACTGAGTTGATTTGTTTCAATTCATTAGTTATTATTATGATCTATATTCAAATTGTCCCATCTTTGTTGAGTGGGAATCTTTTGAATTTGAATCTTTCATCCCTTTAGATGTTGGTTCATACATCAGACGTAGTTTCTTTTACTATCTGATCTTGTTTGATTTCTGTTTTTCTGCAGGTCCATATTTCTTATTTATAAATAGAATTCTTATTATCTCCCAATACTATTACTTATTTGTCTTCAAAACAATATCCTTTTGCCTGTGAGAAAAGAGTCAGGAACTTAGAGTCTTCTGTCTTTCCCAGAGAACTTTTAAAATAAGCCAAATTGTGGCACTCTCGTGATCCAAATTCACATGGGCTCTCCCTACTTGAGAACCAAGTCCAAATTCCTTAAAGAACCTTTTCTCCTCTGATTCCTGCTGACCCTGCTTTTTGTCTGGCCCCTGCCCTTACTAAACTTCAGCCATGTGGAATTTCTTGTAATTCCCCAAACACACTGCTGTCTCTTCAGCTTATGGCTTTTTCGTTCATTATGTTCTTTCTGCTTGATGGTTCAGAGAACACTGGCTTCTCACTTACCTTAGTCTCTGACTTGGACCTAAGACCTGTGTTCAAAGTTATTTCCTCCACAGGTTTTATGTGAACAGGGTAATTTTCTGTCTCTGATTTCCCTGGGACAGTTCTAGACTATACCTGACAAAGATTAGTTCATATCTATTAATTCTTTTTTTTTAAGATTTATTTATTTATGCATACAGAACTGGGGTACAGGCCAAGGTACAGAGGCAGTGAGAGGCTTCACCAGATACAGAATGAGGAACAGGACAGGCCGACTGACAAAGTACACTGCTGAGGGGAGCAGTGGGTGGTCAGGAGAGGTCTGCTGCGCCATGTGGATCTGGGGTGGGGATTGAACTCATACTGAAGTGGCTTTAGCTTCTTAGTGCTGTGCTTTAACCCGCTGTGCCACGAGGGAGGGCCCTCTATTAATTATTCTTAATGCACACTTTCACTCTCACAAATGTCAGAGTTTGGATGATAACATCATATATGTAAGTATTCTGTTCCTGAACCTACAATTCCATAATTCTGTTACATATTCCTCTATGGTTCTTCATAGCATGCTGTAATTGCGCCTAGCATTTTCACATTCAGTTAGCTATTTTTTATTTACTTTTGACCTCTGTTATGGGCTGAATTATTTGCTCTCTCCTCATTTATATGTTGAAACCCTAAACCCTAATGTGACTGTATTTGAAGACAGGACTTTGAAAGAGGCAATAAAAGTTAACTGTAGGACTCTGATCTAACAGGATTAGTGACTTTTTAGATAGAGGAAAAGACAACAGAAGTATGCATAGGACAGATCATGGGAGGACTCAGTGAGACAGCAGCCATCCATATGCAGGGAAAGAGAACTCAAGACAAACTTAAACCAGCTGACACTTTGGTCTTGTACTTCCAGCTCCTAGGATTCTAAGAAATAAGTTTCTGTTGTCTAAGCCACCTGGTATATGATGTTTTGTTATGGCAACCTTCACAAGAGCAGTCTTCACTTTTTAACACTCATTTTTTATTGACACTCATTTATACTGGTTGTTGTGTGTGTTCACAGGCACCATCAGGGTTCAAACAGAGAAGTAAAACCAACAGGAGTGATAGATAATAAGTCATTTATTATGGAGAGTAAACTTATGTAATTGTGGGTTCAATAGTCTATCAAAGTCTGTGGCACTTAAGTCTGGTTCGAGGGCTCAAGTTAGAAAGGCCGGAAACTGCCAAGAAAAGATGGAAAAGTGGTGAAAGCAATGATGCTAAGACAGGAGCACACAAGAAAGCAGAAAATATGTCAGTCTTTATAAATCTCCAACTTTGACGTTGCAGTAAACTTTAAGGAAAGCTTCATCATAGAGATTAACATTAATTCCCGGGAGCTGGAGCAACTGAAAGGGATATCTAGTGGGAACAGGTGTGGAGAAGGTCTGGGGTCCATCTCATGCCATCCAGCTGAGCCTGCAGTTGGGCATAAGTGGCATGTTATGGGAGAATGCTTAGGGGTGAAACCGCACAGATTTTCCAAATATTAAAAGAAAGAGAAGTCTGCTGTTGCACTCCACCTTTTAAAACACACACACGTGTTACTCTGATACTTGGCATCACACAATAAATAGCATTCTGGGAAATGTGGGTCCAGCTTAGCAAAGTCAACTAGAGATTCTTCTTCTAGGGTGAAAAAAACTCATGAATCTCATCTAGGATCATATGTCAGTCTTCCCCTGTGGACGCTCAGGTTATTGAAAATTTCATTATGAGGTTGGTATTTGATTACTAAAATAATAAGGCCATATCAAATATATTTAATATAATACTACAGAACAAATCTTGAATTATGAGAAAGTTATCTGATACATTTGCAGTATAGCTCAAAATACAAAAGACTGATGAAGAAGAATATCAAATTGTGAGCCTTCTTCCTTCATAGTCATCTGGCAAACTAATGTCATTCTAGATTATCTGCTTCATGAATTAGCCAGTTTACTTTTTTTTTGTTTTGGTTTTTATTCTTCCATTCACTGATTGCCTTTTTATTCATTCAACATGAACTGAAAAGGGAGAAGTGGCAATTGTTGAAACCCATAATGTTGTGTGACATTTAAACATTTTGTTCTCTAAATTTCCTAGGGACTAGCAGTTTGAAGTGGAACAGAAAACACTATTGCTGTTGATTACTTATATTGAAGGACAATATATGTTTCAATATATTAACTTACAAAAGTGATTTATTGGCACAGCCTCTAAGCAGAGCCTGGTAACCAATGACTGCAGTTTTTAGATAAGTGATAATTTGCATGAAGAGTGCCCAGTCCCTTTATCTCTGAGTCACTTGCAGATAGATGTTCAGCTGTTACTAGAGATGCCAAGAACACAAGAGATTTTTCTTTTTCACTTGTCAGGGCACTTCAGGAATCAAACCCTGCTGTGTGTCCCTGTCATTCATTCTCAGTAGCTTCTGTTTGGCCACTCTAAAGGGGAGGTATAGTTGGAGCAGACAGGAGTGCCTGCTCAGGCTTAATCAGTGAGCCTTCCAAGTGGGTACCAAGCATATTAACTATTGTGGCAAAATGTCTGGAGTAGAATTATTGGTTAAAAATTACTGGCATA
>NW_004567104.1:61674216-61679690 GCF_000260355.1 Condylura cristata | reverse complement strand
CCTGTCTTCCTCTTTTTAAAAAAAAAATATTTTATTTATTTATGCTGGGGTGCAGGGCAGAGGTGTGGGGGTGCTGAAAGGATTCACCAGAGAGAGTGGGGAGCAGAACAAGCTGTTGTATTGAAATACAAGGCTGAGAGGAGCAGCAGGCAAGACAGAGGAGCTCTCCTGCACCAGGTGGGTCACCTTGGCTGGGGTTTGAACTCGTGTTGCAGTGGCTGCTGATAGCTTCATAGTGCTGAGATTTAACACCTTAACTTAATGCCACCAGTAAGGCCCAATGTCTTCCTCTTTTTAAAAAGAGACACTTGGGGAAGAAGTGGCTCTTCCTGACTTTTACACTTTGATACTGAAGCTACCTGAAACTGGAGCTCCTGCAGTGACTCCAAGTCCTCCCTGGGGTGACACACCCCTCCTTAGTGACATGGGTTAGCACCTGAAAAAGCTGATCATGGAAATTCCTTCTCAATACAGACAATGATTTTTCTTTATTTGTTGAAATCATCTTTTGAGTAATCTCTACCTTGCTGACAAACACATCTTAATGACACTCAAGTAATTGTATTATTTAAGAAAAAAAAGGTACAAATTGAGACAGAGGACTTAAATAAAGTTGGTATAAAAATATTTATTGGGCTCTACCTGGTGGTGCAATGGGTTAAAGCACCACATTATAAAACTCTCTGAAACCACTGCAGCAGGAGTTCGATACCCGGCCAGGAAGCTGACCCACATGGTGCGGCAGATCTCTCCCGGCCTGCCTGCTGCTCTCCTCAGCAGTGTACTTTGTCAATCAACCTGTTCTGCTCCCCACTCTGTTTCCGGTGAATCCTGTCACCTACACATCTATCCTGTACTCCAGTTCTGTAAGCATAAATAAGTAAATCTTTAAAAAAATATATTTATTGTTTTCTGTTGGTGGGAATGCAGATTGGTCCAACTCCTATGAAAAACAGTATGGAGGTTCTCAAAAGACAACAAATGGATGTAACATATGAATCTGCAATTTTACTCTTTGGTATCTACCCAGAAGACTCAAAAGCACTAATTTGGAAGGAAATTTACACTACTATGTCCATTGCAGCACTGTTTATAGTAGCCACAATTTGGAGACAGTCTGCAAATCTCAAAACAGATGGACGGACTAAGAAGATGTGGTATAGATATATGTAGAATGGAATACTACTTAGCTATGAAAATTAACAAATTCTTGCCATTCATTGCCACATGGATAGATAAGAGCTGGAAGAGATAATACTATGTGAAATTAGCCTGAGAAGAAAGACAGGATCCCTGTGGTATCATTTATATGTGGAAAGGAGAAAAGCAAAACAAAGGGCCAGATAAAAACTGAACTAAAAAAATCAACACTTGAAACCTGATTGTGGAATGGGAAGCAGTGAGAGGGGGAGAGGAAGAGGGATGAGAGTAAAGAAGGGATGGAGCACAAATGTGTATGGTGATAAACTACAGGTTCTCTGATGGTGGGAGCAATATGGCAATAGTGCTTGCAGGGGGAATAATATGCTTCTATTATGGAAACAGTGATGTAAACCAGTATTGGTTAAATAAAAAATACTTACTTTTTTCATGAAGAATGAAGCAAACTGTAATAAGCAAAAGTCAGAAAAATTGTCTGAACAAAAGAGAAGCTAATATGCCTCTGACTGCAGAGAGAGGGGTTATTGACCCACCTGCCATGGTTAGACTCTATGAAATAGGAACTTGTATTTACTGGTACCTCCAGAGTAATTTGGATGTGAATCCTCAGTCGTCCATCTGTAACCTTTCTAATTGGCTGCCATTTCAACAAGCATCTTCTCTTGCTTCCTATGTTCATCCTGAGACCTGATAATTCCTACCTTAGGTTCCAGCAAAGTCATCATGGCCATTTTTTTTGCCTCTTGTTTTTCCTAGCTCTTTTCTTACTCATATCTAATCTCATTTCTCCCACTTATTTATGAATTCCAAAATATTCACTGGTAGCATAGCATTGATAGTATAATTTAAAAATATGTCAGTATAATCTATATACTGAGTCGTTACTAATCTATATAATGAGTCGTTACTAATCTATCGTTTAGCACATGCCTAACTTAAAGTGACTGCTCAACAGACCTCTCAAAGTTGGAAGAAAAAAGACTGCTGTGAAATTTCCAGTTAACCAAATATAGAGTGACAGGAACAAGTGATAGCACACAGACAGAGATTAAGGCATAATAAGAAAGTGAAAATTTGTAGTGATAGTGGGTGAATATTACATGATAGGAAGGAATTAGTGGGTTTTAAGATTTTGGGCACGTGTGTATGGAGATTGAGTCTTTTTTACTCAGTTGAAATGATCATGTTTACTCACCTGAAATGGCTAATTTTAAAATGAAGTTTCTTGATGGAAGGGTAAGAGTGACTATCTCCTAGGACTTGGACCAACTTATGTATTGCCCACATGATACACTTGTATGTGGTAAAATTGAAATGGACTGATGGAATAGCTTTCCCCAAAGAATTTCTCTTATTATTCTTTCAGAATATCTGCTCTATCTGGTTTCAAGTCCTTTCTATATCTGTCTTATCATTCTGGGGCTAAGACTTAGCAAGCTATATTTATCAGACTTATCTGCCAGTTGCTTTCCTGGTAGATTCAGCCAAAAAGCCCTGGAGTAGTGGGAATGAAGGTAGAAGGAGGGAGGGACTTTCGTACTCCTGTTTGCTACTCCCACTGCGATCACCTTGGCAGTGACTATTTGCTGTAGCAGTGATCTTTTCACCCCGACAAGAACACTTGGTTTTAACAGTTGCAGTTGTTTTCAATCTTCAGTTTATTTGAACTCCCCAAACTAGTTTTAACCTCCCCTTTGTAAGTGCCAATAAGAGACAAGACTTGCCCTTTTCTTACAGGTTAGAGTCCAAGTTTGAATGGTCTCTACTCTGAGATCATAAATCCTAAGAACCTAACCGTCCCCCCAGGTCTAAGGGGAGTAGCCCTCCCACAACACTGAAACCAGCCCCTAGATGAAATCTTCTAGTTGAAGTGTTTCCCATGTTATCTATCTTCTGAGATCTATGTAAGTAGGTCACTGTTCTGCAATAATTTGGTTGGGAAGATTATGGAAAGATTTATGATAAAAACTAATATTTGCAAATGACCTTAATTATGGGTAGGATTAGAAGAAGTGTAAAGATGGGTTGAAAAAGTCTTTCAGGGCCAGTGAGCACCATGAAAATTATCCATTAACAAAAAATAAAGCATTGGAATTAGACTAGAAATCATAATATGTAAAAGTTAATATTTGGCAATGAATTTGAAAAGGTAGGATTGGATTAGATCTTGGGGTGGTGGCAGACTTTTAATGCCGGGCTCAAGAATTGCTTAATTATTACAGACTTTTGGGTAACAGTATTGCAGTATTAGGGCAGAATAGGAAAGGAAAAAAATATGCTTCTACTTTGGAAAATGATGTAGTATATGACTAGTTTTGTGTTACTCCAAGGATGAGAGGAATATCATATTCTTTTATTTTTTCTAAAGTGAAGGTAACTATTTCTGAGTCCTTTGTCATGTGACTAGTAGAACACCTGGCATCAGTCGCTATTGAAACATGTGTTTTACTTTCACCTGAGAAGCTAAAGGTCACATTATTCTAGAAAAGAGGGGGCGGACTTTTGGCTTCAAGGACTGTGCAAAAATAAATCTCTATTGTTGTAAGTCACCAGAGTTGCGCGATATTTTGTATAATAGCCATAGGTAATGAAGATGAGAAGACCATTTAGAAGAAGATAGCAACCGTTTGACCAGTCCATATGATTGAAGGCAATAGAAATTTTATCTGCTTAGAAATTCCAAACTCATTTCTTCACATAATACCTGGCTTGCTGGGGGAAACACAAAGGAACATGCTTTGGGGACTTATAGACTTCGTGGGTATTCAAATCATTTAACAGTGTGTAAACGATTTCACAGTAATACAGTCAAGTTCTTAGAGTAAATCATTTTGATTCCCACTTCTGTCTGGCATAGAGAAATAATCAGCATTTCAAAATGAGCCCTTGGCTGTTCTATTATTGCTGCAAAAAACTGCCTATGGAGCATATGGTGTGCCAGCTCACTCTCCCTCTTTTTATGATCAAACTTATATATGTGTGTGTATATATACACGTATATATAATACGCTATACCGGCTAACATATGGCATACTATCGCATTATGTGATATATCACATTATATATTTCAAATACTTCTACCACTCCATTAGCATATTTAATATGCTAAATATCTAGGCATGCTTCATTGAAAGATATTTTACAATTGGGTATTTATAATATAAAATTAATATATATTCGAACACTCATATCCATGGTATATTTTTCTAAGGCGTTCACAAAGATGACAGCAGAGGGAATATGGCATCGTCCACATATCCACAACTAAATTGCTGCAGACAATGGTCTGTGGTGGAGGACTATGGGTGGCTTCATGACGGGCACGGTAGTGTACACTGAAGACATGTGAACTGTGCTTCTGAATCATATACAATGTTGCAACCAGTGTCGCATCAATCAAATAACATAGTTATGAATAGAAACTGAAATAAAAAAAAAATTACAGCAGAGCAAAGTCAATGACACCTGAAAGACAAAGGGATGACTAGAGCATGTGTTAGGAGAAAAGGTCCAGTGGGGAAAGGCAGGAAAAACTGTAACTGAATTATATTTGCAAAAACATAGTGAGACTCACATAAGGGATGGGACACTGACATAGGGACACCCCTACAGTTGTTGATACAGGGCCATATATCCGCATAGGGAACTTTGCAGACCCAGCACTGAACTTGATAAGAGGCATATAAAGTTAGTGTCTAAGATAGTGGTGCACTATCATGGAATTGCAGGATCAGGAGTGTACCTCAGAATAAGGCTCTGTACTAGAAAAGCAAAGAGACCAACTCTCTGCTTGTGGCTCGCTCTACATACAGTCTGGACTGAGCAGTTCATCTAGTCCTCAAATATAGTCTAGAGGTTGATGCTGGCAGGAGACTATTTAGGCCAAGGACTTGGTCTGGGGGTGGGGGAGGGGGTGAGGTTGGCAACACTATGCATCCTCACTACAAAACACTGGTATCCACAACACGGTAAGATGCCTGAAGCCTTGATGCTCACTGGAGCAACCCTTTTGTGCTTTATGTCCCCAGTTCTTTCTATGAATTCTGCCTAGCTGGTTCTAGTTCTATGGCTACCTGGGAGGCACAAAGGCAGCAGTGTGAAGGTTTGCAACCCATAAAAACTAAAATGGGTTTGCAACCCATTACAACCCATAAACACTAAAAATGAAGAAAGTATCACAAGGTGTAGACCAAAAGAAAACTGAATCTAGTAGCATTACAATTAAGTAGCCTAGGATTTAAGAAAAGAGTTATAATAATTCTTGCTGGGTTAAAAAAATGGATGAAGGCCTCCTGGTGGCACAGTGGGTTAAA
>NW_004567104.1:61672303-61674001 GCF_000260355.1 Condylura cristata | reverse complement strand
TTTTTTTTTTAAAGGATGATATGGGGCTCTCCCTGGTGGCGCAACTGGTTAAAGCACCACATTATGAATCACTCTGAAGCCACTGCAGCACCAGTTCGATCCCCGCTAGGGAGCTGACCCACATGGCATGGCAGACCTCTCCTGACCCGCCCTCTGCTACCGTCAGCAGTGTACTTTCTCAGTCTGCCTCTTCTGCTCCCTACTCTGTCTCTGGTGAATCCTCTCACCCATCATATGTCTGGCCTGTACCCCAGTTCTGTAAGCATAAATAAATCTTAAAAAAAAAAAAAAGATGATGCAAAAGAGGGCCAAAATAAAGACAGAAAACATGAGATTCTTACAATTAGAACTACTGGATCCAAAAATATTTTTGCTAAATTAAATAAATACAATAAATGGCCTCAACAGCAGATTAACACAAGTAAAGGGGAGAATCACCTAGCTCAAAAGCTAGTTTGTTAGAAAAAACACACAACTAGGATAACGAAGAAAAACAAAATAACCTAAGAGCTTTTTGGCATAACTAAAGAACAATATTCTTGTGTGGTTCTTGTGTGGGATCTCATGGGAATCCAAGAAGAACAGAAAGAAAAAGGCATTGAAATTTTATTTAAACAAATAATTGTTGAGAACTACCTCAGTGTGGAAAATGACCCAATGTCCTGATGCAAGAATCCTAAAGAGTTCCAAACAAAACACCAGACAACATGCCCCAAGACATATTATAATAAAACTTGAAAGCCAATGACAGAGACAGAATTTGAAAGACTTCAGGAGAAAAATGTGTACAAGGGAACACCAATTAGACTCTAAAATCTGCAATTCCCTTCAATCTTACAGGCAAGAAAGGAATGGTAAGAGATATTTAAAGTACTCAAAGAAAACCAACTCCAGCCTAGAATAATTTACCCAACAAAATTAATATGCAAGACAGTAGGAAGGGTAAGAAACTTTTCTGAAAGAAAAAAATGAAAAGAACTTATCATTATGAAGTCACACATGAAAAAAGTGCCAAGGAGGTAATTATGACAAAAGAATGACAGACAGAGGTAAAAGACACCTACCTGGAGGAGCAGGAAAATAACAATGTGGCCTATGAGAATGAACTTGAAACTAGACATTTGCTGGGCCTCATTTCTAGCCAGCAGATGCTAACTTCAGCGGAACCTTCACATAACAAACAGTGGAAGCAATATATAACACACACAAAAAACTGAATGTAGACAAAACATAAAAGGGAGATAGAAAGTAAGAAACCAATATTACTTCGGTATGTAAACAAACGATCACATTTCAGTTTAAAGAATTAAAAGTAATTGAAAAGACCAAGTCAAACTAAAGCGGTACATAAATAAATAAATAACATGGCAATGAGCACATAACTCAATAGTCATCTTACATGTAATGGCCTGAATTCATCAGCTCGAAGATACAGTGCCTGATGAATGTCAAAACAAAACCCAACCTTCTGCTATTTACCAATAAAGACAAACAATATGGGATTAGAAGTTAAAAATGCAAGCTAAGACATAAAAATACTATGTAGATACATCTTTTAAAAACCTTTTCATGGTGATTATTTACAAATAACAACAAATAGAGGCGCATAATAAACCCACTGAACACTTCACCCTGCATATCTGTTTCCCAGAGCAACTTTGAAATAGATTCTTAGACACAAGTTTGAGTAAAGACCTA
>NW_004567104.1:61615173-61671097 GCF_000260355.1 Condylura cristata | reverse complement strand
TCCCTCCCTCCTCCCACCCTCCTTCCATTCCTTCCTTCCATATGCCAGGCACTGGGCCAGATTGTAGACTGATGGGCAAACAAGAGAACAAACATTAATCAATAGACAATACCAGTAAAACTGCAGCCATGACAGGTGTGGGAAGGAGAGATACAGGTGCTCGGTGAGGTTATAATTGTTATTTTTCATCCAGACAAAAAACTTCAGAGGAGTTCTCTTTGAAGAGCTCACACTTGAATGAAACTCTGAAGTAGGAGCAAGAACTAGAAAAAGGCCAACTTCTGTGTGTGTGAGAGAGAGAGCGGCAAAGAGAGCCTTGCTTAGAAGATCTGCCTTTAAGAGCATTTTGAAGCAACGGGAGTGTTTAACGAGAAGGGAGTAGTTATGATCAAGATCTGCATATTCTGAAAAGGTCATTCTGACTCCTGCATGGAAAACAGATTGTGGGGGTGCCCAAGAGGGCTGAAACGCAGGCAGGAGGCTTGAAAAGAAGACAAAGGGAGGGTGAGGGCAGGGGCAGAGGGGTGTACCACTGCAATCAACACTGGGATGTCTTATTTAAAAAATGTTTCCCCGTGTGACAAAATTATTTTCAGAAATAATCATCAGGTGAAACAAACAACTTATAATGCTATGACTAGAAAATAAATAAAACAGGAAAAATTTCTTTCACTGAACTTTGTATCCTACAGCTTAAAAAAAAATGAAAATGTAATGTGGTACCAGAATGGACAAATACCTAGCTACTCATTTAATTGTTTTTATATTTATGTAACAGCTTGAACTTTAATCATCTGGCTGTAGCTCTATTATAACAGCTCCCAGAAATCATTTTCTGATAGTTAAGTAGATTTTACTAAAACCAAAAAATAAGCAACTAAGTGATAATATTGATGGATTTTTTTTGTTCTTTTGATTATTATTGAGTTTTTAAATGATTATGAATTAAAAAGTACATTTTAATTTTAAAGATACTATTTAATATGTATGTATTCTGGCAAGCAGAATAGTAGATATCACGGTTCACGTTCCATTCACTTTTTTACGTACTTAGCACTATGACAGAGTCTCGGTGGTCACATAGAACACAAAATTGAAGTATTTCAAGTTTTCCTTTTCACTGACAATGCAGTCATCACATTATCTTTGTATATTTTGAATTTATTGTGTAAGTGATAGTGTGAAAGATGCATACGGTTCATAAAGTAAGTTGAAATAGTTTCTGAGCTATTGCAAAGTATTTTTAAATAAACCTCAGCTGGGGCCATAAGTGTTAAAAGGTGGCTGTAAGACTGAGATTTCTCCAAATTAGCTTTCCTGTAAAAATACAATATTTATTAAAGGATAAGTGATAAAGATGCACTAGTTAGAAGCTTGAACACATCCTACTAACCCTTACTAATTTTCAGAGCAATTATTTAATATTGAGCTCTAGGATGACTTTAAGAGAGGAGAACTATTTCTATCCAGGACATTGTTTAGAATTAAAATTGTTTAGGGAAAAAGAGCATTTCTATCATTGACATGGCATGAAGGAAATAATGGATGCATTAAAATTCCTTATAGACATATACACTACTTTATTGGCTATAGCTAATGAAGACCTCACCCAGCTCTTGATGAGATGGCTGTGAATATGGAGAGAAACACATAAATCCACAGGAGTAATTTGAAAAGAGCACAGCTAGTTCCTTACAAAACTTATGCTCTGGGGAGGGCAGCAACATTGCCAGGGGTGGAGAGGGGGCAATAACTGATTTTAATATTTCTTTTACTTTTCTGATTGGCTATCCAGTGGAGGGAATAGCTGAGGATGTGTTTTGACATTTTTTTAAAATTATTTATTTATGCATACTGAACTGGGGTACAGGGGAGGTGAGAGAAGTCACCAAAGACAGAGTGGGGAGCAGACCAGGAAGATTGAGGGAGTATATTTGCTGAGGGCAAGACAGGAGAGGTCTGCCGTGCCGTGTGGGTCACCTCGAGGGTGGGGATCAAACTCACACTGAAGCAGCTATAGCTCACTTGCAGTGCTGCACTTTAACCCACTCCACCACTAGGGAAGGCCTGTACTTTGACTTGATGCTGTCTAAGATTTTCTCTGACTAAACTCCTGGCCGGTGTCCCTGGGTTCCCTGGGTCCTTTCCTGAAATAGGCCTCAACCTTAGCTTACAGAGTCATGGACAACTTATTAACACTGTTTTGAACAGCTCAAGAAAGCATCCCTACTACCATCGTGGTTCTCCTCAAAGGGCCTGCTTGAGAAAACTTCAGGCTGCCCAAACACTTCACTGTTTGTACGAACCAACACCCGAGGACAGGGCCTCACAAAGTGGACATTAAAAGCCTAATTTCTATGAATATCAGTTAACAAACCAGCTGGGAATTGGATGAATCTGCCAAGCCCCTTTCCCCACTTCTTATAATTTTTCACTTCCCTGACTCTACTAAGTATCCGCTCAATCCCCTCCTGTTCCCTCATTCTTCTTCTAAAGGTGGCCAGTCACCTCTGTGCCTATCACAGTTGAGCTCAATTCACACTGGATTCATTTCCCTACTGCAGTAGTGTGGTGCTGCCAAGACCTGTCTTGACCACTTGATAGAGTCAGCTTCTGGTTTCTGCTATGCCAACTCATAGGCGCTGGATCTGTGCATCTCTTCCCAGCTCTATATTTAGTGCTAAGTTGGTAGCTTGACGTCAGTCATCATGCAATAGCGGTCCCATTGTGGAGCATTCTGCTCACAGAAATTGGTGAGCAGATTCTGTTATTTCCCCAAAAGCTAGATATTAAACACTAACCAGAACATCGCTGATGCTGGTAATGCCCTCGCTTAACTTTTTACCTCAAACTGTATTGGTGGTTGTTGACTGCCTGTGGTTGCTGTTCTCTCAGTTGCTTCAACTTCCCTATTCTCTCTTCTTCTGTGTAATTAGTTCCTTGTATTATATTCCCTCTGCTGGGATATCTGGAATAGTTTCTATATTTTCTGACAGGATCCTGACTTATATGATAGGACATCTAACCTCGCCTTGGATATTCAGGAAAGAGCTTCAGGAGAAATATAATATAACTTTAAAAATAGAGAACTTGATAATAGGATGAGTGAATAAGGAAAAGATATGTGTCAACACCACTGTAGATTCTTGGTTTGGAATGTAGGTGAACAATGGAACTATTCATTTAGACAGGAAGCAGAAGCAGAGTAAGAAGTTTGGGGACAGGAGTATAAATAAAGTGAGTGAAGTGCTGTAGGATCCTCAAAGATACATGCCCAGTAGGGTTTTAGAGACTCAGAACACAGAAGGCATGTTTTCTCCCAAAATCCTCTTCTGATGCCTCAGCTGCTTTGCTCAGTGGATGATTGCCTCTTTCTTCCGTACCTTCAAAATGTCATTACAGATTTCATTTATATATATGCTCAGTTGTTCCCTATGTTAAAAAAAGAAACCAAACTCCATAAAGTCCATGTTTTCAACAAATTTCTGATGTGTCTCTCTTCCATTTCATGAGTAATTTTGTTTCCACAGTAGCTGTTTCTACTTCCTTCTCTCCCACTCCTCCTTAGTCCATTGAAATCTGGCTTCCACCCCAATTTTTCTGTACTGATCCTGGCAAACACAACAATGACTTGCTTATTGTTAAATCCAATGGGCTCTCAGTCCTGAGATGGACAGTGATGATAAATTCAGATAAGTGGCCAGTACATAGCAAATAGTTAGTAAATGAAAATTATTATCATTATGGTTGGGCTGAATTAATATTTTTAAGTATTACTGCTAAATTTGCTTTTTTTTCCCCAAGAGGAATCAACTTCACATATCATCACTTTATATGACTATTTAATTTCTTAACAAGTTTGACTTTCTAGTTAGATAGATATCATCCAAATTATTGACAAATTAAGTGGGGAAAAAGTCAAGCGCATATTTTCTATTACCTAGGGACTTATAGAAGGGACAAACATAGAACCCCAATAAAAACCGGCTAAAATTTTTACCTTTCAATTAGGTATTTGTTATATTACACAGAGTTTCAAATGAGGCAAGTTGCATTAGGTAAATGATAGGTTAAAACAGTTTCCACAAAACTGGCTCCATTCTCTTGTAGTACCTACAAATAGCTAGTAATCTTTAATGATAATTAAAAAAAGAGGTAAAAAAGGTCATTTGCTAAGTATCATATTTTATTTGTAGCCTAGTAGTCACAAAACATTAGTGTTACATTTATGTTCTCATAGTTTGCAGCATAAAAGACCTAACTTGGCCCTTCCTGGTGGCGCAGCGGGTTAAAGCACAGCACTGAGTATCTAAAGCCACTTTCGCATGAGTTCGATCCCAGCCTGCCCCGGAGGAGATCCACATGGCGAGGCAGACCTCTCCTGACCCACCCGCTGCTCTCCTTAGCAGTGTACTTCTTCAATCTGCCTGTTCTGCTCCCCACTCTGTCCCTGGTGAAGCCTCTCACCCTCTGCATCTCTGGCCTGTACCCCAGTTCTGTATGAATAAATAAAAAAAAATAAGGCCTAACTTTAGTGATAAGGACACTCAAATCACACCTTTGCCTCAGTATAAATGGAAATATTCTTTGATAAAGCTGTGTGACTTAATCTTTCAGTCTTATTCAGAAGAAAAAAATCTACCTTATTTTTGGCTTTTTCAGTTTGCTTTTATTTTATTTATCTGTAAAAGTAGTTCTTTATGGGTAAACACTGAATTTTGAAAGTCAGGCATTGCTTGGTGTGTTTGAAATCCTATTTGTTCAGATTTAATTCTGATTCATAATTGATAAACTTGTGGCTCTGCAGCAGAAAGAAACACAAAGCAATCTTGGAATTATTAGTAAGCAGGTGGCTTCTGTAATGTAACACAGGTGGTTGGCTGACATGAATACGTCCAGGGTTCATTTTTAGGTAAAATTAACACAGTTTTTAATTAGAAAATTGTGATGGCTATCATGATGAATCTCACATTCCAGATGAAACACTAAAGATGATAAATTCCTGTGATTGGAGGATTACAAGTAAGATTTCATATTAAATTATTTGAGAAATGCATGTGCTATTTTAATAAATAAAGAGCTAGAAGGTGATCTAATGCAATGTCTATCTTAAATGCTCACCCATAATTTCTCCACCGTACAGAGAAGATCTAAAGAAAACAAAATGGGAACCCTCCCTAGTGGTGCAATGGGTTAAGCACAACACTAGGAAAGTAGTTGCAGGAGCTTCAGCTCCTTCAGCGGGAGTTCGGTCCCCGCCTAGGGTGCAGACCCACGTGGCGGAGCAGACCTCTCCTGTTTCACCCTCTGCTCCCTTCTACTCCATAATCTGCCTGTTCTGCTCCCCACTCAATCTCTATCTCTCACCAGCCCTGTACCTCTGGCCTGTACCCCAGATCTGTATGCATAAGTTAAAAAAAAATCTTCAAAAAACAAAACGAAGTGCATAATTAGGCTCTCATGATACACTGGAGTATTGAGTAAAAACTTTAGAGGGAGGCAGCATTTTAATTTCACATTAGGCACATCTGCCTTTTAATTTCTTCTTTTATATTACTTGTTCCTTTTTTTTTCATATAATTAGCTTAAATTCACGGAATTTATACTAATGGCAAGATTAAAACCAACAAATAACCGATCAAATAAACATAAAAAAGGATCAGTGCACAGTTTAAAAGTAAACACATACGGACCTCCCTGGTGGCGCAGCGGGTTAAAGCACAGCACTGAGAAGCTAAAGCCACTTCTGCATGAGTTCGATCCCTGCCTGCCCGGAGGAGATCCACATGGCGGCAGACCTCTCCTGGCCCCGCCCGCTGGTCCCCTCAGCCGTGTACTTCGTTGATCTGCCTGTTCTGCTCCCCACTCTGTCTTTGGTGAAGCCTCTCACCACTCCTGCACCTCTGGCCTGTACCCCAGTTGTGTATAAATAAATCTTAAAAAAAAAAAAAAAACAAACATAAATATACTATAGAGATTATCTGATGATTCCATGGAAAATTTCTAAAATGTCTGAATTAACTAAGTTTTCACTCCTCGTCCAGCAAACAAGTTTGGGAGACTTGCATACTTGCATAGATAGAGAGGGGTGGTGGGACTGGGACTGACTTAGGAACTGGGTCTTTAAGTTGCAGATCAGGAGTCAGGACACACCCAAGACTAGTCACTCTCACTAGTCACTGAGGCCTGGGGTATAAATAGACCCTGGAGACCCTCTCTGCTCAGTAGATCTCTCCTGTTTCTACTGCCCCCTCTCCTAGCATTGTATTTCAGAAAACTGCTGTTTTTGTTTCTTCTGCACAAGAGAACATACATTCTTATATATATATATATATATATTTATTTATTTATGCATACAGAACTGGGATACAAGCCAGAGGGGTGTGTGTATGCGGGGGTGGGGGTGGGGGTGACAGGATTCACCAGAGGCAGAGCCAGGAGAAGAACCGACAGATTAACTGAAATACACTACTAAAGGGAACAGTGGGTGAGTCAAGAGAGGTCTGCCACACCATGTGGGTCACCTCTCTGGCCAGGGATTGAACTTGTGCTTCAGTGGCGGTGGTAGTTTCCTAAAGCTGTGCTTTAAGCTGTTGCGCCATCAGAGAGGCCCTGAGAGCATGCATTCTTATATTGAATTTGTATGATTTAGGCAACAATGCCTCATTCACATTAACGTGTATCACAGGGGTTTGTAAGGTTACATGTTTGTCTTTGCAAGGCATCTTGAGAACTCCTGAAGAGCTGAGCATCACAGGACAGGAGCTCAGCATCTCCATCATCTTTGATTCTCTTTAAGATAACCTGCATTTCACTTAACAGGTATTGACTATTTTAACCACTTTTCTTTTTCTAGATCTATTCTGCATGTCAACTGATAAATGAATTCTTGCTTAATCCCTTTGGGTCTTCCTCTCTTTTTCTTTTGTTTTCCTTTTATTTCCTTCCCTGGTTCTGACACGCAAGGATTCTGTAAACTTGAGATTAAATTACTGAATTAATTACTAAATATTTTACTGACTAAATGACTGAATTCTTCCTAATGGGGGTAATAATTATAAAATAATAACAATAATAAATACTCAAGGGTGTTCTGGTGACTCACTGATTGAGTTACTATATCTACAGTGCTCAGAATATTGCCTATGACAAGACAAAAGCTTAAACATGTTATTTATCATTATTGATTTTTCTTTTTTGCTTTTATTTTATGAGAAGCATATAAATATATTCTCATAAAATAAAAATTAATATAGAAGTATATAAAATAAAATACGGAATTTCCTTTTCCATGCTTCCCATCGATAATCTTCTTGACAGAGAAAACAACTTGATGTGTATACTTTTAGTACTTTGACCATATATTTACACACATTTGTGTATCAAATACATACACACAAAAATATACAAATACACACACATACACATATCCTTTACATAAAGATAGCCATGTATTTGCTTTTTATGGAAGCATCACTATCTTAGCTATTTTTTAAAGCATACAATTCTACCATGTATTTTTAAATAATTAATTAATGAAAATATTTAGTTATTACAAACTAATAGACACTGTCAATTTGGTAATAGCCAAAAGATAAAATCTTTGTCCATAAATATTTTGACACTAGTGAAGGAATTGGTTAATAAAATATATGCAAGTCACCATTTAATATAATGTGAAGCCTATGAAGAAAAATGAAGAGGAATAGAATCCAGAGGGTGTCAAGTTCCCAAAGGTCACGAGATAATTCTTTGTGGTCGATGTCTAAGCAGAGATTTTAGAGAAAATAAACCAGACAAGAAAATGGAGAGAGAATAATGCAAGTAGAGGACGTAGCAAATGCAAATCCCCACAATTCTGAAGTATTGGGGAGAGATAGAAGATGAGTTGAGAAGAAACAGAAGTCAGACTTAGATACAAGTGTGCGTCATGGTGTGAATGGTAGATCTTATTTTATTAATTTTATTTAATGGCTGTTTCTTTCTATACTATGGATATAATTTAGCTTATTTAACTCTTCTTTTCTATTGATGAAAATATTTCTATCACTTGTCCTATAAATAATGCAACTAGGAGGATATTCATCCTTCATCAAAGTACACATCAGAGTATCTCTGCAGTGCCCCCCTGCAGCAGGATAACTATATTGAAAGATGAGTATAATATATGTAGGTGGATGCATCACGCTGCCTTCTGAAAATATATGAATTTACATTATTGCCCATGGTATATACAAATGACAATTTCCCTTTTTTTTCAGTACTGGACATCGTCACTTTATTATTATTATTATTATTATTATTATTGTTATTATTATTATTATTATATTTTACATCATTTTGTGCCTTTTTCCACCTCAATTGTAATTCCCATGGACTTCCCATCACCAATTCACCTGTGTGCCATCATCATAGTTCCATGCACTCCTTCCCCCTGCCTGCCCCAATTTTTGATCCCATTCCCCACTCCACGCCCGTAAAACATCTCTGGTATTTAGTTGCTCATTACTATTATATTCCCCCACACCCCCAGTCCTTTATATCCTGCTATGAGTGAAACCATATGGTATTTTTCTTTTTGTCTCTGGATTATTTCACTAAGCACGCTCCCTTCCAGCTCCATCCATGCTGCTGCAAAAGACATGTTTTTACTTTTTTGATTGCCAAGTAATATTCCACTGTGTATATGTACCACATCTTTTTAATCCAGTCATTTACTTTTGGGCATTTGGGTTGATTCCATGTCTTTCTTATTGTAAATAAAGCAGCAATAAACAGGGGGGTATCTTTTTGAGTCAGTGTTTTTGTGTCTTTTGGCTAGATACCTAGGAGTGGGATTGCTGGGTCATATGGAAGCTCCATTTTTAGCGGTCTGAGGAATCTCCAAACAGTTTTCCATAGTGGTTGTACTAGTTTGCCTTACCACCATCAGTGTAGGGAGTTCCTTTTTCTCCATATCCTCACCAACATTTGTTGTTGCTAGTTGTTTTAAGATGTGCCATCTTGTCACTCTTATTTTTAACTATCCACTGAGTAACATACATGCCTTTTGTTTCAATTTTCTTTTCCATGGTCATTAATAAAGCTTAGAAATATTGCATAGGTTGATCAGCTATTTTGAAATTTTCCCTTATCAATAGTTCATTGACCAAACTTTTGTTTCTGGTTATATCTGTGGCCAGACTTTGGACTGGCTGCCTTTCTGTAACATGTTTTTTCACAGTACAGTCAACTGTGTCTGGAAGGTGGAGGTTATTTATTATAAGGTTGTATCTCAGTAGGGGCTATGAGTGACACATGATTACTTATAAACTACCCGGTGAAGCTGTTTTCTCTGGTTAATGTCCAGAGCAATTTGATGGTGAATGATATTAGGAATGCACACAACATTTGTCGAGCACACACTATAAGTGAAGCTTTATTTTAGATGCTACAAGTATCAAAAACTTACACAAGATGGTATCAAGATACTTGTAATCTTATAAGGAGAGACAAGTACAAAACTAATTCTATTCAGACTGGAATGTAAATTTCCCAAGAATGACACAAACCAAACGATTAAGTGATTCTGAGCAAAAGAGAATTCATGTTGAATTGGGAGCTTTACTAAGGTTTAGTATCCTTTATAGAATTTTTAAAGTGGTTAAATCGCTTTTGTAAAAATAATTTCATTTGAAAACATTATGTGAAAAATACAAAGAGAAAAATGAAGATCAGCTACAATCTTATCACTGACAGAAAAAAATCACTTTTGTCTCCACTATTGATTTACCATTTTTGAGACTCTATCAGATATCTGTGCATGTATTCGTGCAGCCGTCCTGCAGCGCCCCCTACAGGGTGGCCTCGGTGCTGCCTAGGGGCAGGGTTTGGGGAAGGCTTAGGTACACTTGGCTGCGTGGGAGTTTCTGCCCCCTGGCAGCATGCTCTGCTGTCGGGAAAAATTCCTGCTTTTTTTGTAGCTTTTAGAGTGGCACTGGCTGGGACTTGCACATCCCGGAGCAGCAGAATAGGAACTCTCCACTGACTGTTGTCAACTAGTTTGGGCTGCTGTGGCCAACCCTCCAGCTGTTCTCCTGGGGTAGGAGGGGCTGCCATCAGCCAAATCCCACTGTGACAGAACTGAACCAAAGACTGTTATTGCTGGAGACCCTGGAGGGGGCTAGTGAGGATCAATAGCCCCAGGTGAAATATGAACAAAGAACGTGTGGGGATGAGACCCTTCTAAGAAACATAAGGGACTGCAAAAGCAGCCCCCAGGATTCAGCTTCTGGGGTTTCAGCATTTTCAAATCTTCAGAGATTCCGGGGTCAGTGATTTCTGGCTCCACTCTGTGGATCTTCCAGAAGGCTGTTGTGAATCTTTGAAAGATGTGGAGAGGCTTCCAGCAGCCATCCTCAGAGAAGAAAAGTTGGGAAGCTTTGCAAGTATCAGAGTGAGAAACTACTCCCAGCTTTGCTGCTGTTACAGGCTGGTGGGGAAGGCTGAGACCCAGAGCCACAGCAGGCGCCTCTCTGAGCGGTAAGGGGGGCCGTTTTATTGTTCTACTGCTGCAACTGCTGTTTTAAGTGTTGTTGTCTAGTGCTGTGTGGGGCATTTCAGCAGCTCCACAGGGCATCTCTGGTATTATCTGTGGGCTTCATGAATTGGATCCTGGCCTATTGTTTGGCTGCCTCATGCTCTGTGTCCAGGGCTGAAGTGGCAGGAAGTTGCCACTAGACCCCGCTGTGGGTGATATAAATGGCCATTTGTGGCCTCATAAATCTTTGCTGTCCTTGTTAAAATCTCATTATTTTTGTTCTCTGAACCTGTGTAGTATTGTGACTGAGCACAGGTGAAGAGCTCAAACAGTGACCGGTGAACTACTTGGGCACTGTCCTTGGCCAGTTTTAGTGCCCTGCATCAGCACATCCAGCTTCTAGCACAGGCAAGAGATGTTTCTGACCCTCGGTTGTGTAGTAGAGATTGGTTTCATTATCACATAATAAACAGGGGTTGGGTCAGAATTTGAATTATTTTTCCTTTTAGTATCATAAAAACATTGTGGCTATGCTGAGTTATATAGTTTCTTAGTAAACTACTAAATTGCTTCAGTAGTTTAACCACTTACCCCAATGTAACTGTAATCATAAATCAATTTTCAGCTATTTCAGAAGAATTTTCTGTGGATGGTTGTGCCAGTTACTAAGCAATTATCTCTCAGCTCCAAACCACCCTCCCTATAATTGCTTTGTGATGCTGAAACATTACTTTGCAAACTTTCACATTTGCCAGCTGACACCCCATAGACCCTGCCAATAGGGGCAAAGAAGGGGGACTGTAAGCCTAGAGGAAACAGAAGGAACATCCCTTTCTTTCTACAGGTTTCTCTAATGCCAAAAAGGAGAATATTCCCATTTTGTGTGACTTGGTAGGTTATTTGGGGTGAGTCTTGGGATGCTATTACTATTAATTTACATAGAAAAAAGAACAAAGAACCCATGAAGTCATACCAAAAAGAAGAGTTCTAAATTTGAGTAATTCCTTCCTTTTCCTATGTTTATTCAGCCATTGGTTAGTACCTAATCTTTGCAGTTGCTGCTTCTTTTGTACACTAGCTTTCTCTTTGGATTTTACCATTCACAGTTTTATACCACCTGGATGAGTCTCTGTACTAAATTATTTCTTTTTCCTTTTTTAAAGACTTATTTATGCATACAGAACTGGGGTATAGGCTGGAGGTGCACGGGTGGTGAGAAGATTCACCAAAGACAGAGTGGGGAGCAGAACAGACAGACTGATGAAGTACATTGCTGAGGGGAGCAGTGGGCGAGACAGGAGAGGTCTGCTGGGCCATGTGGGTCACCTCCGGGGCCAGGGATCAAACTCACAGTGAAACGGTTGTGGCCAGCTTGCAGTGCTGCATCCAACTCACTGTGCCACCAGGGAGGGCCTTGCACTAAATTCTTTATTCAATAACAGTCATATTCTCTATCACCTTATTGGACTCTGATGGAAACAATGGTCATAGAAGAACATCGAATATATAATAAAACTAAGGTTTTCTTTTCTTTTCTTTTCTTTCTTTTTTTTTTTGAGAATAAGTGTTAGCTTACAGGCATGAGCATTTATAACTTCTGAGGAGAAGTTGGTATGTGTATACACACACACACACACACACAAACTCAGGAGATAAAAGAGGATAAAGAGATTCAAGGGTGAAGCCATTTCTTAAATAATGTTCATGAGATATGTCTATGCAGCATTGCAGGGATACCTTTGTCTGTGTTTTCCTCCAGTGTCAGACAGCCACATCTCTACAGAAGCAGCAGGATGGATTTTCATGATGAAATCTGGCTAATATGGGTTGTTTGCAGAGCCAGGGTATTCAGTGACCTGAGGTTATTTTGGAAGCTGCAATTACCTACAGAGAATAAATGTAGAAACTCCCATCTGGGGAAATTCAGGGAAATGTCATGGAGCCACACCTATGAATGAAGATGTATGTAAGCTGTAACTGGGGACATTGTAGAATTTACTGTATTGAGATAAAATCCCTGTAAGCAGTGACTGTTATCATAAGGTTTTTCTCTTTATCTTCATTTTTGATGAAATTTTATGGTTTTATAATTTTAACTTATTCATTAAAACTCAACTATGGTAATAAGTTTTAAGAACCAAGCTCAGAGTTGTTCTGAAAAATCAAAGTATTTTCAGAACTGATATCCAAATGTGGTCTGGAGAAATAAGATAGTTAACTCATTTATAGTTACATTTATAGGTACAATTCATTTTTGGGATCCACCCATTCATTTAACCATTCAAAGGTAAACCCTACAAATTCCCTAAGTTATTGATTATAATAGATTTTTATCAATTTGAAAATAAGTCACGAAAACCTTTCAAATGTGACTATCTTATGAGGCTAGAAAAACACTTACGTACAATGTAGCTACAGGAACTTTTAGGTACATTTTAATTTTGCATACTGGTGAGATCTGGGGATTTTATGCAGATAACCATGTCTCTAGCAAATACTTAGTTTTGTTTCCTTCCCACTAATGTCCATCACTTATTGTTTCTGGTCTAGTACTTAGAATACAATGTTGCAACAAAATGGAGATCAAGCACTCCTCTCATGCCTAATTTTACAGGGAATCTTTTTAAAGTTTCACTATTGAATCTATTGTTTGATGTACTATTTTCAGTCAAATAGCCTTTATGCATGTATATCGGAATTTAGTGCAAGAATCAGAGATCATTCTAGATATTAGAAGGAGGGGAAAACTTTAATAGGTTCTTGAAAATCATTGGCATGGCAGGAGGACAGGATTTTGGGGAGGACACAGGAATTTTTTTCAAGGTCACTTACCACTGGTGATCAGGGTCACTGGTGTGACCAGGGTAAGTGAGCAATCAGAGCTGTCACTCCCGGCATGGCCACAGTTGCTTCACATTATGCATTTGGCACCAAAAAGGGAGAATGATGAATAACAAATCAGCAAATTCTCTTGGTCCTTGCTTGTCAGTCACTTCTTCCAAAGGAGGAGGGCTTCTGTTCTTGTACTAGCCAGGACCCGCAAAAACCAGAATGATTATCTAAACAGATATAATTTACTATAAATCATATAATTTCTTGTGAGTCATCCATGCTTCAATATAAGTAGAGAGTAGTTGGCAAAGTAACTCAAAAGCCAAAAAAACTGACTAAAAGTGTAATTTACAGAAATAGCAATTCCAGGAAGCAGTGACCACACTGGTCTAGATGGACAGAGTCTGGAATTACTAAAAATTAAAAGCTCTGAGGAAGCAATTTATGGAGGCACAATTCAGACATGGTGGGGATGAAGCTCAGGTTCCTGGTTTCTCTGCAGAGGATGTATTAAAGCTATTTCTGCAGGTTTTGCGGGAAAATCCAAGCAAGATTCTGTATCAGCTCAAATGCCTCTGCTGGGTGCAGAAGCAGTGCCAGAGTGACTGAGTAGCAAAGAGTTCACCTAGCAAGTCTGATGTTGCTCTTCAAAGAGTTTGCTCAGGCCCTCCCTGGTGGCTCAACAGGTTGGGATACAGCACTGCAAGCTAGCTGCAGCCACTTGAACAGCCACTTCAGTGTGAGTTTGATCCCGGCCCCGGAAGTGATCCACATGGCGCAGCAGACCTCTCCTGTTTCTCCCGCTGCTCCCCTCAGCAGTGTACTTCATCAGTCGGCCTGTCCTGCTCTCTACTCTGTCTCTGGTGAAGCCTCTCGCCGCCCCTGCACCTCTGCCTGTACCCCAGTTCTGTATGCATGACAAATTTTTTTTAAGAGTTTGCTTATGACCCTGGCACAGAGAACCTTGACTTTGGCATTTTCTCCACGTTACTAAATATCAAGGCTAGTTGTGTGCCTCGGACACCGGACTCTGCTGTACTAGGTTATCTAGATTGTTTGTACAATGTGACTTATACTAAGTATATGTTTTTCTTCTGGCATCTAAAATTTTGGAAGTGACAGGTGGAAGGGACACTATGCCCATGTCCCATCTGGAACCCTGGACTCAGAGTGATGCCTGCTACCATCAGGGGGTATAAGATAATCTAAAAGATATTCCAAGGTTTTGTCCCCTGACTGCAACAACAAAAACCCATCAGTCCATGAGCAAAGTTGTTGTTTTTTTTAATTTCAATGACTATAATTTTCAGCCCTACATTTTTTTGTATACCTGTTTGTTAATCGATTCCATTTTTTTTCAATCCCTGAAGCATATTTTCTATCATCAAACATATTTATAATAGCAACTTTGATATTTTCAACTGTTAATCTAATATTTGAAACTACACAGAGTCTATTTTATTGATGCATTTTCCCAAGTTTAGATTCTCTCTTTTGGGTTAAATTTGGGTTCAACATATGAATATAGATACCAGGCTGTGGCATCTTTACCTTCATCCTATGCTTCTGAAGTCAGGTGTTTTGTACTATGTTGGTGTTTAATTACCTGGGCTGAAACTGTAAGGTTTCTCCACGCTCTGTTATTGGAAGCCACTCACCTATGTACCCAGTTCCCATCACCACTGCTGCTTTTTCAGCCCACTCTCTTGTTTTTTCATAGATCTGCCAAATCTGGGCAGAGATAAGGAACAGGGCAGAGATTAGTCTCACTTTCTGCTGTTTTCTGATGTGTGGGAATTTTCCTAATTTTCAACTTTAATGCCAGGTTGGCTTAACTTTTGACACTGATAGTTTGTCACCCAAGCTCCATGTGGTTGGAAGATAAAGAAAAGCACCAAACTCACAACTAGAGCCACATTGTTCTAGCTTTAGAGAATAGATTTCTTTCTAGCTCTTGTCTGCTTCTTGTCTGCTGACTTTGGGTTTCAAATACATGGATACAAATCTTTGCCAATGGGTTGGCAGTTGATGCGATGTGGCATCACTCCTTCCACTGGGTTCAGATCACTCTTTTTCTCTACTTGCTGCTTTAATTATCATGGAATTTGTGTCTGGGAAGTATCTTAGAGAGTGTCATCATCTTAGTTTAAGTCAGAAGCACCAGTAGCCTGAACAAATGCAATGAGTGGTCCAGTGTACAGTCAGCTATACTCCTGGCTTCCTGACTAGTCCTGGGGCGCTGCCCTGAGGCCTGTGCCAGGGGCACTGTGACTCTAAAGCGACTGGCTAGTGCCAAAGGCGTAAAAGATAGGAGCACTCAGTACACTCATTTTTTTTTTAAGGGATATCAAATATACACAGGACATTGTGAACAGTTACAAAACCAACTTAGTTTCAGGATAATATAATATTAACTAAAAACAACTAAAATAACAATGTTAGCTAAAATTGCCAGGCTAGTAGGAGGGCTACAATTTCAAACAATGAGCTTATGCGCATGCATTGCCTTGAAACCCTAGCAAAGAGGAAAATTTGAATGCTTCAGAAACCATACTATTGCTGTATTTCTTCAGCAAGGGATGTATAATGCCAAGAAATGCATTACTCCTACAGCACTGGTAAGTATCAGAAGGGCTTTTGACATTTTGGCAAATTAAATTTTTTTTAAAGTGTTTGGCTTTCTGTGTTTCTCTCTATTATGAATCCTCTACAAATCTCTTGTGATAGAACATTGGATCACAATTCTACGTATGCAAGAATTAAGGACTAATTTTTAGGAAACTTCAGTGTGTCTTCATTTTTGAGTCTTTCGATCTATTATTAGGAAAGACATAATTTGTTTCTTGAGGATTCCAACAGATGATGAAAGCTCTTGTTTGTGGAATAAGGAGAGCACTTGTTGCAGTTATCTTATGTAGCCTACTTTGGTAAAGAAATGACATAGGTATAGAGTTAAATTGTGCTTCTAAAAAAAGTCCTAATCTATGAATTATATGTAAGGAAGTGAATATGAGAGACAATGGATTATTTAACACTACATAAATATTTAATATTTGGTTAATTTGCTGCATATAACAGTTTTATTTAAAGTTAAATTTATATTCAAGACTTTCTATAGCTATGCTCCATTTAGTTTTTGCTTAAAGCCTTTGAATGGCTTATAATATGAACTGGCTTAAAGTAATTAGCATATTGTAAAAGCAATGCTTTTTTTAAGCTCTGAGAGCAATTAAATTTGTGTTATTTTATCAATTAGTTAATTTGAATCAAAATATAGATCAAGAATTCAATTTTCCAGCACTTTTACAAATTTCCTCCTTATGTTCAGGTTAATGGCAAGCAGGCAGTGTTCTGTTATTTTTGTTATTTAGTCAAATACATTTTTCTTTTTACTCACAAAAATGAAGACACATAACCTATCATTTTCTACCTCCACAGAAAGGGAAGGATTTTAAAGCTAGAAGTAATATTTTGGAACTAATAGATTGACTGAACCAAAAGCCTTCTTTGAAGTGTGATTTTTGAACAGGCAGAATTGTAGAGATCTTCACATAACAGGTTCTGCAAATGGCCACAAACTTATTTAGGTGAACACACTTACTGAGATTAATATCTAATGCCTGGGAAGTAAAGTGATCACATGGTTCTGAAGTGAAAAAGCTTTTCTGCACCTTGTCCAGAGATCAAAACAGAGGAGCTAGTGACATGGTTTCACTCAAATGTCACTTATCAGGAATGAAAATGAATATTATGCTCAAAAGTCCTGTAGGTAGAACTGTATTTTGTTTTGACAATTAAAGTAAAAACAAGGTCTAAAAAAAGGAAATTTCTTTAGACAAATTAAGAAACAACTGATATATTAAGTCTTCACAAAAAGAGCACTAATCGATAACATGCCTAGTAGGTTGGCTGTGTCCATTGGTGTGGCAATATGGTTCCTGAATTTTTTTTTTAATTTTAAAATGGATCTTACAAAGCTAATTTCATCAGGCAATTCAAGAAGCAGAAAGAGCTCATTAAGTTACTAAATTTCAATACACAACTAGCCTGTTTGACCTTCTTACCTTGACAGTGGGTTTGTGGTTTTAAGAATCTTCTATTCATACATGGAGTATTATGTAGACCTATGTAAATATTAATGTGGTCGGTAGATTAATTTATTATATTGACTGTGGATTTGAGGACTAGATACAAGTTGTTAAATTTTGATGAAACATGAAATAAGTTAAAGGAAGACTAAGCCTGGGCGACACCAATTGGCCTGGATGGTAAATGTTCTGGGGGGGGGGGGCAGAGAACAAAGGGAGGTCCTAAGAATATATGGAATACTGTTTTGCCTTGAGTTTGCAGAAAGGAGTAGTTGGATAAAGAAAGTCACCTTAAAAAGGTATATTGCAGGCCCTCCCTGGTGGCACAGTGGGTTAAAGCAGAGCTCTAAGAAGCCAAAACCACTTTAGCCTGAGTTCGATCCCCGCCTGCCACAGAGGTAATCCACATGGTGCAGCAGACCTATCCTGACCTGCCCACTGCTCCCCTCAGCAGTGTACTTCATCAATCTGCCTGTTCTGCTCCCAACTCTGTCTCTGGTGAATCCTCTCACTGCCCCTGCACCTCTGACCTGTACCCCAGTTCTGTATCATAAATAAATAAATCTTTTTTAAAAAAGGGATATTGCTTTCACTCAGGGAAAGTTAATTTGATTGAGAAAAATTTATCCATCCATCCACCATCTATCTGTCCATCCACCCATCAACTCAATAGTTTAGATAGATACACATAGATATTTACTTTAAACATACTTACTTCACCCTCTTCTAGAAATAGACCCATTCTTGTAGGAAGTATAATTTATTTGCATTATATACTTAGCATTATTTTGGTATTATATAGTTATACCATATTTGTAAGAGTAAATGTTTGGTATTGTCTTAACATCTCTTCTTTAGTTTTCAACTAAACCATTGAAGGAAGAATATATTTCTTTATCCCTAAAAACTGAGAGACTTTTATGGTGAATGACTTTTCTTCTTTTAAATATATATAGTCAGCTTAGTGATACAAAATTTTGAAAGCTTAGTGGAATAGTTACAGAAAGAACATATACAATCTCAAGTATTTAAAATGACCTGAGTGCATCCTACAGCTAGAACACAAGGTTATTTTTAATCTCTGCATACATCTTGCTTTCCTGGTTTAACACTAATCATCCATTGTGTTCTGCACATTGGAAGAGAGAAGATGAAGGATATAGAAGAATTCACTTTGAAAACATGTATTCAACGTTGCAAAAGCTCCCAGGGGATTAAATAATCAGAAAGCACTACATCATTTGCATTTTAATGGATAAAACATTAGAGTTGAAACATTTCTTTACCTTAAACTACCTGGAAAACTTGTGTAGTTAATAGAACTGAAGCAGTGGGGGGAAGAGAAGGGGACACTGAGATTTAAGGAAAATTCATTTATTTTACAGAATTGGAGCGGGTCTGATTAAGTCAAGGTGCCTGACTCTGCTAGAGACACATTTTCCTAATGAAAAGTACTGTAACTTCAGACCTTTCACATTTTCCATGAATAGATGTCATTACTCATTATCACATTTATCATTACTTGTAAAACAATGAGGTGGCAGCAGGGGGGAAAGGACTAAAATAGAGTTGAAAAAATTGGTACTGGCATAGGTAATTTAAATAAAGGCTTTTTTTTTTTTTTTTTTGCAAAAGTGAAAACAAATTCCATCATTACTTCAGAATTCATTTAGAAACCTGGCATAAGTTCCCGGGCCACTTTTATGAAAGGAATCAGTGACTACAGTTTCTCTTTGCCCTCCTCTAATTTTGAATTAAAAATGATAAAGAGTTTGGTAAAATTCTGAAATAGATAATGAGTTGTTTAAGTGATAATTACTGAATCACCTTATTTTTAGAAACCCATTAACAGGTATCGCTTTAGTCATAGAAGAAAATCTTCATAAATATTGAATTGTGCTATCACATGTACTAGTTTTTTTTCAGCTTATGGAATCTAACTAATTTCACCGTTTGCTATTAGTTGGCTTTAAGTTTTAATCAAGTAAAGATATCATTTATTAATTCTAACTTGAAAAGCCAAAGAAGATGGCATATCCTTAGTATGGTTAGTCAAACCTCTTTAAATGTTCACCTGGAAATTGAAAACAAAAGGTACCTGTGTGCCTTCTCTACTTCAAATCAAAAACAGTATTTATCAGTGGAAAGCTGCAGCAGGTCTTACAATGAATTACTACATAATTGGAGATTAAAAAGGGTGTAACTGCTTGTAACAAAAAACAAAATGACCATTTGTTGAATTCTTAATTACTCAAGTAGGTAGGAAGAGAAATTAAAGCCTAACAACAGTCAAGGTCAAAAACTCTACATTTTCCATCAGTGTATTTGAACATGTCTGTCAAATTTCTAGCTAGAGGGAAATGTTGAAGAGATTCTAAGGTACATAATCTTGAATGATATAAAAAAGACAAGTCCCTTGTAGATGTGAAAGTTACTCAGCTGGCTGGGTGCTAGCGGGTCTATCAGGTATTGTCACAATCTCATTTTAACATGTGGAAATATTTAAGTTGAGTCTGCCATGTTGGTTACCACTAGTTGCCCAAGATTAGGACTTGGACTTGAGGCATTATAAAAATTAAGGATGAATCAGACCCACTTTCCGCTTAGAAAAGTGGAAATTTGGGGAGATATGTTTCAAACAGACAAAGGTTGTGTAAATGTTAGTTCTAACTTCCATTGACAGATTTATTACCAGAACTAATGGTATTTTGCTGCCTTCACATAAGTAAGGATATTTTTATACCATGAGATCTGATTTCAGAAATGAGTTTTTTTCCTGATTGTTTTCTTTATGTTTTGATGTCTTTTCCATCTTCCCATCTCTTTCCTATCTCTACTTTAACTGATTTCTTTTTTTTAACTGATTTCTTACTAATAAGTTTTCAATAAAAACATGATTAATACTTCCAGACTGAAATTCTCAATTGTTTAGGTATTCATTCAAAAGGCTAAATGTAGCTAGGAAATCAAAGTTAGATAAAGACTGATTATGCTACATAAACTTATATTTTTTGATGATCATAAACATTATTTGAGCTAAAGCTACCTACATAGGTTAGGAGGCAGCAACTTTTTATTCTATTCAATCAAATGAGAAGATCTTGTCACAATTGTGGTAAAATAACAATTGTGGTGAACTGAAAACCAGTTCCCTATCATAAAGTCAAGTGACCATCACTTTTAATGTCATTTGCTCCTGAAAATACAGAAGTGTTGGTCCAGAAGCAAAGGTTGCTTTACTTAATCCAAAGTCATTTCTGCATAGCAAGTAAAGAATAAGTTACATTTTCATTTTCTAGCAAGGCAAGGAAAAAATTCCAATTTCATTTATGCCCTAGTTTCTTAGTGACTAAAAGACTACAGCTAAACTTCAATAATTTCCCTGAAAATCAAAAGCCAAAGACTATTTAAAAATTAGGGTTTAAAAAATGATGACACTGGCTTGTGTTTGTATGGTTTACTTTATTATTGTGACACAGCTCCCTGAAAAGCATAGGAAATTATTTATTCATTTAATAACTATTTATAGAGTATCTTATATGTCACTAATCCCAGAATCTCTATAAAGTAAATGAAATAAGTATAGTAGAAGAATATTCATGCTTTTTCCTTCATGGAAATTATAGTCAAGTGTAGGAAATAAATTTATGCAAAACTATCTCTGTATAAAAGTATGATGTGTTGAATACTATAGATGGAAAGGTATACAGTAAAATGAAAGCTTAAAGTAGAGAAGGTTAGCCTAGTCAGAGGATACTGGAAAGATTTCCTTAAGGAAGCAACAAAAATGGGAGATCACTTAATTGTTATTATACTCATAATGGATGTCAATTGAAGGAAGGATTTAAATATGTGAAAGAAAAGAGAGCAATTTTACCAACATAAAATGTAAAGGCATGACTGATAACTGGAGATTTTGCAGTTTGAGGTGTCTGTGGAATATTCAAATGGAAGAATTGGTAGACAGATCTTATTTAGTGAAGTATTTCAACGGCAGAAACCTTTGAGGATATTTAGTATTTGATCTAGCTGAACATTGCAGAATTAAAATCTCAGGAAGAGTGTATCATATATATGGTAGGTAGATGGAAGACTCTCCTATCTTAAGCATGTCTATATCCTAATTCCTGGAACCTGTAAGCACTAGTTCATATGTAAAAACAACTTTGTAGGTGTGGTTAAATTATCCTCAGTTATCTGGGTGGGCCTGAAATAATGTAACTTAACAACTTAGAAAGAATCCAAGTCAGAAACATCAGTGCAATGAAAGAAGCAGAAATCAGACTGATGCCTACTGAAGATGGAAGAACATGTCATAATCTAAGAAAAAAAAAATGACCTCTCTGAAAATCTGGAAGAAATAAATCTGCTTACACCTTAACATTAGCCCAGTGAAATGGATTTTGGACTTCTGATCTACAAAACATTAAAGATTATAATATGTTAAGTTTGTGGTGCTTTGTTACAGCAGCAAAATGAAACTAATACATATGGAGGTGGAAGAAGAGGGCAGAGATAAAGGCCCAGAGAAGACTCACCACTATGAATAATTGTAGGAGAATGTTGTAGTAGAGAAGGAGAGAGTGAGAGTGAGAGAGAGATAGTGAGCAGGTGAGAGATCTGGAAATCCAAAGAAAAAACTTTTTCTGATAATAGAATTATTGGTAAGAGATAAAAATTTGGATCTATGCTGGATGGGGAAGGAAGTCAGAAGAACAGGAGCTGATGGATTAAACAAAATGCAGAGACTGAGTTACTGGAGATGTGGAGATAGCAGACTAAGTTGAGAATGTAGGATGGCATTTGGATGGATAGGGTAGGTGTGGTGTAAAATAGAATATATAGGACTGAAGCTGAGTTTGTTGACATGTAGACCTTTGTTATATGGTCAAGCTTACAGTTTGAAAGATTTGTCTTTACCCAATTTACTGAATTTGGGTGATTTATTCATATATTATTTTCTAATTTGGAATCTTTGCCTTTTGCTATTACATGAGTGTCTGTGTTCCAAATTTTAACTTCCCTTAAAAATGAAAGTGGGCGGGGCCCTCCCTGGTGGCGCAGTGGGTTAAAGCACAGCACTCCAAAGCTAAAGCCACTTCAGCATGAGTTCCATCCCCGCCTGCCCAGGAGGTGACCACATGGCGTGGCAGACCTCTCCTGACATGCCCGCTGCCCCCCTCAGCAGTGTTACTTTGTCGGTCGGCCTGTTCTGCAACCCACACTGTCTCTAGTGAATCCTCTCACCACCCCTGCACCTCTGGCCTGTACCCCACTTCTGTGTGCATAAATAAGTCTTAAAAAAAATGAAAGTGGGCAATGCTATATTTTATTGATCCTATTTTTTTCACTTCAATCTTGAGTCTAAAGATTAAATATTTTGTGGTCTGGCTAATTTTCTGGTCAATTGAGAGAAGGGAATGTGGCCATTTATTTGGGGAAACCTCAAATGAAGAGGCACACACTCTAACTAGAACTTGGGGCTCTACTCTGTCCCTTGCCTTGCGTCTTTTGGTCTAGTCAAGGTCACTCTACATAGATATATTCTATGGAAGGTTTCCTTCACTGTGACCCCTGCAACTGTCACTGCTCTAAGACATGTCCTACAATTTGTTTTTCCTGACTACATCAATTTTTTGAGCCTGTTAAATCTAGGGAAAATTGCCAAAGTGTGTAGTTAAAGCATGGTTCAAAGCTGAGTTGTTTGTGTGTATTTCTCTTTTCTCCAGAAGCCTTTGTCTTATCCTTTGGAATGATTTATTCAACTGCATTATGTTATTCTCTTATTCTTGTTTGGTGGCTGCTGGTGAACATCTTCTGATTGGCTTCTATTTATTTATTTTTTTGCTAGATTTTATGGGAGGGAAATGAAATACTGTAGTTGTAACCCACCATCTTAACCTGGGTGCTTGTAAAAAATATTTCACTGGCTACTTTTATTCATTATTAACCAAAGAAAGTCAATTGACCAAACTTATATTTCATATGTAGGACTAATTATTTTTATGAAGTTGACTTTATTATAGATACAGCTAGAACTAACTTGTGTTTTTAATTTCCTTAAAGTGTCCTGATTGTATAGTGATAGGAGTGGTAAACATCACATATAAATAAGTACTTGCACCTGACAAGTAATTTATAAATATTTTATGTGTGCTGTGACTATATTTATTTATGTACAGATAATACATAGTCTGACTATCTCTACAAATAAAAATGCTGACTGTACAAAGTTATAATTCATAGGTATTGCAAATCTCTTCTCAGTTTATATTTTTCTGCATCCTTTCTTGTAATTATTTCCTTAACTCATGCTGTCAGGTATACTTTATGGCAAAATGCAAGGAAGCTTTTGAATTTGTGTCAGAAAGTTTTCCCTGCCTTTGAGAAAATAATATTTCGCATTATATATTATAGATTTTATTATTCTACATTTTATTGTTATATTATTCTATATTGTATTCATTGTCTTATTATAAGTTGAAAACAATTGTCCATTCTTGCTAACCTACATAGTTATAGAGATGACAAAAGAGTAAGCTAACAGATTACAATCATAATATTGCACAAAAATGCTCAAGAGAGTTGATTCTGATGCCAACATTATATATAACCCTTATTTACGTCAACTCAGGGCTGCTCTTTTATCTTTTTTCAGTTGATGCACCTTTGAAATAACGCAACAAGAATTCAGGAAGAGAAATAGATGAAGACTGATACGGTCTTATGTATGCATATATGAACAAACACACACACACACACACACACAACAAAGTAAATCTCAACATACAATAAAGTGAATCTCAATTAAAGTGGCTAGGAGACTGTGATCCTATGACTAATAATCTTGTGACTGTCATCTCTTCTACTTTCTCTCTCCAGCACAAAACTTTTTATGTATTCTAATATCTCATAATAAATACATAATACATAATGTATTCTAATATCGCATATAAAAGAATAACTCATAAAATTTTTTCATTCAATTTAATTATGAGAAAAAAAATACTGCAGGCAAGCCTGACTTATCTCATTAAAATTACTTTAAATCTTAGAGAAAATCAAATCGATAACATGTATAATCTATAAAAATGATCATAATTTTATTCTATCTTCTGATAATTGGGCCTTGGAGTAATTAATAAAAAAGTCAAGAAGTCAATAACTTGTAGACAATATACTTCGGCCTATAAGATATTCCTAATGAAATGTCAATAAAATTTCAATATGTAATATGTATTACTTAGAGCTGAGATTTATTTTTTTACTCTCCAATCAAGAGGACTAGAAGTCATCTGGATTAAGGCTGACTTAGAACTATAAAGTGGGCTCCTTTCTCCATTTTCTTGGGACAGTCCATTTGATGCCTAAATATATTCTACTACTCTCTAAGCAGTGTTATATAGAGAAATTCAACTTCTAAGGATTTGCAATTTTTAGAGTACTCTGAACCTAAGTCAGGAATATATTACTCTGAACCAAGTCCCACCAGAAAAATAAGCATTAATTTATATGTGACATGTTTTCATGTAACTCTTCTAAATTTTATGTAAGGCTGGATATATTTTAACATGATAACCTAGATCAGCCTCAGAATCTTTGTAATCCCTCTAAGTCCTTCTCTATACTTGAATTACTCACACAATATTCAGTAAAATAGCACTGTAGTAGATATTTAACTTAGCACTATACATTATCACTAGACAATTGTCTTGAGTGTCCAATAAACTCTTCCTCATAAGAATACAAATGAGTCAATGTGGAAATGTCCATCAACCCACTTTATCTCCTCTACCATAAAGCTGTAATAATAAGACTATTATTTCATGAACTGACACATTAACTTTGTTGAGGTTAATTCTGAATAACTGAGAGCTAAATGTATTCATCTTATTTGGGTAATATATAATGGTGTTAATTTTTAAACAATTTTGTGGTCTGCTGGGTAAGATTTGATTTAATCTTAAAGAAATGAAGGGAATGACTAGTTTGGCTCTATTTACTAATAGAGCAGTTATTTGTGCAATTGGGTCTGGAAAAGCCAACTGAATAGCCATATTATTTCAGTAAGAAGCTTCTGCTGACCATCTTCTGAATTGAACTTACAGTGTTACACACAGTATATGAAAACCCTCCCTGTCACTTTAAGCAGACTGTTCTTAATATTTGTTATTATGGAATAACTTCAAAAAATAAACATGTTTTTCATGACACTCCAGATATTTACATGCTCTTTGGTTGAAGTGATAACTCACATTAATGAATACACAGGATGAGTCTTTCTGTATTAATGAAGATCTCCAGATCATTGGTTGGGATTTGTGTTTAAACAGTATATACTTTCTCAAAAATCTTGATAGTTTACATTTAAGGTTTATATATTTCATTACAGGTAAATTCCATTTCATAAGAACAAAAAGATTTGTAAACTAAAGTTGAAATGTTGTTAATGATACTTATGCTAAAGTATGTAGCAGAAAGTAGACAGGTATCTATAATTTGCTTTGAAATTTATCTAAAAATAAGATAAACTGATAGATGGGTAGAAGGATGAATGACTGTGATAAAGCAAGCCTGGCAAACTGTTAATCTCACAAAATTTCTTTTATAATTTCTGTGTGACTACAAATTTTCATTATAAAACAAAGTGGAGGGGATACTACATAAAACTTTAGTACCGTATAAATTGCTATTTTTTTACTTTAAACTGTATCATGACTATCCTGTTATTAGACTTCTCTATAAATATAATAATTATAATATTCCATTGGGTAGGCTTGTCTAATTTCAATTGATTATTAGTATATTACAATGCAGTTTGAAGGAAACAGAAACTGCAGTGAGAATAATACTTTGCAGAAGATTATCATTACTATTGTCAAAGACTGTAGAAAAAATATCTTATCCCTGAAACAAGATATTTAAAATACAAAAGAAATTTTGAAAAACTTAAGAATGGAAATGTAAAACTCAGTGGAAAGACTGAATTATAAAGTTAAAGAAACCTCCCCAAGTTAGAGTTAAAATACAGAGTTGCAAAAGAGTAGAGAAAAAAATTCAAGGTCCAGTCTAATATAAATAAAAAAATAATTAATGAACAAATGAATAATTAATTTGTTAATTTTAAAAATCAACTGAGCTTCCCATAGGTTGAAAAATGAGCCATTTTACTGAAACTGATTGTTAGCACATAGATGAAAATAAACCCATAACAAGGTACCTTGTCATAGAATTTTAAAATACTTGAGACAAAAAGGATTCTGCTAACTTTTAAGAAGTTTGTATGACTTTTTTCAGAAAGAATGTTGCCAACTTTCTCAAGAGGACAAGAACTCAAAGAACAATGCCTTCAACATTCTGAAGGAAGATGGTTTCCAAGTCTAGAATTTTATACTTAATCAAATCACCAAACAAGTATAAGAATAGAACAGGTGTAACCTGCATAAATCTATGTATTTATAACTCAGTGGTGCTTTACAAACATACATTTATGGGACCACATCTCTGATTAGGTGTGGAATATTCTCAGCATCTTAAAAAATTACCTATTGTGTATTCCTTTGAACTTTGTAGAATAATGGCCTTAGCGAAGTCACAATTGTGAGGTCAGATAAGACAGGCTAATATGTCATTAGCAAACCACAAAAGCTACCAAAAAAGATAGCTTTACAATACTTATCTAATGGTTATGAAAGATTCCCCCTAGCATAGAGATCATTCTTTCACATTTTGTCATTTGTATTATTTATAATCTTGCAAAGTCTGATATCTTAGCTCCTATCAGATTAAATTTTTCAAAGCTAGTTAAAAAAAAAAACTTGAAAATGATTTAAAAACAGTCAACAGTATTGCCATAAGCTTAATTCATTAATGTTTTGTTTTTACTTAAGTTTAAGAAGTTGAAACATTTAATTTCTGCCTCTCCTCTCATGGCAAGCTTCATTTTGTTTGTATATGCATATAAAACACCACTGCTAAAGTATGTAAAATAATTAACATCCACTATTAACAATCAACTGTACACTTGCATGTCTAAGGATACCTGCACGATTAATTTATAGTAAAAGCAAAGCAAGACTAATTGTTAAATTTTCTCTAGATTCTATTGGCAAATGACAACTATTTTTTTTTAAGTTTCTGTTTTATTTCCTAGGTTTAACTGCTAATTTTTAAAAAGATTTATTTATTTATGCAAATAGAATTGGGATATAAGCCAGAGGTGCAGGGGCGGTGAGAGGATTCACCAGAGACAGAGTGGGGAGCTGAACAGGAAGACTGGGGAAGTACACTGCTCAGGGGAGCAGCGGGCGGGGTCAGGAGAGGTCTGCAGCGCCCTGTGGATCACCTCTGGGCCGGGACTGAACTGCTGAAGTGGCGTTAGCTTCTTAGTGCTGTGCTTTAATCCGATGTGCCACCTGGGAGGGTCCTTTATTGTTAATTTTTTTAAAAAAGATTTGTTAAAGAGACCTGAGTGACCAGAATAAATCAGCAATTTCAAATGTTAGAAAACCTTATAATCTTTGGTGACTGATGGATTTAGTTCAATTGACATTTATTTTCTTCTCCCTTATACTCAGTACACATGTGAATATCCCTCCTCTCCAAGTTCTTTAAATACCTTTCAGTTATTGCTTTTTCTTTTTAAAGAAATGGATTTTTCCTACTGTGATATATAATTTTACCTCTCTGTAAAGAAAATTGTCACTTCACTTTCAACGGAGCTTTCATCTAGTGGGAGACTATCTGATATTCCTCGGTGGTCATATATATTCCTCCAAGCAGTTGCAGGTAACTCCAGGAGTGAAAGTTCTGTGTTTATTGCTCCTCCTTGGAAGCAGGTGTTCCAATTAGATTCATTCATCTTACCTTTTCCCCTTAATTTCTGAATTGAATTAATATTGACTCTGAGGATCTTCACCCATATAATAAAACAGTTTGTTTATTAAGGGGCCCTCCCCGGTGGTACAACAGGTTAAAGCACAGCACCAGGAAGCTTGCTGGAACTGCTTCAATGAGAGTTTGATCCCCCGCTAGGGAGGTGACCCACATGGCACAGCAGATCTCTCCTGTCTCGCCCGCTGCTCCCCTCAGCAGTGTACCTCGTAGATCTGCCTATTCTGCTCCCCGCTCTGTCTCTGGTGAGTCCTCTCACCCCTCCCTTGCTCCCCATGGAGTTAGCCATTATCCCTTCCAAGGTTCCTGTGGACGCTTCATATTTATTTCATGCATTTCTGATTGTACATTCTTGCACTTGCAAAGACTTTTAAAAATAACTTGTGTGGAGCTTTTGCGTATATACTTGACTTGACAAGTTAATTAGCATGCTAGCTTCACCAGATTAAAATCTTTTTAATTAATTTGATGGGTCATTTGATTATATAACTGAAGGAAACATAGGCCCTTTATTACAGACAAAGATGAGCTTCCAAGTATAGTCGTATGAATAATCTTTGGAAGATGAAAAGTGTTACATGACACTATCTGAGCCTGCCTTTTTCAGTGATACAAAATTGTTAATCTAGTGTCCAGTTAGAGTTTTGATTAGTATTTGAAAAAAATAGGTGAACACTCTTGTCTATTCGTATTACTCTGCTAACAGACCTCTATTTTACCTAAAAGTTAGTGAGATCATAATAATTTTTTTAATCAAAGAAAAAAATCCTTAACCTTTCTTCATTGGTAAGTGGTTCTGTCTTCATTGCACAGATCACTTTCTATTCTCACCTTCTGTATACTGTAGTGGAATCCTCACTGCAATAATTCCTGGAAGAGCAGAATATATGATGCTTTCATAAATATATATTAGTGCATTAGTCTTCTTCCAGCCCAAGCCAGATTTTCCTGGCTGCTTATTTCCCCAGGTGGCCAGAAGAATACAATCTCTGATATAAAAATTTGGCAGCTTCACATACAGATCTGATCAGAAGTTATGCTTTCGCTTGCTTAGTTTCATGTATTTGTGTTAGTGAAATATGGCACAGTGATTATCTGGTAGGCATAAGAAAATAACCTCTTACATGATTAAAACCACTGTGTCTTAATTGGGGTTGTATTTTATTTACAAGGAAGTTTTCCTTAATAAGTAGTTGCTCAAAGAATAAGTCCTTTAAATACATAAAAATGGAGACTAAAAATAATGGTGATTATGCTATGTCCCAATTCTGGCTTTTTTTTGTTGGTAATATACTTAGAAGTGTGTTGAGAGAAGTAAAGACAATATAAATTCTTAAAAATATTAAACACAATATTGTTGAATTTCTGTATACTTTTCCCTTCATACGATGTTAGCTAGCATATTCCAGAATGCCACAGCTTTCTTATATTTCAAGCAGAAACAATCCAATTTACTGAATATCAAAGTAATGTTATTATTTTACAAAATCAGTTTGGTTTTAATATGCTGGGTCTGAAATTATATTATAAAACTATACATGCTATGCTGAATTATTTAATAATCCACTTTATAACAATTCTCTAGAAAATAAGTTTATCTGTTTTATTCACTACCTTACTCCCTGTTCAGAACATAATAAGTGCTCAATATGTTTTTCTAAATGAACAAATATAACACCACTATGACCCATATTTCTATTGCAGTATTTTTTCATCATATACTGTACTCTCTTTTTCAACTTTGAATTTTTCTTTGCTATAAAAACTGTAGGACTGGGTAAAAAAGATCGAAAAAAATGTTTGCCTTGATTAGCTTGTCATATTACAGTTGCATGAAACCTCATATAGAAAAATATTAACAATTTAATGGTTTCATTATTTTCTTTACCACATTTCCCTAGTCAAGTTGACTGTAAATCTAGAAAAGCTGTAAACTCCAGCTACTCCCTAGCGAATGGAATGTAAAACTAAAAAGAGACAGCTAAATTCTTAAAGACAGAGAGATAGGGACAGAGGAGATAGACTGGGAATGGAAGAGAGCTTGCTTTTCTTACTAAGATTGCCTTTAATGGGCATTTTAATACCAAGTGCACTTCACTCCTCTATACAGTTTATCATAAACTAATGAAAGAGGCGCTTTAATTAGGAAGAAGATAATTGATTCAGAGGATGAGAAAGATTCCAAAAGGGAAGGATTCCAAACCATCACAGCCATCCACACTGGGGACAGCTGCCAAGTAAGAGGCTGTGGGACAGAGCAGAGAGCAAGCTGGCTATACAAGCAAGCTGCCTTAACGAGGAATGAAAGGAGGTGGCTGCGTCCTTCAGAAGAAGTCACATCCTAGAGTATTAAAACACCCAGCACCATTCGGGCTGCTCTATGAGATATTAATATTGTCATTTTTTTCTCTTTTAATTTTCATCTTTTAAAAGATTTATTTATTTATGCATATAAGAATTGGGGTGCAGGCCAGATGTGTGGGGGGCGGCAGGAAGAGGATTCACCAGAGGCAGAGTGGGAAGCAGAACAGGCAGATTGATGAAGCACACTGCTGAGGGGAGCAGGGGGAGGGTCAGGAGAGGTCTGCCGGGCCATGTGGGTCACCTCCCTGGCTGCAGTGGCTGAGGATAGGTTCATAGCACTGCGCTTTAACCCCTGTGTCATTAGAGAGGATGCTCTCTCTTTTAATTTTCAGTTAAAAAATAAAAGATGATCTCAAATTTTAAAATCACTAAAACAACCTCACATTTATTGTCCAAACTATTAATTTTGCCTTAAAGTTTGTAATGGTTTTTGATGTTCCTTACTGAATCAATAGTCAGTCATATGAAATAGGAGGAAAACCCGTGCTCTAAAGGAAATCTGGCTGCCATTTGGCTCTCAGGCTGCTGACTGCTAGTAGACTTACACTTGCCTAGAATGAATAGATAGGAAAGGGATGTAAATATTACATGGAACTATAAATCTGTGATGCTGCATAGCTTCTAGAGTGCCTCCCTTTTTTTTTTAAGATTTACTTATTTATGCACACAGAACTGGGGTACAGGCCAGAGGTGCAGGGGTGTTGAGAGGATTCACCAGAGACACTGGGGAGCAGAACAGGCCAACTGATCAAGTCCACTGCTGAGGGGAGCAGCAGGCTGGGTCAGGAGAGGTCTGCCACGCTGTGTGGGTCACCTCCAGGGCTGGGGACTGAATTGGCATTGAAACGGCTGCGGTAACTTACATGCTGCGCCCTAACCTGCTGTACTACCAGGAAGGGCCCAGGACGCCTCTTCTTTTCATCCTGTCATTATTGGTGCTTTCCTTTTTCTGAAACCAGAAAAATTATCTAGTGCAAGAAGACAATAATATAAAGGAAGACATAATAATATGCAAGAAGCATATAGACAAGATTTCTACTTGTAAGGAGACATTGGTTTTCATCTGCATCTTGGTTTGTTTTCAGTCTAAAGAATAAGATTACTATGGAACTGGAAGTGAACTTCTAGAAATATGATGGATGAAGAGCAGGAAGATAATGCTTCAAATGTGGTTAGTCTGCTGCCTGTCCTTGAATTGTAATTAGAGTTGCAGTAAGATAAATATAGACATCAAAAACAAACTTCTAGAAAAGTTGTAGCAATTTGCCATACTAAACATTTTGTCTATTAGACCTTAATAGTAAAATTTTGACATTTCATGTTTTTAATTTTTAAGAATTTTTAGAAGATTTTCTCTTTTAGGATGTTTTTATCTATGCATAGAAGAACTGGGGTACAGTCTATAGGTGCAGAGGTAAGAGGATTCACCAAAGACAGAGTGGGGAGCACAACAGGTGAATCAGCTTAAATACACTGCTGAGGGGAGCAGTGCAGGAGGCAGAAGTTCTGCTGCATCACGTGGACCAGCTCCCTGGCTGGGGATCGAAATCAGAAAGCAAGCCGGTTGTGATAATGCTGAGACTTAACCCCTAGGCCATCAGGGGTGCCCTAAGTATTCTCTTTGTGTAAGTATAAAGGCTGCTCTTTGTGATTCAGAAATTATTAGTAAATCTCTTGTTACTGACAGTTTAACAGAAACTGAAGTGAATTACTTTCAAATAAAATGGCTATGTCATCTTTTCATACCCTCTTTCACAAATCTTAGATTGCGAAATCTTTTTTCCTACATGTTCCTTGCATGGAACGAGTCTTTCAAAATCAGTATTTGCAAAAACAGTTTAACTTGTTTAATAAAATGTTCCAGTTCACTTTCTATCTACTGGTCAACGCAGGAAATCTGCTACCATTTAAATTAGAATTCCTCAAACTGGATCAATGTATGTCTTAGTCCAGTATCTTATTTCCATTGCATCAGGAAAAAGATTTTTTTCTCTACTCAGGCTCTCTTTAACTTATTCTCCACACTGCTGTGATTTTTTTAAAATGCAAATTTTATCCATTTACTACTATGCTTAAAAGTGTTCACTATTATTGAATTTTCTTCAGCATTCTTCGTTTTATCTTTAAATGTTTACATTTTTTATGCTTATCGATATCTCTTTACTTCCTCCTCTTTTTGCGCTTCCTCTCCTCCCTCCTTCTCTTTCTCTCTCCCTCTAGGGCTTTGTATTAGCCTTTTTCATCATACATTTCCCCCCTATATAAAACACACACACACACCAGTGCACACTTTTCCCAGCTAAGTTATACATACTCTATATTCAAGTCTCACTTACGCGAGTTAAAATTTCCTGTGGGAGACTTTCCTTGACACTGTACAGTTAGCTTGTGGGGTTTCTCCTTTATGCTGCCATAGCAATTTATATTTTACTTTTCATAATACATGTCACATTATATTATACTTTTTTTAAGCACTTTTCTATTTTTTACTTTTTATCCTCCATTAGCTTGTCAGCTCTATTAAGGCAAAAATTGTTTGTTTTGATTCTAATGTTCCTGGCACATAGTAAGTTCTAATAATTATTCAATTCATGAATGCAAGAAGAAAAGAATAGGAAGATGCAGGCAGTATAAAGCCAATAGAAGCATGGAATTTAGGAATCAAAACTAAATATTTGTCAAGTGCAGTAACTTAGCAATTATAATCAAAAAAGTTAATAGTTGAACTTTTTTTTTTTTTTTAAGATTTATTTATTATTTATTCATACAGAACTGGGGTACAGGCCAGAGGCTGAGGGGCGGTGAGAGGCTTCACCAGAGACAGAGCGGGGAGCAGAACAGTCAGATCGACCGAAGTACACTGCTGAGGGGAGCAGCGGGCGGGTCAGGAGAGGTCTGCCACGCCATGTGGTCACCTCCGGGGCAGGCGGGATCGAACTCATGCGGAAGTGGCTTTTAGCTTCTCAGTGCTGCGCTTTAACCCGCTGCGCCACCAGGGAGGGCCAATAGTTGAACTTCTTTAAGAATGATGTTTGTGACAAGATCAGGATCATGTGTATTTCTCTGCATTTGCCTATTTTTTTTCATCTGTCTTAGCCAAATCAAAGTGTTGTTGTTGTTTTTTAAAGATTTATTTATTTACACAGGCCAGAGGTGCAGGAACAGTGAGAGGATTTGCCAGAGACAAGCAGATTGATGAAGTACACTGCTGAGGGGAGCAGCAGACAAGACAGGAGAGGTCTGCTGTGCCATGTGGGTCACCTCTCTGGCCAGGGATTGAACTCGTGAAGTGGCTGCGGCTAGGTTTGTAGTGCTGTGTTCTAACCCGTTGTGCCACTAGGGAGGGCCGAAGTTTTGTATGATTTAACCCATTACCCCCAAAGTGATATGTGACTGCCCTCAAAACCGTGGCATGACCACATGGAATAATTAGCTTTCTCATACAATATGCTGCCTTCCCCCCCTCCAGTTATCCCCCACATCATGCCTTAGAGATGCTAAAGCAGACATGGGAGTCTTGACATCTAGGTCAGATGTCAAAATGTACAAACAGATTTCTAAAACCCAATTTTGACCCAATCTTACACACTCACACACTTGATTTTTAAATTTTAGAATAAATGTATTTTAGAACATAAAAATTAAATTTCTGTGCATTAAAGGATCTAAGTAAATAACAGAACAAAAAGATAACTAAGGAATAGAAGAAAATATTTGTAAGTCATATGTCTAATAAGGGATTAAAATCCATAGTATATATTTAAAAATTTTGGCAATTCTAAATAATGTGATGTGACTTAAATAGATTTGTCTCTAAATGAGACATACAAATAGATATCACACACATGGAAACATGTTCAGCATCATTTATCACTTCAGCAAGTGAAATTAAAACTCAATATCACCTCATATCCATCAGGCTAGCTACTATTCAAAAGACAACAAAATGACAAGTATTGATGAGAGGATGTAGAGAAATCATAATCTAAGTTCACTGCTGATGAGGATGCAAAATAGTATAGCTCATATGCAAAACATGTTTGCTCCAAAATTAAAAAGAACTACGAGGTGATTCATCAATCCCATTTCTGGGTATATACCCCAAGTGTCAAAAGAGCTCCAAGAGATATTTTTTTTTTTAAGATTTATTTATGCATACAGAGCTGGGGTACAGGCCAGAGGTACAGGGGCAGTGAGAGGATTTGCCAGAGACAGGATGGAGAGCAGAACAGGCAGATCCATGAAGTACACAGCTGAGGGGAGCGGTGGGTGGGTCAGGAGAGGTCTGCCGTGCCATGTGGGTCACCTCCAGGTTGGGGATCGAACTCATGCTGAAGTGGTGTTAGCTTCTTAGTGTTGCGCTTTAACCCACTCTGCCACCTGGGAGGGCTCCCAAGAGACACTTTTAAACCCACATTCATAGCATCACTGTTCACAATAATCAAAAGGTAAAGCTACCTAACTGTCTGCCAGTGGATGAGCAGACAACAAAATGTGGTATTAACAATGCAGTGGAGTATTATTGAACTGAAAGACCTGATGCAAGAATGAATGAACACTGAAGATAACATGCTAAGTGAAATAGTTACAAAATACACACAGAGCCAGTTTAAAAAAAAAAATAGATAAACACTGTATAATTTCATTTATCTGAGTTCCCTATAGTAGTCAAATCCATAGAGACATAATAGAAGGTAGTTGCTAAGTGCTGGCAGGTGGGGGAGGAAATGGACACTTGGGAATTGGGTATGGAATTTCATTTTCGCAAGGTGACAGTAGTTCTGGATGTTGACAACAAAAATGTGAATATAGGGCCCTCCCTGGTGGCGCAGCGGGTTAAAGCACAGCACTAAGAAACTAAAACCACTTCAGTATAAATTCAATCCCCGCCTGCTCCAGAAGTGACCACATGGCGTGGCAGACCTCTCCTGACCCACCCGCTGCTCCCCTCAGCAGTGTACTTTGTTGATCTGCCTGTTCTGCTTCCCACTCTGTCTCTGGTGAAGCCTCTCACCGCCCCTGCACCTCTGGCCTGTACCCCAGTTCTGTATGGATAAGTAAATAAATCTTTTTTTAAAAAAGGTGAATATATTTAACACCACTGAATTCACTTTACACTGGTTATGATGGCTTTTATGTTATTTTCTCAGTTTGAAAAAAATTAAAATACTTCTAGTATGGTTAGAGAAGTTTTTTTCTATTAAATGTTCTCTAAACATTACATATAGTTACTTAATAACTGCTTGACTATTAAGCAATGAATTATATATTCCACAGTCTCCACCCTCCTTATGAAAAATACCATGGATTATTTTTCAGGAGGAAAACAATATCCTTTGCTTCCTTTTACAGACATTCACTAAGTAATTTCATTTTCTTAAAAATAAAATAAAAAGTATTATCATTACTTCCATGTTTCTATTATAAGTGATACAAAAGACTGTGATATATTCCATCAGGGTATTTAGGAAATGAATGTAGAATATTATTTGGGATACATTACTATCATCTTTCTCAGCATTACAGTCATATTTATTTCAATTTTTGTCTACTAGGAATTATGGAAAGCAAACTAGCAAGGAACAGATGAATTTACTTAAAACCATTAATGAGAATGAGTTAGTCAATTTTAGAGGTAGAGTGAAATTTAGAATTCATTCTATGGTCAGAGAACCCCAATTATCTAGAACTTGCATGAGTCCCCTGCAGCTACTATTTAGATGACTATAACCTTATTTCTTGTGTCGCTGACTGTCTTTCGGTAGGTAAGTGCTAGCCCCTGTCAGACTTGGGCCTATGTATAATCTGCTTCATTTGAGTGTAGGAACCCTTTGAATGGAATATATCAGAAGTGATGGGAAGTGGCTTCTCAGATTACAAGAAGATTACAAGAAGGTTACAAGAAGACTGGGTTCCATTGTGCGTGTCTACTTTTTCTCTCTCTTTGTTACTCTGTAGTTCTTTCTCTTGCTCTCTCAGCCCTTTCTTATGGGAGACTCACTGTAGTGTGCTGAGTTGCTCCATGAAGTTCACACAAAAACCTAAATGCAACTAGTGATAACAACCAGTAAAGATCTGAGGCGTACCACAATGTATATGAATGAGCTCAGAAGTAGATCCTGTCTGAATTGAGATGACTTAGTCCCAACCAACACCTGCTTGCACCTTATGAGACATCCTAATCCAGAAGCACCCAGGTGAGCTATATGTGGATTGCAATTCTCAGAATTTATGAGATAATGTCTCTTGTTTAAAGCTTGTAAATTTGGGGGCAACTTATTACACAGTCATACATAATGAATATATAACCAGATGTATCAAATATATATGGAAAAACTTGTAAAAGTATTGTCACACATGTGATTTTCAAATATTTTTAGGGAAAACTACATGCTATGATTCTCCCTGCCATGTTCTCTCTTTTCTTCCCTTGATGAAATCCTGTACTACTAGGCAGCTAAATTCTGACATCTGAATCACACATTCAGCCCGATATAATTGACACATTGTTCAAGAGTCATCTACCATCTTTTCATTGTTCTATATTTTTCTCTTTTAAATCTAAATTGAAACTTTTTTTTTCCAATCTACCTCCAAAAGTTTGGGAATATCAGGAGAAAAATAGTAAGTATTTCTGTACTTGAGTAAGTGCTATAGCTACTAAGGATTATTCCACCGATGACTGAGTCCTCAAATGCATGACTCATTCCATTCAGAATCTGACCATTTCTCATTCCCTAGAATCATTATCATCTCTTACCAAGATTATGCTGACTTCCTTCTAATTGGTCTTCATTCTTCTGCTCTTTCTTTCCTTCAATCTGTTCTCAACACAAAAGCCAAAATGACCTGTTAAAATACAGGACAGATCATATTTTTCTTCTGTCTCAAATCCTCTAATGGCTCTTCTACCTAGAATAAAGGCATTAGAGTGGCCCCAAGTGTACTTCAGACTCAGTATTTTAAATCTACAGTCCATGATTTCTCCACCCTCATTACTGGATCCCACCTCACTTTTTTTGACTCCATTTGCAGGACACCCCAACTGTTGGGCATTGGTTCTGTTTATATCCTCTGCCCAAAATGTTTTTCACCCAGATGTACTTCTGGATAAGTTTTAGTCTTTGCCCACAGTTTCCACCTTCTCAGAGAGACCTATTTTGATCTCTACCAACATTGCAGCTCTCCACTCCCAGCCCATTATTGATCATCTTTTAGTCTACTCAACAATTGGTACATTTATGATTTAGTATCCTTCTCCAATGGACTATAAATTCCATAAGAAAAGGGATCTTCGTTTTGTTCACTGCTGAATCTTGATCTAGACCACTACAAGACACTTAATAGATACTCAACAAATATTTATATCGTTGAATTGTGAACTTACTTGAATTTATTTGCCCTTTTAGTTTTCAAAATAGAAAATCTGATAACAGTATTAATGATAAATCAACAGAAATGTGTTTGAAAAGCTATAGCTACTGAATAAAGGGAAATACTCTAGCAGTAAACCCTTGTTTTCCCTTAAAACAAGAAACCTGATAGAGCATGTTAGTAAATAAGAACATGATTGATTTATCACTGTTTGCAAATTTTAACTGAGAAAATTAAATTGTTCTATAGATGCTTGATACACTCTGGGAACTTTTCAATGTTTTCATTGTTCTTCCCTTGTTGATTTTTCTTGTTTTATTTAAGAGGTTATAGGAAAGTAAGCAATAATCATCTCCTTTGGTAAATAACTGATCACTTGGCCTCTGTAGTCCTTCACGGAGCATATGTCCTGAGTGGGGTGATGGAATTAGAGAGTGATTTCTTACTGGAAATCATGAAAAAAAAAAAAAAAAAGAGGTGAACAAGCAAATGCTTCCTTTTTTGGCCACAGTACAAGATGAAACAGACGACCAACAAAAGGCACTTTCCAACATCAAACATCATTTTTTAGAAATATATTTTATTTACCTTCATTGTCTTGGGGGGGGGGAGTTTTTAACCCACTATTCCTGTTTGTCTTTATGTCAGCATTAATATAAATCATGAATGTGAAACAGAAATTAATGTGCCTTTGCATATTAGTGGATTTTTAAAAATTATTGGTATATAATTGCCATTTAGTATTGCATTAGTTTTAGATATACAGCATGATTTGACATATGTACTTACTGCAAAATTTTCACCTCAACAAGTAAATCTACTGAATTCATCTTTTTTGGGATTCTTAACAGTATAGTTTTGTCTTGGAATTCTTAAAAGTATAGTTAAATTCACATTATAAAAAAATGCTACTTAAGAGTCACAATGTATTAAAACATTTCCCACATATGTTATCATATATTTCCAGCTTGGTCCATGGAGGTCTCATAATAAAATCCTATGAAACAAAGTCATGTTATTGGAAAAGTATTTACATTAGTTACCTCAGTTTTAAATGAGAAAACAGATTTTGAAAATAAAAACCAAATGTCTTTGCATTTAATATTGGGTAAATCATTACTAAGACTTCATAAATAAAACCCTTTCTAAAATACCTTTATTGAGATTGTTCTCTGAATCTGCCTTCACTTACTCTGGACTGTGTGCTCAAATCTACAATAAAGCTTATGTTACTCACTTAAAAAAAAACTTTATAATGAAAATAAGTGCATAAAAATATTTCTAAAATTTAATTAAATTTATGATCCAGCAACTATAACAACAGTATTTACTATAACCAAATTCCAGACAAGGATTTAGCAAAGAAATTGCCTCTTTTAGAACACAACTGTGTCCCTTCTTTTGCGTATTGTCTATGGCCGCTTCTGTGCTACAACAGAGCTGAGTAATTGTGCAAGCAAGAATATAGCCTGCAAAACTAAACTATTTCTTACTTGGGCCTCTATAGTAAATTTGCTACCCCCTGCTCCAGACAAATAAAACATTGGAGAACCTTCTCATATTTCTTTACACTGTAGCCCTGGAGAATGTCTAAAGCTTTGGTTGTATGTTTGGGTGAGTCACAGTATAAAAGCCACTTTTATGTAAATTAGGATTTTGAATTATTTTGTGATGGTTTAGTTAAGTCAGTGATAATTTTTCAACAAGTAAGATTCTGAATGATATATAGAGTGATATTAAGATGTCACGCTAATATCCAGGTAGAGCTTTGAAGAGATCATCCAGGACATTAAATAATCCATGTGTAGATCACAGAAACTTTGGTCTTCATGTGGCTTAGTATCTTTATGAGTCATAGTCAAGTAAACACAAGTTGTATAGTTAACGATATTTAAATTGAATATTGACTTTGTTAGAATGTCAGGGATTCTAACCTACCTTTCTATCTCTACCAAACCCTAAAATTATAGCCAAGACCTTCCATTCTCAAGTCATGTGCAAACTCCAGGGTTTTTTCACTCATCTCCTTTCTCAATTTGCTTGTTGTCCTCACTATCTTTTCTTTCCCTTGGTTCTGTTTCTGGCTATTTCTAATTCTCAATTTTTTGAACTGCTATCACTATGGCCTTAACAAAAAGACAGAGGACACATTGCAAATACTCAGGCATAAATCATTTTATCTTTGTTAAATAGGAAAATGTGATTAGAATCTAATTTCATGTATTGGTCAAAGATCAAGAGAAAGGAATGGGTACAAAAATGATACTGAAAATGGAATGTCAGAAGTTGGATACTGAGAAGAAATGAGTAGAAGTGATCTAAAAATATTCCCCATGGTTTCTAACTAGGAAAACAGGATAACTAGGGGTGGAGTTTTTGACTGAACAACAAAATACCACAGGAGGAGAATAGTTAGAGGCCACAAAATGAATTCAGCTTAGAAAAAAGTTGACTTTGTAGTGTCTTAGGGTATCCAAGAGGAACTCTTGGATAAATGAAAAAATCAAAATGGGCCGTAGAAGAGGAGTGGTCTTGTGATTCATCATCATAAAGGTGATAATTTAAACAGAAAATGGGGCTCAGCGATTTATGGGAAAAATACTAGAGATAGAAAGAGATAGAAGACAAAGAACTTTCATAGGATTGCAAAAGTTAAAACAGAGAAGTAGGAGGATAAATAAAGATGAGGAAGGAAAATGCCTCATGAAACAGGCGTCAGGTATGACATAACAGTTGAGAAATATATAAGCGGAGAAAGAGAAGTATCCAATGTCTCAAGAATATTCCATTGTACTTGATCTTAGTAAGAGATATTTCAGTGGCAGTGACTGGAGTCTGACTGGGGGCAGCTGTACATACTAGTCTTTCAAAATCTTGTCTATGAAGAAAAGATATTAAGTTGAAATAGAAAGCTAGACATAGACTGATCTTAGGTAAAGGGAGTTATCTGCTTCATCTTAGGGATAACCAGGTTTCAGAAGCAGTAACTATATTAAAGAATATCTGAGTGAAGTGCTTGAAAGGTCTGAGAAATTTCTTTACAGTAAAATTTGGGTTCCTGGTGGCACTAAGGCGAGTAGCTACATACTAACCAACAAAGGTGACAACCTACTGTGTGCTAGGAAATGTAGGATAGTAGGCAAAGAAGAGAAGATGTCATTGTTCTTACCTTTAAGTAGATAATCATTTAGTAGAGATATTTGTTTAGTTAGAAAATTTTTGGAAGAGTCTACTGTGTGCTAGGAGCCATTGTCTTAGACACAAAGTTATAGTTGATGGTGAAAATAAAAAGTCTAAGCCCTTAAGAGACATGGATTTCAATGGAAATAAAAATGCAAACAAACAGTTACAATAGTTTACCTGCCCAATGAATGGATAATTGTCCCCATTTTTGGCTTCTATGAAGCCCTAGAAAGGAAAGAAAACATGGAAGGAATTGTTGATTCTATAGAGCCAGGTAGCTAGAAGGAAGCAGGTGGAGACTCTTCTGAGGAGAGAAAGAAATGATGATTGAGATGAATCTGGAAATGGTATTCACTAGGTGGAGCATGTTAAGAAAGGCCCCATGGGCAGAGGGAGAGATGTGAGCAAGGGCCAGGAAGTTGGCAGGGACAAGGACTAGGAATGGAGAGATGAGTCATGGGAAAGGAAACAGTGCTTGAGGATCAGATGTGACAGGATAGCCAACGACTGAGCGGACAGGCTGGGTGGAGGCCAACATGGAAGGACTGCAAAGCTCTGTGGGATTAAGTGGCCCCAGGGTTCTGAACGAGTCTGGCCTAGAGCGCTGGTCACCCTGGCACAAAAAGAGGCACTGGCAGGCTGTGACCAGTCCAGTCAGCAGGCTCGGTCAGGGTTCCAAAATGGATGCTTGGAAAAGGTATTTCATGCTTGTGTTGAGCATGGCCCAGCTTGGCTGGAAGACCAGTGGTGAAGTGAGAGCTCAGCCCTAATGGAAGCGATTGGGAAGTGAAAGATTCCACTTGATCTCGTGGATGCACAGTAATGTGGACACATGTGGACAGAAACTCCTCTGTGTCCTCTGCAGGTGACAGTGCCTTGCTTAGGGGAGTCTTCATCCCTAGGAGTTTCAGTTATTGACCCAAATGAATGCAGTCAGATCACTGACATTTTAAGGATTTACTTGTTGGCAAAACTTTTTGATACAAAGAATTATTTTCCTTATTTTTCTAAGTTTTAAACAATTGCCTTCTCAGATAAACAAAAATTAATAAAGATTCATCACATACTAAAAGTATGATTAGTATGTAACCCATTAACTCATCTCATATTTGCAGGAAATTTCTATTCTACATATTAAAAGGTAACCAGTTCTTAATAAACTGCGAGCAAATAATACAAATCATATTTGTATCATCTTTTTCTCTTTATGCCTTCCATTGATTGCCTAACTACAAATGCTTCCAAGTTTTCACTCTTTCTGATGTTTCAGCTGATAAGTCATCAGGTAAATTAATCTTCACCCAAAAATCTGGCCCATGAGAAAGCAGGAGGGCTGGGGATAAGTAAATATTTTAATAAAGCGTTTCAGATTTAAGAATTTTTGTATTGCCCTCAAATCGATCATGGTCTAGTTCAAATAAATAACAGCAGCAGCAGAAAATACAGGAGATGATAAGAAGTCAGGTATACCAGATCCTTTGAATTTATCTATAGGTATGCTCTAAATCTCTCCATTGAGAACAACGGCTGTAAGTTTCTCATACCTATCGTCATTTTCAGTTAATCCCCCCTGTCTAGTTCTAGTATTCGACCCAAGTATGATTCTCCTTTTATTAATGTTTACCCTCCTTCCTATGGAGAGTCTGTTATGATTTCCCTCACACGTCTTCCTTCCTTTGTACCTCACCCCGGTACCGCCCAAATAGGAGCTTAAATCCTAACTCAGGGAGGCCCCTTGGCCACTGTCCTCTTTCAGAAAACCCGACTATTGCTTCTTGATTGCACTGCCATTTGCCATTATCCTCTGTTTACAGTCTTTTCGAGCCAGTTTTCAATCCATGCCACAGCACTTCTGTCCAAATCAATTTGTACAAATTTTTCAAGTCAGATACCACGAGGCACTGCATCCAATGAATGATGGAGGTGCGGGCTTATTACATCTACATGTTTCCTTCACCCAGAGATTTTGTAATTAGATTTTTACAAAAGTGATGGCGGGGCGCAGTGGGTGAGAAGGAGATCGAGTTTCTCTGGCGCGGTCTGCCTGCGCTGTCTCGCCGCTTAGTGAAAATTCATGTGTAGAAGTATTGACGCAGGCGCAAGCTTAATGCCTTTGATAAGCTGGAGGATTTTTTAATGGAACGGAGATGCCAGCTGCTCCTCACATCCTTCACACCATATTGTCTAATGAAGCGGCCCCTTTTTCAGCAGCTCCAGCCAGGAATCTTTGAGTCATTTTTGATCCTCTTTTATCCTTTGATCAACATTTGATCTGTGGAATGAAGCCAGACTTTGAGAGTCCATCAGACTCTTGCGCTCGGCCTTCCTCCACCTCCTTCGTGCCCTGGGTTATTAACGCGCTCACAGCTCTGAACTCTTTTCTAACCAGCTGTACCTCTGTCATTCTTTATTCTTTGGGAGAAGGTAGTCACTCAGCTGTTTCAAATTGTTTTAAAATCAGCTGGTCAAGTCGACCCTGGTGCCAGGGGCATGGGCCTCGTTACTCAGGCACTTCACGTCCTGGAACCATGTTGTTCAGAAGCACTGGCTCCTGTTGTCCGTGAGTCCGCAAGCACCGCTCTCTGGCACTCATTGCCAGCTTTTTAAAACCTTGAAGTATTTAGTCAAAAACATTCAACAGATTTTGTGTGTGGTGATGGGGGGTGGGATGGCGGCGAGGGGGGAGAAATTTGAAGTCCTTGCCTTGTTAGCTAAGAGAACTAGGACTGTCTAGGTCTTGTGTTGTACTGAAACAAAGACAGTGTTAGCCTGGCTTCCTGAATCTGCCATTGTTTTCTTATCATTCCTTTTTTTACTGACCATTTTTTTTTCTTGCAAATCATACTGGCATAAAACTCCCAGCAAGCTAAAATACAGTCATGACAATAAAGGATTATAAATGTTATGTTCGACCTTTTATATTTATTTGGAATCTGTCTCGCCTTTTCCAATGAAAATAGCCCCTCATATTTAAAGCTGCCTCATTTCTACATTATTTTGCTCTCATCTAACTGTATGAACCTTGCACCACACAGTCTGCCTCAAATCTCTGGCCTCAAAATGAATTTTATAGTATTTGACCTTTTAATCTAACAAATCAGACCCTTCTGTAATTAAATTAAACTTTTCATGGGATGAACCCAACTATCAAATGTCACCTTATCTTTAGCAGCAGAAGCTGAACTAGAAACATCAGACACTGTAGACAAGAAAGAGTCAAAACAGATCATTAACACCAGACTAAATGCCTTTAGACTGTTTTACAATGACTTCATGCTTAGCTGTTGAAAATAAGCTGTCAGAAACTATGTTGCTGTCTGCTCAAAGAATACAAAGTAATATGCCAAATACATTTGCTTTGAACAACTGTCTGGAGCCACTCTGGAAATAGATTAACAATTTCACATGGACATATGAGTGCTGGAGCGAATGGAATTGCCGTTTCCAGGACAGGAAGCCCTAAATGTAGATGTGCTATTTTATGCTCCTAAGACTGTCCTTTGCTTCCAGGAGCCAATAGAAAGCGAGAGAGAACCAATTATAATACACAGAATGAATAACATCAGAAGACTGAGCCCAAACGGACACAAGATACTAATATCAATACCAAGATCTATTTAAACACCCTCACTTTTCTTTCTTTCTTCTTTTTTTATTTCCTTACATTGTTGTTCTTTTTTTGTACAATATTTCATTTCTCCTCTCAAGTACAGTCCCCATAAATCTCCTACCACCACATCACTCTTGAGCCTCCCTTGTGTTCTCCCTTCCCCTGGTTTGATCCCTCTCCCCTCACCCCCACCACATTGCCTCAGATCTATAGTCCCTCAAACACTTTTAAATGCATTTCCTTTTTTCAAAGCATGTGAACAGAGTGCAATTCAGCCTTAATCTTCAAACTTCAAAAGTAAGGGCTATGCTATTCTAGTCACCAAAAGAAATTTAAACACATCTGATAAAACCAGCAAGAAATCTGAGTGAAATTATTGCATTGCATCACCTTTATGTTTCTTGAGCATCTGTTTTGTGGTTAATACAGTTGCTGGAAGAGTGTTTGTTGCAGGAAGATATATGTAGGGTTCAGTGAAATCAGGTAGGAGATACAGATGCCTGTCAGTAAGGGCAGTAAAGTGTAGTTTTATGCAAAGCTCCTCATGAGGTAGCAGCTTTTCAGTCAATGCCTTTCCTCTAAATAGACCTATTTAACCTAAGTGTGATCAGATACTGCTTTGCACATAACACAAGTGGTTGGAGTTCTTCAGCTTAAATTGTTTGCCCAGCTCTGTTAGCATTTTCCTCATCAAAGTTGAAGGGAGAGTAGTTGTGCTCTGGTTAGAACTAATGCAGATTGCTGTCACTTTCTCCTAAAGGACAAGAATGTGATAGATGGGAGAAGCCCTTGCAGTTAAGTAGACTGGTTTCCTAATCCAGTCCATAGTAGATGTGACTTCACATCTCTTTGAGTCTAATTTTATCATCTGGCAAATAGGAATAATAATACCTACTTCACAGGATTGTTGTGAGACTCAAATGAATTCGTTTTCTGTAAAATGTATATCCAAGTGACCAGTTCAAAGCAGATGTTCACTAAATGTAATTCCCTCTTGAGGGAGAGAGCTCATAAGAGTAAGTAGAGACTCCAGGGACTGGCTTAACAGGTGGGGGCAACAATGGCAAGGATTAAAGCAACACAGTTGTGGAGAGAGAGCATGATGAGTTGACGAGAGCATGTCCCAGACAGGCATGCAAAATTATCTCCCTGGTGAGGATTCCTTTTCCTTATAGTGCTGATAGAGAGTATCCTAAATGTTCCTCAAATGTCTGGGTAAGTATCAGAGTCACCTGGGGAAATTTAGGATGCCGACAAAGGTCTACATTCTTTCCCTCTTTTACAAATTTGGACCTCTGTGTGATTGCGTGGATCTCCAGGTGATTCTGATAATCTTCAGTATTTGTGGACAACTCATAGAGGTTAGAGAATAGCAGAATAGCAACAGACACACCTGAAGTCCATCCTCTGGTTCCAGCCACATCTGGGGTTCAAATCAACTCCAGTTTCCTAATGACAACACCTTTGCCTTCTGTTTCAGGTCTAATCTGACACCAAAATCTGTGGCCGGAGTGAGTTTCATCAGGATAATGCTTGAGCAGTGAGGGATACAAGCCAATAGATCAATGTTCTCTCCATTCTCAGGTAGACCATTCTAGAAGGCACTTTGTGAACTTTTCAGGAGGTCCCCGTGGAATAATGCATCATTTCCCACAGCAATAATCTTGAAATCACACTCATATTGAATTTCCCCCTCAACGGTTCCATATTTCTTGTAAGTTCACTCCTGTTTCCTGGAATCATTTCCCAAATGAACTCCTGCTCCCAGACCCTTAGCTCAAGTGCTTCTTCTGGGACAACTGAAATTACGGCGATAACACATTGGCTAAAACATGTGCTGGAAAGAGGGCGATGACTACTGTCCAAGTGGGAATCTTACCCCATGTGCAATGAGTGAGCAAATTCAAGATGAGTGATGCTGAGTGAGGCAAGATTTTTTTGTGGTGATTGTTTAAAAGTGTACCCAGTGCCAGCCCATGGAAAAGAGAGGCCAGCACAAAACTGGGCCAAATCTGCTTTGGTCTGTTGGAGAGGATGACTGGTCAGGCTCTGGATTCTCTTACACAGATGTCAGCAAAAGCAAAGGCAGCAAAGGCAGCACCTGGAAATCAGAAACTGATGGAATATTTGGAGAAACCCAATAAGTATATCTCTGGGGAAAAAATGATCTTGACTGGTGTGTGGAAAATATTTAACCTTGTCTAAAGAGAAGTTTGACCTTTGCCCTCACTCCGGAAAAGTAATCTCCAAGCCCTTAGAATGTCCTGGCTTGTAAGAGTGTTGTTCGTTGCATGGAGGCCTAGGGCCATGCCTACCAGTGCTCACTAACAATGGGATTCAAGGTGGAGAGCCTTGGGCAAAGTGTTAAAACTGCTATCACATGGAGGAGCTGGAGAAAGTCAGCTATGTGAAGTCAGTCATTTCTGTATGTCTGCACAGAAAACTTGGGACATGGAGGTTCACCTGAGCTTCTCAACTTGGCAGTATTCTGTGTATATAAACACCGCCAGGCATAGCAACCACTCCATAGAACTCTTCCTTTAGGAGACAACCAGAACTCTGCACCCTGGCTTCTCCTGGTACTGGTTTATGTTGACTCTTCCCTCAGTTGATCAAAATTTGTCTCCTGCTGCTGTCAGGAGAGTCTGGCATTTATGAGCTCTGGGAGTTACTCAAGCAAATTATCAAATCTGAGCATGGTCTTGGAGATACTCAGATTTAATGCTGAGGTTAGAACTAAGAAGAGTGATGGAGACTACCAACTTTTCTGCCACTGAATTAATAAAAGGGAAGAAAGAACAGGCTTGGTAAATTAATTTCAAAGATGATACTAATGAGTTAGAGCCACCATTTTATTTACTACAAGATAGATATCTCTGATGACTATTTAAAAATTGGGTGCTCTGTTTTGTTTGATTTGATAAACCAGAATTCAGATCATGAATGACTGAGACTTTTTCAGCAGTCCTGATTTAAACAAAGTTGACTGGTGGTAAAAGGAATATGATCATGCTTTTTGAATTCTGGTTCAACTAGTTGCTTTCATGATTTTCTGTTCTAAAGGCATAACTGAAATTGAGGCTAGGCTGGATTATTTCTGTTCAACTTTTCACACATGTGTTACTTACCATCTTACAACCTACAGAAGATGGGTTGTAGGTTTATGTGACTGGTTATATGAATATATTTAAATTCAGAGAAAATTTTGTAACTGTCCCATCGAGAAAGGGACTCCCTGATGTTTGTAAAGTTCAAAAGTCAATCTAAAGGCAAAGGCTAAAGGTCAGTTAGCAAAACCACCTTAATTTTTTGGTCTTGCCTATGACAAATTTATTTATTTATTTATTTAGACATACAGAACTGGGGTACAGGTCAGAGGTGCAGGAGTGGTGAGAGGATTCACCAGAGACAGAGTGGACAGCAGAACAGGCAGATCAATGAAGTACACTGCTGAGGGGAGCAGTGGGCGGATCAGGAGAGGTCTGCCATACCATGTGTGTTATCTCCTGGGCTGGGGATCGAACTGGCACTGAAGTGGCTGTGGCTAGTTTGCAGTGCTGTGTCCTAATCTGTTGCACCACCAGGGAGGGCCCAACAAATTCATTAAAATTTAGCTGTATCTATAAACTATCTTTTAGCATGGTTTACATATAATATCAAATAAAGAATACTTAGCCCTTATGACAGTTTAAAAAGATGATCTATAAAATTAGATATTTCTAGAAGTCAGAACAATAAGACATAGCAGAAAGTTAAAATTTGTTTTGGAATTGTTTAAGGCACATTGAGTTGTAATTCAGGGTTGTTAAATATTCAGATATATACGATTTTAGGAATGTTGTAAATACATGATTGGTCATGGTTTCACAGACTCTTTAGAAAATTTAAGGTAGAAAAAGTAACTGTCAGCACAGGTTGATAAATTATATCCCTTTTTAAGATTAAAATGTAAAAATTCATTAAAAAAAACACCCATTTGATATGCAGACAGCTCCTCTGCTGGTTCCCAGAGATGTCTCCTTTCTCATATACACCCTTGTTCAGTTTCCTTCCGCTGAGAATGCTGGATCTGATGACTGACTGCTGTGGGAATCTTACTTTCAAGACTAGGTTGTAAACGATAGTGATTCCCGTCCTGCTCATAGTCTTTCCACACCTCTCTTTTTGTTCATTTTGAGACCCAACTGCCACGTTCTGAGTCACCTTGTGGAGTCACATAAAGGCAGCCTCCAGGCAGCAGCTTGGAGGGAACAGTGACCTTTGGCCCAATATGCAGGTGAGATCAGAGTCCTGCCAATAACAGCGTAAGGCTGGAAGTAGACTGCCCTCAGTTTTAATAGCAAGACTGCCATGTTCCCAGGGAGAGGCTGAATAGAGGCTCTAGGCCATTATATTTTGGGATAACTTGTTATGCAGTCAGAAACAATGAAGACATCCAGGTTTACATATTAGCTTCACTCCTATGGCAGTGTGATTGTTTGGCAGTGTGGTTATTTCAGTATTGTGGACCTTGGTTTAGTGGGTAACAGTAGCACCTACCTTATAAGGATATTATGATAAATGATACAACAAAATAGCGTTTAGCAGGACTACAAAGTGAGAGTCAATGCAATGTCACTGTTATTGATACAGGTCTCCAATAAAGTTGCTTTGTTCAAGGTCATTTTGTCATAATGTAGGCGAGAATAAAAAAATCCAGTTGACATTCAACCAAATGATGCCATTCAAGCAGGTCAATTCACTTAGTCATAATTTCCAAGAACCTATTGATGACATTGAGGACTTATTATATGAAGGGGAGTGGCAGTGAGGTCATCCAAGCTTAAAATGAGTCACTTCTCTACTGTTGGTGTCTGATGTGACTATCATTGATCTGACAGCATCTAAATGATAATTCAAAAATTTTTTTAAAGTGCTGCAATTGAGTATTTAGCTTCCTATTTAGTCCCCAAATGTGTAGAGCATGGTTGTTAAAATTGACAAATGCAATAAGCTCTTAGAATGTAAGCGCTCCACTTTGAAGGGAAACAACAGTTGGAAGTTAACATTATTAATAAATGGAAAATACATAAAATGAACTTAGTATTTTTCCTACTGTTAGTTTTGCACTGTGGACTGTGTAGTTGTCCAAAACTTGTTAAACAGGATTGGCGTTTTCCACAAAAACAAATAAAATAAAATTTTAATATTCACCATATTATTACCTTCTAATATAGTAATGAAAATATTAGTTATTAAATTTTGCATCTGTAATTACTATTCATTAAGCATTAAAACAAGTCTGGTTTTCATATAAGTCAAACCATGCGGTCCAAATACATTTCTACCTTCCCTTCCTTTTCTAGTTAATTATCTTTTCATTAGTCAGTGTCCTGTTAGATTTTTAAAAAGCTAAGCCATATTATTTGGGAGAAATGTACATGATCAAAATTAAAGGACAGTTAGGCTAGGATCCCTCCAATAATATTTAATTTGGGGGGTTATAGAGTTCCAAAAACTTCTCTACTGGGTCTTAGGAGGACATGATTGACTGGCAGCTTTTGACTAAGTAATTTGTATTCTCTTTCCAGCCAACTGCAATAACATCAACTTGAAGTGATAAGGATACTGCTAAATTTGCTTTAATTAATGTCAGGTCCCTGAGTAATAAATCACCATTAATTTTTGAGTTCGTTTTTTGGAAATGGCCTAGTGTTTTTGGCTGTCACTGAAATTTGGCTGAGAAAGTATCCCACTTGTGGAGACCTGTCTGATCAATCATTTTCTTCACTGTTCTTAGGTTTTCAAGGTGAGATTGTATCTGGGTTGAAGACATGTAAAATTACTCTCATTTTCTTAACTAGAATCCTAACAAGATCTTAACATAGCCAGCTCTTAATTTGAGAAAAATTATCAAAAGAATTATTAATTACTTTATTTTAGCAATTTTCATACATTAATGTGGTTTTTATTTGAGAAAAGTACCCAATAGTGGGCTTTATAACATAAGATTTTGAAAACAGAAAATATCTACATGAAAGAAAATGACTAGAATTATCAACTTCATTTTCAACATTTTCTGGAGATGGAAATAAGATATAAATCCTATATCCCCTTTCTTTCTGTGTTTATAATTGAGGTTCACTTTGGGGTTTCATAATTTTACAAAAGGGACGTGCGTGCATGTGTATACATGATTTATATGTGTCTGTATTTGAAATTTGCTATTTGATATGTCCCTCTTGAACTAAATTTGTTCTGGTTGGTCTCATATGGTTAGGCCTTGAAAATAACCCTCTTCTAAATTTTGGATTAGTTTCATAGAACATATTAGTTCTGAGGTCTGTGTTTTCTCTGGGCTCCATTTCCTATTCAATTTTAATTTCTATTTCATGAGTATTTTGGGTGACTTTACTCTTCTTTATAGTTCAGTGTCACGTATGTACAGGTTTAATTTCCAGGTAAAGCTGATTTTATGGAAGTTTAATATTTAGCCATAGGCCATTTTATATTTGTTAAATTTGAAAGATACCAAATAGCATTAGTGATCACTTAATTGTGAATGCTGTGAACTCTGGAATCTTTTTAGTAGTTGTAATAATAGTGGTTTTTCAAATTCTCCAGAAAGCATTGTATGACCCAGGGTAACAAGGAGACTGTGCTTTCTTAATGTATTATGTTGTAAGTCAATGGATATGCTATAAGCTACCACATTAGGAATATGGCCAAGTAATTGAGTCAATTTTCAATTAATTGTGGGGGGTAGGGGGTAAAAGAGAACTGGACTGAATTAGAAAGCCAGATGCTGACATCTGGCACTCACTACACACAATTCACTGAACCTCATTTTTATATCCATTAATTTGATGAGAGGTAGCTGGCTGAACTAGACAGTATTTTGGTCCCTCCAATGCTAACATTCTATGAATATTCTTTAACGTCTGTCCACATCCAGTGAATTTCTTACCAATTTCTTTATTTCAGAAAAAGCAGAAGCAAGGTAAGGGTATAAAATTCAGTTGGCCATTTTGCAATAATGTCTGACACATAAGACTGGTTTTGAAAGAAGTAGTAAATGATTTAATGAAAGGGGGATTATCTGTGGATTCATGAATTTACATAGTATTTCCCAATTTATTATGGGTAATTTAGAACTGGTTATTCTATTTCATAGCATTTTTCATTCAACTCTTCTTTGTCTACAATAATTTCTTACTACTTTCCACCCCATCATCACACCTGCCTTAGTTGTCACAAAGTAAGTAAATTTTTAAAAACTTAGATTCCATTTACCTCCCCAACAGTGATTATGAGATTATTTGCACACAAACAGAAACCATTCCTATTTGAATGTTGTTACACTTGAATGATTTCCTAACTTCATTCAAGTCATGACTCTGTAGGATGAGGTGGGAATCACTGGAAAAGAGACAACTGAAAATGGTGGAGTGTTTTTTAAGAAGGGGTATGTATTATTCAAATTGCCTCCTTTCTTCTCACTGGTGAGTGAGGGATTCACACCTAAAGTGGACATGACCAAACTGACACTGTGAGATGAGACAGCAGCGTGTTAGTCACATATAAGCATACCTTGAGGGGGAGGATGCCCATTTCCCAGACATCACCCAAGGATTGCACTTGAGAGCACCCTGAACAACCAGGAGATGGGGTAGGCAGACTGGCATCAAGAGGGTGAGGCACCCTGATTCCCACAGGAGGTTATAATTGGCTTTCTTGAATAATCCTTAGTTTGGCAGGGAACAGAAGCCTGCTACTCAGGCATATGCAAGAACTGTGTCTGGTCCCATCATTGAGAAGGCCTGTGGCTAGGGGACCTTATTTACAGGAGCAGAGGACCTATTATTATTGGTCCTCCCTATTTTAGCATGTGTCAAAGAGCAATTAATATCAACCCTTATTTTTTCAATCCACTCTCCTTGTATATATGAAGTTGCTTTTTTATCCTAAGGCAAAATGATAAGAATTAAGAATAAATTATGGCTAACTTTTATCAGTGATAAATAAATACTAAAATTTTAAATAACATCACAAGATTAATGATCTCAAATTCAGAAATTTTGTTTGGATAAAAAAAGCTGGAAGCATTTTAAATCCTTTCAATTTTAAGTATTTATGATTTTTTTTAAAACACCTGACTTTTAAATATATTATTTGCTCTTCTCATATGTTTTATTAATAAATAATTCTTTTCTGGCCTTTAGTTTCCATTTTGTTCTAAGCTCTTTCTGCATCTTACAAGGTTGAACTTGACTTTTCTAGTGTTTTTTTTCCCCGCTTGGCTTTCACAGTACAAATTTGTATTTATTATTTTAGGTTTGCTCAGCATTTTCTGTGTATAAGGAAATGCTTTGTTGATGGCAATTCAATAGATTGATTCCTAAATAGTATGCACATAAATTACCACAAGTTTGTAATGAGAAGAAATTGTTTAGAATAACAATGTTAGGAGTTTATCTAATACTATTGAAAAGTTATTATCAATAAATACCACTGAAAGTTATAAACATCAGTAGTAGGAGTTGTTGTATTTATAGAGTGATCCACACAAACCAGCATGCCTGGGACTATATGCACAGAAAGTTCTGTGTCCTAGGAAATTCTTCAAAGTTAACAAACCAGGGCAGTTGTCTACATTTGCTGTATTTTTATTAGAAATTCTATGTTATCACGTCAGAAATAGATAAAAGGTAAATTGTACATAAGTTCATTACAACTGTTGCTGTATCACTAGCACTTCAAAGAATTCTAGGTACGTAGAAGTTTTCAAAACAGTCACTGAGCATATGGCATACCAGTAAATGTCCAACAGAAGAAGCTACAACTTACTGGAAGATCATCCTAAAGTGTTAAGAACCATCTCTTCTTATTCATGGGAAATAACATAATTCTTCCCCTGAAGACATCCCAGCAACGTGTGCTGACCCCTCTGAAAGAAGTGAGTGTTGCAAAAGGTGCGTGTGAGTCACTTTGTATGGGTATTGTTGAAACTTACCTCCAAGTTAAAAAGTCAGATGCTTGTTTACTGTGTTACTCAAAATGTCTTTATGACAAACCCAGGTCTTGGCGATTACCAATTTTACCAATCGCTAAGGAGGACTGTAAGTGACCGCTGGGTCTGATAGGAGAGTAGGTCCAGAAAACCCACACTGGAGCAGGGCTCCGCGCTACCTGCTTGCTCTGTCCAGCAGAGGGCGTCGGTGTACCTATGCAAAGACCAGGGCTCACCCTGGTGCGGGATGGTCAGCAAGATGCCTAGAGCTGGTGGAAGTGCTGGACGCCAACACAGAGGCAGTGCTGAGACCATCTGATACAAACGCAACGCCATCTTGCACCCGTTGTGGTAACCCCGGGGACAGTTTGTCACTCACAATGTGTGAAGTCTCAGACTTTTACTTCAACATAAAATAAAACAAAATCAACATGCCAGTAAAGAATCACACCATTTGAGGCATAAAGCACTACATCGCTCATTTTTGTAGAAAATGAAGTAAACTCAAAACCAAGAGGAAAAAAATACATAGTCTAAAGATGTATTAATGATCATCTTATTTTTCTAATTCTTGATGATGATATTAAAATCCACCATGTTCAGGCCCTCCCTGGTGGTGGGTGCAGCAGGTTAAAGCACAGCACTAAGAAGCTAAAGCCACTTCAGCATGAGTTTGATTCCAGCCCCGGAGGTGATCCACATGGCACAGCAGACCTCTCCTGGCCTGCCTGCTGCTCTCCTCAGCAGTGTACTTGGTCAGTCAGCCTGTTCTGCTACCCACTCTGTCTCTGGTGAATCCTCTCACCGCCCCCCTTCCAACGCTAGCCTGTACCCCAGCTCTGTATGCATAAATAAATAAATCTTTAAAATCTACCGTGTTCAGTACCTTCAAGTTTCTAAATGTTCACATTATCTTCTTTCTTTTTTTTTTTTGAGTTTTAAAATATTTTATTGTAAAACTAATATTTTAAAAGTAAAGGTAGTCAAACTACTTCTTGCAAACTTCTTAAATAATGCAAACTGAAATAATAGGTAGAGGATACAGATACAGAGAAGACATGTCTTTCTCTTTTTGTTTGTCCGTTTGCTTGCTTGTTTACATATCTGTTACCCTGATCATAGATTTAAAAAACATACATTTACAAAGGTCTTGAATGGAAGAAAAATGGTCAAAAGCATGGGAAAGCTGCTCTTAGAAACTCTAATTACCTGTTTTCCTTCCTGGGTGCAATAGAAGCACCCCGATAACCATTATATCTCAATCACTAAGCCTAGGTTACATTAACAAAAAATAATCAAACAACAAAATCACCACAGGTGTTTATACATCTGGATTTGGTCACAGAGTCAACATTATAAATGCAAATATTCATGCAAAGAGTTGGGTGAGCCTCCTGACAACAAGAGCGCCATTTCTGCTACAAAAGTTCCCAGGGGCAATGGACTATCTTGGAAGCTCTGGGAGTAATTCTACTTCCTTAGCCTAGCTTTTTTCTATTGTCAATATTTCTCTGTTTGTACTTTTTAAATGGAGGTCTGTGTTGACTAACTCCCACTAGACTAGACACATAACAGATCATGATTAGACACATGCTCACTTTACTTTAAACATGTCAACGTTTAAGGTAGTTTGGTCTCTGGCTACGGCCTGTGTTTTACAAGTAAGATAACTATTGCACAGAGCAGTTAAGTGATTTATTGAAGGACCTACAGTTAGATGGATTAGAAACAGTCATTCTGGATACAAATCTGTTTCTATTTCTGTTAGTCTTCTGAACTTCCCTATGGCAGTCTCCAATTACATACCACGTATAAAGTACCACATTATCTTTATCACTATTCCCATGTTTTTCACCAAATGAGAATTTGTTCCATGCTAAGGTAACTTCACTGAGACTAAATTTTATCAAAAGTCAGATGTGTTTTTAAACATCAATTTGTTCTCTAAATATTAATTCTGAAAAAAGTGACATACTATTGTACAAAGAGTAGGAAAAATTCTTTGTGAAAGAAACACTTTTTCTAAATATAGCTAGATATTTTTTAGTACTTGAAGATAGGACACGGAACAT
>NW_004567104.1:61540699-61614327 GCF_000260355.1 Condylura cristata | reverse complement strand
AAGAGTACTTGAAAATGACTGAACATATAATATAGCATAAATTATATTTATTTTTATTATTTTTTAAGATTTATTTATTTATGCATACAGAACTGGGGTACAGGTCAGAAGTTTAGGGGTGCTGAGAGGATACACCAGAGACAGAGTGGGGCACAGAACAGACAGATCAACAAAGTATACTGCTGAGGGAAGGAGTGGGCAAGACAGGAGAGGTCTACAGCACCACGTGGGTCACCTCCCTGGCTGGGGATCAAACTCATGCGGAAGTGGCTGCAGCTAGCTTTGCTTTAACCCACTGCACCCCCTAGGAGGTCCCTAATTTATTATTTTGTGTGTACAAAGAGTATTTATGCATGCACATAATTATGAAATACCTGGAGAAACAGTGCTCAGTTGTGTAGGGTTTAGGGGAAATTCTCTATCTTTCTAGGTTTTTCTTGGGCTAGACATATATTCAAAGTAATATCAGACAGATTTGGCAGGACAAGAGCCCAAATTTCATCACACACACACCAAGTAAATCTACATGGGTAAACATTCTATAGCAAGTGGGACAGAGCAAAGGTTTATAGCAAAGGTTTATATCCAGAGTTAAGGGGTGGGATCGGGACCTGGATCTAGAAGGAGTGAGAAGGGTCATTCACATGACTAAAAGCAGATGCTTTGTGGCCAGATGTTGGCACTCATACATTTCTCCAACAGAAATGTTATTTTTGGAGAAAAGGTAAATCTGGATAATGCCTCATTCGTTATTAATCTAGGTAGTCCACGTAATGGTAAAATTTTCTCTTGAAGCCCCCAGGGCCCTGATTGCTTTTAGCTCGAACTAACACACATGTCGAGGGATATGTCCTCGGAGGCCTGTTCTGAGCACGGTGAGAGAGGCCTGTCCTGCAGTTTTAGCTAAAATGAGAGCTTTGGGTTTCCTAGCTCTCTTTTCTAGCTGCACCCAATTTTGACACTGTTTTTTCTGTTTCTTTTGGATTGCCATTGTTGGCTGACTTGCTCTGTGCTCCCTTTTTATGTTGGTTTGCCTCAGTGCAGTTACTTCCCTGAAAAAGGGCAGATATGCTAATTCTTAGTTTCTCTGCAACCATTTGAGTTAAGACTTCATATGTAGCCTCTTCAGTCAGATTTCTAGAACTTGTATGTCTGCTTGTATTCACTAGTAGCACAAACCTGTTAGGGCTAGAAATGTGAAGCAACTCTATTTCTGCAAAAGAGCTTGTATAGTGTCTTCTGGTCTCCATTGTAGAGCCTCTCCAAAAGTAACAAGGCACCCTTCATATGTTTCCCCAGCACCAACGAAGTTGTGTTCTCCCAGAATGCAACACTCTGTGTTCTAATTGTCTGTCTCCCGATGTCTCTTCTTCACTGCATGTTAATCTAGATTTGTTCACTTATGCAACTAGTGTGTCCACTGTTGACTCAACACTTTATGCATCAACTACTTGTTGAACATGTTCTGCAAGCTACACACATCACACACATGATCACAGAAACCCTTTTCTTGCACACATGTAGTCATGGAACTTACAGTTTAATGGGCAGACAGACATTGATCGAATAATAAAAAAAAAGATGAAATGTATAATCACTAAATGTGATGAAAGAAGAAAAGGTATGTAGTATCGTGAGATTGGCTAGATCTTGTTTAAGCTGGGGCAAGTGGCCAGAGGATTCTCTGAAAAATGACTTCTGAACTGACATCGGAATGGTGATATTGGAGGGGGAGGTGAGAGACTATGGCAAGCTACAAGCAACAGGCTCAACAGTGCAAGGGCACAGGGGTTGGGGTAAGTGAGAAATGAGGGAAGACCACTGTGGTTGACTCATATAGAGCGAGAGGAGAGGGGAAGCCATGAAGCTGGATAAACAAAGGACAAACTGGGCAGAGTCTAGAAAGCCAATGTAGTGTGTAGTTTTCTGTCTTTAAAGCAAAAAGAATCTGGGCCCTCGCTGGTGGTGCAGCACTGCTAAACTACCACAGCTGCTTCAGCATGAGTTTGATCCCCAACCCACGTGGCACAGCACACCTCTCCTGACCCGCCTGCTGCTCCCCTCAGCAGTGTACTTCATCAATCTGCTTGTTCTGTTCCCCACTTTGTCTCTGGGGAAGCCTCTCACCGCCCCTCACCTGGCCTGTACCCCAGTTCTGTATGCATAAATAAGTCAAAAAAAGGCAAATGAATCCAGTCAAGAGTCTGAAGCAGCTGAAGCAGGGGCACCACAAGATCTGGATGAAGTTGCTCTTCCTCCAGTGTGGCAGTGAGGTGGGCAGGATTAGAGAGAATGAAGAGATTTAGTCGGTGGCTTCTATAACAACCCAGACAAATAGAGGCTAGAGCTTGACTGATAGGGTGGGAATGGACGTGGCAGAGGACCTACTAGTGTGGAGATGAAACCCAGGCCATAAGCTTTTGCAAAGCAAAGAAAACCTTTCCGGAAGCTCATGATTGTGAGTGATGAACGTGCCTCCCTGTGACCTGGTTGTCAGCATATCTCTAGCACCTGGCAGTGCGGCAGGTGGTAAGTGCTAGATAGATGTTTGCTCAAGAAAAGATAAGAAAGGAAGAAGAGGAAGGAAGAAGGCAATGGATAACTTCACAAGCTTTTAGCGGAAGGAGAAAGTGCTCTTCACCACCTTCTTAGTTCAGAAATCCTTGGCTGCTCTTCATGGAGACTGTTATAGGTTGACTGCAAAGATGGATGATTAACTTGATTGATTAGTGTAGTGATTACTGGTTGTACTGGGCTGAAAGGGTGCTGAGACTTGTCTGGGTGTCCTGAGACAGAGATGTGCCCCTTTAATGATGTCTGTCATGGCATGCAGGGTGGAGAGCAGGTGGACAAACTTCACATATAATTTTTTCCATAAATTATGCTATAAACACCTGTGTTGCACTGTGCTGGAAATGGCCTATTCTTGCTTTTTTCTTTTAGCAAAATTTGTCTGTTTAGCTATTTTGTTCCTTCCTTTATTTGTGTTATATGTGCTCAAATAACATACATATACAAGCACTCACATACATAGTTTATTATTATTGTTCCTGTCTTAACTAGAATTACTATAGTTTCTCTTGCACTTATTCCTTATTGTTATTATTTTTTTAAAAGATTTATTTATTTATTTATGCATACAGAACTGGGGTACAGGCCAGAGGTACAGGGGCAGTGAGAGGATTCACCAGAGTCAGAGTAGGGAACAGAACTGGCAGGCTGATGAAATACACTGCTGAAGGGAGCAGCAGGCAGGTCAGGAGAGGTCTGCTGTGCCATGTGGGTCACCCCCAGTGCCAGGGATCGAACTGGCACTGAGGCAGTGGCGGCTAGCTTCACAGTGCTGCATTTTAACCTGTTGTACCACTAGGGAGGGCCCCTTTCTTATTATTCAAAAGATTTCTACTTGTTCTCTTTCATGGGTAAAGGATAAATTGGAACAGATTCAAGGACCCCTCTAGAAAAACACCATTTTAAGATTGAGAGAACTGTTTGTTCCATGTCTGTCCTACCTTATTGATTTTCTCCCCCTGCCCTTTTTTTTTGGGGGGGGGGTGTCTGTTTTTCAGACCCTAATCTCCACAGAAATTCCATTTCATCTATGATCTTACTTTATCTCCTCTCCCTACAGTGTATAGATTCTCAGACCTATTCCACGGTGACCTCAAAACTGCTCTTATGAAGGTTGGAAAAGTTTTTTTTCACTCCCTTTCATTTTGTCTCTTCTGGGATCTCTATTGTGTTTGGATCCCAAACCTCAGAAGTTTGACTGCCATCTGAACCTCTGAGTACATTCTAGCAACATAGCTAACACATTGAGTAAATTCCTCAGCCAGTAAAAGATGGCATTAATTGCTCCTAAATTCACAAATGCAAGAATATTAAGCAGAAGCATGCAAAGTTAATCCCCATCAGTCCTTCAATACTAAAACTCAACAGGAAATCCTAGGAAAAACATTAAGCCCTTGGTGAGTTTCCTTTGCCTTAGACAACAATGTTGAGAATGAAGGGCTGAAATTTGGGGCAAAAATATGCCACTATACTGCCTGGGAATATATTACTATTCATTGCCAAGAATAAGAGTATATGAGTTTACTTCAAAAAGAAGCAGCACAAAATATATAATAAAATAAAAGGAACTGTGTTAGAAGCTTGTGGTACTTACCCTTTCTTGGTTATTCCCTTTTTCTTGGCACAAAAGTGGAAATTATACTTCTCAGCTATTGCAAATTTTCTGGACTTTGTGCTATGTTCCTGGAAAAATATTGTGAGATAAAATTATAGGCATTGCCACTTTCAGACTAGACCACTTACTTGCTGCTATAAGCACTCTCTTTCCCTGATGCATTGACTAAGAGACCTTGTGCTACAGATAATGCAGATACAAAATGGTGGTGACAGTTCATCTGAGACCACCCAAGTTTTGTATAGACACCAGTTGCCTAGACAGTCATTAGAAATGCACATCAAAATTTACATGAGCAAGAAATAAATGATTACTCTGTTAAACCACCTGAGTTTGTTCCTATAGCTTAACAGTAGTCTATACTGATTAATGTAGCAACTTTATGGAACTTGTTAATTTCTTATTAATTGCAACCATGCTACCAGTTTTCTAAAGGATGCATCCAATATTAAAGAATTATGAAAAGTCAAAGGAACTTATGATAGACTTCATATATTGCCCTGATCATGACTTTGTTCTTCCTAGGTGAGTTTGGGTTAGCAACAAATTACCTCATGTGTTGGGGTGACGTGAAATCTATTGCATCATTTTTTAAATGTGAGTTTATTAAGGTATAATTTACACCTGGTTCAATTCATTTTTTTTAACTTTTATTTATTTATTTATTTATGTATACAGAACTGGGGTACAAGCCAGAGGTGCAGGGACTATGAGAGGATTCACCACACACAGAGTGGGGAGCAGAACAGGCAGATCAACAAAGTACACTGCTGAGGGGAGCAGCAGGCGGGTCAGGAGAGGTCTGCCGCACCATATGGATCACCTCCAGGGCAGGTGGGGATCAAACTCATGCGAAAGTGGCTTTAGCTTCTTAGTGCAGTGCTTTAACCCGCTGCGCCACCAGAGAGGGCCCAATTCATTCTTTTAAAACATGTAGTTTTACGAATTCATAGTTTGTAACCACTAGTTCCATAAGATATAGACAGAATATTCCCATCATTCCAAAAAATTCTCCTTATACTTTTTGCAGTCATTCATCTTTTTCCATTCCTAACACCTTGCAATCATGGCTTAGATATATGTCCCTTTAATTTTGCTCTTTTCAGATATTTATATAACTGGAATCACTTCATATCTAAGCCTTTTGTGTTTGGCATCTTTCGTTAGCATAATGCTTTTGAGACTTCATTTTGCTACCTCTATAGCTTTTTGCTGTTGAGTAGTATTTCATTGTGGGGAAATAACACAATTTGTTTATCAGTTCACCAGCTAATGGGCAGTTGGGTTGTTTCCAGTTTGGTATGATGATGAATAAAATAAAAATGATATTTCACATACAGGTCTTTGTATGAAGATGTGTTTTCATTACACCCGATAAATGCTCACAAGAAATACTGCCCGGCCATTTGGTAAGTGCATGCTCAGTTTTCAAAAGTATGTTTCGAGGTGGTTACACCATTTTGTGTTGCCACTAATAATATACATGAGTTCCAGATGTTATACATGCTCACCAGCCTTTTGTATTATCAGTTGTAAAGTATTTATTTACTCTAGGATGTGTGTGCAAGTATCACATGTTAATTTTTAATTGGCATTTCCCTAATGATTAATGGTGTTGACAATATCTCTATGTACTCACTTATCTTTTGAATCACTTCCTTAGAGAGTTGTTTATTCAAATATACTGCTCCATTTTTACAGTGTTCTTCGTTTTTTTAGTATTGTTCTGGTTTTCTAGATCTGCTAGATGACTGTATTCCAAGCATAAATCCCTCACCTGTTATGTATTTACTGCCTCTTTTTTTTTTAGATTAAACTCAGGTTAACAGAAGGTTTTGAGGGGTTTTGAGGGACAGAGTGAAAAAACTGAGAAAGAATTGAGGTGCATTTTATTCTCTTGCCTTCCTCAAGTTTTTTTGGGGAGAACAATGACTAGAGGCACTAAAATTAGGTTCATAGTTTTCTGTGAATAAAGCCTGTATCTTCTCCATCACTTTTTCTTCTTTGCTATTATACCCATCTTCAGGAAGCATCCAGTCATACACCCAAAATATCTCAAGATTTGTCCTAATTTAGGGCATCTTAAACACTGTCTTGATAGGTAATTTTTTTATATAAGTATATGATGAAAAGACTTCAGTACTTTCTCTCACTGTGATATCCTGTTATTTCTCAGTTAAAAAGTTAATAAAATTATATTTTGATGTATCTTTGAAAAAAACACCCTAGTAATTGGAAAAACTGCATATCTTCTGGAAATGTTGACTGCAATAAATTAACTGTACTCCTTAGATTCAGAGGAGTTCACCACTAAAATGACTTATGGAGATGAGGAAGCAGAATAATTCAGGTTTATTTCTCTTCCTCAAGAATATTTGTGAACTCATCAGGAATACTCCAATAACCTTATTTATTACATTCATTTTGAAAATTATTACTTCCTTAAGGTAAATAACTGCCTAACCAAAGAGTTCTGACTAATGCTTCAATCACAGTTTTCATATAAAGTGTATTTGCTCCGTGTCTATTGGGTTAAGAAGAGTTGCATTCAAGTTCACTTCAGTATGTTATTTGTGATCTTTACAATAGCACTCTTGTATTGCATTTATAATTTAAAAATACCTAAAGATGAAAAGAGTTTTCTACCACTGGAATTGGTAAAGATGTTCAGATTAAGAGATTAATTACTACAACTCCATGTTAAAAAATTAAATGAATTCTTAGCATTCAAATGAAAACTGAAATTAAAAAAATCTTGTGTGGTCAGGAGTATCAGAGGAAAAGTTTTCATTTTTTTTAAAAAAAAGATTAATTTATGCAAATAAGCATGGGAGTGAGGGTGGAGTCTGAAGGAGGTGAAGGGTGAGAAGATTCACCAGAGACTGAGTGGGAGTAGAATAGGTGGGGTGACTGAAATACACTGCTGAGGGGAGCAGTGGATGAGACAAGAGAGACCTGCTGTGCCTTGTGGGTGAGCTCCCTGGCTGGGGATTGAACTGATTATATATATATATATATATATATATATATATATTTTATTACAAAAGTTTATTTTTACATCATTTTGTACATTTTTTTTCCATCTCAATTGTAATCCCTGCAGGTTTCCCATCACCAAGTCACCCATGTGCCATCACCATAATCCCGTGTATTTCCCTCCCCCCACCCTATTTTTGATCCCATTCCCCACTCCACCCCCACAAAATGTCTCTGGTATATGGTTGTTCATTATTTTTGTTATTTTCCACTTGGTCCATTATACTCCTACTATGAGTGAAACCATCCGTTTTTTTTGCAGTGACTGACAATAGTTTGATCGTGCCATCATTAACCTGCACCAACAGGAAGGCCAGAAAAGTTTTCATTTTACAGAATGCATCACCAACCATTCAATGGAACAATGGGGCGCTGCATCTTGATTCACTGCATACAAAATAATCGCCTGTCCTTTCTAATATCCATACAGTGGTTTTCAAGCTCCCTTTTTCTGTACTAACAAAATTCCTGTTCATATAATGTCACTGTGATTTAATAAAATAATGAAAATAAATAGTGATTGAAGTAGAAATTGTAAAATGCAGAGGGAAGATAGGATTCTTAGAGCCAATAAAGGCAAACCAAGAGATGATAACTAAGGCTAGTAGAGCATCTCTGGCAGTCAAGTTCTTTATCTCTTAACAGAGCATAAGACGTAACAAAATCCCTTTGGTTCAGGACATTGAAGGCTCAAGGGAGCTGGGTCAAATAAAATAAAAAGACACATTAGAAAGTAAAGTAATAGCAGTAATAATTATCATTGATTGAATATTGTATGCTAGGCTCTATTCTTTGTGCTTTATCCATATTAATTCATTTAATCTTTACAACACCACCAAAAGATTGCTACTATTATAAGATCAGTTTATAGATTAGAAAAACAAATTGTATTATTATTTACATTAATCTTTAGTCTGCTAAGTGGAATTTTATTAAGAAATATGACTTCTGTTTTGAGACTATTTAGCTAATATGTCATATACAGGTTGGATCTATAAAATCATTTAAATGATTTTTAGAACAAAAAGTATGTACCAAAACTAGAAATCCAAATGTATATTGCCCTACCCAGAGGGGTCACTTAGGACAGCTAATATTTTTACACAGATGCTATCATTTCTCAAAATATTTTGGTATTTTCTTTTGAATTTACTTGGAAAGCTAATTCAGTATCCATAATGGTATAAAATTAAAACGTCTAAATGCAGGTCTGAATGCTAGATACAAAGAGAAAAAACCTAGTTAGTAAAAAAAAAATGTAATTCCAAACAAGAGTGAATTCTTGTTGTGACTTAAAGAGTCACTATTCCAGGTCTAGGTATTTAAGGTGAGGGAAATGATAATCTTGTAACTTACTAACTTGTAGACTTCACTAAGGTGATTACAACTTGAAGGAAGCAACTTTTGGTAATGTACATTCTAATGTTTTTATTAATCCAGGTAATATTACCACCTTGTAGATCTGGGTCTAATAGCTCACTTTCACTCATAAGTGGTTGAATGTTTCTGAAATAATAATAAAACTCTGATTGAACATTCTAGGTTGAACTGAACAGCAGTGCAGACTATTTACTGTTGTTTATACTCTTCAGAATAAAATGGAGATCTTTTGGCAAGTAACTTCATTTTCAGTATCACATAGGTATATTTCTGTCAAACTCTGTTACAAAGGAATTCAATTTATGTCTCATTTCTGGTTGAGATGTACAGATTTTATCTATCCTTGAATAAAAGTAAATTGGAAAGTATATTCTGAGCTCGATATGTTTCTTGTCTCTGAGGATGGGAGCATAGCCTAGCCCATGCAAAACTGTGTTCACACGAAGCAAGAGTCCCATGAATTCATCATTCTGGTGAAAATGAAATGACATTTTAATCATATTTTCAGGGTACCGGTATTAGTCAAAGAAATTAAAGGTATAACTTAGATGAATTTTAGTATTTTAGGTAATGTCTAATAGTCCTATCTAGCGGTATTTGATAGAGACAAGTTCTCAACCAACACAACTCCTTGCTCCTGGCAACATTTAGCAATTTCTGGAGACTTTTTTTTAATACTCACAAGTGAGGGGGATGCTACTGGAATGGAAGGGTAGAAGTCAGAGGTACATGTGAATATCCCACAGTGTAGGGGCTAGTTCTCCATGAGGGAGCAGCTTCTAGCTCACAATGTCAACAGTGCCGAGGCCGAGAAACATCACTGCAGATGATCTAAAGACAATAGCAACTTAAAACGAGTATTTGAACCTATAGCTGCAAAGAGAAGTAAGCATATAACTTTTGAAATATTTTTTTAGAACACCAAATGGAATATCACTGTTTACCTTTTCAACTTTCAAGATTTATTTGGGGTACAGTAAGAAAAGTTATAATTCACCGGCTATAGGAAATTGAACATGACCCTTTTCAAAAGTATTTCCAGCTGCATCTTGAGAAGGGAACTTTCTCTAGAATGAGGATCACAAGATGAGACAGTTTTGAATTGCTTCTAAATTTAATGACACATATCTTAGTAATTAATACAGAGAAGGGGGGAGTCTAGGGGGCATCCCCATGAACACAGAGACAGAAAGTGGCATTATGTAGCACAGGCCAAGGAATGTTAGGGGTCCCCAGAAACTGAAGAGGCCAAAGTAATTCTCCCCTAGCATCTTCTGTGACTTGTTCTGAGATCCCTTGGAGACTCACACATCTGCTAATTTTCTCTGATCAAAGAAATCTTAAAAAACACTCTTCATTGGAGCAAGAGGTTTGGGAAGCTTGAAATGATCAGGATGGGCCTATGAGCTCTTTAACCATGTGGATAGAACAGGCTTAAAGAATTTCTGAGCCAAATCAGTCTCTCGAGGGGCCCTCTACTTGTTATTATGTTTGGCCAGACTGAACTGGCCCTGAGGGATGAACTCTACATAGCTACATGTCCAAAAGCCAAGATCAGAATCAAAATACAATTAAAAGTTTAAGCCAGAGAGGTAAGGTGGGCAGGACATTTACCCCCACAAACTTCATTTCATCTGAATATGAAGAATAGTGTAGGCTGCAGCATGCCAGATGAAAACAAATCCTTTTCATAAGACAATTCTTCAAGGATTTCTTTTGAACTGTTTTCTTCCACTCAGAATACCAGAAACATGAATCTAGTACTGAGTCTACAAGATCTAGGATCATTTAATCTGTAGTCACTGCATTTAGTTCTAGATGTGCCCATGGAATTTGCATTTAGTTCTAGATGTGCCCATGGAATTTAACTGGTGTGTTCTGCGTCTCAGTTCTTCATGAGGGAGACAAAGGATCTCACTGATAGTGATTGACCTAAGGGTTAAAAATGAGAGCAGAGAGAGTAAGTCATATCTCTGTGGATATGATAAAGCACTTAAATATGGACACTGGAATTTGACACTCCATCTCCTGCACTAAGAAGATAGTAATCATCTTGAACCAATGTGATGGAAAGAATAGTGCTTATTTTTTTTATAATTTGCCTTATAAATTCAACCTCTATATTTCTTTCTTTGAAGATCTTATTGATCCAAGTTAATCTTCATATGCCTTTATTTTAAACATACTTTAAATATTTGTACCTTTACTTGATATTTAAAAGTGGTTCAATTTTTTTTTTTTTACTTTATCGAAAAAGTAACAAACGTGTAAGAAAATTAATTGAGGGGAGCAGCAGGAGAGACAGAAGAGATATGCTGTGCCATGTGGGTCACCTTCTTGGTGGGGGACTTAACTTGTGCTGCAGTGGCTGGTGATAGCTTGATAGTGCTGTTTTTAATCCTTGCAACACCATGGATGCCTTGAATTTGCAATTTGTTGATCTTCACTATTTCTTTGAGAGTTCTAGGTCGGGCTTTGAGTTAGTCATTATTGTTCATATTCCATTTGGGGGTTGCAGGGTCGGTATTCTCATGTTGAGAGTTATGGAAAAGGGGCCTTTGATCCCCTTCAGTGAGAAAGTTTTTCTCTGCTCGGAGAAAATTAACAAAGGATTTACAATTGTTCAAAGTCTTGGGTGCTATGATGTTTCCTGTGTTCTATTAACTGGGCATAGGCTTGCCAGCCTTGAGTTTAGAGGTGATTTGGTCAGGAGGGTAGACTTTATGCATTTCATCACAAAAAAATTCATGTGGGATACAAAAAATTGAAAAGGAGTGATTTAGGAAGTCTTCAACTAACATGCTTAAAGGTTTACAAATGTATTTCATAATTTCTACCTTTTAAAAATACACTGGTTTATATATACATATATAAATAATATATAAAATACCAAAGAAGTATTCCAAATATTTTCTAAAGTCATTTATGCTTACAGTGTTAACCAGCTCTTATAGTTGAATAATCTTAGGTTTACTGTCTATGGGGTGTTTCCCTTTTATTAGCCAAAAAGCCCCTTCTCTTTTCATTATTAAATTATCCAGGGATGAATAATTTATATATCACTTTCCCTCTCTTTTTTCTCTTGTCTATTTTGAACGTTCTCTTCTGTTTTTTTTCAACATCAACTTAAGGGAATGGAAAGAGAACAAGGCTAAAAGACAAATTAGGTGACTTTACCACTAAATTTAACTTTCAAGATGTGAAAATGCTATGAAATTTAATGGCTAATGCAGAAAGTTAACGCCAGACAGACTGACTGATGCTACTTACCCCTATTGCTCATTTGCACTGGCTCTTCAGCTGACTGAGTGAACATGTCCTCATGTGCAGACTTTTTGAGTAGCTGCATCTCAGGGTTAAGGGATTCTGCTGGCAAGCACTGGGCACATTTGTGGGCAAGCTGAGAAAGCTGCTTTCCCAAAAATGTGATAGCGGGAAAATGACACAATTGTCCACTTTGAGAATCCCTTCCAAGTTACTAAAATATGCTTCCAAATCATTTGCAAAACAAAAATAATATCTGCTGAATCATATGATACTTATCAGATATCTCTGCCATGAAAACCACAGTGCAGTAACTCATACTGCATTCTGGTTAAATAGCCTTAGCCTAACACAAAGTGTAGGCCAACTCATTTGGAAGAGACAGAATAGACTGGATTCTGCTTCTGTAGAGTTTAGGCTCTCCCCAATGGTGCAACGGGTTAAAGCACGGCACTGTGAAGCTATTGGAAGCCACTGCAGCATGAATTCAATCCCCAGCTAGGGAGGTGATCCACATGGCACAGCAGACCTCTCCTTACCTTCCCGCTGCTCCCCTCAGCAGTGTACTTCTGTCAATCTGCCTGTTCTGCTCCCCACATTGTCTCTGATGAATCCTCTCACCCCCTGCCTGCATCTATGGCCTCTACCCCAGTTCTTATATACATATATAAATAAATCCTTAAAAAAAAAAAAAAAGGAATAGTGAGGAGTTTTCAGATCTCCCTTGGTCCTGGGTGGTAATGATGGGTTTTTAAAGACATAGTTTACAAAGTAAACTGAGCTTGTCCTTTGTCACTTTTTGTTTTAAAGATTTATTTATTTATGCATATAAGAATTGGGCTACAGACCAGAGGTATGAGTGGTGAGAGGATTCACCAGAGACCGAGTGGGAGCAGGACAGGCAGACTGACGAAGTACACTGCTGAGGGGAGCAGTGGGTGGGTGAGGAGAGGTCTGCAGCACCATGTGGGTCAGCTCCCTGGCTGGGAACTGAACTCATGCTGCAGTGGCTGCAAATCACTTCTTAGTGCTGTGCTTTAACCTGTGACACCACCAGGGAGGGCCTGTCCTTTGTCACATTTTTAGTGACATGCACAAAGCACACTGCTGAAGAGCTACCATGCACGGAGGGCCATCATTCTCCTTCTAGACCATGATGTGACTGTGAAGGGCAGAGACCACAGTAGGTGTGTGCTTTATAGTGCAACTTCGAGAAGCCTGGTTCCAGCTCCCTTACCCAGAATCCTTAATTGACAAATATAACCAGGCTTCAGAATACAGGAAGAATTAATGGTATAAGAGAATTTTCAAAATTACTGGTATATATTGCTTTAAGCCAACTACAAGGGATCTTAACCATTTCAATGGAGACATGGCAGGAACAAATTGAACTCCCCTGTGCTTTATGAAACAGAGACAAACATTTACTGAGCATTTATATGCTAGCTGTTAGGCTAGTTACTAACACCATACCAGGCTGCAGAGATACCACCTGACTTCAGAAAGCTTACAGTCTATTTGGAGAGTGTGGCCAGTAAACATTTGGCTCATAATTATTGTTTAGTAAATGCTGGTCTTAGAGACACATATAGGACTTTTTTAGGAGTGTTAAAGAATATTTTTAAAAATTTAATTTGGAGAAAATGTCATTGTTTTTCCTGATGATAAACATGCATATGGAAAATTTATAAAAATAAAAAAGTATAAAGAAGGAAAGAAAGGTCACTTGTAAGCTCATGATTGTAATAACCACAAATGTTATTTTAGCATATTTTCTTCCAAATGTTCATGGACATATTTTACATAGTGGTGTGGATTATTTTTTTACAGGCTGTCTTCTATGTAGCTGACCCCTGGTTTACCAAGCTATTCTTCCCACCTCATGATTTCCTGCTTTTCATCTTTATCTGTTGGGAAATCAGACAACCGAAGTTGCTCAGATGGTGTCTAAAAGAAGAGTAAATTACACTGGGAGCTGGTTTGAGGGCCTCTTCTCAGAGAAAAGAGCATGAGATTTAGCACATGGTTTCTATTTTGAATCCTCAGAGGCCTTCTTTTTTTTGTCTTGCTTCCTGGGCTTCAGCTGTGTTCCTGGTACTTGAGGTTATTGGATAGATGACCTCTCCATAAGCAAGCTGCTTTTTTCTAAATGTAGTTCCTGACTTTTAGAAACTAACGAGAATTTGGCAATGCCAGGCTATCAATAGCTTGTCACTATTAACAGTGAGTAAAAGCAGCCTCAACTTTAAGCCTCTACTTCAACCCAGGAGGAGGCTTACTGTGCATGAAAGACATGACAATTGCAACTCAATGCTAATTATATTAACTTTCATCTAAGGTTGCCAGATAAAGTGGAGGACACAAAATTAGAATTTAATAAACAATAGGTGAATTTTTAGTGTATGTATGCACCATGCAATAATTGCAACACACATATACTAAAAATGTACATGTACGCGCGCACAATGTTTAGCAGAAATTCCAATTTAACTCTGAGTCTTGTATCCGTATTTGCCATTTGTTACAAGGAACTCAGTCAAAATGACACCCTTCTCTTCCTTCTTCCCTCCTTGCCCATAGGGCTGGTTACAAAGTCAGGTGAGGTGAATTCACTTGATAATCTTACTTAGTTATTTTCCAGGCAGTTTAAATATAAGGCATGTCCATGTTTAAATCAATTAAAGAAATAATAAAAGAAACTCCTTTTAAATGAAAGAACTCCTTGACTTAGCGTCACATTCTAAAACAATTAAACGGAGATCAAAGCATGTGTGTATGTGTGTGTACCTGCATGAGAATTATTAAAATTTGAAAAGAGAAATTTCTTTCTACTTCAAAGTCATAATCTAAATCATAAAGATTTGAACCACGAGTTTTGGAATTTTCCAATAAACTGTAAGTTTTAAAATCACAGAGGAAAATACCTAAACTCTAAACTGGCTCTTCAAATGACTCTAAAACCGAAAACCATAGTTGGGACAATTAATCTATTATTTGCTTTAAAGCTAATGCTAGCACGAAGCCAATGCTCAGCATTTCTCTTCTTTTTCTCTCCAACCCTCCCCAAATACCTGCCCTACCTTTCCCTTTTAACCCCCACCCCTGTTCAATGCAGTTATCTTGAACATTTTATCTCATATTTTCTCTTTAAATTAGTTGAACTCTGGCAACTAATACCTTATAATAGGCATTGTTTCATTCATATTTAGGATCACTTTGCATAGGAACTGAGGAAAGGAAAGAAAAACTTTAATCCATCTATCAGGAGAGCTATCTTTTTTTTGAGGGATTGCGGGTAGGAGGGAATGATCTCAGAAACTAAAGAAAGGAGGGTATAGGCTAAGCCAGTACTCCAGAGCCAGCAATATGGGTGTGGGTGGGGAGGAGATTGTGAATGTGGGTGTAATCTGCCAAATGATCATGGGAAATTGACCAAATATTCTTAATTTATATGCTAATTGAATGATTTATCAAAACAATTCTTTGGAACTTAGTAGCCTTATTCTAGGTCCTCTGAATTAGTACCTCAGAGAATAAACCCTTTAGTTCTCACTTTGCATGGATGCAAGTGAAATTTTTGTCTTTGAATCACATTGTAAGCATGGCAGATTTTTAGAGAGAAGTAGGTTGGATTTTCAGAAGTGTCAGTTCCAATTTCAGTGATATTGGGAGTACATGATTGCCCAGATATATGCAGGAGGTAAGGATGGTTAAGGGAACAGAGTCTAGACATAGTTTTGACATTAGGAACTGGACCCTGATTCTTCTGGCTTTCTAGCTGCATTACTGAGAGTGCTGCATTACTGAGTACACTAATCCTTGGAATGCAAGCAAATTGCTATGGGAATGCTAGCTGAGCCTAACTGAATGGGTATCTTTTTGACAGCCCAAAATCCCTCTTCCTTCAGTGAATGCAATTTCACTGACATATTGCATGGGAGATTTTCCTGGCAGCCAGTATTCTAACCTTAAAGTATTTCTTCCATGAACCTGGGATCAAAAACAGAAAGTCCTAACTTTCTAGTCATGGAAGTGTGCAGCAAATACTAATAAATATCCTTAGAAATGTAAAAGAAAAATTTGAGGTGTAAAATTACAAAACACTTGACTTTCGATAGTTAAACAGGAAAATAGTTCAGGAAAATTAATGTTGAATATTAAGATCATTGAGCATATGTCTGCACACACTGGCAGGTGGATTCCAAAATATTTGATCACACTTAAATTTATATCCCCACACATTTATTCACTGAAGTCTCCAAGAAATACTTATTAAGCATCTACAAGTGCCAGATCCCAAGCTGTTCTCTGTGGATATGGTAGAATGAAGGTAAACGTGGTTTCTGATTTTCTCTGATTGAACTTGAAGTCTAGCTCTTGCATACTATCAGGGAAACTTAACTTTGAAAAAATAATATTTTCAATAGATAAGGCAGGGGAACCAAACCCAAGTATTAAAATAAAAATCTTTCAAATCTGTGCAATGGCTAAGCAGAAACACTATGCTTAGTGTGTATGTGTATAAATAGTAAAAAAAAGTCTGGCAGTTAGAAGATGCAGTTCCTTTTATACTTCTGACAAAGAAGGTTCCTTCTCCGACAAATGGGATGCTTATCTTCTCCATTTTATTTTCCCATCTCAGCATCCAGGAATGAAAAGGACACCAGAACAGCCAGCCAGATGAACTAAGAATACCTCAGCAATCAAAGGCTAATAGAACGTGCAGCCAAATTATCCTCATATTCAAAATGTTACATTAGATATTTCCAAAGATTAAATAATTTTCCAACTCTGGATGCTCATAAACAAAAAATCATTTTTCCATTTTATGATAAATAGTTTTGCTTAGAGTATCATCCACAATCTCAAATATATCTTGGTCATTTGGATCCTCTTTAATAGTATTATGTACATGCCAATACCTGACACGAGAGTAATAAGGAGTCAAAAAAATAAATGATAATTAGTGCTGATGATGGGTTATATTCTACTAGATAGCAAGAATTTACCTCTTCAAAGGAAGAAATATAATTAATTATGTTATGGCTCAGACTCTCACAAAAAATATAATATTGTTAAGGAGGTAAAATTCAAACACAGGAAAAGGGAGTGAAGAAGAATAAAAAGCAAATATAAAGAGCAAGTACCAAATAATAGATCATAAACTGCTGAAGAATAGGTATTACGGGAATCAAGTGATATCACTGGAGGTGATGATAATCCAAGAATGTTTCACATCCTTGACGGCATTTGTCCTGAGCCCTGAGAAAAGAGCAGGCATTTCGTAGCTACGTGTAAATCTAGGAACTGCAGATAGACAATCACAGGAGGAGGTAGTGGTATGAACTTGTTGTGCTTCTAGCGCAAGAAATAGTGTCTTTTAGAATGAATGATAAAATAAGATCATTAGGAAGAAGTGGATGCTTTGTAAGCTAAGCAGAGAAGTTTAAACTCGGATAGTGAGTAGTAAGTCAGAGCAAATTTGGGACAGAGGAAGCCAATGCTAGAGAGGGATTGCAGATTAACTAATATGATAATTATATGAGGGTTTGATGCAAGAAAGACAATCCAAGGAGAACAGCTAGGGCATACTACCACCAGTTAATAATGTCATTGCTCATATAAAACTTCGGAATTATCTGTAAGTGATTTGCTGGCATGAATGGGTAACAATGCAAGTTGTAAGTCTAGAGATTGGGTAAGTCTAGGGAGATTGATTAATCTTGGAAATGTGAGTTGGAAAGAAAAGACTAAAGAAGGAATGTCTACTATTTGGAAGGTCCTGGATAACACAATACTTTATGTTGAGAAAACTCTCTTGGAAATTCTGTTAATAAGCAATAATTGGAAGCCTGTAAGAGGAATTATTAGCAAGGCCCTGACTCTGAATGACCTATACCACTTTGGTAAAATATATGGAGCAATGTTTGGAGAAATATTGAGGTCAATGTAAACCCCTATATCCACCGACAGGTCATTATCTGAGATCATTCTAGATCAAAATGTGAAAAATGCACCATGTTCAAATTAGTATGCAAAATAAAGCATCAGCATGGAGTGAATTTATGTGATTGTTCCATGAATAATTCATTAGCACAAGCAATACAATTAGCTTCTTATAATATAATGATACAACTATTGCATTCATGTACAGTAAGCCTGACCCTAACTGTAGTAACAGCAAGCATTTGGAAAGCAAAAGAAAGCTTCAAATATCTCAAATCCAAATGCCCACAATGGCATTTTCTGCTGATGGGAGATAAGTAACACAGAACAAGTTCATGCCTAAAACTAGTAAAAGGAGGTGCATTTGTATATATGAATATTTTACCAGACATCAAAATTCTTTTTAATTAGCATTAAGAGATAACTGATGTGTCTGATAAATACATCTTTACATATTTCAAAATTACATATAAAATATATAGGTGAATAGTTTACATATTGTATATGTAATAAGTGGGGGGGAGCATTTTAACTACAGAAAAATTCATTCTCGAACTTTCAGAAGTATAAATCAAAGGGGTTATTGTTCAAGATAACACTTAGGTTGGATCAATAAGTAACTGACACCTGCAATTTGCTTTAATGGAAATTTCACTCTGCAGAATAAAGGTTTAAGTGACTTTAGGTCTTATTTTAGTTATCTTTCAAGATGAAATTATGTCTCTCCTGGATTTTCCTTCTGTTGGTATAGGCTGAGTTTGTCTATTATAGATACTCTGTGGGAGTTTCTTTAGAACTTAATACTTCTACTCTTCTTTAAGAGTCCCCATGCTGTCATGCATAGGAATCCAGCAGAGTATAATATTTGAACATAGCTTCCAGTTACTTCTTGTTGGTTTTACTTCAACACTAATTAAGGGACAATAGTAAAATACGTAAACTGAAAATGGCTAACCATTTCAGTTCATTTCTATGAGTGCAACAAAAATAATTCAGTGTTCTTATCCTGGTTGTATCCATGTCAATGGAATGTTTTATGGACACAATATTGCAGTGAGCCTTGAGGAACCATATCTTGTAAAACCATCTAAAGAAAGATTCAAATTTACACTGAATTTCCAACAATGGAATGGATGACTTTAAACAGCAAACTCACAATTCTATAGACTAGAAAATTCAAGGATTTTGCTGCATTTGAATCCATCTAGCAAATGCAGACGGATTTGCTATCTGGTAAGGACCTGTTTCACCAGTGATCATTGATTGCTATCTTCTTGCTGTGTCCTCACATGGCTGAGAAAGCTCTCTGTCATCTGTTCATAAGGCACTAACATTATTCATGAGGCCTACACTCTCATGATGGAGGGCCCACCTCCAAATACCACCACATGTAGGATGAAGACTTCAACGTACACATTTCTGGAGGCATACAGACATTCAGTCTGTAACAATATTTATTGAATAGAAAGCAATTTTTCATTTTAAAACCTAATTCCTTTCAATTCCCACAAATAGCCTCTGAGAGACTTGAATTTCTACAAAATATTTTAGAACAAACATCCTATAAAATCTTTCTACTGATAAATATTTAAAATGTTGAATAATAGGCACATACAAGTATATACAGCTGAATTGTCAGAGAGGTCAAATGAAGACTGTGAATCCTGAGCAGAGTGCTGTCCGACCCACAGGTGATTGCCAAAATTATCTGAACAGGAAATTTGGTAATCGTTGATGACATATGATTTTGTCAGAAAAACCTCCCAAAGATGGAGAATGGGGTAAGAGTTTTACATAAAGTTAAAACTCCAGAAATATCCTGAACAGCTAGCATGAAAGTGAAACAGCATGGAATAAAACAAACAAACAAACAAACAAAAAAACTCTGTAAAAGTTGTCAGTCAGGAAAACTGACTGTGTTTTTTCTTGGTGAAGGGGGAAAAAAAATCAAATTTAATCAATAAATTTAGCAAAGCTGTTGGATATAAAAATCAACATGCAAAAACAATATGAAAATAAAACAAATTCCTTGTACAATAGTATACAAAACTCCCAAATATTAGGAATATGTTTAACCAAGCTTTGTTTAATATGTTTAACTAGATTGAACCCAAATGGGTTCAATCAAGTTAGAAATAAACCCATAGAGAAATGACAATTTCAACAAGAGAAAGGGTAATCTACTCAGTAATTGGTGTGAAAAGAAACAGATACCAAAGAATGAAGTTCACTTCTATCCCATACCATATGCAAAACTATATAAAAATTGATCAATGGCATAAGCATAAGGTCCAGAAACATAAAACTCTTCAGAGAAACAATGCATATATATATATATATATATATATATATATCTTCATGATCTTAGATTTAGCTCTAAATTCTGAGATATGACACTGAAGCCACAAAGGAAAAATGATATGAATTAGGTCTAATCAAAATAAAAATTTTTGTGTATCAAGAAAGTGAAATTACATACTATGTACTACAGAATGGGAGGGAATATTTTCAAACCATGTATCTCATAAGGATCTAATGTCCAGCCTACAGATAATACTCGTACAAATCAAGGACAAAATAACAACAACTAAGCTTTACAAGTGGGTAAGTGATTTGAATAGATATTTTTCATAGAAGATACACACTTGGCCAATAAGGATATGAAAAAGATGCTCAACATCACTAGTAAATAGGGGAATAAGATACCACTTCACACTCACTAAAATAGCTATAAACGAAAACAAAAGGGTAAAAATAACTATTGCAAAGAGATGGAGATATTTGATCACAGTATGTTGGTGGGAATGTCAACTCTACAGTCTCTGTGGCAAATAGTTGTGCAGTTCCTTGAATTTAAACATAGATATGATTATAAAAGAAGTCAAAAGGTAGGAACAACCTAAATGAATTAATGAATGAACATACATAAAACTGATTTTGGTTCTAAAAGGATGTGAAACACTGATACTTGCCCAAACATGGAGGAAACTGGAAAATATTTTGCTAAATGAAAGCAGTTAAACACCAAACAATGCATCTTGTCTGATTTCATTTATAGGACATATTCAGAATGGGTAAATCTATAATGACAGACAGCAGACTAGTGCTTTGTGCAGGATAGGAAAAGGATATATGGGGAGTGACTGCTTAGTGGTCATGGGCATTTTGGGGTGATGAATATTTGAAATTAGATGATCATTACATAATGTTGTGAATGTAATGAATTCCACTAAGCGTACACTTTAAAATAGTTAATTTTATTTATGTGAATTTTACATCAAATTAAATACTTAACAAGCAAACCAAAACACTTACTACCCCTGCACCTTAGAGTCTTAAATGTTTAAATAAAAAAATACATCTTTAAAAAACCCATAAACCTCAGGTAATATAGGACTTACAGGTGATCCCATGTTTGCATGTGGGGAAAAATAATATCCATGCAAATCTATCTCATCTAGATAGGAAAGATGAAAATGGGTAGGGAAAATGCTAGAAGTGAAAGGAGACTTGCAGACCTGCTTAAAGAAATTGTCTCTTTTATCTTTAGAAAATCCTTTTACCAAAGGGTCTCTCACAAGAGAGTCATACCAGAAACAAAAAATACTCTTTTGTCCTCTCCTGAATAAACTGAACATTATCTCACAACTATTGCCCTTTCCTCCACTGGAAGGATTATAAGATGAGATGATTCATTTTCTTTTCAACTCATTTTGTTCACTTTCACCTTTGGAATAAGTACAAATTTTCAGTGCTTGGTTTTGAAATAGGTCATTTTCCTCTCTTTTGTCAGACAAGTTTTACTTCCCTAAATTGGGTGATCGGGTGTATTCAGGGAGTTCCTCTGAGCATCCAGGCTGAGTTTCAAAATTAATGTCATTCTTGGTATTTGAAACTTGTGGTGGAATTCTGTCCCAATTGCTTTGCAAACGCAGAGAGGTCATGAGTTCAAAGGTAGTAGGCTGGAGAGAGGAGTTAGACAAAGTTCTAAGTGGACAGGAGGGATGATCAGGGAGGGTCAGGTCTTATGATAAAAAAAAAAAAAATTCAAGAGGTGACTGAAAAACAGGAATTAAAAGACAAGTCAGAAAATTTTTCTGGGTGGTTTTGTTGCCAAAACTGAGAACAGGCTGAGACTGTCCTTTTACACTTAGAGAAGAACTCCAGAGGATTAAAGGGGTGTGCTCAACAAGAATGGCCTTTGAAACTTCTATTAAGTTGATTGAAAATCTGAAAACAAACATATTATGCATATAACATAAAGTGATTATATCCTTAAATTCACCAGAGCTACATCAGATGTATCCTCCAAACCATCAGTGTGTGACTCTGAGACAAAGGCAGAAGAGAACAATGAATTAAGGAGGGAGGAAACTGCTTTTCAGTGGAACAAATGCCTTGTTCCCTTGGTCCCTAGGGTAGTGTCCACCCATGACGAGGAAAGCCCAATCTAATAGCAGGCAATCACTGGGACTCTAGTATAGGGTGGACCAGCCCTGGCTTCGTTCTGACGAGAGTATGATTTTGTGACTTTGGATTCTATCAGTAGGTCAGCAGAGAAGCTTCACTGATGGAATACAAAAATATTCCCATGCTTGACTCTTCTGCCCTTTCATCCCTTGATGTTAGAAGTGATGGGCATAAGGAATTGGCCTGGACTGCCCACCTCACCTGGGCTACACCAGCCAGCCACTCTGCCACAGTGCATGTTTGCTGAAGTTGAGCAGGCAGGCTAGGTAAGAGTGTTTGGGGAGGTGGATGGGGCAAACTTTTCAGCCAGCGTTTGGCCTGAGGCAAACCTGGCCCCTGCAATGCTTTAACAGCATAAATTCAAATGGAAGCTTTTCATAAAGCGAATCCACAGCAGCTCTCTGTGGTACGTAGGGCTACCAGCCAGCCATACCTGAAAGCGAGCGCACGCCTTGCTCTCTCGCTTCTGCCACAAAATGCTGATATGGGGATAACAAAGGGAAATGCCTGGGAATGTCAAGGCAAACACATTGTAGGTCTGGCCGTTTGGTTCATTCTCTGACCTTGTTCTGAGGTAAGTCACACCTGCAGGAGGGACATTCAGAAGAAGCGTGTTTGTCATTTGAGGCTTCTATCTGCTCCAAAAGAGACTCTAAATCTTCCTTATGGTGGCACTGACACTCACTTTGGCATATTTTCAAATACTAGAAAAAGAACCATGACTTGACAAAAGAGAAATATGTCAATTTAATATAAAGTAGAAAGGCAATTATTTCAAAGTATAGAATTATTTCCACAAAAAATGTGCAAATACCTAAGTTTCCACTTTTTTTTTTTCTCGCATGTACCATATCCATGAAGTAAGATACTTATGGCTTTTGCAAACCTGCTAATATCAAGTTTCTTTTTCCTTTTGCAGTACTCAGGATTTTTTGTTTTGTTTTTGTTTGACTTTTTTTTTTTTTTTTTTTTTTGCCAAGTGTGGCTTCTGTTTCAAAGTCCAAGAATGTCAACTAAAGCTAAACCTTATTGTATCTGAAGATGAAGTGGTGGTTTTTTAGAGAAGCTATAGCATCCATTTTAGAGTAGATATTAATCTTAAATTTGGCACACGTTTATCTGATGAACCTCACTGTGTGTGTTCCAAGTTTCAATTAAATCCCTTGTGGGACAGCAAACCCATTTGTTGATTTAATGGCAATTTTATATTCTTTTATGCAACAAAATAACCCAGAGACACTCACAACTTGAAGTTAGGGATCCAGAATGAATGAGGGGGTACAAAAACATGTTCCCAGAGAGCCAGGCTGCATGGAATTGGTTGATACACTTACTGAATATACTTTTACTTTCTTTCCCAAAGCGACACTTAACTCTGCATCCTCATTCTCTTTTCCCCCACTCTTTTGGTTCTTCATCAGTTTTCACACCCCGAAACTCCCACGGTGCTAATATTTTAAAGCCGTATTTTATCCTTCCAAGTCTTTGATTATTATTTTACTTATCTCTAGACTAGCTCATTCATCCATCTAACTTAGAAGATAAAAAGCTGGGCCATGAATGAAATTAGAAGGGGAACGAACATTCCGTTTTGTAATTCCAGCCATGGGACACTTTCTGCATTTATTACTGCTAAAGTATCAGTTATTTGAAGGCAGATTAAAAGAAAAAACAAAACCCTGTGTCAGAAACATTAATATGTCATGCTCAAATCATATGGAGTCTCTTGAACTCTAAGGGAAAAAAAAGACAGCTGCTTTTAGACCTCTGCTTTCCTTATTAACTTTGACCTTAGCCATTTCTCAATCAACTGCTTACACATCCATTTCATACACCAGAGGTGTAGAAAATTTCACAAGAAAAGCAACCAGCATAAAAATGACTTTTTAAAGAAAGTTCAGCAACCTCTGTATAGATCGAATATGACATGTTCGAGTCACTGACTTCATTTATTAAATGCACTTCCCTGATGTGTTAAATAACTCTTTCTCCTAAGTGCAAAGGGTTTGTGTAGCATTTCCCACCCACCCAGCCCTTCCCATCGCCACGATTTATGACATTCTCCTGACAGGCTTCATATGTCTAGGGTCCATTAGGTAGGAAGGTAGTTTTACCTCTGGGTGAGTCCTGAAGTAATTCTGGGGTGAACATTATTATTTGGCTGCCTCCCTTGGAGAATACAAAGGAACAAACAAAAGAATTATCTGGAACAGAGAATTTAGGGAACTTTGCTATTGTTTTTGAAACAGGCTTTAAGGCTTTCTTGTGGATATTCTGAAGATGATGATGATGATGATGTAAATGCATAGTGTTTTCCCATATAAAACCATGTGGAAGTGAAATAAGGTGCCATTAAGAAGATAGTACAATTCAAAATACAGGATGGAAGGACTCAAGGAACTAAGGTGATAGTGCATGGGTGAATTGGTGGTGGAAATTCTATGGGAACTACACCTGATATAAAATATATACAAATAAAGAAATGGTTAAAATAAAAAAGAAGATAGTACAGCTATTTCAAAAGAATCTGAGAAAAAAAAGCGGAACTGCCGAGTCATAAATTGGGGTCACTTGTTTGAACTCTGAGGATGGAAAAGTTCATCTTGCATTTATGACATGGTCTTGTGCCTGTGAATCAGTAAAGGATGTTTACAGATGTGGAATGTTCTAATGGTATTTGAAAACAGCTGCTAATGCTGGATCACCATCAGGTAGGGGTGTGTGTGTGTGTGTGTGTGAATACACCCACACACCCACAAAAAACTGATGCTGCTTGTAGGGACAGAGCATAAGTTAAGTAGCTAAATGATTCAAGGTTCCTGTTTTTCCTGAACTTTTTTCCAGTAGAGTTTGGTGTCTGAGAGTACTTGGGGGAACTCACCCTCCCACCCCCCAGCACTCTTATTCAGAGGATTGGTATTCAAAATGCAAATCACTATTTGGAAAAAGAGATTAATACTCAGATAAGAATTTATTCTGCAAGTGTTTTGCACAAATTCCTTTAAAATGGAGTTGCAAATGTGTCAGTCCTTTGAATGGATTTTATTAGGAGATCAAGAGCGGCCAACTGCCAAGCTCAGTAAAATGTGAAATCATTTATATCTTCCTATTCTTTAGCAGACTGAGGCTTGTGAATACCTTTTAGTTAAAAGAATAATAATAGTTCTTAAAAATATGAAAATACTGGTTAGTGATTGCTACCTGTCCTCAGGCCTACTTGCTAACACATTGTCACCATGAAAGAACTCAGATGAAATCTAAATTTGGTGTTAGAAGTCCATTGCTGTATTAATCATTTGAAATAAAAATGTCATGGTTATGACTCTTTGGAAACTGCAGCACTTAACTTCCAAACTGTTGCTTTTAAAAAGGCTAATTCAGGGTAGGATACATTAATGTCAATGTCCTATAAAACTGCCAGCTAAAAAAAATGTCAGCAGAGACATTTTTTCTAGCCGATGTCAGCACAAAGGGTGCCTCAGTTGTTTCATCTCCCAACAGCTGCATGCTTTCATTGACATTTGGTGACCTTTCTTTGTGCGCTCAGCCTAACCTCTTAGGTTATTTCCTGGCCTCCCTTCTGTGACCTTTGACCAAGGCCAACCTTTAGCTGGAGAATGTGACATTTTGTTCTCCTCTAGCTGACATGTGATGCTCTCATTATTCAAAGGTATGTGAAAATAATGACCCGAGTGACCTCTGAGTTTCCTTTCATTTATTGGTTGTTTTTGGTGCTTGTTTGGCATGTAGGAGCTGGTATGTAGGAGGTAGAAGGGGGTGAGTAGGGATTGGGGTAAGAGAAGATGGCCATTATCTTTTTATTCCACTTCTAATCCTTTTTCTGCAGAAAAGTCACCACACTGCTTACGACTAAGCTTTTGTATTTTCTGTGTATTCATTTGGGGACAATTTTGACTTTTGAACAATAGATCATTTTTAAATTTAAGAAATTTGGTACCGTGAGTGAAACTACTTGTTTTTTTCTATCTTCTTTTTACTAATGACATTTCTGAAGATATTTTTCCATTTAATGCCAAGTTTTAAATTTAGAAAATGAATTACACATTGAGAAAAGTAATAAGTGACAAAGTGAAAAAACAAACATTGCCATTTATGTTTTCTATTTGCGATCCAGTTAAATCTTCAAAAAGTTCCCTTTCTAGCTAGAAGTATTGTATTATATATTTTAAACAATACTTGATTATTCTTATAGTTTTAATATCATATTAATTTAAACATGCATATTATTATATATGAATGTGAACCTTGGGTTCTGAGTATGAAGAAGGAAAATTAAACTTGAATACTGACAAAATAATGTCCATAAGTTGTTTAAGTTAGATTCAGGATTTCAGACTAGAGGGCATGTAGTGATAAGAATTCAGAGATAGTGACAGTAGTTCTATCTCAAATATTATACTAAATGTGATATCTGATACCTAGTTTTTTAAAGACAAATAATATTTTCACTTTAACAAGAATGACAAAAGAATCAGTCCCTTTAGATAATGTGTACCTACCTACAGTATTGCTCAGAGTCAAGTCTTGCCTCATATAATTACCTCCAGAAGAGATCTAGCACAGAATTGGGACAAGAATTTGTACAGCTTGGCCAAAAATTTAGCACAGTCATTAACTCTGAGATTTCATAACTTTCAAAACAAGCTGTTGAGATGCTGATGATGAGTGATTTGGGGGTTACTAGAAGTACAGTGACCACAACAATCTTCAGCAAATCACAGAGCCTACGGACTGCACATTCAACTCAAGTCAAGTCCATCGCTTCCAAGCCAACATACCTTCTCTAATTTTGTTTCCTAATTTAAAAAAATAAAAATAATGACACCATTATTTATTTACCTGGATGTCCTGACAAAGTGAGATCTTCAATCCCACAGGACTTTTCCCACTTAGAATTCAGTCCCTTGTTGAAGTCTGAATTAAAGAAACACAGACATAGCCTTGAAAGAATGGTTAAAGCCATTCTTTCTCACTTCTAAATTCATGGAACTTGTTTCGAAAAGGATGCAAGATGGGTGAATGCTGCAAAGCCTATGGTTGACTTCTGACTAAACAAGACTTGCCCATCTTCCCTGATGCAGTATAGTATACTCCTAGGGGCACATACTTTAATTTCTAATAACCAAAGGATCCATGTGGGCTCTGTTTTCCACAAACTTTTGACTGACAACTTTAAATGGCCAATTCTAGATACATGGAGATAAAATATAAATCAGGGACTTCCTTGGTGATCTAGGGCTTAAGTCTCAGTGTCACCTCTGGGAAGGTCTGAGTTCTAGCCCCAGCCAGTTAGATGACCTTCATGGCACAGCAGACCTCTCCTGTCTCACTGGCTTCTCTCTTCAGCAGTATATTTCAGTCAATCTGCCTGCTCCCTACTCTGTCTCTGGTGAATCCTCTCACCCCTTGTACCTGTGGCATAGATCCCAGTTCTATTATGCAAAAATAAATGAAAACTTTTTTAAAAAATAAATCAAACATTAGCCCAAACTTCAAGGAAGCTGCAAATTAGTAGAAGAGAAAAAAATCACTACAACACACTGAAATGTCCAAGTGTATACAAAATTAAATTCTATAGTAGTTATATGAAAGATAAAAACCTTCAGCTTAAATTAATGTCTATTGCTGATTTTAACAATTTGGTTCAAAAATTCTAAAATGTCATTCACAGATAAATTTTTGGTTTAATCTGTAAAATATGCCATTGTCTTTGTGCCTAATCAGTATTTATTGTTTTATCATCCACCAATCATCCATGGAAGCTTTATAGATAATTAGATTGGGTTCATTATCTCCTCTGGGATGAAAATTGGAACTAATGCCAAAGACACAACTACTTCTCAAACAGCAAAAACAACACATATATAAAGTCCTAGGTTAGGTGGGTTTGCCCTGGTGGTACAGTGGGTTAAAGCACAGCAGTAAGAAGCTAAAGCCACTTCAGCATGAGTTGGATCCCTGCCTGCCCCCGAGGTGACCACATAGCGCGGCAGACCTCTCCTGACCCGACCGCTGCTCCCCTCAGCAGTGTACTTCATCAGTTGGCCTGTTCTGCTCCCCACTCTGTCTCTGGTGAATCCTCTCACTGCCCCAGCACCTCTGGATTGTACCCCAGTATACATAAATATTCTGTATACATAAATATTTTTTAAAAATTCCTAGGTTAGGGCTCTCTATTCTAGAGAGATAACTAAAGTGTGTGATTAAGCTCACTGAACTGACAGCCCCAAGAATGGCAAAGTGACTCCAGAGTCGATGCATATTTACTCTTGAAATTCAGCCCTATGAACATTCAGCATTGAGTATTTGCTTCAGTTTTTTTTTTTTCATTTTTCTGCCCAATACTGACAACTTTGACAATCTTGCTTTAAAAATCAGTGTTTTGTTTCAAAGGCTTAGAAGACAACCTCAAAATTACACTCAAGGATATCTTATGATTGTACTGTACAAACAAGGTCTAATAAAGATTTAATTGTTATTTTCCTCCCCATTCACATAGATTTTATCCAATAAAGAACCAAACTAAAAATATTTTACGGATCCTATGCTAGACTGAAAAGAATAAGTTGCACTGATAAATAAAAGAAGTGTACATGGAGTAGATGTTCTGTCAGGGTAAAAACATTCAATGAAAGTGTAAGAAGAGTGAGCATGTGGACTGTGAGGAGTGTGCTCAGGAAGTTTACTTAAGCAATCAGAAATCTCCCTGCAGCAGAGAGGGGTCCCTAATGGCTTGCTATTGAAGCGCTCATGTCTGCAGCTTTTATGGCATTATATGGGTAGGGAGCTTGCTGAAGATTTTCTGTTTAACACACTCGTCTCAGAACCTGGAACCACCCTTTGCCCCTTCCTATCAGATGTTTTTGGGCCCCTCCTGTTTGTGATACCAGCCCAGTGATTTTCCTCTCTGCATAGGGCCTCTTCCCTATCTGCCAGCCAGACTCTTTCTCAAAAGTAAGTTATAACAAATAGACCGAGAGCAAAGAAATCAATATGTTGATAATTACATTCATTACCTTGGAGGTTTTTTTGGTATTCTTTGGTTTGTTGGACTTTATAAAAATATGATTAAATTGACTTTACAGATATTTTGGGTCCTCTGATTTGGAAATACTTGGTGCATTAATCTCCGTTATTCATTTGTTATTACTTTATTTTTGGAAACAGCATTAGAAACCTGCTTTTACACTTAGCTCATTTTGTTCTCTGTTAAGATTCTTACTTGTCAGGCATTTAATCACCATTAGAGACAAGTATTTTCACTTGTTTAAAAAAGTTTTCACCTAATAATAAAATAATAAAATACATTCTACAAATGTCACCCTTCATGAACAAAGTGATTTGAAGTGATAACGGGTAACCAAGTTGAATGTTAAAAATTGTGTCTGGCAGGAGACAAACATTTCCCTCTCCAAACCCCAATAACCTAAAACTGAAGAGTGCCAGGTCTGTTTCCTGCTTTGTGATATTGCCTTGTTGTCATTTAGATGCCTCTAACCACAGAGACCCAAGACCCCATGTGATACAGGTTCCTAAGAAGCCATAAATCTACCTCGTCAACTAAGTACAATTCTTCAGCCTGTTTTGCCCCAGAAATATGCACTCACTTATGCTTGAATATTACTACTTAACTGAATTTCCAAGTCTTCTAGTATCTGAGGCCTTGAACTTGGCCATGATGTCTAGATTAATGGAAATGAATTTGTATGAATTCCAAAAGTAACACCTCAAATGGAGGAGAGATATTAATCACTAAGAATAGCAAAGTTTTACTTATACAATTTTAAACAAACCAAAAGTTCCATTAGTTATAGATGATAAAATTACATTGTCTATACTTCTTCATGAAAACATAGTTTTGTCTCTTTTTCATCTTCCAGGTGATAAATTATAATTCTTGCTAACTTCATGGAAATTCCCTGCTGTTTCTTGAGAAGACGTCTAGATATTATGGGTATGTTTGCATCACAGCTAATTTAATGATACATATTTCTTTGTTCCCTTAAATGAGTATTTATTATATTTTTTAACATAAAATATTCAATAATAATGAATCTCTATTTTGGATTCATTAATTCCAAGACAGATGATTATTTAACTTTGGGATGAGATAATTAATTGTATAATGGAAACTGGAGAGGAACAAAGAGATTGAACTTCTCAACCATGTCCAATTCAAACAAAAGTCCTTACTATGTTTTCCCAATGGATCTCTTTATTTTTTTATTTAAAAATAAAATAACATCTTTTCAGTATCATACTTTTTATCCTTTTGGATATAACTGACTCCTTATTTTTCTAATATGAGGTCATATGTTTTCTTAAATGAAGAATATACTTTGAAGTGTTTCTCAAAATTAACAATAAAATCCTTTTGCTACTTTACTGGAGGTTTTATTTGTCAAAATCAATAAATTACTCTATGGGGCACAATAACTAACCATTTATTATTGAATGAAATTGAAATACCTCTAAATACATAAAATCTGCTAAGGAATTTATTTCAGCAGGATAATAGTTAATTTATAGTATTAAGTTCAAAAAGGCAGAAAAAGATAACAACCCAATTTAGGCAAAGATGTAGCACATATATGCTGGAAGAAAATAAATGTCAAATAGAAAACCATATCTAAAATTCTGATCACATTTAGATACGTTAAAAAAAAAAAAGTTAAAAGCAGTAGAGAATGATTGTATTCCAATTAAATTTCTTTTACTCACAGCAACCAGCCCTAGTTTGAAAGTTAATCATATGATTTACAGGGCTCTTGAAGGAATGAAAAAGAGGAAGCAAATGAGAAGGAGGAGGAACTGATAATACAACATTTATAAGAAGGCCATCAATTACATACTTTGGTCTTGGGATAGAGTTGGGTAGGTTAAAAGAAAGTCATTTAAAAAAATTTTAGTTTACAATTTGTTCATTTTGCATGTGATATCATTCACTGGGTATTGTTTTTAAATAGTAAAAATAGGTAAAGAATTCCAAATTTTATATAAGTTTAGAGACTATAACTGAAAAGATTTTTTAAGGTTTAGATTTGCTAATAAAGGATCCCCAATGAATAAGGCATAGCAGAACATGCATTTATCATGATTCAGGACAAACATCATTATCTCTATTTATCAATGTACATATATGTTTTGGTTATGAGTGAAAACTCTTGAGCTTATTTTGAGGGATAGAATAATAATTGGGTGAACTACTAAAGAAGTAAAAAAAAGCATCTTGAAGATGGACCTAGAAAAGTAGGTTGTGATATTCTTTCAAAAACCCAAAGGGCAACACATAATCTGAAAATGAATATAAATTGGAGGTTTATGTATAGGTCTAACAAATTCTTGTTTTCCCAAAAAGCCAAAGATTTTGTATATGTATGGTATTGAACTGGTACCAGTGCTTGAAAACTGAAAGGTGATAACTGAGTGCAAATATTGAAAAATATATAGCACTGATTCTAGGAAAAGTCTGGGTTGCCATTGTGGTTTTTATTTCCTCTTATTTGTGCAATGAATGACTAGCAAAGGCCATATAAATTGTTCTAGAAGATACCAATGATATGTAAGCTCTCTTACAATGTTCTTCAATAATCTTCACACAACAGTTTACCCACTGGAGCTCATGATTAGGAGGATGACAAGACTGGAGATCCAATGGAAATAGATATGTACATAGGTAGATGGAAATATTTTAGTGGCATTGACATAGTCTTAAGTGACTTCTAATGCACTCAGTTATGGAATATTATCTGTTGATATTTAGCAGAGTTGGTCTTCATAAATATTTACATCACAATGGTGCCTAAGATGATACTAGGCACAGAAGTCATTATGAAGGAATCACTAGGAGTTAGGATGTAAATATGTATATAAAATCTTCTTATAATGCAGATTACATAAATTTGAATTAAGTGACTTTTAAGAATATTGATTATTGATCTGATAAATGATTAGTTCCATTAGGGCCTTTTGTGTAAATAACAATTTTTAAAATGCAAGTTGTTTTATAATAAAATTTCTTATGAAAAGTACTTATGCCTTGCATGCTGAACAGCCACTTTTCAACATTAAATGTCTTGGCCAAAAATGCATTTTAAAATTAAGAACCATTTAAATTATAAAATGACCAAGTAAAAAGAAAATAAAAAAGTTCTCCTGGAATTACTCAGCAGTTATATTACTTTCAAATGGCTAAGACATTTTGTTTTAAATCCCTGTAAACATGACTTATATATTTTTAGAATGACAAGTCATTCCATGTTCTACTGATTATAGTATGAGCTATGCTAAGAAATCATACTTTTTATTGTAGTTTTAATTCCTATCTTTGAACATTTATAGCATTGATAAGCTATGTTCTTAAAAACACAATGCATCCTCGAAATGGGTCATCACTCAGAAATGTGTATAGTTTGTGATGAGGATGAAGATTGAGTCTGAACCTTCATAGTTCTTGGTAACATCTCATCTTGGTGTGAAGATAAATTTAGAGCATGTATTTCTATTCATTAAAATTTCTGTAAGTGATATTAATGACCTAGTGAATTACCCATCTTTGCTTATATTCTAAGTTTCTTATTTTAAAAAAAAAATATTTATTTATTTATGCATACAGAACTGGGGTACAGGTCAGAGATGCAGGGGCAGTGAGAGGATTCACCAGAGACAGAGTTGGGAGCCAAACAGGCAGACTGATGTAGTACTGAGGGAACAGTGGGTGAGACAGAAGAGGTCTGCTGAGTCTTGTGGACCACCTTCCTCACCAGGGATCAAACCTGTGCTGAAGCAGCTGTGGATAGCCTTATAATGCTTTGCTTTAACCCACGGTGCCACCGGGGAGGCCCCTACATTCTATTCTTCTTGAGGACAGAAAACAGTTACAACTTTTATATTTTTATGTAACAATAATGTCCTTAATAAATGACTGATGGATGAGAGAAGAATACATGCATCTAAAAGGAAGAAAGCTTACCTATATAAAAGAAGGGCTTATAGATACTAAAAGGAAAATATATCTTTTTAAGGAAAAAAGTTATTTTAGAATCATAAAATTTTAGAGTTGGAAAACATACTTGAAAGTTAAAAAGAGCATATCTATTTGCTTAAAAACACATTTACGCAATTTTTGTAAATTTCAAAAGGTTTAGAAATTACTTATTTTAAAGTTTGACTTCCTTTTCTCCCCCAATTTGAAACTTTTTCTCTTTCAGTGGTCAGAAGCTAGTTCTCGATTCTAATTGTTTACTTCATTTAACACAAGATCCATAGTAATTTTCACAGATCATCCTTACTTGGGAACTGTTTCTCTGAACTGTTTGACTCACTTAGCTTGAACACTATGTTAATCAAGAGAAATGCACTCTCTCTCTTTAGCCACACTCAGGACTCTAAACTTCTTTCATTGTTCTCCTTAATAGGTCAGGAGAGAGTAGAAATGTCTTGCACCCCTGAAAAAGCAAGTCACCAGCATAAGCCCTTCTCTTAGTAGGTCATCAGCATCACTTTTACAGCCTGATGTTAACCGGCGGCCAGGTTTGGCAAGGAGGTCCTGTTATTGAGGTCTACACAAGCCAGACTTGTCCAGAGTTATCCTTACCTCCTCCTGTACAACAAATGTGGGCGAATGAATGAGATGACAAGCGGTGGACAATCAGTATTATCAAAAGCAAAACAAACAAATCCAGATTCACTACAAATACATTCTAAGTCGACTGGACTTCAGTAAGGCAAATACATTTCAACAAGCATGCTGACGAGAGTGTAGCTCTGGGAGATTTGGAAAGTGATCTTCATCCGAAATGGAAGTCTGGGTTTGACCCAGTTGGGATTGATGCTTACAGTTTGACAGCTGAAGTTTATTTAGACTGGTGGGAATCCAGACAGTCCTTGTTTTTCATTTATTTTTTTTTTAAGATTTATTTATTTATGCTTATAGCACTGGGGTACAGGTCAGAGGTATGGTGGGTGAGAGAATTCACCAGAGACAGCGTGGGGAGCAGAACAGGCAGATTGACAAATTACAGTGTTAAGGGGAGCAGTGGGCAGGTCAGAGGTCTGCCACGCCATGTGGGTCAGCTCCCTGGCGGGGGATGGAACTGGTGCTGCAGTGGCTTTGGAGAGCTTCATAATGTGGTGCTTTAACCCATTGCACCACGAGGGAGAGCCTGTTTTTTTTTTTTTTTAATATTTTAGTATTTTAATATTACAGGGTTAATATGAAATTGATTTCAACAGGTGAATTTGCCAAGTTTAAACATGTTTTTAATGTCATCTGAAACCTGAAAGATGCTTACATTTCTTTGTGTTCAAGTCACATACCCTGCATTATGTAAATGTTTGCATTGGTAGGAGATTCTTGCTAGAATTTAAACCAGCCTGGGACCCCCAGCTGACATGAGGGGAGGGAAACATGACTAGGTAAGTTTGTTCATTACAGATTCTTTCTCAGGTCACTGAGCTCTGTAATTACTGAAGGATCAACATCTAGTTGCAATAGTCAGGGCCTCTCTTGAGAGTCTTGGGCTGTGTGCTGCTCTCGTGCCAGTTCTCTTTGATACCATCTTTATGCACAGCCTACTGATTTGTTGCCACTGTTATTTCTGCTGTCATTGTAGCCTTCATGAGAACACCATTTTACTCTAAATACTTAGGTGTCCAAAATAATGTTGTCTATTAATAGCTGTAGTATATCAGATACTCAAAAGAAAATGGGGTTGATCACTTTAGAAGGAGCAACATGTATTGAGAGTCCAGTAGATTAGAACTGCCCTTAAGGTAAAGCTAAAAGCAAACACAAAGGACTGCCCCATAGTAGTCTGAAGTAACTTCTAAGTCCACTGTACTTCAGTAAGAAAAATGCATTTCAACAAACATCATATTGATGAGTGTAAATCTGGGAGATTTGGGAAGTGATCTTCATCCTAAATGTTAAGTCTGGGTTTGACCCATTTGGGACTGATGCTTACGTTTGACAGCTGAAGTTTATTTAGATTGATGGGAATACAGACACCCCTTGTTTTTCAATATTTTAATTATTACAGGGTTTAAAGGAATTTCTAAAAGAAACCCTAGCGGTTGTTAAATAAGAATATACTGTACTAGCTCTTTCTTCTTAAGATTTCACAGTCACATTGGGAAATAAGCAAGCAGGATTCATTATTCCCACATGAGCGATGAAGAAATAAGATTTAGAGAGATTGGAGAATAATTTTTTGTGTTTTTCCCTCACTAGGAAGCCATTATTCCTCATAGTCTATATACACACAGCAATGAGTTCACTCCCCTGGCACTTCAGCTCTTTCTGTTTACAAGTGAAACCCAGAGAAATAATTCTTCTAGGTTGCAAGTACCGTTTTGCACATTAAAGAGAAATACTCCGTCTCTTCTGGCAGATTCCTTACAATTCTCAATATGTTGGGGTGAGAGAAGGTTGGAGGGAGAACTTGGAAGTGTCTGGGTTCTGGCCTCATCAGATGGAGGGCCTTTTCCAGGGACCATACTCCTCCTCCGTTCTGTCCTCATGTGTAAAAAGGGGAGATGGGGGCCCTCCCTGCTGGTGCAGCGGGTTAAAGCACAGCACAAAGAAGCTTAAGCCACTTCCGCATGAGTTCGATTCCCGCCTGCCCCGGAGGAGATCCACATGGTGAGGCAGACCTCTCCTGACCCGCCCGCTGCTCCCCTTAGCAGTGTACTTCGTCCATCTGCCTGTTCTGTACCCCACTCTGTCTCTGGTGAATCCTCTCACTCTCTGCATCTCTGGCCTGTACCCCAGTTCTGTATGAATAAATAAATCTTTTTAAAAAAAAAAAAGGGAGATGGCCTGATAGCTTTATGCCTCTCCACCCCATCCCCAACCACTTCTGCTTTGTGTTTTTTGGCTCTTTTGTTTAACGTATTCCTGATTCCTTCTAAACTGCTTAAGAAAAATAAAGTTTTTTCACCAAGAAATCAATAGAGAGTATCAGCTTACGGAGTTTATTTGTCCAGAAAATTTACATTAAAATTAATGTCTAGAAGGTGAAAGTTCAGTAGGTATTATGGGGTCAGTCTATCCCAAAAAGTCAGCAGGTGTATAAAAGCAGCTCTGTTATCACCTTGATATGAAAGCTATAGGTTAATTAATCAAGGCCCATAAGCCTTGAGAGGCCTATCACCATTACTTAAAAGATGCAGATTGTTTTGGTCTGAGAGCAGAAAGGGCCCACTGAAGGTTGAAGAGAACATTTTCTCCTTGCCCAACTCCTTTGCCCTTTTCCTAGTTGAAGAGGGAACCTTCACTCTCACTTTTATAACCTAGAAGAATGTCATACTGGGAGGTGGGGAGACGTTACCTAGTTGTGAATAAATCAGTGGACATGTCCTCTTTATTTGAGGATCTCAATTTTAGTCTCCAAGAGTGTGTCATTTGAAATCTCCCTCACTCTCTTTGATGTCTTAGGCCTGTAAACACAGGATAAATATCCCTGGTGTATCCCATTATTCTTTTGAATTTACAACCATATAAATTCTCCATATGGATGTTATCAAACTGAGTACATCTGATAACTGTGTTGATTACTCATCCAGTCCAAAAATAACCCAGAAAAGTATAAGATAATTTCCTTTGTGCCCCAACAGCATCCACTGGTGTGTGGTGAGGAAGAGTCCTCTTTTTTGTGGGATGACATGGAAGAAAAGTAGGCATGCAGATGTGCCAACCTGTTCTCCTTCAGGCAATCAGGTGGCTCAGCTCTGGGGCACAAGGTCAGCAGGAAGTTCCAAGTGTCAGCCCCTTCAGGGCTAGCTGTAGCTACGACATGACCTCTTCCCTAAAGACCCTGCCTTCCAGCTTACCTGCTTCAGCTCAGAGCAAAGGTGTGGAAGGATAAAGACCTAGACCCGTAGGTCACATGGGGAAGAGGATGGAGACAGGTAATTTCTTTAAAGCTCCTTCAAGGAATTCAAAATTTTTCTTCTATTTATCATAGCAGGTCAATGTCTCAGCTACCTACCAATGATGGGCGCATAGACTGTACTGGGGGTGTGCTGGCAGAGCTTAAGGAGAAGTGCTGAGGAGCAAGACAATGACTGGACAATCCATTACCAAACCTCATTTGACACCACAGTCTGGGGAAACACATTAGAAGGACTGTAGCAAGAAGCATTAGAAAGTGGAAATAAGAAACATGTTGGTGTTTTCTGAGGAAAGTACCCAAACGAGGAAGTCCCCAGAGATGATGATGCCGTCATGGCTGGGATTTGTCTGGGAGGCCTTTAAGAAAGGTTAAACTCAGAATAGTCTCTGACTAGACTCCTATCATCCCTTTTCTGTTTAGGACTCTCCAGGGAAAGGTGCTTAGACTCCATCAAGTTACACAGGACATGATAAGCCACAACTTGGCTTCTAAATTACTATCAGATTTTAGCTTTTCTCCAGATTCTTACAGGAAAGTTGCAGACTGTGTTAGGCTTCTTGTCACTATACACACATCTGTTACACTAAAAACATGCAAATTATATTAGGACAAAGTTAATAATATGGAAATTTTATTTCTTAGAATTTGACAAAGATATCACACAATCTTTTCTTATTTAAGACTCAGAGAACATGAATGGCACAGGAAAAAATGTTCAATGCCAGTGCTTGCTCTCCAGCAGTCAACTGGAAGGTCATAGGTAGGTGTTAGAGGTCATAAGAAATGTCACATGACTTCCTAATAGATAAAGGATGGCATATTATCCCATAGGTGCTATTAAGGATAAAAGGTCTTCACTTCTGTGGCAATTATTGCTGCTTAAGGAGGACCCAGTTTTGGTGAATACCCCACTAGTCTCCAAAAATAAGGTTTTTGACTTTGCTCCAGATTTTGATAAATTGATTCTTAGGGCTGAGGACAAAACTCTCCAAGAAAGTTTAGTGTCTTAACACTTCATCTAAAGGAGCTTAGTCTATGTATTAAATCAAAGGCCAGGAGTCCTGGGACTGGAAAGGGCCTCACAGAAAAGCACAGGTAACAAACCTCATTCAAGTTGAATATCATATTCCCGCATAGCCAGCTCTGAGCCTGGGGCCATTTAACAGCCACTCTGGGTCTCTCTTTCTCTGGGGTAACAACACTTGCCTTGCAGAAGTATTGTAAACTTTACATGAGACAATGCATTCTACACACCAGAATATCTATTAGGCTCCAGAGAAATATTTACCCATATTTATTTCCTTGCTTGTTGATGACCTAGGGCAAGTTCATCCTCCATGAGTGTCTGTTTTCTGAGCATGACAGTCCTGTCTTGTGAGATGTTAATGATTAAGTGACCGTAATCTTTTCATCTTTGTGACATACCAGAAAAATAATTAACAATTTGTGTAGCATGACATTCACAGTTAGTTTCATTTGTACATTAAGTTATTTTTATTGAGGTAACATTAATCCACTGCATGCTTCAGGTTCACATTTTTTCAGGTGTATGTTATCATGCCACAGCCATCCCCACCACCAGTAAACCTCCACCTGACATCCACTGTGGGTTAACTATACGATTCAGGTACTGAACAAAAGGTTGCCATCTCATTTTAAGCATCAACACCTGCTTTTACATTTAAATAGCAACCACCGTCCAAAGCATTGGAATCAAACTTGTGTTGAAATATTGGCTCCAAAACTCATCGTTTATATAAATGTGGGGAAATTACATATCATTTCAGAGCTTCAGCTTTTTCATCTGTTAAGACTGAGTTAGCAGTGCTCGTCCATGATGATAAGAGGAGATGAGGGCAAAAAGCATCTCCCTGATACATAACATGTCCTTATTTCACACAGTTGTTTTTTTTTTAACCAGTTTCTTTATCTTTAAAACCAAAGGAAGATACCACTTAGTAGGTTATTGTAAGGACAAAATGGTGGGTGAACTATGGGTTGTGAAGCTTTTCAAAAAGTTAATCACTTAGATTAACTTATGACTAAGTAACTTCACTTCTAGACATATATCCAAGAAAAACAAAACCATGCAAAAGTACACATGAATGTTCGTAGCAGTGTTATTCATACTGGCCCAAAATAGAAAGAGCCTAACTATTAAAAGATTGATTAAAAGATGCTATGTCCCACAACAGAATTCTTCAGATAAAGGAAGGAAGGCACCACAGGGCTACACAGAAGACTTTATGCTAAATGAAGAAGCCAATTACCAGAGATCACATACTATGCAATTCCATTTATGTGACTGTCCAGAAGATGCAGCTGTTTTGTGCCAGAATGTAGACTTGTGTGCCTATAACTGGCAGGATGAAAGGTGGGTATGGAGAATGTCTTCTCATTGACAAGAGAATTTTTGTGGGTGATGAAATGTTTTCAGTTTAGATTATGGGGAGGGTTACACAACAATGACTATATTAAGACCATCTAATTCATCTACTTTTAGTGACTTTTTACGTCTTGTGAATTGCCTCAGGACAAGGATGTTTTTAAAAAAGCAAAGCCATAAGGACTTATATACTATTGTCAGAAGATGGTGGAAATTCCAAAACTCATTAAACTTCTGATATCTTTTCAAAATATTATGAATAATTTAAGAAAGTTTTATAGGAATGCATTCAAGACATCTGATATATAAATCAAGCTAGTTTTTGGATTTAAGTGAGACTAGATTGAGTAAATTCAAAATAAAGTTAGGTCTGTCAAAGTGATGTGATACCACTGCAGAGTTATTTGACTTTCTCCATTTATCATGTTAAATTTTTATGGCCTCTTCTGAAGTGCTCTTTAGGTATGTAAATTTGGGTATTGTTATGCTGGTACTATTTAAGCATAAAGTCACAAAGTCCAGCAATTACAGTAATAGATGATATCCCATTCTTTCATTGTTCTTTTAATTGATGGTAATAGATATACCTCCATTAACATAATAAGATCATTTCATAACGATTTAATGCACCAGCTGGACACAGAAAACAACTGATTTCTTGTCCAATGTCCTTTAAGACCTTGCCTGGAAACTTGTTTTATCCTGCTACTTAGATGACAAACTCATTTATTAATAGTTGCCAATATAAAAATATTTAGTATTGGGTCATATTCCAAAGTCTAGACTGAAGCCTATCTAGTACTCTTTCCCTGTCCCAGTTCAATACTGTCCTGGGCCAGAAAGTCTGTAGCAAGTAACTGGGGGACAGACACAGTCCTTTCTCAGCTTACTCTTGCCCCAGGGCTTCTGACCACCCCCCTGGGTGGGGCGGAGTTGGAGTCACAGCCATAAGGGCATGAAGGGACTGAAATTCCACTCACATTCTACTCACCAGCCCTTGTGCCCTGGCAGGGGATGGGCTGTGTTCACTGGAAAGAAGAAACCCCATTCAAATTGGCAGATGGTTGCCATCTGTTCACAAGACTTTTGCCCAGGGAGTGGGGCTGCTTCTGCTTTCAGAGAGAACCACTTACTTGTTCTTTAAACTAGGACATTTTCAACATCATAAAGATAGAAACCCCATATAGGACCACTAAATTACCCAATCTTGAGCAATCCTTCTTTTCGTACAGAAAGAGGTCTAGCAGAGGCCTTGAACACCCCACACATAAGCTTGTTTCTGTGGTTCTCTTTGATTTTGGTGCTCATTGCTTCAACCACCACTTGTCAAAATCCCACCAGCCCTGTCAGTTTCACCTTGTTTGTGAGACCTTGTTCTGAGCATCCTGGGAGAGGGTTTCCTTCTCTCTGTGGACAACACAACACGCTCAGTACAATTCACTGGAACTTTCTCCAAGACGTTATGTTTTCCCCACCCTTCTCTTTTCCTTCTCCCCTCCCTCCATCTCATCTTTCTTTGTCCTCATTTCTTCTTTTTCTCCTTTCTTCCTTCCTGTCTCCCTCCCTCCCTCCCCCTCTTACACTCTCTTTTATCTCACTTCCTTTTATCTCTCTAATAAATGTGCTTAAACAATCAAGTGATTGAACTTTTAACTAACAAGAATTTCCATCCCTCTCATGTTCAAACTCTGCTCCTGAGAATAAAATCCTTCCATTGCTCTGCCTGTCTCCACGGCCATTCACCACCATGTTTTCAAAGAACATGCCCATAATGCTGCTATGAGACGTTTAAATTTAATAATTCTTATTTATTGTATTCTGAAAAGACTAGGACTTAGGAGCACCATGTCAATACTAACATACATACCTCCTTTCCCCCCATCTTTCTGTAACAACCTTTAAATTTAATTTTTTAATGTTTACATTATAATGCCTAAATTTTGTTCACACTGAGATTTTAAAAGCAAGTTCACATTCCTTTTCTTTGGGTATGACTTTTTGTTTTTCCTGGACTTAATAAATGCATAATTTATTTGCTTTTATTGATTATTAGTATATCCATATTCTGTCTGACTGACCTCTCTGCACCCGTACATATAGTCAGGCATATTAGTTTTGTGATTTTCTTTTGAAACCCCTTCTGAAACTGTTTATTTCCCCATTTTTATCTGATCTGATGGCTCTGCAGTCCCAGTAAATTTATTTCCCTGGGATTTTCCTTCATCTTTACCTTGGGAATTCCTTAGCTTCCCTCCCACATTGGGCCCCAGTTGCTGAGTGATCTGTCTCCCTGGATTTGTGCCTTTGGGAGATGCCCCTGCTAGCATCCTCCTGAGACACTGAGTGTATCTGGCTGCGTGTCATGGGGAAGGATGGATAATTACTTTGCCATTGTGTTGCATGTCTGGAAATAGCATCTACCTTTATATATGACTGATAATTTGGCTTGTTATAGAACTCTATGTTTGTAGTCATTTTTTAAACCTCTCAGATTTTCCTGATAACTTTTATTCTTTGTGTCGTATGTAAGTGATTTCTTAAAAAATTGTTTTCCTATACACCAAGCTCTCACTTTATGCAGGAACTAATTTAGAAATGCAGTCGAGTTCTATAGTTTAAGAAATATTATTTCATAACAATTTCTTACCTTTTATTTTCTACGTTCTTAAATTTTTAAAATATATTTTAAAAGATTTATTTATTTGTGCATACAGAACTGGGGTCCAGGCCAGAAGTGCAGGGGCAGTGAGAGTCTTCACCAGAGACAGAGTGGGGAGCAGAACAGGCAGATCGACAAAGTACAAGGGGGAGCAGTGGTCTGCTGCGCCATGCGGGGCACCTCCTGGTCTGGAAGGGGACCCGAGTCTTGCTGAAATGGCTGTGGCTGCAGATAGCTTCATAGTGCTATATTTTAACCCACTGAGCCACTAGGGAAGGCCCTATGTTCTGAATTTCTAAAGGTACACTTTTATCTGTCTATTGCATGTTCTGACTTGATCTCTCTCTCTCTCTTTTTTTTTAATATTTATTTATTTATTCGTACAGAACTGGGGTACAGGGCAGAGATGCGGAGGGTGAGAGGATTCACCAGAGACAGAGTGGGGAGCAGAACAGGCAGATGGACGAAGTACACTGCTGAGGGGAGCAGCGGGCGGGTCAGGAGAGGTCTGCTTCACCATGTGGATCTCCTCCAGGGCAGGCGGGAATCGAACTCATGCGGAAGTGGCTTTAGCTTCTTAGTGCAGTGCTTTAAACCGCTGCGCCACCAGGGAGGGCCATGACTTGACCTCTTAATTTTCTTAACTTCTCTCTCTTATATTCCGTATTTTCTCATTTTCTTCATCTGTTCATGAAATGACTTATCTTGTTTGTTTCAAAGACGCAATTTCTTTTCAACACGTTCATTGAAACACCTTCATTATATTAAATAAAATTTTGAGGTTTCTTTATTTTTCTTATTTCTTCTCAGCTCCTTTTATTTTAGATTATATATTTAACAATAGCAAATTTGCTGAAATCACTGAGTATCACCCTATTTCATGTGAGTATCAGACTCATTCTAAGTATTTTTCTCTCTGATTAGTCAATTCTGTTAAAACTGGTCTATTCCTTGCCACATGGGTCTGTAACATGGCTCCCCAGGAAAACAGAAGAGATGGACCAGGCATCTAACCAAAAACCTCTGCTGGCTTCCTTTCTATCACCCATGTGGCTGATGGCTACAATCCAGAGCTTCCTCTTGTTTCTTCCAGAGAAAGGGAGGGGAAGCTGAGCAGTGATATGGATGAGAGAAAACCCCCAGGGGATCAGCAGTTGCTTACAGTCTTTCTGCAGATCCAGTTGGGGTCACCACTTGCTCGGTGACTTTGCTTTCTTGTCTGTTCCCTTTTATTTTGTTCTTTTCATTTAGGAACTTTTGGGAGATAAGTACATGTCTTTTATCTGCCATGTATATTTTGAGTGTCTTTTCTTTCTTTCTTTTTTGCCCTTTGGTCAAAATATTTTCTCGTTCCCTTATTTATGCTTTCCAGTTTCCAATTCCTCCCAAAATAGTGACTGTTACCCAATACCAGTCTGTGAAGTTATTACTGCGATAATTTCCAAGATGGTGAATGAGAAGAAACTGAGAAAAGTGTTCTGACCTGAGGATCACCTGTGTCCAGCCTCAGCTAGGGCTATACATCACACCTTAGGATTTCTGGGCTTGGCTAAGGATGGATGCAGTTGGTTGGTAACAATGACCCAGGATGGAGATTGTTACAGGTGGTAACAATGACCCAGGATGGAGATTGCTACAACAGAACTTTCAAAGAACTGTTTTCATGATTGCATTTAGCTGGAAAAATTAGCCACAGAGACTGCAACTGAAGAGACTTCCACTTGAGAGTCTCTTCCAAAAACACCACCAGGTAGACAAATCACGACTGATTAACCAAGAGCTATGCTCTGTTTGGTCCAGTAGCAAATCTGCCCCAGGCACGTCGGCACAGTCTTCCAGGACTCTGACTGATCAGCCAGGAACCAAATGGCTGGTAATTTCTAATTTATAAACACTGCTTGACGTAGGCAGTCGGGCACTCTGCCACACAGCTCTGGCCTGAAACGGCCTGACCACTTTTCAGTATACTAAAAGCAATTTCAAGTGGCTCAATAACTCTTTACCTGCCTCTCGCCTGGGGTACACGGACACCATTGGATGGAGATGCTTCTGAGTGGCCTCAGGACAAGGGGTTCAGGTTACTGCTTCATGGGGTTTCCAGCTGAACAATGAGTATGCTGTGAAGGTTCCATCTGTCAAAGTAATCAAAATATAAATTGGGAAATAATACAATTAAACCTTTAAGACATGCAGATTTATCTTTGGTTTTTCAAAACTGATATCCATTTGGCAAAATTTTCTTTGGCAAAGAAGTTAGAAATTGGCATTCTTTGATATAAATGGATATCTTGTCTGAAACAGATCTCTGAGTACCCAGGTGAAAATAAAAAGCAACTAGGATTATTGTGGGGAAAACCAGAATCCTGTTTCTGAACTATGTTCTAATAAACAGGCAACTACATTAAACCAACTTTATCTTTAATAACAAGGGAACATTTCTACCTGTTGACAGTGTAGCAGGGCTTTGCATGGGGAAAGGAAAAACTGAGATAATTCTTGAAGGCCAACTTACACTGTTCTCTCTGTCACCCTCACTCCTACTGGTATTACCACCAGCATCCAGATTTCCACAGTAGTTATTGTCTGTTCTCAGGGGCTCATGAAGGCCCCAAACTTTCGTTGACCTCCTTGGTGGTTAGTCAACTGCGGAAAGCCTGCTGACGTAGTCGGGGGCTGCCCTTCCAACTGCCAGATGCTTCTCTGTGGTTATCTCAAAGTCATTCCTTATTTCCTGCCGTGAGCTCTCTGCACAGTAGTTATGCATGACCTAAACCCAGGTTGCCACACTCAGATGAGATGTTCTTGAACCCTAAATGAGTCTCATGCTGCAGTTCCAGGCCACTAATTGTGCATTCTCCACACCTGGTTTTCAGTGCCTTGGAAAAAATCATTATCCTTCCAAAAGGAAAACTTCTGTCTTCTCCAAGATATACCATCCAGGTGCTTTTTGTATTTCTTTGGCAAGTAAATTATTGCATATTCGGGGCACCTACAACCTTGTCTGGGTCTGGAAGGGCATGGAATGAAAGGCAGACACCCAGACATTCCTTTGCAACTCTGAGTGCCATTAGGCTGCTGTCCTTCCCCTAGCAAGGTGCCTTCGATCCGGGACTCATTGTGATCTGTCTAGACAAGATCCTGATCTGCTTTATGAATCTGGTCTAATCAAGTCCAAGTGAAAGTTCCACCCCAAGACCAGTGCTAGGATACAGACTTTCAAGAACTCAAATTGAGTTCCTGGGCTATGATTTGTCCAGCCAACCTGATGGTACGATACCAGATTAAATATTAATGGCATGTCACTGTAGATGAGAAGAAAAATACAGTACTTCATGAAGTTCATTGCTAATTACTATTGATTTGTTGTCCATTTTTCTATGTTTATGTTTAGAAACAACTGCTTTGGGAAAGGGCTTACCAGGTCCCCCACATATATAAAGGCCCATCACATATATAAATCCTATTATTAACCATAGTCTTAGTCTGCTGTGCTCTATGTAACAGAGATACCAAGGCTCCAACCTTACAAAAGGTAGGAAATTCCTTCCCAGAGCTGATGCCTTGAGGAAATAACACTGGCCAGAGTCAACCACCTAGCTCCAGAGCAAAACTTTTAGTGATCTGGGCCACCTTTGGCTTCCTACATTGCCACCTTTAACCTAGAAACACAAGTTTGACAGGATCAGGTCAGTGCTTCAAGCATTTCATTTTCTATCGGGTAAATGAGAGGCAGCAAACCAGGAAAATATCATGACTATCAAGTTAAAATATCCGGGACAATGGGCTTACTCCAATTCCAGAAATATTCTGTCCCTACAAGTTCAAGTAGTAAGTGAGTGAAATGACCCAGGGAAGGCAACTGATCATTAGATTCTGTTCCCAGCCTTTTAACTGAAATGGATTCATTCACACACCACAGAATCCAACTTTGAACATCTGACTCATCTCAAAGATTGCCTATCACCCTCAGGCTTTCCTACTTGACCTATTATTTCCAGGTCTTCAATCTTCTGGTGCTTTCAGTTCCCAAAACCTAGTTTTAAATCCTTTTGCTATTTTAACACTCCATTGGAAACTCTTTACTGTTTTTTTAACCTCAAGACCCTGATAAACATTTGAAATCTCAGTAGGGCAATTTCTCTACCAGTTTTGGCCTCGGAGGGCACTGACCTCTGTGATCATGGCCAAGTCCATTCCCTTATGTTTTTTTTTTCTTTCCTCCAGAAAAGGATGATTATACATTAACTGTCCTAATAAATCCTGCAATATGAAATATTTTGACTTAATTTTAAAAATGTTTTGCCTTACTTCTCACTTCTTTCCTTATTCTAGCATCTAATGCTATAAGTTACCTCCCTTCACATCTGGCAAAAACATCATTTTGATGCATGATTATAGTCTTTCAAAAATTAAATTAAAATTAGTGTTTTAAGCTATTATTTCTTATTGAGATAGCATTGATTTACAAAACGGTATATGATTATAGGTAGACAGTCACACCTCTTCAGTTGTGTGTTACCACATCAGGCTAATCAGCAAACCACCAGTAATCCTTAAAATAGTGCCTTTTATTTTAGCTAAAGTAGTTCTAACAAAATAGAATAATAGTGGAATCATTGTGCTCCAAAACTTCAAACCATACTATAAAGCAACAATAATCAAATAGTATGGTATTGTGATAGAAATAGACATACAGATAAATGGAATAGAATTGAGAGTCCAGAAAGAAACCCAGTTAATCACAAAGGAATCAAGAGCATAAAATGAAGAAAAGAAAGTCTATTTAATAAATAGTGTTGGAAAACTGGACAGCCATATGCAAGAGAATGAACCCAGACCATTGACTTACACCATACACAAAAATTAACTCTAAATGGACCAAAGGCTTAGATATAAAAGCTGAAACCCTAAAACACATAGAAAAAAACAGGGAAAACACTCCATTACATTGGATTCTGGGATGTCACTGAGGACATAACTACAAGGGCAATGGAAACAAAAACAAAAATAAATAAATAGGAGTACTACAAACTAAAAGTTTCTATACAGCAAAAGAAACTATCATTAAAACAAAAAAATATACCCTACTCTTATTCTCATCCTTCTCATCTAAATGCCTCAATTCTGCAGTTAGAATCTAGGGTTTGTTTAGTTTTGGCAATTACTTTGTTTTGCTTTAGACCCCACAGATGGGTGAATTCATCCGGTGTTTATCTTATGCTCATCTGACTTATTTCACTTTTATTCTCCAGTTCCATTTTGCTGTTGCAAATGACCAGATTACATCTTTCCCCCCTTTTTTCTAACTGTGTAATATTCCATTATATATATATATATATATATACCACATTTTCTTTATCAACTAATAGCCTTTGGACTCTTAGATTAGCTCCATAACTTGACTATTGTAAATAATGCTGCAATGAACAAATATCACTTAGAAAATTGTTTTTTCATTCTTCAAGTAGATAGCCATGGATGGAATTGTTGGATCTCTTTGTATTATTTTGAGAAACTGCCATGCTTTTCTCCAAAGGGAATGGAACCATTTACAATCCCACTGACAGTATGTGAGAGCACCTTTTTTCTTTACACCCTTGTTTCTGACCTTTTTGATAAGGACCAATATTATGGTATAAGTTGGTAACTCTTTGTGATTTTTATTTGCATTAATTACTGATGATAAGTTACCATTAGAATTTTGTATGTGACTGTTGGTCATCTATTTGTCATCTTTGGAAAATTATCTAGTTAGAACATTTTTTGATGGGATCATTTGTTTTTTCTGTTGTTTTTGTTGATGTTGCTGAATGTATGAATTCTTTGTAGAACTTAGCTATTAGCCCTTTACCAAATAATGTGCAAATAGTTTCTCCATTTCATTAGGGTATATTTTTTGTTTTAATGATAGTTTCTTTTGCTGTATAGAAACTTTTAGTTTGAAGCACTCCTATTTATTTATTTTTGTTTTTGTTTCCATTGCCCTTGTAGTTATGTCCTCAGTGACATCCCAGAATCCAATGTAATGGAGTGTTTTCCCTATGTTTTTTTTCTATGTGCTTTAGGGTTTCAGCTTTTATATCTAAGCCTTTGGTCCATTTAGAGTTAATTTTTGTGTATGGTGTAAGTCAATGGTGTGGTTTCATTCTCTTGCATATGGCTGTCCAGTTTTCCAACACTATTTATTAAATAGACTTTCTTTTCTTCATTTTATGCTCTTGATTCCTTTGTGATTAACTGGGTTTCTTTCTGGACTCTCAATTCTATTCCATTTATCTGTATGTCTATTTCTATCACAATACCATACTATTTGATTATTGTTGCTTTATAGTATGGTTTGAAGTTTTAGAGCACAATGCTTCCATTATTGTTAGAACTACTTTAGCTATTTGGTTCTTAAATGAATTTCAGTTTGATTATTTACTTTGAGAAATGCAATTAAAATTCTGATAGGGATTATATTCCTAAGTATTTAAATTTTTTAATGGGATTATTTTCTTGATCTATTTTTCTTCTAGATCATTGTTTACATGTAGGCACACACACATTTTTGTATATTGATTTTGTAACCTGCCACATCACTGGACTGCTTTGTTGTTTCTAATATATATATATTAGTAGATGCTTTAATGTTTTCTAGGTATATTGCCATGTTGTCTGCAAATGATGGTTTTACTTCTTCATTCCCAATTAGGATTCCTTCATATCTTTCTCCTGCCTATTTCCTCTAGCTAGGACTCTCAATACTGTGTCAAACAGCAGCAATGTAAGCAGGCATCCTTTTCTTGTATATGCTGCTAGAGAAAAACTTTATAGTTTTCTAACATTGAACATGATGTTAACTGTAAGTATGTTCCTTTGTGCCCATTTTTTGAGTTTTTATTGTAAATGGATATTGAATCTTATGCAGTGCTTTCTCTGCATATATTGATATGATGATATAATTTTTATCTTTCTTTTTGTGGAAGTGGTAAATTACATTCCACATTCATGTCCTTATGCCCTGAATTAAGCAAGCTAAATTAAGTCACACAAACAGAATATATTACTCTGTCTTTTATTCCTAATTACTTATTGCAACTGGACTGTCTTTGCCATACCTTAATGATATGATTCTTGACCACTGTTATCCCCAGGGTTTGATTAATTAATTCATTTTGTCTCATTTCTGTCAGTTTCTCTCAACTACCTACCCAGTCATCTTTACACAACACTATTTTATGAAATAATTCTATGAGCTCACACTGAAAATTCAGTGTCTGCTGTAGAGGACAGAACTAGGACAGGTAAAGGAAAATTACAGTCAAAGATATACAAGGAGAATCATCTAGCTATGATGATGACTGCCTTAAAAGTGAGGAAGTCCTGAAGAAGATAGTTGAGGCTAAATGATTAACATAATAAAAGATTCTTTCTTTGGAAAGAGATCTTTCTACCTTTGTATTATAATAAACAGTATTATAATAAGAAAATATAAAATAAGTAAATATTTACGTGTAGCTGAGTATTAAACTCAATTTTGTCTGAGGCATAAAAGGTCAAGAGTAAACAATGCCAAGTGAGGTGAGAGACCCCTGCAAAGGGCATATTCAGGGAGCAGAACTGGTTCTTCCAAAATACGGACTCATCAGAGTAAGTCAGGAAAAGCTTATTGTGGTAGAGGCAGAGGCAAAAATGTACCCACCTCAAGTCAAAGAAACAGGGCCAAGAAATTTAAAGATGTCAGGATGACTGCTGGATGTGAGGGCGATCTGGCTACATCTGTCACCCCACTGATCACTGATCACCAGGGATGATTTGGCTGATCTGGCTGGCGAGGCAGGTGTCTCCTTGCTACTCACCACTCCAAGTGCATCCCTTCCAAAGCTGTGCCCTGGGTGGAAAAGGACGGCCTTCCCTGAAGAAAGACCAACTATTCTCAGTGGAGGGTATACCAGTTGCTGCACTCTGCTGCTAGAACCTTCAAACAAGCTCTCAAGCATGACTACATCTGCCTGTCAAAATATAGAGCAAGACAAAAAGAGTCTTGGGAGAGAGAGCCACTTTCTAAGACAGGCCTGGTTTCCCTATAGATTAAAAATTCTGAACTTGAGCCATATTGAGTCTCCACCCATGACAGCAGATCTCAAGAGCAATGTGACCATCATAGAGCCAATCTACATGTGATAGAGAGCACTGAGAGAGGGAGAAGCTGGTAACTGGATCAAGCTTCAGGCATCCATTAACACTCAAGCAATAATATACACTATCCTATGTGAAGGGCCACTGCATATTTTAAGGACTAACAGTACAATTGCCTGGGTGATTGGGAGTTTGGGGGAAACATCTTTGGGGTTCTTATTGGACCCACACTTTGAGCATCCTGAATGACAGTCTAAATTCTCAGTGCAAATCAATAAGTGGAATTAAGCATAGATACTGGACTAAGAAAGCTCACAATAACTGGGGAGCATATTGTTCCTTGGGCCCAATTATTTCCCTCTAGTGGGACATATTTTCTCCAAATCAAATTGAACAGATATATTTTGAGTTCTTGCACATTCTTTGCTTTATCCTTCCGCTCAACTTTTTCCTTTCCATTTTATTTTTTCTCTTTTATATAAATGAGAGCACATTTAATCTTGTCTTCAGTGCTGTGTGGTATTACTTTGCCTGCTAACATCATATCTAAGTACTGCTACTATTATCAATTTTATTAGAGATTTCTTATTCTCTCATCTAACAAACCCAAACTTGCTGTCTTTTATCCTCATATTCTTAGAACTGCATGTTATTATACCACAATATCATTTTACTTGAGTCTTTGAAAACTCAAAATAATTATTTTATAAAGTTTCTAAGATGTCCATAGAATCAGGAATATATTCCTAGTGAAAAATGATAAAGTAATGGAAAATTATACCTAAAAGGAAATTTAACTGTGACCCATCTTACTACGAAAATCTATATTATCCTTATCTCAGCCTAAGCCTTTTTTTGAAATAGAGATATATTTTGAAGGAGATACACAGTCTACCTAAGCAAATGTTTCATTATGTTAAAATGCAAATGATAATAGTAATTAGCTAGATAATGCTTTTGGCAATATTCTAGCTCTGAAAGTGTTTCCTAACAGTAACTATTGACGATATTAATAGAGTGTCATGAAGAGGAAGAACAACCTCTATATCCATAAAACTTTATTTTTCAAAACACATTACTGTAGTCTCTTGAGACTACTTTGCATATTTTCATTTGTTTACTTGATGCTTAAATTCTGGAACTGCTCTTATGGGACATGTACAGGGAATGTGTCTCTAGTCTCAGAAGTCTTCCCTGATTCATCAAAATTTATTAGAGAAGAAAAATGGGCAAAGGTCCATAGTATTCTGTTGCATTTGTTCATTTTTCTAGTAAAATAATTCATATTTAAACAAAGTTCATATTTTATACAGTATGGGTTGTTCTTTTTATTTTGCATAATAGCACTATTTAAGTGTATTTTAAAGTAAGTATATAAAGGAGGATTTTTTTGCTTTTTGGTTTGAGCAGCCCAGGAGATGAGTATGTCTATATGTGTGGATGGGTCTCTGTGTGTTTTAAGAATACCTTTAGGGTTACTTGACTTTTTGTTTGTTTGTTTGCGTAACCTAAAATTCAATAATTAACTCTCTTATTTCATCTTAAACAGTTCAGATAAAATTCAAAAGCAAAAAAAAACCTGTACCTGATACTTGAAAATTGCTATTCCTGACAGTACTTCATTTTTCTTCTTCATGCCCCACATTGGCTTTTCTCCCAGCCCATACATCCCTTAATGTAAGTGTTATAAATTGCTCTAAAGTGCCATAAAGCATAATAAACATAAATCAATATTTCTTGGTTAAAAACTTAGAAATGCTGATCCAGTCCAGATTGGCTATAGATGTCCTGGACCCATCCTGTCCCTCGGTTATTTTATCTTACCAGAAGTCCTTGCTGCACTGGAACACGCCTCTCTTGTTTTTCTCTCTGACCTGAGTCACACAGACACTTGTAATGACACATCAGGATGGATTGTGGGGAACAGATCATCCAGCAGTCTTAGAAAAGCCCCATTCTTTTTCTTTTGGCCTTTGATCCTGGCAACTTTGGAATAGTGGACTGACATTCTCAAAGTTCCACCAAACACAAGCAATATGTCTCAGGAAAATTCCAGTTTATTAAGGGGAAAAATTCATTTTCTTCTGAGATTCAATGAATTAAGCAAAAAACCACTTCACTCTTCTGGCTTGCAAATGTAACATCTGATCTAAATGGAACACCTGCAGACAGCTTAATGACAAAACCGACCCCTTTGAATTTTTACTATCTTTAGAATTTTTTAATATGATCATATGCTACATCCTTGGATATAAAACCAGATTTTTCTCCTGGAAATCACAGTTTGCTCCCACAGCCAACTGATGCTATTTATGTGGCATTGTTTTTATTTATTCTCATCTCAAAGGGAATGATTGAATGGCTTTGTGGTTTCTCCCAAGAAATTGTGGAGCTATATAGTATGAAATCTGCAAGCTCAGATGATCATCTTTCTTGAGATTTTCATAGGCAGCTCTTTAGAAATTGCATGAAAAGGTTGGTAGGACATTAAGCAAAGTGGTTTTATTAGGCTTATTGATTCACGGACGACTTTTCACACTAATTATGACCCAGTGCACATGAAGGACAGGCTGTCTTCTCTCCAAAATCTCACCTCCTCCCCCAGCCAGCAGTAGTGCCCTTCTCCAGCCCCCAGTTCAGGGTATGTGAAAGCAGCTTTGCTTGGGAAGAGGCAACTTCCTAAACTGTGTACCATGAACATGAGAATAAATAGACTCCATTTTGCAAAATTATCTCCTTCCTACTCTCCCCAGTTAAGCAATTGCCATTAGCCATTCATTGCTTTCCTAGAAACTTTTGGATCAATAGAAAAATAAATATCAATGACCTGTAATATATTAAAAAATGCTCACAGTCAGCAGGTATAATAAAAACAATATATATATATATATATATATTAAAATGCCATTTTTATTAATGAAATTGGCAAAAAGATATATTTTGGTTGAATCTTTGGACAAATAAACTTTCTTGTATTTGGGTGCAATCCCAGCAAAGAAGAATTAGGAATAGACAGCAAACTACAATGCAATTACCTTTGGTTCCTAAACTTAACCCTCAGTACAAAGGTCAAGAAGTGAATGACAAATAAAAAAAGTTACAGATTAAAGAACTCTACTTAATTTAAAACAACTTAAGTTCCATTGCTAAGGTTTGGTTATATTCACACAATAGAATATTATGCAGTAATATAAAATAGTAGGGAAGGTCTTTATACACTGATGTGGAAATATCTCTAAAATATATCTTTATATGGGAAAATGAAGATGCAGAAAATGCACACATTTATATGTGTGAAAGGGGGGCAAGAGTACATCCTTATTTTTTACATGTTGTTTGTATAAAGATATAATAAAATGATAATAAACTAATAATAGTGGTTATCTGGTGAGTGGTAAAGTGCTTAAGGAGGGGGCTTGAACTCTAAACATTTACTGTTTTAATTTTTGAGCAATGTAAATATGGAACCTATTAAAATGTTTTCATTAGAACGTCATGTATTTATTTCATAAAGCATTTTTTTAATTTGGTAAAACATCCAACAAAAATGGTCATTTTAGCTATTTTTAAATGCACAAAGAAGTAGCACTAACTATATTCACAATACTGTGCAATCCCTCACCATTATCAATTTCCTCCATTCTACTTAATTTCTCCATGAAATCTCCTATTTTGGTAGTTCATAACAGTGGAACTATACAATATTGGTTCTTGCATCTGGTAGATTCCACTTCATATAATATCTCCAAAGTATATCTAAGTTTTATCATGTATAAGAACTGCATTTCTTTTTATTGACTGAATGATAGTTAATACATATCTATGACATATTTTTGGTAGATTCCACTTCATATAATATCTCCAAAGTGTATCTAAGTTTTATCATGTATAAGAACTGCATTTCTTTTTATTGACTGAACGATAGTTATTACATGTCTATGACATATTTTGTTTATCGATTCACCTCTTAGTGAACACTAGAGTTATTTCCAGATTTTGCCTATGTGAGTTATGCTGTAATGAACATTAGTATACAAATATCTGTTTGGACCTCTGTTTTCAATATTTCTGGCTGTGTGCCTAGAGTTGAATTGCTGGGTCACGTGGCAATTTTGTGTTTAGTTTTTCAAGGGTCTTAAAACTGTCTTCATAGTCACTGCACAATTTTAGACTCCCATCAGCAACGTACACAGCTTTTAGTTTCTCGACATCCTCACCAACACTTGCTATTTTCCATTGCTTTTACTGTAGCCATGATAGTGAGTGTGAAATTATATCTCATTGGGGCTTGACCAGTTCAAAATTTTTACATTAATAGAAAATGATTTCATAAATGCCTTCCATTAAGCTAGAATACTCGTGAATAATATCATCTCAATCCTGTTATTAAATCAAAAGGTCTGTTGACAGCTGGTAGACCTAAAGCTGTTGATAGACTGGGATGGGGCAGACCCAATCTTCTCAATGTACAGAAAAGTCACTCATAATTATGGTTATTATTATTGAATGACTACCAAATGCTTACCACTTTATGTCATTCTTCCCCATAGTCCTGTGAGATAGATATTTTTAATCCCCCTTTTTATAGATGAGGTAACCAAAGGTCTTTAAGCATAAAGAATATAGTCAAAATCAAACCATTAGTAAATTGCCATGCCAGGATTCAAATCAATATCTGCTTGACCTTCAGTCCTATGTACTTTTCACCTTACCAAGTTTTAGGGAGATAGAGGCCATGAGAAGGGATAGAAGTCATCAGGTAATATTTTTCCTGATTTCAATTTTGTACAAATTGCCTATGTTATTCAAACTCATTTCTAGTTTGTAATTTGTTTTAATGAATCCCAAGTTGTTGTTTTTTTTTTCTTCCTTTCTTCCTGATTTGATATTGTAATACCCATACCATTGTCTCTAAAATATCGGACTCATAAGACACTTTGCCAAGCAACACAAGACCTCCTTTTCTGAGGATCTCCCTTTCATTGGGACCTACAAATAATCCCAGTCTTACACCACAATTTCAAATATATCTCTAGGTAGAAGAATAGTTCTTCCACAGAAAGGGGTGAGGTATAATACAAAGAGAGACTGAACCCCAAGCTCATGTGAACTAGGACTTAGCAGAAGGTGACAGATGAGCACACCCAATGACCATCATGTTCCATCCATGATCTGACAGGTGGAATGAATATTTAACCATGGATAGCATCCTCTGCTGTAGATATAGGGCCCTCACCTGCAAATACCTGCCATTAAATGTTGCTTGGAAGTAGCCCAATCCACCTAAGAGAATCTAAGCCAGAGTTAACCAGTGGCCTTCCTCAGTAGGTCCATGTGTGTGTGCAGCTGTTAACAAGACCCAACCACCCACAGAGATATATGCCAAACTCTGGGACATTCACAATATTCCCAGCTGTGCCAAGCTCATATCCCATAAAAGCACAAGGTAATTTTTACCACTTTGTCTTCTACATTTAGAAGCCTATAATGGAATATGTTACAATAGAAGCATTTCACCTGCAAGGGAGGGTGTCCAAACTTCAGATATTTTTCCAAGGTGAACTGTGTCCCTTGACAGGTGATATAGATTTTTTACAAAAAATTTTGACCCAACTTAGAAGAAAATATTTTTTATCTATGAAAATTACTCATTTAGAAAACACACACACACACATACACACAACTCTGACAATGTTCACATAAAAAGGAGAGTCAAAAGAAAGTGATCTATGGATTCTTTTGGAAAAATCTAGAATACACATACTCCCTGTTCCTCAACCTACCAATAGGATTGTGATTGCCCACCAAACTGGAACTTCAAGACCTGGTACCTCTTGTGTTATTAGGTTTAACTATTTTAAAATTAACTTTAAATAATCCAAGTAAAATGCAAATCTATTTTATTATAACTTTTAAAGTGAGAAAATGTGAATCCTTTAGCTCTTCTCAATCTCCTTTCACTTTCCATTATTTATAACCAAAATCTGTGTGTATTCATCTTCATTTGGCTCTGTTATTTAATATTTGCAATGACGTATTTACCCTGTGACCCAGCTCTTTAGTCAGTAAACATCTTTCAACAATTATTTTTTGAGTACTTACAATTTAAAGGTTGTTACGTTAGGCATATGGGATGTGGAAGAGATTGTCATAATACATTGAACACCTAATTTATGTTGGGAATGGTGCTAAGGAATTTATCTTTAATGATGGATTTACTTGGTCTAACAATCCTGGAAAGATGTAGTTACTATTTTCTTTTTATAGATGAGAAAAACTGAAACTCAGAGGAGGTAGATAATTTGCTCAAAGTCACAGATACTAGAGCTCAGTTTCAAATTGAGGGCTAGCTGTTTAAAGCCCATTTCTTATTAACAGCATGACAGTGTCCTAAAATTATGGAATTTTTTTATTTGTACAACTCATTCTTCTCATAGCTTTATGCATATTGACTCATGATTTTCAGAAAATGACATATACTATCATAACCGCCACTTTACAGACAAGATAGAGAGGTACGGAGAGGTTGATTAAAATATCTAGTTTATGTTAGCAGTACATGACACAACTGACTCTCCATCCCAGCTAGTCTGGTTGCAAAGTTTCCTCTCTTGACTTCTGTGTTACATTGCCTATCTCAATATGATGTGAAAAGAAGCATACCCAATATTAAACACTAGGCAGCTCTTCATCATGTTGGCTTAGAGTTTCTAACACCATTCAAAATAATACTTAGAAAGTAAAATTATAGAAGTCACAAAATTGTATGTGATGGTAATTAGATCAAATATATATAGCAGGGAAATTTTACCAAAAAGATAATTTGGGTTCCTCCGGTAGATGTGTGTGTGTGTGTGTGTTTTCTTGAAAAGATCACCCAGTATCTTAGTTCTCTTATCTCACATGAGATTTTGTGGGAAGACCAAAATCAGAAGTTATAAGACTGTCCTCCCATGTCCTCCTTTGCTTGGCCTCTTAGAAGAGATTATGCCAATTTATGGTGGCTAGTGGGCAAGTGTCTTTGGAGGAAAGTAGATAGAAATAGAATAGTTTCTCCCACAGCTGGCAGAATTGTCTCCATAAGTAGGAAATAGCTGAGATTTTTTCGAGGTTCCTCGAAAAAATGTGGAACCATATTCATGGTGATCTGAATTTATTGGTAGGATAAGTATGAAGCATATTGGGAGTGTGTGGCCAGGAACTATAAGGGAAAAGGGGGAGGTAGGAGCTAAATCTTAAAAACCATGGACCAGGGGCCATGCATATCAAATAGGCATGTTCTGGCTTTAAAATGTTGGAAAATTTTAATGACATATGAACTAGAAAACGAGAATGAAAGTTAATTTTAAAAACGAGAACATTTTCTAGAATGTTCTTGACTGCAAAAGAACATATTACAATTTGTTCAAAGACTCTCTTTACCCTAACTTCTATAAAATAGAAGAATAAATAAAGACTGAGATTTTCTTCATTCACAGGGTGAAGTTTTAGGTTAAATTTGAATTAAAAATAAAAATGAGTGGGACCTTTCACAATGAGGGGAAAAAACAGAAAACAGAAAAATCTCAGCAGTTGTTGTCTTCAGGTAGTAGAATTGTGGGTGATTTTTGTCTTTATAATATTCTGTATCTTCAAGTTTTCTGTGTTTCTCACTGATGACTTACAAAAATCATAAAAGCAATTACTTTATTTAAAATCTTATTAGTTATGTCATTTTAACATCCATCTGGCTTAGTCATGCTTTATTTTCATCTAGACATTTTTACACTGCAAATGTTTGTTACAAGTAGGACAGCAATGATTTTTCTCTAGAATCGAGCCTTAGAATTTGCATTTAGATATATGTAAATTAATGCTTTAATTTAGGCCAATATCATTCTATATCCTATTTGAAAAGAATTTTTAAAGTGCTAACAAAAATTAGAGGGCTTTAATCAGTTTGTTCTCTGCCAAATTTTAAGTCCAGGATCAGGAGCATAAAAGATGACTGGGCCAGGTCAGTGCCATAAATAAATGAAGCAACACCTCAACTAATGCTAATGATAATTACAACAAACTTTTTAACAAAATGGAAAACTGGGCCAAGTATACAGACCCAACAGAAAACTCCCATAGGCTGCAGACACAATAAGAACAATCATTTGTAGTTCTCCTGTGTCAATCACTATGGTTTTAAATATTCACTCTGATTACATGTGAACTGATACCCAAAACAGACAGACTATGCAGCTATTTAATCCTCAACTTTAGTAAGTCTACTTTAACACTCTTTTGAAATTCAAACTCCTATTATTTTTTAACTTATTATAAAAATTAAAAAGTAGAAAAGATAGTTATGAGAATATGTTCATCACCCATCTTTAATTCTATTTATTCCTTACTAATAGGAAAAATGAATCTATTCATATTGAACTTCTGGGTTAATGATCTTACCAGCCCTGTTTCATAAGTTAGCAATGAACACCTGAAACTTGTGTAGTGTGATAATGCAATGCTATTTCAGTAAAAATTAATTAATTTTAAAGAGATTTTGCAGAGACATGTTCCAAGAGAGAGCACTTTTCTCATGAGTACCTAGGGGCTCTAAATCAAGCCCCTTTCAAAGTAAGAGCTCATCTCCAGAGACAAGCCTTTAGCCAAACCTCCAAATAAAAACTGGAATTTTGTGTTTCACATCAGTTCCAGGACAATGAAAGCATTTCCATGTATTTCCTTTGTTGCACCCATACTCTGAGATGGAAGAATTTCAGCTTCTTGTACCCAGTACTTTCCTCCATGTTCCATTGTCTGACCTACAATTTGCCTTCCAGTTTTTGCAAGAACTTTTATTTCCAGAGTACTGTTTTCCTTTGAATCATGCCATTGTGCTTTTGAGTTTATATATATTGTCCTGTTGCAAGTAAGCTGAATAAACTGGCTCCTACATGTAGTAGACTTGCATGATTTCTTTGAGCTTACTTGCTTGTCTCCCTGACATTGCCAGACATACTTTGGAAGAGTTCCTGGGGACAGGTTTGCCATTTATCACCATCACCTTGAACTACTTCTGCAAAATATCTGTCCTTTGGGGTTATCTCCTTCCGTTGTCCCATCTCTACCAGTTAAGAAAGAGTTCACCTTTTCACCATCTCTCGACTGTGTAACAAATCAGCTTGCAACTTGTATTCTTCCCTTACATGATTAAGTTCAATAGACCATTATAGACTACTTTAGGTTGGTACTATTTCAGGTGTACAAATAGTAATAAAATTAGGCCTTTGCCCTAAGAGATTTGTACTTCAATTGGTATGACAGTTACTTAGTTACTGTGTGTCTCTGCCTCACAGTTCTGGTGGTTAGTTTTGAAACCAAGGTGCTGGAGAGGTCTTTGCTTCTAAGGGCTGTGAAGGGTAATCTGTTCTTTGCCTCACCAAGAACTTTCAAATAGCTTCAGGCATTTCCTGGCTTGTAAATTATGTCTTTCCTGTCTTCACACAGTCTTCCCCGTAGCCTTCTATGTCCACAGCCCCCCTCTTTGTTAAAATAAAACAAAAATCCACAAACCTGTGTAATTGAATTAAGGGCCTACCTTACTCTTCATCTTAATTTAGGTAATTACATTAGTATCAGCGACGACCTCATTGCAAATACAGTTGCTCTGAGATGACTGGGAGGTAAGAGTGTAACATACAAAGCTGGCAGTGTGGGGAGGGATACAATTCAGCCTGTAACAAAGGATGAATTGCCTGCACATGGAACAGACTGGAATAAAATAGGAGAAACACAATAATAGTGAGAAATGCTAAGTGCTAGCAAAGCACACAAGAAAAATGTTACATCATGACAGTGGTAGAGATGACGGGCCAGAATGAAGCTGGCTTTTGAACTGACCTGTCCAGGATTTCCCCCCATAGCTCTGCAGCAGAGTAGAGAAGGTCATTTGGTGGAGGCAAATGAAAGTCCTCTCCTTCCCCAGGCAGCTGGCCAGAGGGACTGGGCTCCTCAGGGCATACCATTGACATGTTTTGCATTTACCATGAAGCAAATGGCCTTCCCACAGCAGACACTGAATATCCAATCTCTGGTTGTCAGTGTCTCTTGCACCGATCAAATTTATTAGATAAAATTGCCGGAGGGCGGAAGTACCAAAAAGTATGAGTAATTAAAACACTGAGCCGCAATATTATTAAAGGTATATTAAAATCAATGACATCCATTTGAAAAGATATATTTCACACCCTGTCCTCCACAGTGGGAGATGTGACTGAGCAGAAACAGGTCAAGCAGGGAGTATTGTTAATGAAGGTCCTTGTGGAAAAGGCTGCTGGAGACAAAATCAGTTAAAATCTTTATTGTGTCTTGACAGCCCACATGAATCTATGATGATGATAAATGTTCTCATTTAGAACTTTTTCTTTTCCTGAGACATTTTACATGCTATCTCCAATTTGCTTTGAATTTCTCAAAAGACATATGTTCTCAGAAAAAGTCTCTGCTTGCTTTTCATTAAGTAAGATCTTATCAGGGTATTTGCATGGGACACCACGTTTGAACTATTAATCTTATGACAGGATATTAAAAAGGGGGGAGGGGGACTTCTTAACAGGTTGAGGGCCATTACACATGAAAAACAGCCTCAGCACCCAACAACAAGCGCCAGCCCTGAAGCCGCAACTGCAATGATTAATAAGCACTTTCCCAACGTGAACACCGTAGGCAAGCAGGTTGCTCCTTGGAAGGATGCACAGTGGACAGTAGAAGCTGAAATGGCTTGTGCATCACTGGGCTGGAACCTGGTGCTGCTGGATCATTGACCTGAAGGATCTTGGCAGGTTACCAGGGAATGACTGTTAATTCTCAGTGACATTAAGTTTTCTCTGGCATTGAGATATAAACCAATGAGGCAACAACACTCATCTAAGGTGAAAAGATGACATCTCCTTATGTGTTCTATGCCATTTCTATGGAGTGTACAAATACATACACACCTGTGTGCCCAAATACCGATATATACATAGACAACATTCTAAGTACAGGAAATTGACTTAAGATGAAGCTTTACTGTAAGGGGAGTGTATACTTGGTAGACCATGAGAGTATAAGGACTTTGGTATTTGACTTACACAATGGGAGGTCTTTGATACATTTTAAATAAGAAAATACACTATGGTATTTGTGTTTTTCAAAGGTTATTTAGCTGCAGCATGGACGACCAGAATGGGTAAGGGACAGAGGCATTAAAGAAGCAGCGTGGACCACCGAGGCACACACCACACCAGCGGAGGTGAAAGCTATATAAATCCCAGTGATATTTGGATGCTAAACCAAAGTACGTGGTGGTGACTTGAACACTGGGAATGGGAGAGGGAATTACAAGAAATGACTTGTTTTTGGGCCTGTAACCAGATCGGTGATAAGGAATTTAGGGAGATAAAAAATGGGAGTAGTCTGAGCATGTTAGAAGATCATGGATGGGGTTGTGTATATGTTGGGTTTTAATGATTGTAAAATATTTAAGTGGGGATTTTTTAAAGATTTATTTTATTTATTTATACATACAAGAGCTAGGGTATAGGTCAGAGTGTGAGGCTGAGGTTGAGGGGATTCACCAGAGACAAACTGGGGAGCAGAACAACAGGCAGATTGACTGAAATACACTGTTGAGGGGAGCAGCATATGCTGGGGCATATGAGTTCACTCCCTGTCTGGGGCTCAATTTTGTGCATCAGTGGCTGCAATAGCTTCACAGAGCTTTGCCTTAACACCGGGCACCATCAGGGAGGCCCTGAGTAGGATACTCAGGACATACTTGGCTATGTCCTTGCCTTAAGATAGCTTTGCAGCTAACCTTCCCTATACTATCAAGATTTCTCTCATTCATTATTCTATGTCAGTCTTTAATTTGTTTTAAAATTCAAACATTTAGTAGTTGCAGAGAATAAGAAGTCTTAGAATTGTGAAAAATTTGTGAATTACTTAGGGGTTGCTTTCTTCCCCTTTCTTTTTTATAAATCCAGGAAAGTGCTGTCATTTGAGGGAGCAGAAATCCTCCTCCCCAGTGGAAGTTAGGGATCTACCAGGCTGCCAACAGAAGGTAGCAACAGCATGTCAACATGATGAGGAAAAGTGTTTCTGCTATATGTTCACCCATTTTGACTATTCTTCTCTGTAACTAAATGTCAAATGTTTAATCTCCATTTCCCTAGAAGAATTTGAATGGGTTGCTAGGGGAAATGCCCAAGTTAGTCATAAAGGAGGACATCTGGAATGAAAATGATCATTTGAGTCTTGTTTAACAAACTGTGGTGGCAGTTTCTGGGGTAGTGAAATGTGTGTTCCTCCCCAGAAAACTCCAGACTATGGCATCAGCCCTGGGAAACTGAGAAGAGGTACCTGCCAGCTTCCTTTTACTTGACTGTATAATGTGTCTCTTATGCCTAAGAATTTCATACCTTGTAGGGTGGGAAAACTGCAATCAGGAAATAAATGTTTCCTTTAATCCTTTCTCAGAAAAAGGATGTTCAAGTGGGGACTGAGTGCAATGAAGCTAAGTTTAAAGACCACAGTAAGCCTAGACTGTGTAGGGAGAATGTATTTTCATCCTTTGAGCAGCTATGGATGAGAAGGCTAGATGGGTTGGAGAGATTCCCCGAGGAACATGGCAGGACAGAGCAGCATGAGTCATGCCATAGGATGATTACAGGAGAAAGATACATATCAGGTGTTTTCACTTACATGCAGAGTATAGAGAAGCCAAATGAGGATCAGGAAAAAGAAAAAACTTGCAAAATGGCCATAAATCTGAGACATCCAGCAGGGGAGGGAAGAAGAGAGGGGTCAATACAGGGGTGGGAGGAGCATAATGGGGAGATGGATCACAGGTGTTATGTGGTGGGAGAACTATGGGGAATACACCTGAGGGAGATAGCAAATGTCCAAATGCTGTCTCAAAGAACTCATAGGGACCCACAGAGTTCAGTCATACTGAGTTTATCCCAATACTTATTCTTTTTGCTTTCAACATTCTTACTTGTAATATGGAATCAGTAAGATTTGACTCACAAGGTTCTTCTGAATATTAAATGGGTGAAGGATATAAAGTACTCGGAAAGCACAGTCCCCTGCCGGGAGGACACATACCAAGTTATTATTATTGAAATGAATGTAAAAGTAGTATTGTTCTTCATTAAGCAATAATAAATTATTTTATGAGAAATTGTTACAGAACATAATTACTACTGGTTAGTGTGGATAATAGTCTAACATAAAAGGACTATTTATTTATTGATTAAATTTTTATTTATTTATTTATACAAGAAATGAGGTATAGGCCAGAGGTGTGTATGTGGAGGGTGCCTAGAAGATTCACCAGAGACAGTGGGGAGCAGAGTAGAAAGACTGAGTGAAATAAACTGCTGAGGGGAGCAGTGTTCGAGACAGGAGAGGTCTGTCATACCTTGTGGGTCAGCATTCTGGCCAGGGATCGAATGCACAGTGGCTGGTATAGGTTGATAACCCTGAGGTTTTAACCCTGGAGCCACTAGAGAGGCCCAAAAGGGATTTTCTTTTTAATTGAAAGGTAATAAATTAGAAGAATCAGAATATTTTTTGTACCTACAAAATTTAGGTTCAGTTTATGCCTCGGAATTTTTGATGATGTTTAAAGCAAGGCTATAGTTTTAAGACTTTGGCAATGTCCTTTGCATAGCAAAGCATCTTGCTGATCATTTCTCACTGGGCTAAGAGAAGTCTCAGAGAAATCTTTGACGGTAGAAGAGTGAGCACAAGAAAACTAAACTGTTCTGCAAAATAAGGCAAAGGGAATTTTCATTTCACTCCTCTGTAGTTATGTTGGACAACCACTGTAAAAGGAATTTGTTTTATGTATGGGTCTCTGGGATGAAAAGAAGGAAGAGAATAAGAAACAGGAGTGAGATGTGATCAGGAATAAGGTAGAATTTTGGTCAATCTTTGAAATTAGAACCAGAAAGTTGTCTCTCAAATTTTGTGAGATCAGGGGTCTCTGGCTAACACATAGTGTTCTAAGTCAATGCTTAGATGCTCAATACAATAACACACACACACACAAAAAAGAGCCCCTTTGTGATGGCTCAAATAAGATAAAAATTCATTTCTCTTTCATTTGTGGGATAAGCAAGCTGTACATTTCAAAGTCCTGCAGGGACCTGAAGTCTCAAGACACTTCCAGCCTCAACATTTGAATTCTACTTTGCTTTGTCCATAATATTTCAAGTCAGTGGCAGGAAAATAGAGATTGCATTGTTTGAGTGAGACATCTTGGCCACACTTGCTGATGAAATTAAGAAATGTAATTCAACTGGATGAGAAGCCCCTTGCCCAGTGCTAAGTCTATTATAACAGAAGTAGAGAATGTTTGCTTGTGAGCTATGAGCAATCTCATTCAAAAAGTTGATCTTTGTATTTCATCCAGTTGATAGAAAAATGTCATGGTTAACCTACTACATCTGTATCCTCCATCTGTCTTGTTTAACCTGCCATATTTGGAGGCTGTATTACTCAGAGCTGAACATAATCTTAATTGATACACTCCTTTCATGGTTTATTCAATGACCCTCTTATCTGTAAACCATGAATTTACATTGTTAGATAAACACTAGATTAACTTCCAGCTGTAAATTTTGAAGACTCATCAAACCTTCTTTTCTTAATGTTCTTAATGGACAGAAAAGAGCTTTGTAACATGGGAGTGACCATTTCTGGAGATCCCATTATCAACCTTGTCCAGGGAAGATGAGGAGATCTCATCAGGAGCTGGAAAGGGTATTTACAGAAGCAACCACTGTTGACAGAAGCAAACATTAAGATTTGTGGTTACAGAAGAAATAACTATCAGATGATTTCACTTATATGTGGAATGTGGAGAAACCAAAAGAAAAATATGAGGAAAAAGACAAACTTTGCAAGCTGACCATACTCTGAGGCAAACAGCTGGCGACAGGAAGGACATGGGTCAAAAGGTGGGTGGGAACAGCACAAGGGACTGTGGTGATGGATTACGGGTGCTATGGAGGAGGGAGAACTAGCGAGACTATACCTGAGGGGGGAAGCCAAATACTTTCCAAAAATGAATAATTACACAAGAAAACAAATAAATTTCATAAATTAAAAAAGAGATTCCTGGCTGCAGAGAATAGCCGTATTTGGTTGGAGAGTCGCTTTTTTGCTCAACAACACTTTATCTTCTTCTCAGCTATGCTAGGAAAAGTCATTGTTACAGGGTAAGGGAGTTCTATTAGTGCAACACTTTGTTTGTAAGTGACTAAAATCTTAAGCCAAAGCCTTAAAAAATGTATGACTGATATATCTACATATATATTTGCTTGGCAAGAAAGACTTATTTGGACAAGAATCCTTGTTCAAATAATGTCTCCAGGTTAATTTCTTGGTTCTATTTCTTTGAGACTGGCTCTCTCACTGTCATATATATATATATATCCATGTGTATGTTATACAGCATATGTATACACACATGTATGTATATCTCATGTCACATATATTTGCATTAATATGTATCTCTATATATATTCTTTCTGTCTCTGTCTCACTATATATCTCTATCTCACATCACATACATACAGAATACATATATCTTTATATACTCTATAAGGGAACCAGAAGAGACTCAGATCCATAGTAGCACATAACCAAACCTGCTTTTCCATTCAGTAGATCCAGAATGATCTTGACCAGGTAAATGGACTGAGTAGATTTACTTAATCTGATCATGCACTATACCCATGTAGATCAAGATGGTGCCTGCATCATGCCTCACATAAGAGCTGAATATGAGGAAATCAGGACACTGTGACCATAAAGAAGAGAAAACAGATAACAAGTGGCAAGAACAACAGAGGTGATCTCTGTTTTGTTCTCAGAATCTGTAGAAGCACCTCACTTGGGTATGGCCTTATGTATAAATATTAAGGAGGATGTGACTTCAGAGGCTACACCTCTTTCAAAGTCTACTTCACTTTGCTATATGTTAGAAATCTGGAGTTATTTGAGGTATCAACCAGATACTCTTACTGATTTCTTTCCTTCAGACAATTTCAAATTTTAGATTTGTCTTTTCAAAACACCATTCTAGAAAGTCAGTTTAATATGTTTAGTACTCTCTTGATTGAAAATAAAAAATAAAAGCTCAACTCAATTCAATTAATTGGATTAAGCAAAAGGGAGAATATATTGATGTAATCAACTGAGCAGGCAGGGAGAGTGGGGCTTGAGGTAGAACTTGTTTTCAGACTTGCATTAGTTTCTACATATTGATTTACTTCTTTTAGGTCTGTTCCATTTTCAGACATCATATGTGGTCACCAGTAACTTTAGATCCATACAAGAATCATACCTAAGAACTTTTATTCTTCTAAAGCAAATCAATACAATTTTGCTACAGGGGGACAATCTCTTTCTTGCTCTTTCTCACACACACAGATATTCACACACCCTGTTGGTTCTATTTATCTGGAAATATGCCATTATGCTAAGGTAGATGTGGTATTAATGCACTGGGCAGACTTAACTTAGTTCTAACATTAGTTCCTATTGCTCTGTAAAGAATTACCATACATTTGTTGGCTTAAAATAGCATAAATTTATTTCATGTAGTTTTGGAAGTCAGGAGTCTGATCCAATACAGTTCTTTCTGGGCTAAAATCAAGCTACTGAAAGGGCTGTATTCCTTCTGCAGACTCTAGGAAAAATAGCCACCACTTAGCCAAATCTAAAGTCACCTGTACTCCTGGGTTCATTTCCAAAGCCTGTAGTGTGATATTGTCCAATCTCTGAGCCTGACTGCCTTGTCTCTATCTTGTAAAGATTTTCCCACCACCTTGGGTGATCTAGAATAATATACCTCAAGATCTTCAAGCAATCACTGTACCCCCTTTTGCCACATAAAGTGACATGTTCACAGACTCCAGGGAGCAGGACATGAACACCTTAGGGCTACCATTATTCTGCCTCTTACAGACCTTTGTAAAAAGCTTGGCATTTGGTCTTGCCTGCTGAGTTTCTATCACGTCTGTGAACCGGGACTACTTGGTGAAGTTCTAGAGGCTGAGGTTTCAGCCAACAGTCAATAAGACAGATCTGGTTTTCACATTCATGGAGTGCCCATCTAGCAAGGCTAGTAACAAAACAGATAAATTAATAAATACAACAATCATATGTTTCAAATAATGCTACATCTAGAAAAACAAAATGGACTAGTCTGGTGGGAAGTGACTAGAAGTATGGTAGCTTCTAAAATGAAGATTTTTCAGCTGAAATTTGAATTAGAGGGTGCTGCGAGATACCCAATGGCATGAAAGGATACTATTCAGAGGAGGAAATAGCTATTGCTCAGGGCTAAGATAGGATCAGTGGGATATGTTTGAGCAAAGGGTATGTTAGTTAGACAGAGCACAGGCAAAGATGGTGTCAGAGATATAATGAGAGCAGGATCATGGGAGGCTTTCTGGGCTAGAGGTAGAAACTCGATTTATTTTAGGTCTTGGGAGTCATTATTTTGTGCCTGTAGGTAAAAACAGGATAACGTTAAGGACCAGCTTACCAGGTGAGTTAACCAAGTGAAACCTGTCAAGTAATCTCCACTTAGGCACTAACTCTCACAGCAAGTTTATTTCTCCCATAGATTGCTTTCTAACATACCAGCATTTTTCCAGCCAGTGTGCCTGCATGATTTCAGCAGTTAGCAACAATTCCTTGGGCTTACCTGAATTTGCTGATCATTTTTCAAATGCATTTAGTCTATAGATTAATACCAGGGAAAATTCATAGAAAAGGAGGAAATTAGATGTGTTGTTACCTAGCTTAACTATTTAGAATTCCCTTACTAAATAAGAAAAATACAGATGCTCCCTGCCTCTTCCCCACCCCAACTTAACTAGGTTTGAATAAGCTAGGAGAGTTGTGACGCGTGTCAACACATGTCAACCAGCAAGAAAGATCTGTTGGAAGTAAAGGGGGAAATTGCTTTGGTAGCCTTGCAGTGTCATTCAACTTCGGGGAAAGCCCAAATAAAAAGAAATGTATCTGGGCCCTCCCTTATAGTGCAGCAGGTTAGTTCACAGCACTGCATGCAAGCCACGGCCACTTCAGTGTGAGTTCGAACCCCTGCCCCAGAAGTAACCCACATGGCGCAGCAGACTGCTCCTTTCTTGCCCGCTGCTCCCCTCAGCAGTGTACTTCATCAATCTGTCTGTTCTGCTCCCCACTCTGTCTCTGGTGAATCCTCTCACAGCCCCTGCACCTCTGGCCTGTACCCCAGTTCTGTATATATAAAAAAATAAGTCTTAAAAAAATGCATCATTTGCCATATGGGCAGTCAGAACAGGAATCTGGAACCTAGTTAAGTAGCAATTTGAGAAACATGTCATAAAACTAACTTAAAGGCATTATGAAAAAACAAACAAAAAAGAAAGGGTAGACTGAGCTTTGGTAAATATAAGTCTCTACCTTAAATTCTAGTTCTATTCCTAGTTTTCTCCATATCTGATTTCTCCATTTTCCTATATCTCCACCCATTTTATTAACTTGTGATTTATCCTGTTTCTTTTTGGGGGGGAGGGGGGGAAGCAAACACATATAGGTAGTTGACTTTTCTTTCTTAAGATAAAAGGAAACTTATTCCCCCACACTTTACTTTTTCTACGTGTTTTTGAGGTACTTCTCATCAGTTTCTCTCTCCTCTGGTTTCACAAGTTATTTTATGATTATACTGTGCTATAGTCAATCTCCTGTGAATGACTGTATGAGCTGTTTTTTATATGGAGCACCATTATATATAGTTATGTACAGGGAGCTTAGGTTTTGTAGTTATGGGTATGTGTCTTCAGGCAAATTCCTAAAGATGACCTTGTATCAAAGGGAGGTCAATGGGTAGTTTGATTAACACTGGCAAATTCTCCTCTAATGGAACTAGTCCTTTTACTTTCCCATCAGCTATCTGTTTCTCACCAATAGAATGGGTTAGGCTTTTTAACATTTGACTGAGACTTTGATAGTTAATACATTGTATGAGATCGTAGGTTTTATATTTCTCTTATTATGAATGACACTGAATGCTTATCACATATTTAAAAACCATAAAATATTTGTAAAATTGCATATTTAGTTTTACCCATTTTTTAAAATCAGATTTTGATCTTTTCCCCCTTTGATAGTAAAGAATTATTTACAAATTAAGGAAACCAATCTTCTACCTGTGATAAATCTGATTTTTCATGCTGCAATTTTCTCAGCTTTTAGTTATAGTGTCTATGTAGTAAAATTTACCAATCTTTTATTGCCACTGGATTAGTTTTTCAAACCAAGCCTTGCAAAGAGTACTGCAGAATTCTTTCTTGCCTCGATTCCAAGACAAACAGACCAGAAATCTTTGGTAAATTAAATATTTGGTAAATTAATTCTGCTACAACCACCTCCCACACTCATGTCTGTGGTAAAGAAAGCACCATACTTCACACATTGGTAGATGTCTGGTGAGAATGTTCCAAACAGTCCTGGCAATGGCCCAACTAAGGACTGTAAAAATGGATTCCCATTGCTTTACTTTTAATATATTAACTTCTTTTTTGAGTTTACTACAGATTCTACTTTCACAAACTGCTTATTTGATAATTGCTTCTACTGCCCATGGCTTATAAAATTGTTAGGATATTTTCTACCAATTTCTTGTTTCCATTTTAATTTTTTAAAGAGTTATTTTATTGTTTATGCACACAGAACTGGGGTACAGGCCAGAGGTGCAGGGGCAGTGAGAGGATTCACCAAAGACAGTGGGGAGACAGAATGAGGAAGTACACTGCTGAGGGGAGCAGCCAGTGAGGCAGGAGAGGTCTGCTGCGCCATGTGGATCACCTCCTGCTGGGGATTGAACTTGCACTGAAGCAGCTGTGGCTTGTTTGCAGTGCTGTGCTTTAACCCACTGTGCCATCAGGGAGGGCCTCCATTTTAATTTTTAAATTACATTTTATAATGAATGAAAGTACATTTTAATATAAATATAATTATCAGTATTTTCTTTCCTGATTTGTGCTGATTAGGTTTATTTAAAAAATGCTTCCCTGAGTTTCTGAAAGACCACTTTTAGTACTTTCATATTTTGTTTCTAATTTTAAAGATATTGACACACTTGGAAATGAATTTTTTTTTACATGATGTGGGAGTAGACTTAATATTTCATGTTTTTCTCTAAGAAAAACCATTTTTCTCAGCATTCTGTTTAACATTCCATGCTTACCATACCATTCTAAAATGACACTTCTGTTTTATATCCAATAAACTTTAAGGATTTGTTGATGGAACTTCCTATTTTTGATTTCTTGACTACTTTGTCCATCTTAAAATGATATGGTGCTATATTTTATCAATTTGCAATAAATATTGATAACTGGTGGCAAATTTAGTTTTGACTAGTTCTTATTCTTTGCTTTCCATATAAATTTTACAACATTTTAAAAACTTCTGAAAATACCTGTTGGAACTTGTATTTGAAATGCTTTGTACTCATGCATTAATTTGTGAAAAATTAACATTTTTATAATAGGTCATTCTATCTATGAAATGGACCATTTAGGTTGTGATTAATGCTCTTTTCCCAGTTTTTGTGCTTTGTTCTTAGTTGTGCTATCTGTTCTTATTTGTGTATAAACTGTCAACTACAGAAACTTTATAAACAATGAAAATATCATATAGGCATATTAATATTTCTGGTTATCTTCTTTTCTCTGGGTAGTTTTAGTTCTCCATTATCATCTTATTTCTAAGTGAAGAACTTTCTAAGAATATTTTTATAAAATGGTGGTCCTAGATTTTTTTCTTTTTATTATTATTATTATTTTTTACATCATTCTTCATTTTGTGCATTTCTTTTTCATCTCAGTTGTAATCCCTGTGGACTTCCCACCATTTTATAAGATAGGCCATAAAGTTATTGGACAGAGACTGTGTGATGTTCTTCAAACCAAGGGGAGAAGGACCCCATAAGTAATACAGGGATCATAAAAGCTATCTCTGTGGCTTCATGTGGGTGGGCATTGCCTCAATTTCATCTGGCCAAACAAACCCCAACCAAAGCTGGGGGTTCAGAATCCCACTCAGCAGAGCCATGGGGACATGGTTAGATTTTGAAGGCTACAGTTGTCTGGAACTGTGGCTATACCACCTAGGCAGGAGGTGTATGGAGAGTTGACTCTACTGGGACCTTGATCTTGATCTTCCAGTCACTAGAACTATAAAAAATAAAACTATTTTTTTATAAGTTGCCCAGTTTCTGGTATATTGTTATAGTAGCCCCAAATGAACTAAGAATGTTCAGTTAATCATGACCTAGTAGCTTCTTTCTCCAGTGTTTTTCAGGCTTCTAAGTTCTTGCCCCATACACGTGCATCTTAACATTAATGAAATACTCGAGGGAGTTCCAATTTTTGATGCCCCAAATTTTTTTGGTTCTCTGAATAATTCCTTTTTTTCAACTCAGGCCCAAATTTATAGTTACCAGATGTTCCCAAAGTTCCAGTCTATGAAGTATTCTTCCAGTTCTAGTTACTCTATCATGGCTAAAACAGAAGTTCTTTGCATAGCACTTTATTCTTCACAGTAATCTAAACTGTCAGTTAGAAAAAAAAAATTCTAATATCTTCAATAGATCATGGTACTCCATTCTTACAGAACTTCAATTTCCAATAAATGGCTGTTCAGACTATGGTTAATCACCTCCAATAATGATGACGTCATTATTTCCACAGTAGAACTATATCTCTGGCTGGTAGGAAAGCTTCTTTATCATGAACAGAACTCTGTCTTCCTGTAACTTCAACATTATCTTGTTTTACCTCTCACAGCCACATATGGAGGACTTACTTGTTCTTCCTCCAAACAGTTTGACAAATAATTGAGGACAACATTCTGTTCCCACAGAGTCATCTCTTCTTCAGGCTCAGCATGCATAAATTCTTCAATCTATCTACAGCATTGAACAAGTATGGTAGAAAGACAACTGCTTTATTCTTCTCTTTGTCCATCAGTTTATGCCCCAAGACTTTTGAAATCTCAGGAGAAAGTTCCTTAGAAGCCCTGCATTCTTAACTTGAACCAGATATGCCTAGTTTGATCAAAGGACCACTCCACTCAGCTCTTGCAAACATTCTCTGTAGTTAACATCTTTCAGAATCTCCTAGAACTATGTCCAAAAAAAAAAAAAAAAAAAAAAAACCAAGACTTTTCCTAGCTGTCTGATCCAGAAAAGTCATTCCTGATCATGCTTTCAAATGGAGCCATAAGAAGCCGTTTCATTAATTGGGAAGTTGGAGGGAGGAATGTATAATTTCTTTGAGTTTATGATTCTGTTTCCTAATTGACAACTTACAGGATAAAATTAGAAATAAAATTCTAAACCTCTAAATGTTAGTTAATACATATGAAGATACAGTTTATAGTCCTACTATTTATTAATTTAGTTTAGTGTATTTCAACATTGAAATTTTAGTAATTTTGATTTTATTTTAAAATTAGGATCTTAACAAATGTCTTTTAGTTAAGTTAAAAAATACATTGTTTTATAAAATATGTTCACCTGCACCTCTTTATTTCTAATAAGGATGTGTCTGGGGCAGTGGGCTTCATTGCCTAAAACCGACAAGTGTGTTTTAATTGGTTCCTATTTCATTTCTTATGGCTATGCCTTGTTTGTTTTGATCCCTAGGTCTGTACTAATCTGCATAACAGCACTAATAGAACATTGTGGAACATAATTCTCACTCATTAAAAAATGCAGATGCTAAATGTCATGCATTTACATTTTGAAAAAGTGATTTCCTTCAATCTAGTTTGTCTTATTTAACTTAAAAAAAAAAAAAAAAGAGTTCCTAGGGGTTATAGTGTAAGAAAACCTTTGTAAGTAACTTTACCTCAGGCAATTTTTAATCACATAGAGAGAGCAGTGCCATTGAAGTGTCTCCTACTGGAATGTAATGTTTCCTGTGTCTGGTTGGTTCTGTAGTTTAGAAGAAGCTATAAACATTTTTGTTGTCTAAGACATAATGGTTGATGGCTAATATTGTTTTCTCTTGACAGACTCTTTATTTATCCAATTAAACTGAGTGACTCTCAGTTTAATCATGATTAGGCTCTAGGGTTAGACCTGGTACTTGAGTTAGAGATTTAGTTGTTCAGTTCTATTGCCCATGAAGAGGAGATGTTTTCCAGTGGGTCATGATAAAAAAAAAAAAAAAAAAAAAA
>NW_004567104.1:61487598-61540599 GCF_000260355.1 Condylura cristata | reverse complement strand
TTTTTTTTTTTTTTTTTTTTTGTCACTCTAAGACATAGCAGGGAAAAGAAAATCCAAACAAAAAGTCAGGCCTATTAATCCTAAATGAGAGGTTGGGTAGATAATTTAGGCTTTGCAGGGGAAGGCAGGAGAATATAAACAATCAGGAGTAACCTGCTTATTTTTTTAATATTTGCTAAGTGAAAGTAACTGTAGATCCAGAACATTTCAACTGACTTTTTGTTAACTTCTCTCTTTTTCATCTTACCAAAGTAAACTGCACACCTACTGTGGGCCAAGCCTCATGCTTAGTACTAAAAATGTAAAATTAAGTCCCTTTTTTGACCTAATTCATGGGCAAGAAAAAAGAGCAGAATTGAAAAGTTGTTTACTAGCTTGGCCAATTATCTGACAATATTATTTAATTAGTGGAGTTATTTGAAAGTATAATGTTCATTTTTTCTTTCTGTGCATGAATACCTACTCCTATTCAGAATTCAGTTCTATTGCTACTCTTTTTATTAGTCTTTCCCTTTACCTTGATGAAATTAGTCTATCATTTCTTTTCTAAAGCATGTTATAAGTAATTCTATTAAATACACTGCATTACATAGGGATTACATTTTCATCTCTACCAATAGATTGAATGGATTGAATCATATCCATTTTGTGATTATTGATGCCAAATACTGTATCGGGGATTCGGAGACTATAATTTGTGAATCACATTCCCCCTCCCTCAAAGATACAGCAATATAGCAATATCTAATGCCCAGAACCTGTGATGGTTACCTTATTTGGAGAATGGGTCTTAGTAGATACAATTAAATTAAGGATCTTTAGATAAAGAGGTTATTCTGGATTATACATTGGGCCTTAACCCAATGCCAATAATCCTTGTAAAAAGGAGGCAGAGGTAGATTTGACACAGAACAGAAGACAAGAAGGCACCAAGGTCATGGAGGCACACAGTGGAATGAAGTGGCCGAAAGTCAAAGTATGCCAGTCGTGACCAGCACTTGGAAGGGACAAAACCAGTAGCTTGAAGAGGCAAAGAGGCAAAGAATGGATTCTCTGTTAAGATTTCGGAGAAAAGGGACCCTTCTAGTACTTTGATTTAGCACTTCTGACTTCCAACACTATTGGGGATAATTTCAGCCTTCTTAAACCATCTAGTTTATGGGAATTTGTTATGCAATCTCAGAAAATTTAATATAAAGACCAAAGGATGAATACATGGTTAAGTTCATCATGGATAGACTATAGATACACCAGGATCTAAAATCTACCCATTGCATTCCAGGTTCCTTTTAATGTCATCTATTAATGCAAAATAAGATTCCTCAGTATCATTTCACTCAATATCATTATTTCAAGGATTGATCCTTTTCAACAAGCTGAGTAGCTATACTCAAGACTTGGCATGTATTATTTGCTTGTACATTCAGTAGAACCTTTGTAGGGAGAATGATTAGTGCAGCTTTGCAGAGGAGTTTACAGAGTCTTAGACACTGCATGTAATTGGCTCAACATTATGAGGATGTGACTAAAGCAGGATTTAAACCAGATCTCCCTGAATTTAAAAACCTATGCTCTTAACCTTGACTACACAGACCATATGATTTAAAAACAGGCAGCTAAAAATAGATATTCGGTATAAGCAGTTCTGGTCTAAATGACTATTCTTTTGCCAGAGTATAGAAGTTAGATGTCAATGAAACAAATATTCTTACATAATTGCATCTTGGTGAAATTGGCTTGATTTTGTTGTTTTTATTACATAATATTTTTAGTTTAATTATTATGATAGATAGTGTTTGTCTAAAATTTCATGTTTAACATTTAAAAATAGCAAGAGATCTCTCTCAGGTAGTTTCCTTCAATGGTAACATAATTGCATGGATCTACTTCAACTAAAGTAATAATTGGATTCGACTCAGGTAAAGAAATTTGAGCTTTCACTCATAAATACAACTCTATTCTGTAAGAAAACAACTTTGTCATCAACTGCCTTAATCTTTTCTCAGATTACCTCAATTACATTTGCTCATTCTATTATCAGATTCTCCAGAGACCAAAAGACACAATTTTGCTATCATATTTTATTTTAAGTGGATCAGGTTTGTAGACAATGTAGTTGCTGAAACATCAACAGGATTATCTTCTTTAATTAAATAAATGATACTCTCAAGTCTTTGATGCTTAATGCAGAACAGTTCTGAGAAACAGAGACAGAGCCCAGGAATGCGGAAGGTGTTTGTGGCCAAATAGCATCACTTTCTCAGTTTTCTCCATAATCTTAGACATTGCACAAATACCCAAATACCATCTAACCACAAATAATTGTATTATTTGCATCCTGGGCTGTATATAAACCAGGTTACTTGTTGATTTTTCTCACTTGTTTTTCATAAATAAAACCATGTTTATGCTAAGAGAAAAGTTAAATATTCACTACTGCTCCAGATCTGAAAATTTCTAGATAACCAGCCCTGGTATCCTTTTCAGAAAACAGCAGATATTAACCAAATTTATTTGTGAGGCATTAACATCATTCCGGCTAAGGTAACTCTGGAAGAGAATGGACTGACCTAAATGTAGGAGCTATTAGTTTAGGTAGATATTTCTCCTATGCTTAGTTTCAAATCACAGAGAAAATGAGTAGCAAGATATTACTAGGATCCAACCTAATATTAAATGGTTAGAACATGAATCGGAAAAGGGGGTGGTGGTGGTGAGAAATAACATCTCTATTTTGCTTTAACCAATATCAGGTGACACCCACTTAAAGTGCAATTTCTAGGGGGTTCTATTAGGTTTGTATTATTTCACAGAACTTCAGACATTAATAATTTCACAAAAGGATGGGTTTTATATTTTAGGAAATGAGTTGATAAGATTTGAGAATGCTCTTGTAAATGAAAAAGGAAGTATCAAGGGTTTAATATGGAGTTAAGATTATTTTGTGATGCACCTCTTCTGACTCAAGCCTCAGTAAATTATACAATGGGAAATATTTTTACCACCAGGCTGAGTTCCGAGATACATGAGTCCATGAATGAATGAGTGGCAATCCAAAGTGGTTAGTACAATTCAATCCTTGAACAGGAGAGTTGGCTACAAGTTTAATACCTCTCATGCAAACACTGGATTTTTCAAAAGACAAGTAGGCTCATTTAAGTCAGGGCTAGGGCAGAGGTGAGTTGAGAATAGTCCTCATGTATTTTCTAGGACTGTGATTCTCTACAAGGACACAGACACGGTCATGTGACCAAGAGCCACAACAGCAATTTCCTGTCGAGAAGAAAGCCCTGCCTACCTAGTTCTGTACCGAATTTGGGGGTCTGGGTTGACTTTCAAACAATGCAATTCCCCGGGCCCAATTTTCTAGTTTATTCTTCAACTGTATTTACTCTCTGGAGACACGATCAGGCTCACATTTCTAAATACCATCTAAATCCTGATGATCCCAAACTTTACATTTCAAACTAGGACTTTTCCCCTGACTTTCAGATTCACATATCTGGTCACCTACTTCATATCTCTATTTGGATGTTTAACTAAGAACTCCTAGTTTCACCCCCAAACCTCACTCTTCTCCTAGTCTTCTCTGTCTCAGTCAATGGCAACTTTAACCTTTCCATCACCAAGAATAAAAACTTTCGTGAAATGCTCGGCTCTTCTCTTTCTTTTATTCCACATCATATCTAACAACTTCACCTCAAAAAATACCCTATATATGATTATCTCTCAATATTTCCCCAATTATACCTTGGATAAAGATACCCTAATCTCTCAACTGGATTATTGTTTCTTAGAGGTTGTCCCAGTTGCTCTGGTTACACTGTTGCTCAACTGCTACCTAATTTCAATACAGCAGCATGAGGAAGCTTTTGTAATATGTCAAGTCATTTCCTATTTAGTTTGACTCTAGATGTTTGCATAGATTTCTCTCTCTTCAAAGTATAGTCCAAAGTTTAATGCTCTCTACAATCTGTCTCTCTGACCTCTTTTTGGTCAACTCTCCCCCTTGCCCACTTCACCCCAGCCTCATTGTTCTATTTGGTGCTCCGTGAACTCAAATATGCAAGCCATTGTCCCAAGAATTGCTTCAGTGTTTTACTCTGAGTGGAATGTTCTAAAGAGGTTTTACCCTTTCACCTTCTTTAACCTTTTTTCATATGTTAACTTTCAATGAGCTCTTTTCTGATCATTCTATTAGAAATTGTAAACCCTAATTATAGATATATGCTTTCCTTTCTTGTTTTCAATAGCAGTTTTTATCATTTGACATGCTATTATGCACATGTATTCATATGGTCTTTTGATTACCAGTGAATGAACTTCATAGGATCAAAGATTATGTTTAATATTTTTTCCTTCACTGAAATATACCTAGTCTTTAAAATTCTGCATTTATAAGTTCACAAGAAAAATTTTTGGAGTGCATAGGCAAAGACAGAGGAAGAAAAGGAAAACAAAGCAAAAATCTTCACACTCCACATCTGGTCTACTAAAAATGAGTGTTTGTAGTGTAATGTATTTTAATAAATTTCTCATTAACACAAATGAACATGGATACATCTCAAAACAACAACAAAATACTGTTGAGGACAAAAAAAATCAAAGTCCCTAAAGGTAGATTGTAGATTATAACATTTAGATTGTTTTAGGATATGAATAATGATGCTGTTCATTTAGAAATGCCTGCATAAGTACTACTATAGAAAATGCGCAAGAGAATGTAGCTTGAATTATTTACCTGTAGGGAGGGAGATTCTATTCACTAACAGCGGGCATCAGTTTGCTCAGAAGACATGTCATTTGTAAGAGGATTACTACAATGAGAGTCTGTGCACTATCAGTGGATATGTCCAGGAAGGAAGGAGAGATGAAGGCTGATGAATAAGAAAGAATTGTGATTCAAGTTTTTGCAAACCTTTGATGGAAAAGTGACTGACTACTTGAACTGAGTGAACTGACATGTGGCTAACTCACAGATCTTTTCTAGAAGGTATCCTCCCTCAAGTGGTTTCTAAAATTTGGTGTGACCCCGAATGGGGCTCTAACATTACAAAGCACACACCTGGCCATCTCCTCTAGGCTCCATGGCCCACCTGAATTGAGAGAAATTCCATAGTGTTGAGTACAAACTTGGGCAGTGTATCACCTATGTGTTGGTAATGAGTTCAGCCTTTTGGTGAAAAAAAAAATCTATATTCCCTTAGATGAAATTCTGTAGCAGAGTCTTCTTTGACCTTTCTGGTTTTGGGTCAAAAGCTACTCTATCTAAATGACATGGCTTGTGACTCTGAGTTTTAGTGTTTGCTAGAGGTCCAATCACTTACTGTGTGCCTTCTCAGTAGTTGGGTTAGTTAATGAGAGTTCAGTTTAACTCCATATTGGCAGAGCCAAGCTCCAAAGCACATGGGTATGATGGGAACAGGAATATATGTGGTGTGGAGCCTGGAAAGCCCTCACACTATCTTGAACGTTTTCCAAGATTGGCACCTCTTCAACAAATTTTACAAAATCAAAATGTACTTTGTGGTGATGATGCTAAAAATATGTTAATGCAGTGAAAACAAAAATGATGGAAAGCAGGTAGTAAAAAGGCTCACGCCCTTGCCCATCACTGCTGGGGCTGCCTCCCTCCATTGCTACTGGAGAGTTTGCTTTGTCTCTGGCGAGTGGGGATGTCTTAAGTTATCTGTTACTAGAGCTGTGACAGGAACAAAATGTCCTATTATGCTTTCACATCTTTTCTTTTTTCATCTAAGATTCTCTTCCTTTTATTTCCAAATTAAATTCTACCAATCCTCTGAAGACTCATATAAATGTTGTAAATCTTTCATAATCCTCCAGATCCTAGTTTTCTTACTCTCCTCTGCATCAAAATATTCTTAGTATATTAACTAAGTATTTGTTATAGGATTTACTTTTACCAGAGACAGAGTGGGGAGCAGATTATGCAGCTCGACTGAAATACACTGCTGAGGGGAGCAGTGGGTGAGACAGGAAAGGTCTGCTATGCCATGTGGGTAAACTCCCAGGCCGAGAATCAAACTTGTGGTGCAGTGGCTATGTATAGCTTTATAGTTCTGTGCTTTAACCCCTTGCACCACCAGGGAAGTCATACCAATAAATTTTTGTATATACAGGTACACACATATATGTCTCTATATAAATATATAAATCTATATCACATATATCTTTTAGATTTATATACTTTCTCTATCAATTAGCACAATGCCAAGAAAAAATAAGATCTGGGTAAAGTTCAATGATTGTCCTGAATACTTTCTACAAAGTTCTTATAGATTACACATGAGAGGCTTAGAGAGTTACATTTGTAAATTAACAAAAAATGAAGACAAAGTCTGGTTATAATGTTGACCCTGACCTGAGAGACTTCAGAGTGTAATGTGTTCTTTTATTTATTTATTTGAAGAGTTATTATTCTACGCTTAAAGAACTGGGGTGCAGGCCAGAGGTGCAGTGGGTGAGAGGATTCACCAGAGAAAGAGTGGGGAACAGAAAAGGAAGATCAACTGAAATACACTGCTGGAGGAAGCAGTTGGCTGGCCAGGAGATGTCTGCCATGCCATGTGGGTCAGTTCCCTTGCCGGGGATCAAACTCACTGCAGTAGCTTCAGAGAGCTTCATAGTGTAGTGCTTTAACATGTTGTGCTCCCAGGGGGAGCCTGGGTAATGTGTTCCTAAGTAATGAAGCTTATTTGCACAGAATCTCCAATGTGCTGATCCCAGCCATTCGACATATGTCACATATCTGACCTCCTTGTCCCAACTGCACTGTTCATAGCCATTTGTTCTGTAACTAACCTTGAAAGACTCCCACCCTTCATCTTTACTCCTCACACATTCTTCTTAATGGAACATTTAGCCAGTCCAGGGTCTTGGCTTGATTCAACACCTAAGGTTTTGATTTTTCAGACTCATTACACATTGGCAACATGCCATGATCATCAACATTAGCCATTTCTATTGAATAGAAAATTAGTTATTTTACTTAAGAAAATTAATGTTGTTTTTTTTCTTTTGCATCTGTCACTGTTTGCCTAAGAGATCCAAAGTAAAGACACCTCTCCTTATGAAACAATATTTAGATGAAAAGTTTTAAATTATTTCAACTTAGTCATAAAGATTTAAAAAGAAACCTGAATTCAGCTCTATCACTGCTATGGCCTGAGTTTGATCCCTGCTAAGGAGGTGACCCACATGGCACAGCAGACCTCTCCCATCTCCCCTCCCATTCCCCTCAGCAGTGTACTTCAGTGAATCCACCTGTTCTGTTCCCCACTCTGTCTCTGGTGAATCCTCTCAACCCCCCACACTTCTGGCCTAGATCCCCGTTCTTCTATCCAAAAATAAATAAAAGTAAAAATAAATAAATAAAGAAGGACTCAAGAAAAGACCATGGGTTATAGAATGACAAATGTATCTGAATTCCAACTGGTCTACTGGATCACTCTTTGAGTAACTTTGATTTCTTTACTCTCTGTCTATCTCATTTTTCTTACTTGAAAAGTTCAGTTAATAATGTGTACATTATGAATAAATGACATATTCTAAATAATCCATGTAAAGCTCGTAGCAAAATGCTTACCATGGCTTTAATGCTAGAAGTAAATATGGACCCGCCAGCATGGGAGTCACAATTATTTAGGAGATGAATGAACACATTTGAATTTGAAGAAAGAGCTCTGTAGCCCAGAGCTTGAGATTAAACACAGGAAAGACAGTTAAGGAATGTTCCCCATGATAGTGACTTTAGTTATACTAGGAGGACATGAGAGAAAAAGGCAAGAAGTGTAGGAACAGAGCACTTGAACAGAGAAACTTAAGGAACAAGCAGGGCCCTCCCTGATGGTGCAGTGGGCTAAAACGCAGCACTGCAAGCTGGCCTCAGCCACTTCAGGGCTAGTTCCACCTCAGCCTCAGAGCTTACCCACATGGCGCGGCAGACCTCTTCTGACCTGCCCATTGCTCCCCTCAGCAGTATACTTTGTTGATCTGCCTGTTCTGCTTCCCACTCTCTCTCTGGTGAATCTTACTGCCCCTGCACTTCTAGTCTGTACCCCAGTTCTGTGTGCGTAAATAAATAAATCTTAAAAAAAAATACCACAAAACTGAAGTGTGGAACATCCTGGAGAGAAGGATGTATTAGGTGTGTGTAGGAAGGGCTAGCATGAACTGCTTCATTATGGCAATTGGAGTAATATTTTCATATATGAAAAAAAGAATGATGTGATAACTAACTGCAGCTGAGTTTACCTTGGGAGCAGGCATAAAAATTGGAGAGAACAGTTGTAGCCATTTAGGAAAGATTTGAAATAACTTTCAAGAGTTAGTCTCATTTTATCTTGAAGGAAACCTGAAACCCTTGTGTTACAGGGCAGGGAAGGGGCACCCCTTGAACCCCAAAACCTTCCCTCTCTAAATAGGTTCTGCTTCAGTCACATCAAGACATAACATTTAAGACATTTAATGGGAAGAAACCTTAATAGTTTTCAACACACACAAAAAAAAAACACAAACAATATGGTTTCTAAATCAAGCACCTGAAGTTACCCATCCCCTCATGGGTAAAATCCCACCCAAAAAGGGTTGACTCAAAGCAAGGCCTGAAAGCTGCCACAAGTCTAAAGCACCTTCCCAGCAGGGACCCAAATGAAAGGGTCAGAAGTGGCCAGAAAAGACTGAGAGGAAAAGAGCAACATCAAAATCAAGATAAAAGCTGCCATTGTTAACTTCTCCACGGTCTCTAACCCACATCTGTTTCAACTAATCCAGGACCAAGAAATAAGAGCTGCTTCTTCCCTTGTCTCTGCCCCAAGTGCTCCCTCGGGTCTCCTTCTGTTGACTAGCATAGAAGGGAGACAATGTAAGTGCATGGGAACATTACAACACCTTGCATTTTGCTTGTAGCTTACCTACTTCTGCATCCTGAAGTCAGGGAGGGAGAAGAGATCTTAGATGAGACCCTGGTCTTCTCTAAAACTGAACACCGATTATGGAAGTAAGTGCTTTCTGTATCATGTCAATTATGTGACATCAAAATTCCTCCTGTGGCTGGTTTACAGACCTTTGATGGATCGGACCTTAATTTTCCTATTTTAGAAGAAGTGGCTAGTGCATCAACTCCTCATTCACTAAAAACACACTCCTATCAGTTGATACACCTTGATGGGGAACTGTTAAAATACTGCAAAGTGAAAAAAGTGATCTAAGCAGAATCATGGGAAGTGGAAATACACAAATAAAATTCAACCGTTTTATACCAAGTCTTAAAAAGTGAACTGTAATCTGTGCCCTCCCTGGTGACATACCAGGTTAAAGCACAGCACTAGGAAGCTAAAGCCACTTCAGCATGAGTTCGATCCCAGCCCCAGAGGTGATTCACAGGGCACGGCAGACCTCTTCTGACCCGCCCACTGCTCCCTTAGCAGTGTACTTCATTGATCTGCCTGTTCTGCTCCCCACTCCGTATCTGGTGAATCCTCTCACCGCTCCTGCACCTCTGACCTATACCCCAGTTCTGTATGACTAAATAAATCTTAAGAAACAATGAACTCTATCAAAAGAGCAGACACAGACAGACAGCTCACAGAACCATTTAACACATTCTAGCTGATGAATGCAGTGGGTTTCGACATTTACTGCATTTGAAAGGAGATTTGAAAAATATAAAATTCTAGGTTCCATGCCCAGAGATTCTGATTCAGCATTATGTAATAGGGCCTCTGATGTTCTGAACTTTCCCCAAGTGATTATAATGTGCAGCCAGATTTGAGACATTCTCTTCTGTACCCCAGTCTGGCTACTCATTAGGGGCATCTGGAAACTTATGAAAATACCAGTGCCTCAGTCCAACACCTCCAAAGATTCTCATTTAAAGATGCTGAGCAGAATATACTTTCCTCTAGGTGTTTTGCATAAAGTCACTTCCATAGTCAATGAACTGATTCATGGCTTCCAACATCAGACTCGTCTGGAGAGGTTGTTAACACAGGCTGCTGAATCCCTTCACTAGAGACTGATTCAGTAGATATTGATGGAGCCTGATAATTTACATGTCTAACAAGTATGAAGGTTATATTGTTGCTGCTGGGCTAGAGACCTCAGCTTGAAAACTACGAAAGTAAAAAATCATTCGTGTAAAAGATATCTCCAAATAGAAGATTACACAGTCTCTTGATAAATACATCCAAATACTTCATCTGGCATTAAGAAAATCTATCTGGTTTCCGAAACAATGTTGTGATAAATTCAAGTCTTAGGGATTTGTAATGGACAGACAAAGTATTTGAAGTTAGGATGATCAGTGAATCCATATTAACTCTACTAATTGCCAAGCAATTTCTTCACCTTTCCCCCTCCCCAAAAGAATGATTTATAATTCTGTAACTTCAGCTCAGAAGAAAGCTAACAAAATAGGCCCTCCCTTGTGGTGCAATGGGTAGGACACAGCACTACAAGCTAGCTATAGCTGCTTCAGTGTAAGTTCAATCCCTGCCCCGTAGGTGATCCATACGGTGCAGCAGACCTCTCCTGACTCACCGCTGCTCCCCTCAGCAGCGTACTTCGTTGATCTGCCTGTTCTGCTCCCTGCTCTCTCTCTGGTGAAGCCTCTCACCACCCTTGCAACTCTAGTTTGTACCCCAGTTCTGTAGGCATAAATAACTTTTTTTTTTTAATTTTTAAAGAAAGCTAACAAAATAATTGCTAAAAAATCCTAATTTGATTTTCTTAACTCAGGGTTAAGATCCACAAATCCACAGTGATTTTTTAAAAAATTCTATAAACCCCAAAAGAGTAGGAAGCACTGATAAGATACCACGATAGTCACATAATAAAACTGAATTTGAGGCCCTATTGGCCCATAGTGATAGAGAACACCATCTACTGAGCACAGAGGAAAACACATTGTCACATTTTATTCTTTCAGTGGTTGTTAAGGGGAGAAGATATTTTGAGGAACAGGATAACAGAACATTAAAATAACTAGGAAGAAGGGCTGATAATTAAACATGTACTGTAATTCAAACCCAGTCATTCCAATAGCCCTTCTCTTCTGACTCGGCTTCCTTTGACTTACAGATATAACAGTTCTTCCTGGATCAGCTCTCACAAGCCTGTCATCCCCAACAGACACAAAGCCAGTTTTGTTTTGTTTTTTTAAGATTTATTTATTTATGCAGAACTGGGGTATAAGCCAGAGGTGCAGGGGCAGTGAGAAGCTTCATCAGAGCCAGAGTGGGGAGCAGAACAGGCCGACTGATGAAGTACACTGCTGAGGGGAGCAGCGGGTGGGTCAGGAGAGGTCTGCCACACCATGTGGGTCACCTCCGGGGCTGGGAATTGAACTCGTGCTGAAGTGGCTCCAGTTTCTTAGTGCTGTGCTTTAACCTGCTGTGCCACTAGAAGGGGCCCACAAAGCCAGTTTTTAAAGCACCAAATCTCCAAAAATGATTCATGCTTTCTGCCTCCATTTCTCCCCACCTGGTTCCTCCGGAAGAAGTAAAAGGCCATTCAGACCATCTATTAATAGCATATCTCCTATCGGTCAGACCACGGCCACACCATATTGTTTCTGGTGGAGTCTCTCAACCTTGGTGTATGGTCTTAAGGGAAACCAGTCTGAGAACGGCGAGATTCTTGCTGCAGAGCTGCAGGCAGATGAAGATCTTTCCCTAAAGGTGGACTGCCATTGGTAGGGGATGGCATGTTAATTCACAAAAACTTTAAACTGATAATAGCATCTTTTGGAAAAATAAAAAAATCAACTTGCTCTAGATTTTCATTACACAAAAGACTTTAATCGTGGAGCAAAAAGGTCAGTGAATCAAGCAGGTGGATATTTTCAACCAGGGCAGTGTAATTGACATTTTTATATCAATGCTTGAAATCTGAAGGCAAATACTTTGCTAATTCAATCCTTTACCTAAAATGCATTGATTTGCCTTTAAGATCATGCTATTAAGTAAAGGACCTCTATATCCCCAACAGTCAGTTCCACTATTGTGCTTAATTAAACATGGGCATATTACTTCGGGTTCTCTTGGGACATGATGAAAGAGAATGCATGAAAAAATTAAAGGAATAAATAACAGACACCTTAGAAAACAAGGTGTGAAAGGCAAGATAATTTTATTATCTGTGTTGCTCTTTAAATCTGTGTTATTCTTTAAATTACTGTACATATAATTTTTTTTTAATCCAGGGCTCTCTAACTGGATTGAAAAATCTGTAGTTTTATGGCTAAAATATCCTCATAATACAGTGAGCATCACTATTCCCACTTGACGGATGTATAAATTGAGTCACAAAGGATGTTGGTAATGGAGCTAAGGCTTGAAAGCAGATTATTCTAATTCCAGCATTCATTATCTCTCTCTACGGATAGTTTTGGAATATAGGAAAGAGATCTTATACTTAAACGTTATTTTGTACTCCATGTTAATTTTCTTAACACATTTAAAAAAACTTAGAAATAATGTATATAAAGCATTTTCCTACATGCCTGACACATACAGGCATTTATTCTGACTTTTAATATTCAAATTTTTTAAGACCAAAATTTTCACATTCTATTATTTCTTATTCAGGGATTGGCATGGATATTTCTGATTCTCACATGATCTTTTGCTCATTCAACAACTACTGGGAACCTGTTACCTACAGGACAAAGTTCAAGGTGCTGCAGATAGAATGATTAGCTAGAGAGATGATAATTGAGTTTTCATGTGATAGCATTAAGAGAAATGAGACTATCAAGGAGTAACAACACAAACATTTGTGATTAGAGATACTGTTAGCTATTATAAAGAAAATATAAAGGCAAGTTATGTTTTGGTAACATTATAGGTACTGTCAGGAGATTTAGGTCAGATCCAGATTGAGATGGGTGGTCCTGCAAGTTAATCTGAGAGGGTGACAACTCACATTTAATGTTAATGTCATGTGATGACTGTGATGGTTGGATTAGCTGCAGAACACTGTGAATATACTACAAGCCATTGATTGGCACACTGTAAATGAGTAGGTGAATGACATCTCAATAGAGGTGCTAAGAAAAGAAACAAAAAAATACCCTATTTAAAATGTTGTCCAGGATCAGTTCTGGATCCAGATAGCTTTGAATACCTCTCCAATTTTGAGGTTTGAAGAGATGGAAGAAACTCTCTTCTTCCTCATTTACTCTTTCCTCAGTCTGTCTTCTCAGTTCTTATGACCCAGAACCCAAGTCACTGTGATGAGTAATTTGGAAGATACAAATACTTTGATTTTCCTTGCCGGGGATTCTAAAGTCAGTTCCAATACTTTAATGACTCAGAGGAGTCTGTTTTTTACTTCTTATTGAGCAAAAGACTTTGGACACAGTCCTTCCATATCAAGGACACTGAATTTCTTTCATCTTGTAAGTTCCCTTTTGTTTCTATCCTTTTACCTAGATTCTAAGGAAGGATCATCCTGAAACAGAGCTAACCCCAGAGGGGACCAGAGGGAACTCACTGGTGTGTCCTCAACTGCATGCTTAAGAATACAGGACTCAAGGCAAAAGCAAACATATGGGAAAGAACAAGAGTAACAAGATGTATTTATATAGGGAGTGAGAACAGGGAGAGCTGGGTGGCAGGGGGGGGGAGGGAGGGAGAATTTACAGGCTGGCACATGACAAGATGCCATCTGTCCTACCCTAGATAGTGTCCACTCATCAGAGACGAGGGCCAAGACGAAGCCCTATGTGGCGAGCAGGTGGCTTCTCCAGACACCACACATCACTAGTCCTTCCATATCAAGGTTTGGCTGTCAAAACTCCAGCAGTTTTAAAACTGCCAAAAGCCTCCACTCCATCCCCTTGTCCTACCAACCTCCCCCAACCCCTACTCTAGGAGTGAAGCCACCTCCTATCGTTGAATTGCTATAAGCGCCACACTCTGGCTAGAGATTGCTCCTCTTGGGTCCTTACAGTCCCACATTTCTATGTCTCAGCTCACGCCTTCAATGTCAGGCCAGTAGACCATTGAAAATCACTGTAACCATTATCTACTTTCCTTCCATCTTTCCTTTTTTCAGTTCCTAAAATGCTGGCTTGAATGCCTCTCCAATTTTATAATTATTAGCTTAACTGGCTATGATAAAATTTATAAAGTATTCCCATAGTAACTATCCACAGAATTAGATACAATGATGCTCTGGTTTTACAAAGTAACAATTCTCTAAAATGAATAGATGCTGGGGATGTGGAATAGCTTGGCAACTATAGTTACTCATACTGTATTATACATATGAAAGTCTGCTCAGAGAGTAACACACATTCTCATGGTAAGGAGGATGCTAACTAGGTTCACTGGGATGACCATTCTGCCTTATAAATATGTACCAAATCGTTAGGCTGTACACTTAAAAAAACTTATAAGTTATATGTGACTCAAGCAAAATTTTAATTCTAAAAGCAACTCTTATCTTTTTTTTTAAAGATTTATTTATTCATACAGAACTGGGGTACAGGCCAGAGATGCAGAGGGTGAGAGGATTCACCAGAGACAGAATGGAGAGCAGAACAGGCAGATCGAGGAAGTACACTGCTGAGGGGAGCAGCAGGCAGGTCAGGAGAGGTCTGCCTCACCATGTGGATCACCTCCAGGGCAGGCGGATCGAACTCATGCGGAAGTGGCTTAAGCTTCTCAGTGCTGCGCTTTAACTCGCTGCGCCACCAGGGAGGGCCACAACTCTTATCTTTTAATTGCAAAAATACACATTCTTCCAAAAATACATTTAGACTAATTTCAACAGTCACATTAAATAGGGAGTGATTGTTATCATATAAACAAGGCTGATTTAATAGTCATACATAATTAAAGATTAGTCACTTTTCGATGAAAGGACTGGTTTTTGATTCATCTTTATATGCTCTTGAATACCTTGAATGACATGTAGCATATAAATAAGCTGACTATTCATTCAACATGAATGAATAAACACATGAGTGAATGAAAGACCAAGTTAGTACATTCTAACTGCATAGAATTGTGCAGCTCTGGGTCAAAGGCAGGATTCTTCTCTTTCTTCTTTCCTCTGTTCCTGTTATACATCTAAGATACACCCTCAGATACAGTGTGCTGCTAAAAGAACATGGTACCCAGGAAAGAGGTAACATTAAAAACGAGGTAGGGGGCCTCCCTCATGGCACAAAGGGTTAAGCCTCAGCACTAGGAAACTAGTGACAGCCACTGCAGCACAAGTTTGATCCCTGGCCCGGGAACTCAGCCTACATGAAGCAGCAGACTTCTCCAGTCTCTCCAGCTGCTCCCTCAGCAGTGTAATTCAGCACATCTGCCTGTTCGCTCCCCCCTCTCTCTCTGGTGAATCCTCTCATTTCCCGTACCTCTGGCCTATCCCTCAGCTCTTGTGTGCATAAATAAATCAATGAAATAAATGTTTAAAATGTCATGTAAAATATTAGCTGATAGGAATTACTTTAAGTAATAACAGGATTAGACACAGGGGAAGTTTGAATGTAGAGATAGTCATGAGGAAAAGAAGATAAAAGTAAGGCAAATTTTCCAGCTAAACACATTCCGATCAGACTGAAAACCTATTAGTAAAGAAGTCCAAATTCATTGCAAACCATCATTATACCATTATCTCTTTCTCTATATGAACAGAAACATTTTTCTTGCTATTCTGACACTTTTGGTGGTGGTAATGCACAAAGATGTAAAGTATGATTTAAAAGAAAGGTCAAAAATGATTTACTCCAGGGCCCTCGCTGGTGGCACAGCAGATTGGAGCACTGTACCGCGAAGCTAAGACAAGCTGTGGCCACTTCATTACAGGTTCAACCCCTGGCCCCAGAGGTGACCCACATGGTGCAGCAGACCTGTCCTGCCTCACCCGCTGCTCCCCTCAGCAGTGTACTTCCTCTATCTGTCTGTTCTGCTCCCCATTCTGTCTCTGGTGAATCCTTTCACCACCCCTGCAACTCTGCCCTTTCTGTATGCATAAATAAATAAAATCTTTAAAAAGTTATAACAATTTACTCCAGCTGTGGTTTAAGGAAGTTAACTTGTATTTAAAGTAAAGCATAGTCTTTTCTTCTTTTCTTCATGCCATACAAAACATCTAATATTGCTGACTCCTACCAATTAATTACATGATATCAATAGAACAGACCAAAGAGATAATCAAAGGAAAAAGAAGCTTATCAATGGTGTTTGAGAGGAATCATTGATTAGTTCATTGGAAAAGCAAATGATGTGTACTGACTGCACTGACCCAGCTAGAGATAGTGTCCCTCACCCCAGACCTGCATCACCTTCTTTATTCTACTGTCTCACTCAGTGTTACCACTATGGAGGCCATCTTCAGATTTTGGGCTTTTTTTTTTTTTTAAAGATTTATTTATTTATGCATACTGGGGTGTAAGCCAGAGGTGTGGGTGTGAAGGGTGAGAAGATTCACCAGAAACAGTGTGGGGGACAGAACAGACAGATGGACTGAAATACACTGCTGAGGGAATAGTGGGCAAAACAGGACAGGTCTGCTGTGCCATGTGGGTCACTCCCTGGCTGGGGATCGAACTCATGTTGCTGTGGCTGTGATAGCTTGATAATGCTGTGTCTTTAGCCCCTGTGCCAGTAGGCAGGCCTATCTGTGAATTCTTGCTGGGTCACTGTCGTGCAACCATTCCAGGCCAGGTGGATTCATACAGGGTGCCACATACATAGGCAGGCAGGCACAGCAAAAGACTCCAAAAGACTCAGACAGGCAGACAGCAGCTCCACTGCCCTGCTCCCTTTACACTGGTAAATGCCTGCAGCCACACAAACTGATGCATGAGTACAAATGCAAGGCCCATCTGTTGTTTCCCAGATGACTCACAGGTAGAAACTAGAGCATTTCAAAGTATGGGCTCTTTTCTGTGTGGAAGGTGAAAAAATAGCCTGAGTCACTCATACATTATACAGGCCCATGTTTTATTGTTCTGTCATTTAATCCTCTAGGGCTAGGGTCTCTTGTCTGGAAGTATGCATGTGACTACTAAGTGCTAGAAAGACATGGGCTCTTTCTCTGAAAAACTTTACAGTCTGCTCAAGAAAAAACACTCTTCTACTTACTATTCATCACTTCATAATGTCTTTTCATTTTATCACTGACAACAATTTGTCATCATCTTATAATGTTAAGACTCCATTTTTTATACAACTTAACAATTTTACCCCTAGGTATTTGTATTTATCTAAGAAAAATGAAAACATGTCCACATGAATACTTGTGATGAATGTTCTTAAAAACTGTGTTTATAATTATAAGAAACTATAAACCGAAAGTCTTATCAAGAGGTGAATAAACACACTGTTGTATAACCACACTATGGATTCTTAGAAACACAAAGGAGGGGATCTCTGAGATACTCGACAATGTTCATGAATGTCAGACAGATGAAGAATAAAAGAAGGCATATGTACACTATGATTCTATTTATGTGAAATTCCACAACCAGGAAACCAATTTATAATGACAGAATTACATTGGTGATGGTCTAACGCTGAGATTGGTGGTAGAATATTGGGTTCCAAGGAACATGAGGGAATTTATCACAAGGTAATGGCTAATTCAGTGTATATTTATCAAAACTCATCTAGCTGTACACTCAAAAATGTACATTTTATTGTATATAAAGTATCTCTCAATAAAACTCATTTTTAAAAAATCCAACCAAAAAACTCATGCCAAATCACCTTTGTCTTTGATGGATTAGGGTATGAGATTTCCCCCTTTTTCTTTAGAATTGTTCCTCTTATTTTTAAGAAACATGCAAGTATTTTTCCTATAATGGAAAAAGTAGCCATATTTCAAAATCTTTAATGCCAATTTCCATAGAGATTTGCTCTATGACATCTCACCCTGCCTGTAATTTCTCTGCTTCCTTAAAAATTTGAAGCCATATTAAACAAAATATCTGATCTATTTCCCAGCTCCATATCAGACTGTGTTAAAATAAAACACTTCTCAGACACAAGGTCCTCTACATGACTTCTTTTTGCTAGAGAATTATAGGCCGAAGAGTGACTGTTTATGATCACTCAGCTGCCTCATCCTGACCTCTGGGTAGCAAAAGTTCAGCTTCTTTGGAACATAGGAGATCATGTTACTTTTAGCATTTCCACAGGGAGCTCAAACTCCTTGTTCTTTTTGTTCCTCTGTTCTTAAGGACACTCCAGTAGAGCTAATATTGAAGACTTCCAAATTTACAGGCAATATGAGTAAGTAGGTTGTTGAAATGGTATGAAGGTAATTTTGTGTATGTTAATTAAAAAAAAAAAAAGAATACCCAGAAAAATACCCAGATACCAGGTCAGGTTGCCCTCTGCTACTTAGTAAATTTAATTAAATTGACCTGTTCCTGGGAGAGGTTTTCTGCTTGAATGTGGATAGTTAGTGCAGGTAACATTTACAAAACTCTGTTTGGATAGGTGTTCAATTAGATTTTCCAATTTAGGTTATACTGAGCTGGTAAACATTTTTGAGTGATTGAGAGCATTTTGATTTTCAATTTTCTGAGTCGTGTTTTCAGATATTATGGAGGCCAAAAGAATAAACTTGATGAATGAGAGAACTCAAAGAAGAAACAAAGTGTTCTATAGGGTGGAAGAATCCAAAGTAAATATCCACAGATTTTTTTCTTCATTTATCTTTTAGTTACACTAAGTACTGTTGTCATTCTTTCACTTATTTATCCTTAAATGCTCTGTCATGTATGTATTCCTCATTTGACATTGAGTGCTTCCGAAGTGTCCAGGCCTTAAGGAGACAAGAGTAGCAGTAATCACAAAGATTTTCCAAACTTGTTAAGTTGGAAGTACTGTACAGACTTTATTGCTAATCCATATTCTGCTTATAGGAATGAGTAAACTTATACTTAATTTTTTTTATTCTAAAGAAAATGTGACTGAATACAGATTTGAACTCAAATATCACTGGTTCATAAACCCAGATTCATGTCACTCCATCACTCTCCACCCTAAATAAACCATAGCTTAGAAACAAATTGGAAGAGTCTGTAAGTAATCAGGAAAGTGGAATAAACTGGAACAGCGGATGTCTAAGAATTGGAGATTCTCATCCTGGAGTGATCAACTAATCTTAGGTTCTTAGAGAGAACTTTATCAATGGAAGATCCATGTCAAAACTCCCATAAAGGGGGCACTCTCTGGTGTGTAAGTTAGGCACAGCACTAAGAAACTAAAGCCACTTCAGCATGAGTTCAATCCCCGCCCCAGAGGTGACCCACATAGCATGGGAGACCGCTCCTGACCCTCCCCGCTGCTCTCTTCAGCAGTGTACCTTGTCAATCTGACTGTGCTGCTCCCCATGCTGCACCTCTGGCCTGTAACCCAATTTTGTATGCATTAATAAGTAAATCTTAAAAAAAAAAAAGCTTCCATAAAGGAAGGAACATATTATTGTTACGATCCCTTCATTTACTTCTAACCCTCTCTAATTCTTTCATTTTTGCTTTGAAAATTATAAACGGTGGAGCTGATATTTACAGATTCTAATTTTTTTTCAAATTATTTTCTGCTTTCCTGCCTTTCTTAACAAACTCATCAATTATGTTCAAAACATGGAAAGAGGTTTTGGGCACTCAATCTGAGGCAAGTCAGATGTGAAACTGTCAATCAATTCCAGATAACATGAAGCCACTTGTGAGACTGGTGTCTTTTCTGCTCTATTTTCTAACTTTCCATTTGGCATTGGCCCTCGAAAATGACAATGTAGTGATGTTCTCAACTTGGCAATTTTTAAATATTTTAATCTTAATTAAAGAATAGAGAAAACGTTGTGTTTGCTGAGCTCAAATGCTCTCCAAGTGTTAGAAAACTACATCTCAACTGTATGTCCTGTTACACAGTGTTCTTGGAACTTCTCATATGTCATTCTGTCTGTTCATATGCAATCTGATAACTCACTACAATTATCAAATGAAATATTTATATATGCTGCCACATGGTCCATATGTGCAAACCATTGCAAGAGCCTTAATAGAATTTAGTATCATCCATTGTTATGCTAGTTTCTTGAAATAGATCTTATGGTTCCTTATGAAGAATGCCCAGCGAAGTATGCAGTTTCCTTTTCTTGCATGTTGCTAGTGGAGTTCAAATACACCTTGATGAAGAGACCAGTTTGCTCCCTAACAAAATTCAGCACCGCCAACACTTTCTCTTTCTTTCCCTCTGTTTTTGCTTTATTTATAAGTTATACCATTACCCAAGGAACAGTGTTCATCCTAGTGGACTTCTGTAAGTAAAAATCCACATCAGGGACCTCTCTGGTAGTGCAGGGATTAAGTATCAGTGCTATCAAGCTATTGCCAGCTACTGCAGCATGAGTTCAATCTCCACCCAGGGAGATGACCTACATGGTGCGGCCGACTCACTTGTCTCACCTACTGCTCTCTTCAGCAATGCATTTCAGTAGATCTGCCTGTTCTGCTCCTCACTCTGTCTCTGCTGAATCCTCTCACCCCCTGAATCTCTGATCTACACACCAATTCCTGAATGCATAAATAAATAAAAGTGAATCTTAAAAAACAAACACAAAAATAAAACCCACATCAATGTCCCAGCAGAACTGATTGAGGGCACACTTTAAAAGACTCAAAGATAATTTAAACCTGCAACAGATATACTTTCTACCATCAGTGCATGAATGATAAGAAAAGCTTATTGATTTCTTAAAAATTTCCCAAAACTAAAAATCCATCAATGGAAGATAAGCAAGTTTAAGTTTGACTTGTGAAATATATCAGCGACATCCAACAGTCAAACAAATGTGAGGTGTCTGTTCTCAATGAAATATGAGGGCCCCGCCCCTCCTAGGGCTGATCACATTACACTGAGTGAAAGAAACTGAGTTCTACCTGCAAGCTCAGGCTTGAAAGTCACCTTATTTCCCAGAAAAAAGTTGAGCTTTTCTATTTAATCACAATGAAATGGAGAGGGAGAGAGGACAGAAACGAGGTGAGGTTAAGAATAGGGGATGAATGCCACACCCCTGAACTGGGTTCTCTTACTTGTGCTACTGAACTGATGACATGGGAGATCCAAATTGCTGAATGTGATGAATAGAGAAAGGTCTTCATTATCAGACCAGTATAAATAAGAATGTCTCTAACCAAAACAGTTAATGTCTAGTTCCGGGGGAGAGCGAGGCCATTAATTTATGACCTCTACATTTTTTTTTTTATAATACAAACCTTGTTAATAATGCAAAGTCTCTTGAAACGTACAATTCTATAGCTCTTAAGAACAACCTTGAAAAGCAGGTACTTTACGCTACACTAATGTTGTGTCACTGGAGTCTGAAGCGCGGAAGGATGCATTATTTCCTGTCTTTTTCTATTGTCATAAATTGGTGTTGGGATGGTTTAAGAGGCTTCTGCTGTCTCAAACTGTTCCCTTCAAGCATTGACCATGACCTCGGCTCAGAGAGGATTTGGACACTTAGCATTCTCAAGGATAAAATTTTCTCACAACATGGGAGAGAGACGGGAATAAAAGATTATTTTATCATTCTGCTTCCCTGCCACCGAGGCAAACTCAGAGACTGGGAAATGGAGATTCTAGCAACGGCTTTGCAGTGCCCACTTGTGTACTGAATAAAGTAATGTCATAAATGCCTACATGGCATACATTTTTGAAAATAAAAATCTGCAGTTCTATTTAAGAATGGTTTAAACAAATACAACTTATTTTCAGTTAAAAGTGCTAAGTTGGCCACTCACAGCCAAATCTCTTACAGGGTCTGTTGGACACACTGTTTCCCCACTATGACAGATTGGATTTAATTGAAAAGTTGCTACTTTAGAGCCGTTGCTGCAAACTTGCATGGCGAAAGAAAATCGTTCTAGTGATCGTCCCTAGTCTTTTTACCTACAGCTCCTTTTCATGATCATCCTTCTGTGTATCTTTTTTAACTAATAGAATTATTTTTCATAGTCATCATGGTAATGAACAAGGGACAGTATTCACTTGTCTCTATTTAAAGAAGTTCAAAAACTCACATAGTTACTATTTCAGATTTTTATTTTTTGCCTTAATGAATTTTACATGCCCTATTTAAAACCTAAAATGGTTTAAAAAGAACTACTTGAAGAACTTAGGTACTCAAAGGGGATGCTGAATAAACTGGAATAAATATTCAAGGAACAAGTAAGAAAAATTGAAGACAAATTAAAAGGTAGGAAATTGCCCCCCACCCCCACCCCGGTGGCCTAGGGGTTAGGTCTCAGTGCTATCACCATTACAGCCTGAGTTCGATCCCAGCCAGGGAGCTAATCCACAGGGCACAGCAGACCTCTCCTATCTCGCCCGTTGCTCCCCTCAGCAGTGTATTTCAGAAGATCGCCTGTTCTGTTCCTCTGTACCTCTGGCCTATACTTCACCTCAATTCTTCTATGCATAAATGAGTAAAACTATTTTTTTTAATTGTAGAAAATTAAGAGTTAACAAATCTATATATCCAGCTTGGAATTCTCATTGCCATATTTGTTTAAGTCATTTGCCTTAGATTTTAATTTCATTCTGTATGTACTACTGTTGTAAGATAAACTGAGGCATATTACAATTTTTAAGAATCTATTTCAGTAAGGAGCTATAGGAGTAAAGAAGCTATGAGGAACTGTACAAAATGAACTTTTGTAGGCAGAAGAAGGTATAAACAAGGATGTTATAACAGGCAAACAAACAAACAAATCCACACCAGGTTGTTCTTTTAAGGTTACTTTCTTTTAAGGGGTGATGTTGGCTATAGGTTAATCTCCTACTCAACTAGTGTTGATTTCAGATGAACTGATTCCAGATTCCATTTCTGGGACAGATAATAAGTTTCAGTTGAGGTATGGGATTATCATAAGTAACTCCATCTTGAGACTGTTGTCTTATTTTTAACAAGTCTAGTGTATGACTGAATAGCTTCATAAACACAATAGTTTTTTGTCATCCAATATTCCTTCACAAAACTTATGCGATTGCTATGTTCAGAACTACACTGTACAAAGACTTATAAGCCTCTTCAAGAGAAACAGAAAACAAGGTTTTATCCAGGAAGTAATAATGTCACTGGGATTTCTGTATACACCAGTGAGTAATTATCATGATGACTGAGATTCTCTACCTTGTGCTCCATGACCCAACATCATCAACATCACCTGGAGGCTAACTGCAATGCAGATTACCAGGCCCCCCAAAATTTATGAAATCACATGATATTTAAATTCAAGCAGTCCCTCCCCAATAGGTGTGGGCAGGACACAGAACAAATTCCTTTGGATAATTCTTTGGGTTTAGAAAATATTTTTTACTTTTGTTATTCTAATTTTTAACCACATTGTTAAGTCTGTAAGATAGACAGTTAATTTTAGAATTAAAAAAAAAAAAAGGTCTTGGAAAGGCAGCCCATTTTATGACACTGGAATTTCCACCATCTAGGCACTACATTCAATCTGAGACAGGCAGTAACACCCAAAGACCAAGTGCTGAGGACTGCATGGGATGATGACAAACTCAATTGCATACAGGTGTAGAGGACTCGTTAGGCAGCTATTGCACTGACACATATTAGCATCAGCTATGTAAGCATAATTATTGGTCAAGGGCAGATTGTTGTAAAACAGCTAATAAATAGGAAACATTAACTTCCCTCACACAAGGCCTTTGCAAAACCAATATTAGGCCTATGTGCTCTGCACATGTATTTTCTCTGAAGCCAATTAACCTCTTTATTGGAAAACAAGAACATTGTTATTGTTGAACGTGGCAGCTAATCCTTCACAGCAGATAACTTTCATTGAACATGAGTGAAATGAGTTGTGTTTACTTCACTGACTGACATTCCTGCACAATTAAAAAAAAGATTAATTGCTTAATTTTCTCAATATTTGTGCTAGTAAAGGCCAGGAGATCTATAAAACCAAGAACTGTACTTTATGATTCATCTGAGATCTGGGGAGTAGTGGAAATTTATTTGTGAATTGCATTTCTTTCTTTCTTTCTTTCTTTTTTGGCTATGTAAGGAAGAGTGAGGGCTTAGGTATTTTTGTAGAATTCATTTTTTACTTACTATATTTCTTCCATTTAACTTTGAAGCTTTTGATGAATGAGATTAAAGTCTATAGATTTGTCAGTTTGATGTTTTAGACTTAGACTTTTTAACTAAAAGTAGCACAGTCACTAGAGAAGAACAACAGCAGTGACCACTTTAGTACCTAAAAAAGATGGGAATATATTTAAAGATAACATCTTGTACCAGTAAAGTGAGTTCCCCACGTTTCAGGTAGACATTTCATGAGCAAAGGTAGAAAATCATTGGTCTTGCTGAATTTGCTTAGAAATCAAGGAAAGGAGACATGCAGACCATTGTGAGAAAGCAGAGAGATGGTAGCCGTGTTTGCCTTGTGTCCTGGTATTCTTCTGATTTTATATTCATGTTTCATCAGTAACTCCTTTCCCCTAATTATTCCAATATTTGATTTCTTAACTCTACTGTCCCATCTCTCTCAACTTTCTTTTCCACCTATCCAAGTTTAAGCATATCATCTTTATTTCACCTGAGAGCTGTGATCATTTTTATTTCTTTTTTTTTTTTCCCCCAGCACTACTATACCCGGAGCTGTAGAGATACAAATATCCAGTGCTGGCCTCTGTTACCAGTATTGTTCAATAACGTGATAAAGTGGGTTACCTAGGCAATTATAAGTTGAGTTGGATTTTGAAATTTCTAATACACATCTTAAATAAGAAGCGAATAGGATTGTGTAATCCTATACCCAAATAACTAACAATTCAACCTGTAATCATTAACAAAATATAATTGAGATAGTTTCCAGTTTTGCATGAATTGAAAACCTGCTTGTAGTTCACATTTTCAGCACATCTCATTCTGATTAGCCATACTTCAAGTGCTTACTAGTCATGTATGATTAGGTTCTATTGTATCACCAGATAATAAAGTCTAAGTCTAAAGACTTAATTTTCTTTGTGGCATTATTAATTATAGACCTAGGGGTATCCATCATCAATGTCCATCAATGACCATAACATAGGGAATCCTAGAGCATTTGTTGAACAAGTATCAACTGGGGAAATACTATGTTGATGGTCTCAATCTTACCATATTCTGTTAAAATCTTAAAAGACTTTGTGTGGACACAACTACATTTTTTTTCCTTTAATCAAATTTTGAGTGAGGGTAGTATGGAAGAACATATTGATACTGCTTTATCTGACTTCTCTAAAAAGGCAGATACTCACTTCATCCTCACACACATGTTCTCATTTATTTTTTTCCCCCGAAAAACCAAGGGACTCGGATAATGCATCCTGAAAAAAATGCAACTTTCATCATTCATGTTGTGCTTTCCACTATGGTTGAAAAAAAATAAAGGTTTGCTTGTCCTTAGAATGTTAAGGTATCTCTAAAATATTTGTGATGTCTGTACCCAGTCTTTTTAAATCAAACCTCAGCCTCCTGAGAAGAGATGAGAACGGCAGACCTTATTAGTCAGAAAAGGCCACGGGATAGCTTTCCTTTCAAGTACTTTCAACATCTCTTACATTTGTTCTGCCATTTCTATCTACCTTTATCAAGGGAAAGAACATAATTCTCTGTGTCAACTTTGTGATCTAGTTCACAGAGAAACTCTAAAATGGGTTCATCAAAGACAGCGCATGCCATCTGTTGAGGCACAAGTTAAGAAAACATAAGGGAATAGAGAGAGTTTCCCCCATTTTCAAAAGACCTGAAGTATGAAAACCCAAACCCTTTAATAGATACATTAGAGGGAGTATCTCTGCTTCTCAAAATGAATCTTCTTTTTGCCACAGGATTGCTTGAAATCAAAGTCTCTCTGCCTTTCTTGCATGTAAATATTTGTTCGTAAATCAATAACTACTTGAAAGAGAGAGCAGAGAAAAGAGAAAATGAAAGCTCAATTGTTGGGAACCAGAGCCAAATTGAGGTCATCAAAGATGAAGAATAACCATTTCGAAATTACTCCAAAAATGAAATAAAACTGAGATTCACTATTGAAAGTTTCTGTTTCTGTTCCTTTCACTTTAACATGTGCTGAGCAAATTCTGAAAAGAGGCATTCCACCCTCATGGAAGGTACTGCCGAGATTAATGTTCCTGCACACCCACGCCCACCGCCATTTCGTCTGTCTACACAGAAGCACACTTGGGTTGCATTCTGGACAACTCCGCAGTGTTCCTGCAAGATGATGGCCACTGATTAATGTTTGTCTGGGGAGGGAAACTTCACATTTCTAGAGCTGCTGGAAAGCCAGTTCTTACCCAAAACAGCTGTGAAACCAGACTGACTTTTAACCTCCCCTGTTGAATACAGGGATTCTTGGCACAATTACAGCACAAGTAGCGCAGAAACTATGGGGTTACCATTATAGCAACAGACTCGGCCAGCAGGAAATGTTTACATCCTGCATGAAACGCTGATGTTTGACATAAAATCAGAGAGGCTCACTATGGCCTCAGAAAAAAGTCTGTCTTTGAACTCACTTCATAGCCCAAACAAACAAGTATGCCCATTTCCTTACCATCAAGTGTCACACTCCCAACTGCTCCTTTCATTGACCTGATTCTGTGTCCTGAAGGCACAGGAAATAAACAGCCCTGCGGTGCTGTGCCTGTCATGAAATATAAGCCCCAATTTCCAAGGCTCACACTCAGAAGGCAAGACAACATAAATAGCAGGAGTCTGGGGTGACCCTCACCATTCCTCTAACATCTCTCGGTAAGCAATTATATTTTCATAAATATGGACTACACTTTTTACTTACTGAATTTGAACTTTAAACCTCAAAATCCAAGAGTAGTACTAGCCTTCTTACTAGATTCTCCATGAAAAAATAAATAAATAAATAATAAGCCCTGTAAAGGGTCAGGGGAAGGAAAGAAACCTGGACTGAAAAGTTGACGTCTACAAGACAGAAGTTAAAGTCTTTTTCAACCTCCATCATCCCTTGGCAAAGATTTAGCACCGGAAAACCACCTGGTCACCGCGTTTCCTGCCAGTAACTTGACAAAGGAGGGAGGCAATCAAGCTCCCCGAAGGACTGCTAATTGGTTTGATGAGTAACTTACACCTGATGCCCTGATTTCCCCTCCCCCACCAGCAAAAATTAAAGTGACAGGAAATGCAGGGGAGGGTTCCAGCTATCTTCTTTCACCCGCTAAATGTGTGCATTTTTAAAAAGTGAATCCCTGGTTTTGTTCTCATAGGTGAAGTGCAGAACCTATCAGAAGCCAGATGATTTTGTTTTGACTTCAGCAGGCTGCTATGATTAGACTATATTGGTTTGTTCCTGATCATGCTAAGAGGCCAACTCACTGGTGCCCTCTCCTAACTGTAGGAGGTCAAAAAGAAATCAGGCAGGTGAAAGGAAATTGTGCAGATTCATTCCACTTCCAGCCTTAGTGGGATTTCGTAAGCAGACATATCTAAGTGGATGTCAGAAAACTTTTGTAGCGGGGGAAAATTGTATTTTCATGTTGGAATATTCTTATTATTTCAGTAATTTTATGAATGTGATAATGTCTTTGAGCTTCTGTTCTTCATCCACAAGATAATTATACCATCCTGAAGGACAGCAGAGTACAATGAAATACTCAGCTGCTCTAGACAAGCCCAACTTGAACATGAGGAAGGAAACGACTCATTTAAAGAAAACTTAAAATTCACCATTTTGTTTCTTCAGTTATAAAAGATGACCATTTTTTTTAAAAACTCATGGCATTGTGTATTAATTTTCTATTATTGCTATAACAAATTACTATGAAACTGTAACCTTAAACCTTAAAACAACAGTTTGTTTTAGAAGTTTGGCACATCTCAATGGAGTAAAATCAATGTGTCAGCCCAGTTCCTTCCTGGAAACTCAAGTTGGGACTCCCTTATCAGGCCCTTTCCAGCTTCTAAGTGTCGCCCACCGTTATTGCTTGTCTTATAACACTCTCCCTCCATCTTCAAAGCCAATGCAATTACATCTGTCTGATCACAGCCAGGAGCCTTCTCTGATTTTTAAGGTCTCATGTGACTACACTGAGTTCTCTGGAAAACCTAGAATATTCTCCCTCATCAAGACTCAAGATTTTAACTTAGTTGCAACTGAAAAGTCTCTTTGCCATGTAAGGTTATGCCAGGTTCCTGGAGCAGGCTCTTAGGAGCATTATTCTGCCTATTATACTTTGGAATAAAACAAAATCTTTTAAATATTGCTGGTTACTTACAAAATTATTGCAGCCTTGATCCTGCTTTTAGGATATGTGTGGGCTATTTTATAACTTTCCATAATCCTCTAGATAGTTTCCTAATGTCAAAGGTGTAATGGAGAACAAGTTAAACAATAAATAAACACATCTAGCTTTTGGGTCAGATAATGTTCAAGATATCATTTTGACCAAGTTATTTTTAAACATCACTTTGTTAAAGGAAAGTTAGTTGAAAATATTGAATAATCTAAGAATCAATTTATTAAAATTAGGTAAAAATATTGAATAATCTAACAACCACTTATTTAATACTCAAAGTTAAAAATAGTAAGGTCAAAATTAAGTCTTAATTAGCACCAAAATGTAGTCAGTTTAAATTTAAAGTGTTCCTTTTAAATTTTTCCAAGATTATGAAATATAAACTGGTCATTTTCTTACTATAACTATAGGGTTTTAGATCTCAATTGGTTTAGCTTACCAGATCCAATTATATTTTATTTACAATAGAATTTTATATGTTGTGACTTAACTACAAGCATATTTTAGTCCTTAGTCTTCTTTCCTGGATGCTCTCTGCATTACTAAATTCTAAATGCTAGAATTAATGGTAGGGCTCTGTTCTTTATTTACACTTAATTTGGGGCTGGTATAAAGCTATTTGATACATAGCTTTATATAACTTAACATATTGTGACAAATGTCAAAGCTATATCCCCAGTTTCAGCCTGTTCCCATGTGACATTGCTACCTAGCAAGATGCCTAACACCCTTCTGAGACTTCTGAAACCTTATCCATCTCAGTTGATGGGGACTCTAGTCTTTCTGTTGTCCAAACACTGGGGTGTTCCTCAATGACTTGCTCTCTCTATCTGATAATTAAAAAAAAAAAAAAAGTAATCTACAGCAGTGCTATTTTCCAAATTCATCCAGAATCGGACCCCCTTCTCACACCACCTTGCCCACCAGTTCTTAAGTCTGAGCCACTAGTGTCCCTCAACTAGATCGTTGCCTCACATAGTTCCCAAATTTTTGTACTGCTTCTGTCATTGCCTTTCCCTCTACTCACAAGTAGCCCACAGCTGCCTCTATTAGAATAGCTACAAAGCCGACGTTATGGATCCAAGACCCCAAAGGACGTGGCCCCCTAAGTCTGCTCTCATCTCGTACTATTCTCCCACCTACTCACCAGAATCCAGACATTTTGAACTTCACTGGTGCCTTCAAATCTGCAGAGTTGACTACCTTCCATTTGTTCTTAAGACCCATTTTTCTTGTTTGTCTTCTCTGTTCTGGGTCTTGTGAGAGATGGGCTTGTCAATGGAGAACTTCGCCCTCTGGTTTCAGCAAATTGAGGCCACTGCCAAAAGAGTAGAGGGGAGAAGAGTGGTCAGAGTTTGTAGCTGCTAGTTCTCCTCGCCAAGGTTCTCTGTTGCATCTCTCATATAAGGAATCTAGTCCTATAGCTGAAACCCTCTGTATACATTCTTTTTGACTTCTAGTGCCTAACAATTCATCTAGCACCTACCCCTGCAGGTGTAATGTTAGATGTCTACAACTAGAGACTCATTGTTAACTAGTCATAGGCACAGTATTTTTCCCAACATCATCCTTGCATTTTGTCTTTTAACTTGAAATAAAAACTCTTGTTATGCTCTACTCAAATTTTCCTGCAGGGATCCTGATAGAGTAAACACTCAACATATTTCTTCAGGACTTGAGACCTTTGCATTCACTCTTTCCCATGCCAGGAACATTCAACTACATGACAGTCTTAGGGCTCATTTCCTTCTTTCACAGCTGTCTCTGCTCAAATGTCACCCTAGCCAAGAGGCACCCTTGATTCTATGTACAATAGCACCACTTCCTCCATTTCCCTCAATCTCATTCTCTTGTTCACTTTTTCCTTCCTAGCTTGTCCTCTATTGATAAGTTATATAGCTATCTCTTTATTGCCTATCTTCTCCATAAGAATACAGTGAAGTTTTATTTATAAAGGAATGAAGCTGTATTCTGCAGCACCCCTTATATCTCAAATTGCACCAAGCATAGAATAGGTATTTATTTGTTATGTTGAACAAAGGAATGCATAGAATTACCTTTTGAATAATATGAGCAGAAAGTTTAGTTTAACAGGAGTACTGAGAGATCTCCATTATGGTGACTTGACTCTAATATTTGAAAAGAGAACTTATTAAGGAACTGATGCTGATCCCAAGTGACTTCTGGAAACTCTAATCTTTCAATCTCACAACAACCTTCTTCTATTGCTTTTTGAATGTTTCATGTATCAACCAGTGAAAGAACATAACTAAGGAAGATATAAAAATAGCTTGAAGGCAGAATGAAAAGTGAACCAAGTTGAAGACTGGAACAAGCAGAAGCAGAGCTGGGGAAAGTTGCAAATTTTAAGCAGAAGAACATTAACAAGGGGGATGAGTGTGAGTCCAGAGGACATTTTGTTCCTGTGGTAGAAAAATATTGGATTTCTATTTCATGAGAGAGACAGTGTACCTTATTGTCAGGCCAAAAAAAAAAAAATTGAAATACAAAACCATCCTGTAAGGTTGGTGTAAGGTTGGAGGCTGGTTCAAGGAAGGTAATGTCACAGAAACATTAACTGATCAAGTTTTTCAGACCAGCCTCCTCCAAAAATAAGATAGCCATTATCCTAACAGTACATGAAATATATATACTATAAGTAAGTAATATCCTTTTGTCATTCAAGGTCATGTTAACCTTCCTGAAGATGGAGCCAAGTACTCCCTAAGTTAATCATCACTTATTTTGGATCTGTTGGCTATTTTGGCTTAAAGTTTTCTTCAGAACAGACATGTGAAAGGCTGCTGAAGTGCTGTATTTGTTTACATTAGGTCAGACTAACCCAGAGGTCTTCAAGTATTATAAAGTGAGAAAAGTTTAGATTGGTTTACAGTTATATGTGTGTGATTGTGCAAAAGATAAGTCATTCTTTGCTACCCTATAAGGTCATAGTATTCGTAATGCTAAGTACACTTTACTGAAATAGTAACCATTCAGCTGAATGTGAAATAGGCTTGAGGCTTAGCATGTCTAGAAAGTAATATTTCAAAACATTCTTTTCAACATATAAAAGTTGTAAGTATATAGTGAGAGCAGTGTCAAATCTTGAGAATTACTTTTTAAGACATCACAAAGAGAAAACCTCAATTATGAAGTTTAATATTTCACTGACTGATGTCTATATAATCAGCATATGTCTTGGTGAAGAACAGACTACTGGCCGGAAAATTAACAATTAATTTTATATTAAGTTTGGCAGAATGGGAACGCCACAGTCAATAGTGCTAGCAAACAGCATGATTTATATATCACTTTTAATTAAACATGAATTCTTTAAAGTTGTTATAAAAATGAACACATTAAATTTGGTTCTTTTATCATAAATATTTTAGTAGGGGTGTAATGAGTGTATTTTTATACATGTGTATTATTTTAATTTTGTCCATCTATCCCCCCACACCCTCTCCACCCACCCACAGTGCCAATATATAGATCAAAATAATGATTGCAAAGATTAATGGCCCAGAGGAGATTTTCAGAAAAACAGATAATGGCGCAAAGATGAATTTGATATTTTAAGTAATCTTTTTCAAAGAACAGTATGTTATTTGGAAGTAGTCATTCACTTTTTTTTTTTTTTTCAGCTTTAGATGTTTGTCAGCTCTTATAATTGAAACTTGAGCTAAAAACTATGACTAAGTACATTCAAGGGAGAGAGAATATTCCTCTATGTCAAGCTTGGATGAAAAATCTTCAATCGGAAGACTGCCATTTTTTTCTTCTGATAAGCACTTTCATTCTCTTAGTGGAAGGTCAATTAGAAGTGTTTAGAAGGAATTAAAATAACTGGTTGTAAATTGAGGAACCTTAGTAAACTGGAAATATATGATTTCAAACATTGATTTCTCAGTGCAAAAAATAATGTAGCAAATGAAGCATCAATGAGAACAGAAATGAGACCAGAAATGATGGAAATACTTACTTCTAGAAATTTGACAATAAACCAAAAGATTAAAAAATGAAAACCACAAGGAAAGAATTCTGCTACATATACTTAATTTTAGAATTATAATACATCTCCAAATATAGTTCATATTCAGTGAATTATTTCATAAATATTTTATTTAAGATATGTTAATAGAATAATAATGATAAATAGTAAAATTAGTTTTCAGACCCATTGATCATACTGGTCATGCAAAAGGAAGAAAAAACTGGTAAATGTCGTTCCTAATCACCCAAAACCTTATAGACCACTAGACAGTGACAGTGCTAAATAATCATAAAATCACATCAGAGAGTATACAATTACAATGTCCCTGGAGCCTCAAGAAAAAGAAATCTGGCTTGTATCAAAGAGTAGAGTAATAAAGAGTTTTGCGCTTTGGCTTTGAAGTTGAATAAAAATTGGCTAGGTGAAAGACTCCAATACTATTTTTTGAAAGACAGTAAATTCCAGGTAATTATCCTGTAGCTGGAAGCAGCAAGATTCACCTGAAAAATTGAAAGTCAATGGGACTGAAGCACAGAAAGCAAAGGGTTAAATTAGTACAAGACAACTAGGTAAAGGTCAAACTATGTGAGGAATTTGTTCCCTATATTATGAACAAGAAGGATTTAAGCAAGTGAAATGACCAGTTCATGTTTTCAAAACCTTCTTCCCACTGCAATGTGGTGGGTAGGTTCCAAATGTATAAATGTGGCCATGAGAAGAATTAGAAAAAGTGGATGTGAGAAAAGGTCTCTGACTTGGAATGGGCTGTTGGTCATGATGAAGACTGAGATAAATCGGTTTTTAAAGTCAGTTAGAAAATAAAACTGAAAGTATTTAGAATTATGCTAATCAGATTTCATGGTTGAGAACAACAGAAACCAACTCTAAAAGAAGATTTTTTTTGGAAAAACAACAGGAAATTGGTAGAATTAAAAGAGGATTGGAAACTTGAGTTTGGAAAACAGGTCAGGACAAAAGAATATATCACTAGAATAGAGCAAAAGTTCCCATAGAAATAAGCTAAGGACACAGCTCTGATATCTATCTCAACTCATCCATGACTACCATGGATAACCTCAGATGGCCCCTGCACCTGAGCATTTTTACAAGTCAGGAGTCAAAGGCCCCACTGGGGTGTCCACTTACTTGAGTATAATTTATGGGCCCAGGCCCCAAAGGTTCTGGGAGCAAGAGAGGGAATATTTGCCTCCCTTTAACTTCCGTTCTTGGTTGATGAAATCTGTGGCCCACAATGACCCAAGGAATGAAGGAATCTACTATTACAGGGGTGTTCATCTCATGCTTAATGGCCAAATCACAATGAATGTATCCAACAGAGGTGGACAGAAAATGATTGGAATAGAGAACAAGACATGAGCATGATTATGATGCTATTTACTCAGATGGAAGACTAGAAAAGTGATGGTTTAACTTGAATAATTTTTTTTTCACCTGAATGAAAGAAGGATTCAAATTTGTTCTTAGACAAAGTTCTTTGAGTCAGACATTAATTTTTATTTTATTTTATTTTATTCCCTTTGTACCAACACATTCAACTATCGGTGTGTCTGTGTAGAAAGCTCTATCCTTTGTTAATAAAAGTAAAGTTCAGTCATTATTACTAATGGATGGTTTATCCTTTTCATATTAATCATTTACAAGTTTTTTTATTAGATGATATCTTTTTATATAATATACATAGTAGTACCACATAGGAATCTATTTCTTAAACAAATGGAGGAAATGAAATGACACTTACCATCACATTACTGTACGGTCTCTTATTATCTTAACACTTTGGTAGTAAATATGGATAAGAAATATTTTATACATTAGGAGTAGTGTGACCTTATAATCTTAAAAAAATACACAATTATATAAACCAATCTTACCTCAATGAAAAATTTTTTACTGTAAGTTATTATAGGTACTTACCAATAATCATTCAGAAAATAACTTCTAAGTATCACTGAATTTTTAATAAGAAGCCTACAGATAGTTGGGGCATGCTAAAAGAATCTGGAGTCTAATGCACATTCTTAAGGCTGCATTAGAAAATGATCCTCTATAGATGAAGAATATGACTGTGGAGAGTCGGTTTTAAATAGTGTGTTTTGAGGAAAGGCCATACTTAAAAATAAAAAGGTACTCTAGCTCTCAATTAATTTAAAATATTAATAGAGTAATGGAGGAGGTTACTGGAAGTAAAGACAAACCAAAATTATTTTTTTCATTTTTTATTGACATAATTCATGATACAACATTCAAAAAATTAAAGTATAGAATTTGGATTTTTTTAGTGTATTCACAGTATTGTACAAAATCATCTTGATTTCATTTTAGAACATTTTTTGTTATCTCAAAACCTTGTAACTATTAACTGTTTATCTCATGACCTTCACACACACACACACACACACACACACAATGTCCCTGTCTATCTTCTCTCTATGTGAATTTGTGTTCCAATATAAGTGGTAGTATACACTATGTGGCCTTTTGTGTCTGGCTTATTTTGTACAATTTTTTTCAAGATTCATTGATGTTATTGCATGAAACAGTATGTCATTCCTTTTGGGGGCTGAATAATATTCCACTTATATTGGAACACAACAGACAAACTCAAAAAAAGAAGATATTTCATTTCTTGGACATACCACATTTTGTTTATTCATTTCACCTTCTAATGAACATTTAGGCTGTTCCAACTTTTTGGCAATTAAGAAGAATGCTGCTATAAACATTTGTGTAAAAGTCTTTGTGTGAATATATGCTTTGAGTTCTGTAAGCATATACCTAGAAGTGTAATTACTGAGACATATATAATAGTTCCACGTTTAACTTTTTGAATACTCACACAATTTTCTCAATATTCAAATTGTTATATAACACTAATTTCTCCATAAAAGACTTGGCTATTAGCATTTTCCCCTTAGTTGAAAAGCACAATAAGTGTGCTTTTATTGTGAAGTGTTTATTTAGAAGTGTTTCCCCCATCCTGAGGCTGAAGATATGAGGAATTTAAAACGGAGATATTAAGTTATATCAACAGATTTATCAATAAGTATACTCAAGTATAGTGATTTGATGCAATCAAAAAATAAGAAGCAACTAATCACTTACTAAGAATTTATGTGAACATTGTTTGGCTTCCCTGTAGCATATTATCTTTCAAAGCAATACTAATGCTTATAAGAGGGTCATTTGCTGTAATACCTAATACATATATTGCTATGTAGCTAATAACTGCTATCAAAATATCCAAGAAGACTTACTGAAATTCAAGAGAGTGGCCTTCACTGAATTAAAAGCTGTCACTGGAAAGGCAAAGTTATTGGAGACACTGATCATTACAATTTTATGTGATGGAAATCAATACAATCTTTTGGCTTCCTGGTAATGATGGAACCTTCTTTTGGTAACCTTCTCACTTGTTAGATAATTTATTAAAAGTTTAGAAAATCAGATTTCACAAGACTGAGGAAGCTTCTGTTTCTTTACCAAGCCCAATTTTGGAAATGTCATAAAGAAAAGAGGAAGCTGAAGACTTAGAAAAATTAATAAAAAAACAGAAAGAACACCCAGAGAAAGGGGTATCTAGTATTGAGGCAACCTTGTATCTGGAATGTAGTAAAGGCCAACAACCATGACAGGTGATGAGGTGAGGAGAACATTTTAGGTGTTTCACATTTCCGTGGCAAAGTACTTCCCTGGCCACCAGTATAGCTCAGCTCTGGGCTGGGATTATGTCATGGTTGTTCTGGGCCCCAGGGATCAGCAGAAAATAATTATAGCAGGTATATGGGTCCTGACCTTGCCTTTGGAAAGTCCAACAAAGACTTATAGAAAAGTACCATAAGGGTAAATTAACCTTTCAGGAAAAACAAATAGGAATGTTCAAACACAGATTGGGAACCCAGTAGTAATTTGTCCACTAAGACCTAAAATCACCCAAAGGGGGTACAATCTCTCACTAAGATTTAATTTCTCAATCCTTGCTTAGAGGTACATATTCACTTCAATGTAAGCATTACAAGCAAACTACAAGTAAACATAGGAAACTACAAATAAACATAGGACAAATAAGCATAGGAGAAAAGGACTTTGCAAGTCACTTAAGGTTCACAATTATTATTCAAATAAAAAACCGAAAAAGAGATAATGTAATAATGCAATGAGAGAGAATTAATGAACCAAATAATATAAGAATTTGAGATAAAAATAATAAATATCTTTAAAAGACATGGAGAATAGAACAGTCAGAATATTTAACAGTTATAAACAAGATGCTATAAAGAGGAACAAGATGGAAATACAGGTGTGAATAACTCAGTGCATTTCATAAGAAACTGAAAGGAAGCAGGGAAGAAAAATTAGGAGAATGCAAGATCAGGTTAAAGCTGATCTTGGGACACATGGGGGGAAAATATGAAATTAGGCATGACAAATGATAAAAGAAAAACTGCCAATACTCCAGAGGAAATATGCAAATGAGGGAACTATTTATTGATAACCAGTGAAATTAAGAATTATATACATAAAACAAATTAGATGAAAAGGTCTCTAGAGCAGCAAATAAATGAATTAGAAAAAATCTCACAATTAGACATACTGAAGTATACATGTAAAGATCAAGAAAAAATGCTGAGAAATATTTCAGGTACAAAAAGAGCAACTGATTCTCAAATGGACAAGAAACAATAGTACAATAATAATAATAAACACAAGCTACTGGAGTAACACTACAATGTGTTGAATGAAGAAAATCGTGAGCTTAAAATGTTTACAAGCTACCTTATTACTGAAATAGGAACCTGCAAAAAGTTTTTGTGTGTTCCACAGAAACCTTCCCTGGAAACATTTTGGACAGAGTGTTTAATAAAAATTAAGTAAACTCCAGAAAACAATGAATATATATACTAATTTATATTAGTAAAAAGCTAAAGGTTATTTTACTAGTATGATATATTCATAACTAAGATTCTAGACCATTGTAAGATGATATAAGTATGACAAGTAAGGAAGGAAGGAACAGAAAGGTCGACGATCAGGCTAAGGGTTTTCTCTTACATTGAAAAAATTTAGAGCTTGATACATTTAAGAAATTTATTGAAAAAATGTTAGGGACAAAATAACCAAAGAATAAATCTAGGACTTTCAGTCCAATGGGGGAAGCAAGCAATATATCCAATAGTAGGTATGAAAAGGCGGAATGTAGCAAGATGGCAGCAGTAAAGATGCAGGCTAACCTCCTCCACATATTCCCAACTGAATTTCATTCAGCAAATTCAAAAACTCTTAAAAAAGGCTGTTGGGCCCTCCCTGGTGGCGCAGCGGGTTAAAGCACAGAACTAAGAGGCTTAAGCCACTTCCACATGAGTTCGATCCCCCCCTGCCCCGCAGGTGACCACATGGCGTGGCAGACCTCGCCTGCCCGCCCGCTGCTCCCCTCGGCAGTGTACTCTGTCCATCTGCCTGTTCTGCTCCCCACTCTGTCTCTGGTGGAGCCTCTCACCGCCCCTGAGCCTCTGGCCTGTACCCCGGTTCTGTATGCATAAATAAATAAATCTTTAAAAAATAAATAAAAACAACAACAAAAAAGGCTGACTATAGCATGGCAAGGTGGAAAATGGTTGGAAAAAAGCTAATTGAACAGTGTTTGCTGCAATTTGGGACAGTACAAGTCAGGAGTGGGAGGCTCCCGAGCTGTGAACTGAGGGGCCCAGCCCCACAATGGGAACTTTGGAGACAAGGCACAGGGCTAGACAGTGGTTGCACAGAGTTGGCTTCCAGGATAGAGAACACACAGAACTATTGGACTAAGGGGCAGAGAGATCGGTCATGTCTCTTCTAGATTAGAAAAACTGTAGCCTGTGCCTACAGGCAAAATCAGGTCAGATCACCTATGTCTCTTCATAGAGGACACTATTATCTTCAGCTGGAGACTGTGATATTCAAAACGCATGCCTTACCAACCTCTCTGAGCCAAAACCAAGAAGATAACTGAATTTTTCACTAACCAGAGCTGAAGCAAATGAATGTTAACAATAGGAATAAACTCCTGAGAGAAAGCCATTGTATTGAAAAGCAAAGGGATCAACTTCCAGCAGAGGTCTTCTAACCCCAAGCATTGCATCTAACACTCCAACACAACCTAGAGGTTGTGGCTAGCACAAAATTATTCGAGGCCCTGAAGTCAAGGAGTTGACACAGGGAACAGGGTCACTGTGTAGCCCCGACAAGTATCTCTAATATGTTGGGACCACAACACAGTAGGATCTTGAAACCTTGAAGCTCACTGAGTTGACCTGGCTCCTTTCTATCCATTACCCTTACTGGTACCCGTTCTCCAGCCATCAGCACAGGTGCAAAGGCAGGTGTCTGAGAGTTTATCCATGTTACAACACACATCCATGTGTGTTCACATCCATGAAACTAAGCATGAAGAGACGGAAGAATTCGTTACAAATGTTAGAGGAAAGAAAAAACACTGAGAAGTCTCTGTCTTGAGGAACCTCCTAGAATATTGTTGGAGAGGAGTTTAAGGTAACAGTTATAATAATGCACGCTGATTAAAACAATGGAAATGATGATGTAAAATAAAAACAGAACAAAGATCAAGAAAATATGAGGTTGCTGCAATTAAAAGTAGTTGATATATAAAACACTATAATCAAATTTAAAAAGAAAAACGATCTTACAGCAAACACAACCAATGGAGAGAATTGGTGGTTCAAAATCTCAATTATTTGGATGCACATATAGCACAGAGTTAAAAAAAAAAAGAATTAAGAAAATGAAAATAGTGAAAGATCTTTGCAATAAGTTTAAGGGAAATATCCATTATGGGCTCTCAGAATGAGAAGAGAAAAATTTGACTTAATGAAATCATTACTGAAAACCATCTCAACCTGGGAAACAACTTAAAAGCCCTTACCCAAGGGTGTCAAAGAGGTTATTATGTACAGCCTGAGGTTGTAGGAAATATTAAAAAAATAAATATGGAAAAAAATTCCAGACACCCATACTCCAAGACACATTACAATAAAACTATTGATGGCCAGTGGAAATGGTAAAATATTAAAAACTGAGATTAAAAAAAAAATCTCTATGACATTAACAATTAACAAGTATACTGTATACAAATTTCTTGGTAGAAATTTTACGAGGAAGATAGAAATTTCAGGAAAGCTACTTAAAGTATTTAAAGAAAAAGATTTATAGCCTGAAATCCCTAGCCCTAAAGCCAAGTGAAAGTGGGATGGGTCCCTTAAAGTTGACATTGTCACAGCTGTCACAGCTGGTTCAGTGATTTCTTGCAGAAAACTAACTCACTTAATACAGAAAGGCAAACTTCATAAAGATCAAAACTTATATGTGATAGGTCAGCCAGAATGGACAGTAGATTATTAAAAGATTATGATTGTGACCTTTGGCTAGAGGAAATTTTCTCAAGATAAAGCCAAAAACAAAACCAGGAAAAACACAACATGCCAAGCTGATGGATTTTGTGTAATATAAGTAATGAAAAAGTTAAAATATTAATGATAGACATGTTTAAAATCTTTTAAGGAATCATTATTTAGAATTATATGAAAGTTTAATTCCAAAAGAAATAGTTAATTAAACATAAAGGAAAGAGAATTTATGCAGAACAATCAACCTAAATATTCCCAAACTTCTTAGTATTTGTGAGAACACAAACTAAATAAAGAAATGACCTCACACCGGTTATCAGAATGGCAGTAAGAACAAAATGGTGTTAGATGTGGAAAAATTGGAATCCTTTTGTGCTACTGCTTGAAGTACAAAATGTATAGACATTCTGGAAAATGATGTAAAATACTCACTAAAATTAAGGATAAGTACTCACTGCAACCTAACAAATTTACTCCTGGAAGCATACTCTGAAAGTTCTCCTATAAATCCATAAGCATCCATCATTAACTGAATGGTATTTTAATTTTGATGACAATCATAGAAGAATATGCAGCTTTTAGAGCAATTCACTAAATGTACACAGAGCAAAATGAATTCATGTTTTCAAACATGTGTTTAAAGATCTACCACTTGTATAAATTAATGCACATACATGCCCACATACTATGCATTGTATTGTATAAAACTTTGTAAACATAAAATATCCCTTTCTATTTTACAAAAATATGCATATGTAAAAGCATACATCACAGACATTAAAGTCATTTTGGGATTGCAAAAAGGAAATGGGGATCAGTGATAGAAAATTTGAAGGGGAAATACAATAAAACAAAATAAGACCTTTCAAGAAACAATACGTGGAGGGTGCCACTGGCTGACAAATATCTTCAGTAAGATATTACAGAAAGAAAAGAAGAAATTAAGGTATCCCTGGGAAATATAAATAACAGAAGAGTAAATACAACACTATGGTAAAAATATAAAAGAATTAAACAGACCCACTACAAGATAAATACTTGGTTGTAAGAAAAGGAATAAAAACATCCAAATGTAAGATGTTTCCAAGAAAACATGCACAAGAAAATGGTAAAAAGGTTGAAAGGAGGTCCTCCCTGGTGGCACAGCGGGTTAAAGCACAGCACAAAGAAGCTTAAGCCACTTCCGCATGAGTTCGACCCCTGCCTGCTCCGGAGGTGACCACATGGCGCTGCAGACCTCTCCTGACCCGCCCGCTGCTCCCCTCAGCAGTGTACTTCGTTGATCTGCCTGGTCTGCTCCCCACTGTGTCACGGATGAAGCTTACCCCCTGCACCTCTAGCCTATACCCAGCTCTGTATGCATAAATAAATAAATCTTAAAAAAAAAAAAGTTGAACGGAAAATGTGCAAAGATATGTTTCGCAGTCATAATGTTAATATTCAAATCAGTTTTAAAAGATAAACAACATTTTATTTTAGTAAATATTACAACCCACATTACCTCCTCCCCAAATTTTCTCAGATTATTAAAACAAAAATTAAAGATAATTTATAAATAAATGGCAATATGTAAGGGATGAGATCAAACTTCATGCTGTTTGACTGAAGTCAGAAACAGAAAGTGAACAATGCAGTCATTTCAAAATTTTAAAGGAAAATGAACCATGAAAAATATGAGATTTGATGAAGGCAAACATCAATCACATGGGATTAGAAAACAAAAACAATCACAGTGAAATTAAACAGTTTTGAACAACAAAAAAAAAGCTCTTGGTTTTATATATGGTCTCAGATTACACAATTCTTTGAGTAAGGAGAGATTATACTTTAATATTATATTCTGCCCCCAGAAATGATAAAACTTAGATTTATAGAATTTAATTATCATTAATGTGTATTTGGATGAGTGCTATACATACAGAAGAAAATACAAGAAAATGACATTTATCATAATGATTTCTCAGTATCAGATTATGGTTGACTTGTACTTCATGGTTCATTGTTTGTGTGTTCTAAATAGTAAATAATGAGAACCTATCACTTTTGGATTAAAAAATAAAAATTAATTTTAATATACTTTGCCAGACATGACTAAATAAATAAAGTCAACCATAATCTGATACCCTTATCTTAAATGTTAATATGCACTGAAGTGTAATGTAACACAAAATTCTCTTGCTTTACATAAAGTACCTTACACAGTCTCTCTTTGATGCTGCAGGATGAACCTTAAGGAAGGGTTCACAGAAGTGCCACATCATGCTGAGGAAATTGCTTCAGTTTTGAACAAAATCAGGACTTGGTGTCACCATCTAGGTAGTAATTTCCAGTTCCTAACAATGAGGTCTGATAATCTGTCTACAACTCTCTTCTAACAGAAAGTTCTGGGTATCAGAACAGGAACTCAAACTACCAAAAATCTGCTCATAAGGTTTTTGGAATATTTTTATTTTACATGAATATGATTTTATTCTTACTGCCTTAGAATGCTAAATTCTGAAACTCTTTGCTCATAACACAACCCTATGCTCAGGATGATTAGGATCAAAATAAAAGACAGGACACATATAGTACCAATTGCTATTCATTTTTAAGCACCCTGCTTAAAGTTCTCTAGTAATCATAGTTTAATAACAAAGCTACATAACAAGCAGGATGTATGATTAGAATTCTCTAAATTTTAACAAGTGCAAACACTCCTATTCTTCCAGTATCAGCAGAATAATGAATGTATTTTATGTATAAATTATAATATTTCACAGAATTTTATTCTTTTCAAATCCAATACCTTGAACAAATATAATATTCATATGAAAAAATAATTGAGTTTCAATTCCCAAAGCTTAAGTTCAGTGATATGTGAGGACAATTCCCAACATAGAAATGTACTTTCCATGATTATACTAAGTGTTAACTCTGAATAAAGAGTGAAGAACACTTGAGAGTCCACCTGTCATCTACCTTCCAGAAAGTTCTGAAATAAAGATTAACTAGTTAATCATCAACTTGAAAGTAGCAATAAGCAATCAAATAACTTGTGAATGTTATAATGCAAAAGTGATTTTATTATCTTTCAGATAGAGTTGTATGGTTCAGGGCCCTACAGCAGTAATATAGCAAATGTCACTTTATTAGCTTCAATTTGTGAATGTGGTCTCCAAAAATATCTAGTAAGAACCAAAGTACTCCAAAAGACTTAGTCAAGTAGGTGTCTCAATGAAATATAGAAGAAAAGGAAGACATGAAAGAGGACAAAAGAGACAATGTATGCTAATAATTATAAATTAGCACTTTGAAATTTGGGGGCTTATCTATTCAACATTTGCCAGTAAAGACTGAAAAAGCTTAAATTTTGAGTGAGATTTTGGCAGAGAATGTATGGGAAAGCTAGGATAGAATTTAAAGAGTAGTTTTGGTTTGTTTTGTAATGATGTGATTACAACTTTAAGGGCAGTTATACATACGTTTTAAAATTCAGGAAGAAAGAAAGAAAATATGGGTTATCTGTTGAATTAGTTTATGCTAGGAATACACGTGTAGGACAAACCTTAAGCTATCTTTTATTCAGAGTATTTAAAAACTTGTCTGTCTCTAAATTATCAGCACATATAAACAATAGATTTGCTTTTTTAACATATCTAAATCTGAAAACAATTTTTTTCGAAAGCAAGTTTATTTTGATTGCTAAGGTAAAGGTATCGAATTAGATGACATAAACTACATTTTACTATGTTTTCTGATAAATACTGATAGATGGATCCCTATCACAATACTAGTTTCTTCTATAATTATAAGGAAAAATGATCTTTCTAATGTCAACCAGAAAATCGAATTAATCAAAATAAGAGTTTGTAGCATTTTTGTAAAATTATACTTTTTTTTTTGTTAAGGTTACTCAACCTTAACAAACATTTCTCAAATTCTACAATGAAGCTTAAAGAATAAATACCATTCGATGGTTGTTTCCTGACTACTGATAAAAGGATTCCAAGCTTTTTCACGCTTATCTACTTTATTCTGCTTGCCTATATGCCAAAGATGTGATCTTAAGGTTTTATTAGATATTTGACTGCTTGTTGGAAATGACCTTCAGCCTTCAACTAAGATGACCCTTAGATATATAGTTTCTGGGGCATTTTGTCCTATTGCAAAATTATCAGCTCTAAACATTCCATTGTCAGGGATGGATGAGAAGGATTTTACTTTTTATTTTGAAACTCCAAGTCTAAAGATAGGTCAGTTTATGTCTGAGAGTCTGAGTTCAATAGTCTTACAGGGCTGTCAGTGAAAAAACAAATTCGATTTAGTAAAAGGCAATATTCTATATAATTATTTCATTTTATTGTTTATTGATTTGATGGATAATGATGTTCATGTGCTTTTATTACTTCTATGACAATTGATTTTAATAGCACTTGTACTTTATAATAAAGCATGTTAAATGTGAAATCCTACACAGTTAATTATTAATTGTGTTAATAACTTTACATTTTTGTCAAAACAACCAGGACCCGTCTGTTCTTAAAAGTGGAAAACAATAACAGCAGTAGGTACATTCCTCTCAACCCCTTTTGTAGTGAAGGCAGGATTAGTTTGGTTGGGGTTAAAAGGTCAGGAGAGAAGGTCATGCTTTTTGTCGATATGCAAATGAAAGCTGCTTCAGACAGAAGGAGACAGTTTCATGGGCCAATGATCATTATTATGCCACTAAATATGTTCACAGTTGAAAGCTGGTCTCTGAAAATGTGATCACCTTTTCTTTTTAACATTTTCTAGAGTATGAAGAGGTTACATTTACTCCCTTGTTAGGAAATTTAAATAGTGTGACTACATACTATGCTAAGATTAGTAGAATTTATACCACACATTTCTGATGGTAAAGGTACAGCAGCCATAATGTCTGAGAAATTATGGACACTGAAGCCTCATATCTTCAATTTCAGATTTATGCAGGAAAAGCAAAGCCACTGTATAGGCCATATTTTGTTTTTGAAAAAGAGATCTTAGGGATCATGATACACATAGGTATGTATTTTCAAGGACTTGAATCACTGAAACCTAGAAGTTTGATCGGCAAGATCAAAATGTCAGCCAGATATATGTTACCAGAACTCATAAACTACAAACAACATACATAATTCTCTTTGAAATATACCTGTCCTCTTACACTGATAACATTTTCCGTGAAGACCCAACATTTTATGTGGTGCAGGTGATTGAGTACTTTGGGACATTTTATCTATAAAATTGTAGATAGATTATGATATTGTTATTAACACTAGACTGACTGAAAGCATGAACAAATCTAACCAAATTAAAGTTTAAAACGATTGCTAAATCACATGTAATGGGCACGTTGTTGAAAATCCAACAAACTATACAATCTACATAGTGGTTATTATTTTATACAGTCAAGCCTTAGTTTTTTTTATTTTTCTCATTTTTACTGTTATCTCTCCCACCTCTAGGACCAAGGTGGAGAGTAAAATACATTTTGTTCAATCTTCACTGTGGACAGTTTCCCACAAATACAGGTTAAAATTAAGGGTGAAAGGTCTGCTTTATGGCCCCAGGCTACTGGACTCTGAACTCTTCCCACTCCCCTTTCACCTCCCCCTGACCTCTCAGGCCCCAGAACTCAACTCATCCAGCTGTTCCTTCTGTACACCCACTCTCACCCTTACAATGAGCTCCCTTCAGTTTGGATGTTTGTGATAACCAGAATCTTTACCGTGAATATGCCTTTTACCCCTTAAAAAGAGAAATTCTCAATTCTATTTTAACTGCAATATGGGTAATGACATGAAGAGATAGGAATATTTTATCATGACTAATCAACTGAATGAATCAAACATCTTCAGGAAGATATTTTATTCTGTGTGACTCAGTGGTTAAGGAAGATGCTGACTAAAATCGCCTTGACAAGTTGGCTGCTGTCTGAATTTTCTTTAAAAGGGAAGAGGCTATCTGTCCCTTAAGTAAATAGAAATTAAAGACTAAAAATAGTACTACAGAGGGATAAAACAACTGATGAGAATCATATTCTCTTTCATGAGAGGGAGTAAGAGAACAAGATCAACACTAGTGAGTGGCTGAACTAGAGGGGACCATCAGCATCAAAGACAGCATCTCTGGAAAAGTTTTAGTTTCTGGTAACTCAGTTAACACTAACTGTGTTTGAATACCGAAAGGGGTACTTACATTTTTAACTACTTTTGGTGAGAATAGTAGTTCTGAGCCATATCCAAAAAGCCATGCTCTATTATTGTTTTACTTAAAATACCTTCTTTGTTTAGGCATCCCATTTTATTCAAATTCCACCAAATCATTTTCAGGGAGCTTCACTTTTCAATTAAAAACATATTTCTAAAGCATTAAGTGTCAGATTATGCCAGCAGTTGAGGATGGTTAAAGAAATTATATAAATATGTGTGTGTGTGTCTATACATATATATATATGTGTGTGTGTATAGTATATATACATATACATATATATATGTTAAAGTACTCATTGGGGGAAACACTACATTTTAAAATAAATAAAAACAAAAACAAAGTAACAAATGGTGTAGAGTTGTATGTACCATGAAAATATATGAAAATATTGAAGGAAAATTGTGATCCAATTTACCTTACTGAGGTGAATCTAACAGAGGAGGTGCTATTTAAATCATTCAATCATTCAACAAATATTTTTTGTATAGATACAAATATTTGAAAGATACTAGTAGAAAAAGAAGATATAACTATTTATGGACAATACCTACAAAAAGCTCTGCCATAGTGGTATATATATTCTAGTGGGTGAAACAGAAATTAATCAAAATAAGTAAAAATATTGTTAGTAAGATGTGAAAGTGAAAGCGAAAACAAAGAAAAAAGAAGAAAACAAAGAAAAAGGAAGTGAAATGCTGAAGGTGTGACATCTTTAATTAAGTACTTATGACTGACTTTGAAAAGATAAGTTGTGAGTAAAGATTTGTTTGGGGAAAAACTTACCAAGTAAATGAGGCTTTGCAAGAAACAGCTGAGACCAAAAGAATCATATACAAAAGCAAGGAAGTTTGCAAGCATACTGTTTAAAAATATCATATATGAAGGTCAAAGGGCAAAAGTGGATGTGTGTGGAGTTGGGTGTAGGGGGTTAAAGGATTAACAAGACAAGTGGGAAAAAAAAAAAAAGGCTAGATTGAGACCAAGTTGTCTCAACTTCATGAAAGAATATGAGCTTCATCAGAAAATTAAATCACATCACACATTTTTAAACAAAGTAATGATAAGACTTCTAATGTAAGAAAATTGGCTTTTGAATCATGGTTAGCATTAAATTGTGGGTAACCCCAAACAATCACATCCACATATAATTATGAGTTTTCTTTGCACTCATTTCATTTTGGACATAGATTCTAGTAGACAGAATTACTGGAGCTAAGGAAAAGCAGTACAACAACCAAAAGAGACATAAAATGGTCTCTACATGAAAGAATCTTTTCATGGGAGGCGATAGAGGATCCACTCAAAGGATCCACTGGGATACATGGGTTTTTATGTGACAAGATGAAAAATTCATGCTGTGGTTTCAGATTCATTATTGCAACCAAAATTTAAGAAACAATCCATTGTGGATTAGGGGTGTAGATCAAAGACTTACAGTTTTCTGAAAAAAGCATTACTATATTCTTCATTTTTCTAAACTACGTATCTGTGTGAGGCTATATATATATATGTATATATATATATTTTCATATATATTTTAACCAGAACATAATGCTATGTACTGCAACAGATTCAATGCTGAAGCAATGAGTAGGTATAGGTACTTGCAATTAAGATAAATGCTAAAGAGATAGTCAAACAGTAAAGCAATTCTATCTTCATATCATGTTTTTAAGGAAAATCATTTAAGTGTTGTTACTTATGTAATAGTTCTGTTGTTATTTTAAATATAAAGGGTACTTTTTAAAAAATTTCTTTGTTTCAATTTATTACATGGAAAACAATGACAGACATAACTCATGTAACCGACCGAATGTAGGGTTACTCTGCATAACAGATAAAGCTATAAGATACACGAATTTGAATTCAAATAGCAATGACTAAATATTAGTGTATGTGTAGCCCATGTAATATGTGAAACATATTTATACTAACATATTTTTCCTTATTTATCTCAAATTCAAATTTAACTAAGCATCCTATATTGTATCCAGCAAGTCAGACTTGGAATTCTCAATAATTTTTAAGCATGGAAAGGTTGAAAAACCACTCTTTTTCTGCAGTAATTTTCCACTTTGTTGTCTTTTTCTTCTGCCTTCTCAGAATTAGTGAGGTTTAACTATAACTAATTACTGTAAGTGCCTTATTACCTCTAGACTTAATTGCTATTGAACATTATGTCTTTACAGTTTGTTTTAGACACAGCTCATTCATCTATGTATATTTTGGCCAAGTACAAAATAATATGTTTTTGTAGCAGAACTGATAAACTTGTGAGTTTAACAGCTTATTTCATAGATAACAATGACATGCATGGGGAGAAACTGTGATAGGGATGTTCTCATTAAAAAATTAAATGATGACTGAATTAATGTCCACTTTTACTTTATATAGATTCTCCTCTTATGTAACAATAAGGAAATAAGATACTTTGTCAAGAAGTCCTACAATTTGAGACATATACACATATGCAAAGAGGGCCCAATGAGGTGTAATATTTCTCAGAGAAGTATTCACAAATTTTTATTGTTTGCAAGTATCTTGCCTGCATTGGATTGATTAAATGTCATATTTGCACTCAAAATAATAACACTCTGTAGTTCTTGTGTCACTGAAAGGCATTACAAGCTAAAACTGTTTAAAACTGAACCAAAATTTATAAAGCAAGTTAGCCTTCTATTTTAGCACATCTGAATGAAACCTGTAAAGGAATCAGTGGTTTCCTGTGTTTTGTTTTGTTTTTCCTGTAGAAAATTTTTTAAAAATCATAGTGTAGTATCACAAAGGTCCCTAAGTATTACAACCCTGAAACAATAAGTCCTGTTCCTAAGAATACAAATGTGCATCTTTGACAAAACTTAATTCATTTTGAAAGTGAGTTAAACTTGATGTGGGTAAAAAAAATGTAATATATGTACAAAAAATTGATTTCAGTTTTCTCAGAAGGTTAGGATGATAAAGAACATCCACTTTCTATTTTATCTATTTCTACGAAATGTATTTCTATCTTTGGATTACACTTACCATCAGAACAAAGCAGTTAGAGATAATAATGCATCTTAAAAATTATCTTTTAACAAGCAGAACTATATTCACAAATTATTCTTTTACTCGTTTTGCTTACAAGTTTCCAATCACTTTCTCTGTCAGTATCCACACCCAGTCCTTTTCTTTGAATTGTTTTATAGTATGTAGATCCCAACATTTTCACCTTTTCTCTGTTGACAACCACACTCTGTTGCTATTTTAAACAACACTGCCATGTTCATGATTGTGAGTCTTTTTGCAAACGTGCGATGACCACAGGTCAGTGGGATGGAATAAATAACTGATTTAAGGTGATAACCCCAGTGGGGAGGAAGCGTGTATACAATTAATTTTACTTTCCTGACATTTTTTGGGAGTTAGAAAATGAACTCTGTTGCTAAGAGCTTACAGAAGGTTTTCAGAATGCTAAAGAAGTCATCTTAATTGAACCTTTATCCCTCATAGTTTCTCATTCACACCCACTGATAAGGGCCTCCTTGGTGGCACAGAGTTTAAAGCTCAGTGCTATCAAGCTACAACCAGCCACTGTGGCATGAGTTCGATCCCCGGCCAGGGAGGTGGCCCACAGGGAGCATCAGACCTCTCCTGTCTCTCCTGTGTCCCCTTAGCAGTGTATTTGAGTAGATCTACCTGTTCTGCTCCCCCCACTCTATCTCAATAGAATCCTCTCACCCCTCACACTCTGGCCTACACCCTAGTTCTTGTGTGCATAAATTAAAAAAAAAAATCCAAACCCACTGTTAAATCTTAGCCACTGGACAATTAAAAACCATCTCCTGGGCTCCCTGGGGACTAGGATATGATTTAAGTTCTATAAGGCTGTGGGGATATTTTGGGAATATTTAGAAAATGTGGAAAAAATCAAGTTGGAGGCATACATTTTGCTGGAAAGGATCAAGGCTATGGTGGCAGATAAGGCAGAACCTTCCAGTGTAGTGGGTGGATTCCTGATTCAGCACCTTTCTAGAGCAGCAGTGGCATATTTCTGGATTACGGCAGAGTAGCGTGCACTGCAGCCTGGAAAGTCAGCACTATTAGCAGCAGATTCATAATTTTTCAACTTCTTACATGTGTAATTGAGCTTCACCTGCTCCAGACTATGGTAGAAAAATCTCTGGAGCTTCTTGTTGTTTCTGGTTGTTAATGCAAGGACTGTTCCTTCATTTCTCCCAATAATTGTGTATGTTCTCAATTCTCCCTACATAAGATTCCTTATTACACCCAGTCCAGGCCACCGTCTGTTTTTGTACAGCCTGCAAGCTAAAAATGGTTTTTACATTTTTAACTGGTAGAGGAAAAAAATCAAGAGTAATATTCAGTGGCATGTAAATATTATATGAGATTCAAATCTCAGTGTCCTTAAACTCTCATATTGTGTATTAGCTATAACTACTTTGGCATTGAGACAACAAAATCAGTTAGTTCAGATGGAGACTGAATGACCCATAAAATCTAAAATATTTACAGTCTGGCCAGTCCCTGATCATGAGAAATCTCTCTTGCTTTGACTGAACTCAGTAACAGATGCTACTATATTAAGACTGTAAGACAATGGTGACACACGTTAAAAACAGTACAATGATTATGTTGAAATTTTAGTCACCAAAATTTCCTGTATTCTCATATCTCATCCTTAAGTTCACCAACTCCACTGTTTACACCCCTCAAGGGCACATGACAAAATTGCACTCCTAAGCACCTAGAATTACATATAACCATGTAACTTTCCTTGACCCACAAAATTTGAGCAGAACTATTAAGACTCCAAAGCAGAAATTTAAAAGCCAGTATACAATTTACTGTTTTTGTTAGTTGAACAGCAGTCACTGTAAACCCTTATAACCCACAACAAAAGTAAGAAAATACACTTTGTTCTTTTAAAATACTGAGACATGGGGTTGTTACTGCAACATAAACAATCCTGACTAATACTTCAATACATAAATTAATCTGAAGTACTTAAAATTTTTAAGATAGACATGAGAAATCTAAATGTGCTTTCTCTATAAAAATTTGCTCAGAAGATCCCATTATCATTGATAAATACTGAAATTTGTCAATAAGTAACTGTTTTTCTCTACTTAAAATCTCTTTAGCTGAGTTTCTAGGGGGTAAATAAATATGAAGCCCATCATGAATTCAAATCCATATGAAGATATGGCTGTGCTCTCAAAAGAGGTGTCTTTTGTTCTTGGCCAAGTTGTCATCTAAGTGAAAGGGGTTTCTCAAGATTTATGGAGAATGTGCACTATTATAATACACTATTATATATATTCTCATCCCCAAGTGGTTTTGCATCTTTTTTAAAAAAGGCTTATTTAGGGCCCTCCCTGGTGGCGCAGCGGGTTAAAGCACAGCACTGAGAAGCTAAAGCCACTTTTGCATGAGTTCGATCCCCGCCTGCCCTGGAGGAAATCCACCTGGCGTGTGGACCTCTCCTGACCCGCCTGCTGCTCCCCTCTGCACCTCATTCTGTCTCTAGTGAATCCTCTCACCCTCCACATCTCTGGCCTGTACTCCAGTTCTGTATGAATCAATAAATAAATCTTTAAAAAAAAAAGGTTTATGCATACGAGAACTGGGGTACAAGACAGATGTGCAGGGGTGAGAGGACTCAACAGAAACAGAGTGGGGAGCAGACAGGCAGATCATTGAAGTACACTGCTGAGGAGAGCAGAAGGCAAGAGACAGGAGGGGTCTGCTGTGCCATGTGGGTCAGCTCCCTGACCTGGGATCGAATTTGTGTTGCAGGGGATGCGTACTGCCCCACAGTCTTAACCCATTGCACCACCAGGGTAGGCCCTGCTTTTGCATCTTGTTGCAGGTGTTGTGTGTTTAAAGAATTACAATTGGGGTGAAAAAAATGTACAAAATGATGTAAAAGTAAACTACTATATTATAAAGAAAAGATAAATTATTGTATACAAAATAATAAGCATGATTAAATATGAGAGATTCATTATCAAGCCTATCTCTTAATGGAATCCTATCACACACACCTGATGTGCACAGAGGTCTTGCAGTTTTCATCCAGTCCACTTTTCTTTGTATTTTACCATTCTGTGCCACATTGAGTATGCCCCAAAGAAACAGCTTCTCTGAAAGACTTTTACCTCCACCCCCACATGTGTACTGCTCCCCAAAACCTCTATGACTGTTTCTGTGCTCTTCTATCTTTAGGATTTAAATGCTGGGAGTGAGATACTTATATTTGTCTCCTGATTTTACTTTCCTCTTGTTCTCATCTTCTTCTAGCATCAGAAGGTAAAACTTTCTACTTCTGATTAAAAGGCATTCAAGTGCCTTCTTCTCCAGTCCTGAATATTCACTTTCATTTTCCTATGGCAAAGTTAGTTGAAGGACCATGGGGAATGAGAATGATTCCAGGAACAGAACACATATTGCAGAAAATATTTCAAAAATATTACTCTTAAAATACCAAATCATTAAAATACACAAGTATCATACACTGTTGGATATAAAATGAGTTTTTTTTTAATTCCCTCAGAAACAAGAAATTCATCCTAAAGAATCTCTCATATTTAATCACATCTTATTATTTTAATAACAGAATTCTATTTGGAAAAGATGAACTAACCCAAAATATTTTAACTAGCTGTGATAGAATTACAATTTTATATGGTAGAAAACTTATGCATACTTAATAATTATTCCTGTGGTCTGGCTTGCTAATCACAAGTTTTAGATATAAGCATACTTATTATATGTAATTTGAAAAGGTAAAGACAAATTACAAAGTAGTTGAAATGGTGACCAGCAAACGGTCAGCTTAAGATAAAATTTTCTGTGACTACCTTATGTACAAATTGTAAAAGAACCATGTTTCCAACAACTTAGATGAAAGAAAAGGTGCTAAGTTCCTTGGATAAGATGATTTTTTTAAAAATAATATAATAGCTTATTTTCCACAATGAGATACCACCTCACCCCAGTGAGAATGGCACATCTTCAAACAACTAGCAACAAC
>NW_004567104.1:61454008-61485781 GCF_000260355.1 Condylura cristata | reverse complement strand
AAAAAAGAAAATACTTGCTTGCCAAATCTAGATGAAGCTGCAAGATGTCGCTCTTCCCCTCCCACCAGCTTTAGCCCTCAGATCCTGAATCTCAGGCAGTTCCAGTAGGACCATCCCTTGACCAAAAGCAGCCTTTGCTGGGTCTGCCTTTCGTAAAATTGTACATTGATTCAGCTCTTCAGAATTTATTCCAAAGAGTATTTTCTTAAAAAGTCATTCAGATAAAACAAAATTTTCTTTGATTTGAGAATGGAAACTATTCTGGGGGCTGGAGGTAGAGATAGGGAGGGAGAGAATGCAAAGGAAAAGACTAGACCACAAAAGTGAAGGGCATGAAAGGACGCTGTAGGAAGCTAGGGGAATTTGGTGAGCGACCAGCTTGCAGTGTCTAAAAATGTGACTCCAAGTTTGGAATTACTTTCATTCCAGAAATGGTACATTTCTGCTTGAAGAGGTCTTACAAATTAAATAAATATATATTTTTAATTACCGATCTGAAATAAGCTTAGGAAAATGAGTATAGGTTTCCTAGATCCAAAACACTTTTTAAAACGACCCATTCCTACATTACTTTCTACTTTTTTAAAAGACTATTCCCCAATTGTGGATTAGACAGAAAGGTTAGCCTCTCTTTCTTTCCCAAGAAAGTCAAAAGCAAAATAGGTTCAGTGACTTGCTCAGGATCACACAACTCAGCCAAAGACTCAAAAAGGACTGGAACTAGTCCAGGATTTCCCCAGGCTGGGCTGCACTGCCAGCCTCAGTTACGTAATGGCCTCCTGAATTGATCTCAGGATTCAGCAAGGTCAGCAGGAGATGCCCAGTAAAACCTTCCTCTAGGGCTTTAAGTCACCAGGGCAAAGTGACCGTGATTTAACCTCAGCAAGTCTCCCCTCTTACCTTTAGCCCAAGAATATTCCAAGAAACAATTGCGTCTTAGCTACAGTTACGCCTTACGCTCCAAAGCCTGATGGTCTATGATAGTGGTTACTATTCTGAGCTCAGAAAATGGGGCCAATCCTACTCATTCTATTATACCGTTGCCACTACAGGAGGATCCAAATCTTCCTTCTTTGCCGACCTTTTCCCTCTCTGCTAGTACAAACAGGTGCATCGATCCAGTGTGCCAGGAACAACTCTTTATGTAGAGTTGAATGGATTTCTTCCCCTTTTATCATGAGCAGCATCTACATCCGGGCATCTACTGACAGGAAGTAGCCTCAGCAAATTTTGAGTCATTTTGGATTTAGGGATTTAAAAGATTTGATCAGGTTTTATTGCATTCTCCATGATTAATAGATGAATTCTAGAATTAGCAAAATTGGAACAAGAAGAGAACTTGATTCAAGCTTTTTATGCTATTGGGGTTATGCTCTTAAATGTCTTGACTGACGTGTACCTACAAGCTTAAGGAAAACAAGTTTTCTAGGTCTTATTCACATTGTAAATCACTCCGCAATAGTTTACAGGGTATGTTGATACTTGTTGGCAGAAAAGGAGTATATTCAATTACATGAAGCATTTCTTAGCGATGTGTGAACTACGTGGTGAAAAATAATGACTAAACAGATGTTCTACCTTGGTCTTTGAAAGATGAACTTAAGTATTGACTCGGCTGATGGATCGTTCCCTACCTTAATTTCTACGTGGCTACATTCTTCCTGTCCACGCTCTTTTCTAGTAACTTGTTTTTTCCTTGTAAGACTTTTCCTCCTAGCAGACCATCAGGGTCCTCCCCAATATATAGCCCTCAGTCCTCGCTCCAGGTTTTTTTCTTTATATTCCCCCCCCAACAGCTTCCATCTATTTAATTGGGCTCACCTTCATTGATTTAATTTTAGATCTCTAAGGAAGCATAGAAATTAACTCAAGGTTGCCTATTGGTTTGACTGCTAAATGTAAATTTTCTCCCACAAAGCAGTTTTCAAATGGTCATTTCCACCTTCCACTAAATGCTTTGACATTCATCTCAAATTCAACATGTCTAAAACTAATCACCTCTGGGCCATGCCCAGCGCACTTCCTATCCAGTGACTTCCTCCCAACTTGAGTATTTCCGGTAACAGGTCTTCCTTCCTTCAGTTTTCCCCTGGCAAAGCAGGAATCATATAGCTCTCAAAATAACCAGTCTAAAGACACTCATTCCCCTGTTGAGAACGGACAAAATAATCATATGGCATCTACAACTAGGATTATTTTGCATGAAATAAAGACTACCCAAATCTGGTCTTGGTCAATTTTTTTGCAAACTTATTTCTTGTACCTTACACGAAGTTTCTGCTCTGTCTCTTTAGAGTCTCCTATATATCTTTAATTTTCACAGTTTCAGTTAGTTCACTATGTTCCTATTGCTGTGAACTCCTTTTCCTCCTTCTTTACTGTTATTTAAATCCCATTCATCCTTTATTGACCCAGTCCCCAAAGCCCATCTCCTTCGTAATTACCCTATAACACCCAATGTTTGGTGGCTTTTCCTCTTCTGTTCCCTCTGCTCTCTGGTGTCTACCCCTTTCTAAGCACTGATTCTTCACAGCCTCCTGTTGTTTGCTTTAAGTTTATTTAAATTCATAATATCTCCTCCATAAATCACATCTTTCCTTAGAGTCTAGACAATCAAGCAACTTATATATCTTTACATATATGATTTTTCCACAATAATGATTTGTTCATATTCATCCTTATTTCTATGAAGTGAGTATTATGTAGCTAACATACTGTAGACATACAAATGTTGAATTATTTATATAGTTAACTGTCATGAACTGTGGTCAGATTTCATCTAAATATGTGTAGAGTTTGCAGCTGATATGGCAGAGGGACAATAACTGAATGGCAAGCACAACTGAAAATAAGAAAGAATGGACAAGTAGATGAAACTATTATTGTACCACTTTTAGTGCATACAAGGAAATTAAAAAGGGAGGAGGTAAGTGGTAAAGTGGAAAATACCTTGGTATTTTCCAGAGGAAAATATGGAATTATGTTGTTAAAAATAATGCCCAAGATGAGAAAGAGAAGAAATGGAGAAAAGTGTTATATTTAGAGGCGATCTCATCTTCGTAAAAAGAATAGACACTTACCTATGCAACAATATAGAAATTTGCACATATATAAGAAAGCACATATAAGTTATGTGCTTGTTGTTATATATATTTCTCCAGTGTACTCCCCATGACTAGTACCTGAATATGCTGTAACTTCAAGCCTATTGTTTCCCTGCCAAACTTCCTGACATTTCTTCTCAATTTACTAGCTCAAACATACATATCAATCCACCCTGCATTAGGTCATTAACTTGTTTTACTGGATCTGTCTCTTTTGCAAAGTAAATAAAATGTGTGCTGTTAACTTTTTTTAATGTTGCCATGGAAATTCCAGCTACAATAGTACTAATGGGTTGTGCTTTTTAATTAACAGATCATTTGATTTTTATAAATATGTGCATGACCTTCTTAATATCATTTTAATTGATTTTGTTTAAATAGCTCTATTTCTAAAACTGTAATCAATATGGTTCCTAGAAAAAGAAAGCAGACCAAAAATACTGGCCCTAAGCCATTTTACAAGATGCCTTTCTATTTAAACAAATTATCTAGAAGAAAGATGAACTTTTCATTAGACTATTTGATATTTTCTAATACACTAAGTGTATTCAAGTCTTTGGTGACTGTAGAAATACTAATGGCTTTCTCAAACATATGTTCAAGAAATAATTGGGTAATAAACTGGCCTCCATTATTGAAAACAAAAAGTACCACTGTATGTGGTTTAGATCATGAGCATATGGATAAAACAGATTATTTTTAAAACTTGTTTTATTTCAGGTCAAAGTAATTTTTTTTTTTTATGATAAGTGCGCTTGCCTTCAAAAAAGCTCATTGAAGTAACTGTGCTTGAAATATTAGAAAGGACATAAATAGTAGACATCAGATTCAGCAAAAAATTCCAACAATTTTCCTAATCCCTTTATTTGTCTAATTCATGTTTTTCATTTTGATGGAAATGCATATTTGTGGAGGCCTGTGGAAACAATGCATCATCAGCCATGGGTAGGGTAAAATGCAGAAAATTAACTAGAGAGGTGTCTCAAAATTTCATAGTCATTTACCTGTGCCAAGATGTGTCCCCCATTAAACTATTAAAATCTAAGTCAAGGTAGGCAAGAAAGAGGAGGAAGTAATTTGGAAAGACGGGGGAGAGGAGTCTAATTCTTGTGACTTTGGGGATTCCTGGAATATTATCAGCCAACTCTTCTGGTTAATGGGGTATGCTACCCTACTGAACACTGGCAGATGGCACAAGTATTACAGATGGGTAAGAAAGGAAGCGAGTATAACTTAAAGGCATGTTAATGGCACTGAAAATGTAAATGAGGCTAATTCATTTTACAGTTTAAACGGAATTTTGTTGAGCCTAGTCATCTTTGATAACTGTGCCACTGAAACAAGTAAGTTTCTAATATTTTATTTGATGATACATTTTTAAATCACTTCACTCTTCAATCTTATATTTGTTTGTAGAATTTTTTTCTTAAAAAATTATTCAGTGATAGGCCCTCCCTGGTGGCGCAGCAGCTTAAAGCACAGCACTAAGAAGCTAAAGCCACTTCAGCCTGAGTTTGATCCCCACCTGCCCTGGAGGTGATCCACATGGTGCGGCAGACCACTCCTGACCTGCCCGCTGTTCCCCTCAGCACTGTTCTTTGTCAGTCAGCCTGTTCTGCTCCCCACTCTGTCTCTGGTTAATCCTCTCACTGATCCTATACCTCTGGCCTGTACCCCAGTTCTGTATGCATAAATAAATCTTTAAAAAAATTCAGTGATAAACGAAATGAACTATTAAGACAGAAAAAGGAGTAGATGCATCGTGCTAAAAGAAGTCAACTGACAAGATTACCTACCGTATGATACCAACTGTATAACTGTCTGGAAAGGTCAGTGGGTGCCGGGAGTTCAAGGAACAGGAGGAAAGAGATGAATGAGTGAACACAGAGCATATGTAGAGTGGTGAAATTATACTATCATTATTCCTTTATTAGCTGTAGCAGAAATGCTACACTAACACAAAATGCATTAATACAACAATAAGGAAAACTGAGGGATGGGAAGAACATGGAATTTTCTGTATTATCTGCTCAATTATTCTATAAATATAAAGCTATTAAAATAGCTATTAATTACTTTTTTAAAAATTGTTCTCATTTAGTTCTAACTATTTTTACTGAAATAAAAACATGGTTTTTCTCCTCCCAATGAAAATGAACTGCATAAACTTAAAAATGAACAATACAATTTTTTTGTCCTGAATTTTAACACAACAAGGTATGTCTTTCTTTGAACCATTCATTAAAGAGTTCAAATAACTTATGCATATTTATGGTAAAATCATTACTAAATTTTCTTAGCTAAATAAGAAATAGCAGGACCATGAAGGTATAATTTTAGTGAATGGGAAGTCATCTTATGTATTGAGAAATTAGTACATAGGAAATAATGATCATTACAGGTTGGACATTTTTCAAATATATGCCATCACTGAGAGTGGAGATTCCACAGGGAAGGTGACATTGTATCAGCTATAGTTTTCTATTAGCTGAAGTCAGAGAGAGAAAAAAGAAATCCCTGAAACAATGCTTGTTCAACATTTAAAGTCTGCTCAGCCAGATGGCCTGAAACAGACAGGCCCATTCACCTTTTGTGTTCTTTATGGTTTCTGATTGTTCCTAACAATCCCAGATGTGCCTAGCCATAAACCCCTTCTTGCTTCTTCCCTGATCTATCTTCTGTATTTCTCCTGTGAAAGGACTGTGGGAACTGCCTTTCATATTGAGTTCCTTTCATATTGTGACTGGATTAAGTCTTTAAGGACACATCTCCAAATGACCACATCCTTTCACTCAAAGGGACAAAAATGTGTTCCATCTTTCTTAGATTCACTCTTAAAAACCTCCTAAAGTGGAAATTTTTAGTCTGATAATAAATTAAAACACATTCACCTTAGTAAAATCCACAGTTCTAACATACATGATTTCACTACAGTATCAATTTATTTAAAGAACAATTAGTAATAAACACACTTTAAAAATTCTTAATTTTTTAATTGTTTGAAATGCAGTATGTCAGAGTTTCAAAAATGGTTTTAATTTTAAACGTAGTATTTCCTTGATCATATAAAATATCAGTAATCCCCTACTACAGCCGATAATAAGGTATACAAGCTAGTGCTAGAAGAAAACACGTAAAATAAACAAAAATATCCAGCGCCATAAAGATGAAATGTGTATATATTAGTTATGATATAATTTGATGCAGATATATATGGTTATGTAAGTAGTTGTAAATGTAACAGACTTATATTTGTATAAGCATGTCCGGGATACTTTATAAAACACTATGGTCATTGAAATCTTGAGATTATAATAGTAGTTTTTAAATGTTTCACAATGCTGCAATGCAAGGTGATTAATCTTGTAAATATTATGTAGGTTTTGTTCTTACAGTTTGCTGTTCATTCAAAATCACATAAATTAAAATATTTAATGTTATAACAAGCTATCTAATATTACAAGCCAAGGAAGAACACTTTTTTTTTTGGTAGATATTTTATTTGTTTATGCACACAGAGCTGGGGTACAGGCCAGAGGTGCAGGGGCGGTGAGAGGATTCACCAGAGACAGAGTGGGGAGCAGAACAGGCTGACTGACTGAAATACACTGTTGAGGGGAACAATGGACAGGTCAGGCAAGGTCTGCCACGCCATGTGGATCACCTCCGGGCAGGGATCAAACTCATGCTGAAGTGGCTTTAGCTTCTCAGTGCTGTGCTTTAACCTGCTGACTTTTTTTTTTTTTTAAAGATTTATTTATTTGTGCATACAGAACTGGGGTACAGGCCAGAGGCTCAGGGGCAGTGAGAGGCTTCACCAAAGACAGAATGGGGAGCAGAACAGGCAGATCGACGAAGTACACTGCTGAGGGGAGCAGCGGGCGGGTCAGGAGAGGTCTGCCACGCCATGTGGTCACCTCCGGGGCAGGCGGGAATCGAACTCATGCGGAAGTGGCTTTAGATTCTCAGTGCTGTGCTTTAACCCGCCGAGCCACCAGGGAGGGCCCTGCTGACTTTTTAAAGAAATTCTGCAAGGTTATCTTTTTCTAGAAAAAATATAGTTTCTGCACAAAGTGCTTCACACCTAATACATTATCTAGATAAACATTGCTTTTGCTGGAAATTTGACATCAGTTTACATGTTCTTCTCAATAAAAAGAGCTTTTGCTGCTCAAGTCGATAGTTCCCAGAACTTTTATATAAAAAGTATAATATAATATAAGAACTTTTTAATAAAAAGAAGTCATGTTAATATGAGACTTGATAAAAGTATAATTGCATATCATGCTCTGCAAAAGAAAATTCAAATTTAAACCTGCATGGCTCATTGCTAGAAACTAAAATTTTGTCAGAATAAGCAAAATCAAGGCAAAATCATTTATTTCAAAGATTTTTCTAATTGGTATTAGACAAAGTTACTCATCTCATTCTTATGACTGATTTGTCCATCTATAAACCATTATCAGTTCTGTATGAAGTGAACCCCTTCCTAAGTAGATGTAAAACACTTAAAATAGCAAAACCCCAACAGGAGACCTCAAGTTTTAAATCAACAGTATTGGTGGAAGAGGGAGGAAAGCCAGAGTAAGAGATGGTGAAACACAGGATGTAAAGAATCTCAGGTAATGGAGGAAGAGTGGTCCTGGTGAAGTCAGGAAACCCTGGAGGGAAGACTGCAAAACTACAGCTGTTGGAATGTGGGAAAAGTCCACCCAGTAAAGAGTGGGTTTGGTTTTGTTTGTTTGCAAATTGGAAACTCAATATACAAATGAGCCTATATGAAAGCACACAGTGACTGATGCCAACATTCCAAATATTTAAAAATGCTTTCATGTTTCCATTCATTGTAAGCCTACGTCATTTTTAGACTGATTAAGTACTTTAGGGGCCTAGACAAGCCAAGGATGCCCATTGTAACCACACTGGCTCTCAAGATCACAAATGGATTAAAAGTGACTTGCCCATTGAAACCACACTGGCTCTCAAGATCACAAATGGATTAAAAGTGACTTGCCAAGACCTATTTGAAAAAGGAAGGACCAGTGGTTACTGAATGAGTTAACGTCTGTAAGGAAGTGCAAAAGAACAATGTACAACTACTTCAACGTTGTGGTGGGCCGGCCATGTTTAAGGAAGCCTGTTACACACATCCCCACCTCACCTGCACCACCGCTCCTTGAACAGACGTGTTTTCTAAATATTGATGCCAGCTCTCCCATGCACCGCTGCTCATATTGATGACAGCAGCAAACACAAGACTCTCTAGATACTAGAGTTAGGTTTGAGGTGAACTAGAAACAATAGTTAGGTTTGAGGTGTAAAAAAAAAAACAAAAAAAACAAAACAAAAAAAAAAAAACAGCCCAAGATTTCCTCTCAGTGTGTGCCTTGGGTGAGACCTTACAAAGGGAGTTAAAGACTGTATTATGGAGATGGGAGACATGCTTCCGAGGCATGATGGGAGAAGCCTAAGGAAAAGTTGTCACGGAGAAAAACTCCATAAACTCTAGAGAAAGTCATTGATATGGAAAGAGCACAGCAGAATGCCAAGAGAGAATGTGAGTGTTTATAATTTTGTACCTGGAACTGCTTTGGCCCAGATACATTTCCAACGATAGTTCACTGCCACATGTACACTTGAAATAACTCAACTTTATAGACCAAAACACTCTAAATAGAATAATCTAAAGTCATTTTAGTATAGTCATTACGAGAAAGACTTTTGGGGCCATCCCTGGTGGCGCAGTGGGTTAGAGCACAGTGCTGTAAAGCTATCGCAGCCACTGTGGTGCTAGTTCAATCCCCCACTGCTCCCCTCAGCAGTGTACTTCTGTCAATCTGCCTGTTCTGCTCCCCACTCTGTCATTGGTGAGTCCTCTCACCCCTGCACCTCTGGCCTGTACCCCAGTTCTGTATGCATACATAAGTAAACTCTTAAAAATAAAAACTTGGAGTCAAGCTGATTCAACTCCCTGCTCATTCACTTACCAGTTGTATGTGCGTTGGCAAATTCTGTACGTTGTTTATGCCTACTTTTGTAAAATGGGTATAATGATAGCTACAATCCACACCTCCTAGGGAACTGAGAGAATTTAATGAGCGAGTATGTATAAAACTTACATGTACCAAGAACTATACAAAACTCAGTTACTGTTTTATTAGTTTTGAATGCAAAACTCACAATATAGATTTTAGATTATTGTGACCCAAAAAGACCAAAGTCTGAGTATTGTATCCATTATCAGGATGAGGGACTCAGAATTAAATCTAAAAAGTGAACCTATTTTCCTTAGTGGACAATTCAAGCTGTGGGAATCATCTAAATTTCCAGAGCTGGCTGATTGGTTGTTATCCTTACTGATATTTCCAGCAAATAATCTGCATGTCCACATTACACAGAATTCAATGCTCCACAAGAACATCAACTTAGTTTATTTAGGCCTGTAGTGTTTAGTGTAAGCTGTCAGTTTTTCAGATTATAACCACCCTGCACATCTTTGACTGTGCTACTCAAACTGGTTTAGTCTTACATTTGGAGGAGGTATGTCAGGCAGCCCCTGAAAATACTCTGTAAACAAAGCTTGTCTTCTTAGAGTTTATGTAAAACACATTTAAGTAGTAGACATTACTTTTAGAATGCTTTTTGGTTCACAGCAAAACTGAGTGGAAGGTACAACATTTTCTCAACTACTCCATGCCACCACACCTCTACATAATCTCCCCTATTGCCAACATCCTCCAATAAAATGGTCCACTTATTACAACTGATGAGCTTACACTGAAGCACATCATTGTCACCTGAAGTCCACACTTTATCAGTCAGGTTTCATTTGTGATGTCCCACATTCAATGGCTTTAGATAAATGTTAATGACATGTATCAGTCATTACAGTACTATACAAAACAAGTTCACTGTCTCCCCAAATCCTGTGTCTATCTATTCATCCTTCCTCTTCTGTAACCCTTGACTACTACTAATCTTCAATTACTGTCTCCATTATTTTGTCTTTAACAGAATGTCATAAGAAGGAATCACATAGTATGTAGCTTTTTCTGAATCCTTCTTTCATTTAGTAATAGGCAATTAGGTTTCCTCCATGACTTTTCATGGCTGTTAACCCATTCCTTTTCAGCACTGCATAATATTCCATAATTTGGACATACCACCATTCATTTACTCATTCATCTTCTGAAGAACATCTTGAGTGCTTCTAGGTTTTGTAAAGTATGACTAACACTGACATAAATATCCACATGTGGTCATGAGTTTTCAACTCCTTTGGGTTAATGCTAAGGAACATGACTGTTGAAACATACAGTAAAAAGTATGTCTAATTTTATAAGTGCAAATTTTCCAGTTTATATTTTGAAAGGATTGTTCACTTATGGCAAAGATCTTTGAGACTTTATCCCAAATCCTAGTAGTAATGGATTAAATTGACTCTGCCCTCTAAATGTACTTAGATGCAAGAGTGAGGCACTCACCCATAATGGATGACAAACTTACATTTCATCTTCAGAGGAATAAGAAGGGAATGAGAGGTTTTAGACCACAGCAGGTTAGTGTTCTGAAAGTTCTAATTATTAATAGGTCTTTTACCAGCTCATGTGGACCCTAAATCTTGATAGTCTTTTCATAATCATACACATCAAAACCTCAACTAAGATCCTCACCTGAGAGTTAATTTGAACCTTTTACTGCTCTCTAATTTCTAACAAAGAAGAAACATCCACCAAGAACTGGTCTCATCAGTTCACTCGCAACTTTCCAAATTCTGTGGTTGGCTCAGGACTGAACACATGCTGGCACCTCATTCGCTGGGTTCCTCCCCAAACTGTCTTCCTCCCTGGTGTTTTAATATTATGCCTTCGACTTTTATTGAAGGCCCTTACAAGAAAGAGCCGCAAGAGGCCCATTTCTGCATTTGCTGTGAAATTGGTATAAGGACATTGTCCATTAAATTACTCAATGTTCCCTACCTAAGACCCACATGAGAACTTGCTCTGAGTTTAGTACCATGGAAAAAAAAAAAAAGTGCCTTCTTTGAGAAAGTAGTAAATTTTCTTTTCTATTAGTGAGTTATGTAACATATTGCGTTCCCCTTCTCTCTCTCTCTCTTTTTTTTTTCTTGTCCTGGCTGTCAAAAAAAATGTAATTCAGCCAGTTTTTATGTATAATCATATCCATCAGGTTGACCTTTGTGGTTGGCTTCTTCCTTTTCACTTAAAATTTTTTTTCTAATTTATTCTAATAATGTTGTTATATAGGTCTTTTTGTGGAAGGCAGCTATAATCCACATTAGAGTGTGTGCACCCAAATGAGACTTCTATACATATTGCTTTTCTTAATAAATATTTTTAATATACTTTCTGTTTTGTTTTATAAACTGCAATTGAATTCAATATAGGCTAGACACCTTGTTAGGTGTATAATGAAGTGTGAATTAATCATATGCCTTTGGCAAAAATCAGGAAAAAACCTCAGGGACATAATCACCATAGCCAAAGTGAAAATCAATTTGTTCATTCATTATGTTTGTAAATCCAGCATTCATTCAACAAATATTTAATTGTGCTGTCTGTATGCAAGACTGCATGCTGGTCTCTGTGGAGAATAAACACTTGATTTAAAAAAATGGATCACTCTGAAGATGTTTGTGGTTCGGCAAGTAAGAGTCAATATATTCACCAGTCTTAAAGACAAGAATGAGGGATTTTTTTTTTTTTGGTCAAACAGCATCATATGCTACTCTGCCAGCATTTTTTAAGTGAAGTGAGAAAATAAGGTATGTATGTATAAAATAAATTTTTGTCTTGAGAGAATTTTGTGATAAAGAAAAGCAAAACTTTGCATGCAATGATGCAATGATTAATAGTTAAGATTTCCTCAAACTGAAATATGCTGAAAAGGATGAGAAACACACAAACAAAAAATAGTCATGACTATTATGATCTGCAAAAGACTATGAATGTAGGCTTTCTTTTGTTTTAATGCAAGCAATATCTCTTCAAATAAACACATTTTTAAAAGCAGAAAAGATCATTAACTGCTGTATGTGGCTGGCCATAGAGACAGTTATTTTATCAGTATCTGAAACCCCCACACAGGAAGAAGGGTTATGGGAATATTTTCACAGCTTGTTGTTGGCCTTTCAAGAATTGAGGGTTGAAGGTTGCTACAATCATGTGCTTTTTGTCTTCTGCTTATCTTTTTTCATGAGGTGAATAATGCAGGAGTCTGGAAACCAATACTGGGGTGGGGGTTTAGCCTAGCGATCTGTTTAGATTAGTTACTGAACCTCCCAGTTTGTGGTCATTGAAGGTCACTTGGTTGATAGCTAAAATTTCAATTGGAACCTTGTCATATAATCAGAATTTAAAGCCCAGCTGAGACTTTGTCTCTCCTGTGAAAGGGGAGGTTGTTTTATGATTAGCTTCAGAATGTTAAATTAGGTGTTGGCAATTATGAGCCATTTTTGTAGTTTAAATTGCACTATGGAAACACCTGTCCAGAATTGCAAAGGAAGGCACACTTAAAAAAAAATTTGAAAGTCTGATTCTATTATGCATGAATAGTCCTGCTTTTATTATCAAGCCCCAGAAGCCATACTTAACCACTCTTGAGAAAGAATACTTTTTCTAGCCCTTAACAGTAATTCTCAAGAACAAGCACATAATTAAGGATATCTTTTGTATGTGGCACAGGGTAATAATTTGAATAAACAGTCCATTTTATAAATGACTAGAACATTTTCAATAATGCTGTTTTTTCCTTTCAATAGTCTTTGTGTTCTTAGAAAAAGTCCAATGATGAACCATGGAAATATGTCCTAAAATGGACACGGTTTAATACATTCATCTTATTGATAAAGAGTATTTAGTATCTTTGAATAAGATAATTTAAGCCAAAAGATGACTGAGGGGATAGGAGTGGAACTGATTATTAAACACTGAAGATTTTCTGATCAAAACAATCCATCAATTTCTCTCCCCTCACAGACCACATTGGAGTGGGGCGAGGCACAGTTAGGGAGCAAAAACATACTTTTCATAAGTATAGATTACCACTTTCAGCTAAGACAAAGTAAGAACCAAATTCACACTCCCACTTAAAACAACCCCTCACCCCCCAAAAGACAAAATATTTGAAACAACGACTTTCAAAATCATGAATATTAGGAAATGAAGGCAGTGTTCCTGGAGAGGTAAACCCAACGATTGTCCTCTGCTTATGCTTTGAAAACTTCCAGGCTGGAAATACAAGAAAGAGGGGTCCAGCTGGATCCAGAAAGCTATTGAGCTGAGTGCTTGGAGGATGGCGAGGGAAACAGGTGGTTAGAGTTCTGAGGCTAGACAAAGGATCACCTGAGATTAGAACAGTGACTAGTGCTACCTGGTATAGCTCCTGTTCCCATCAGCATAATGGAAAACCTAATTATTTATGGACTATTGGGAAGAAAACTCAGAAGGGTCAGTAGGGTGATAATTAATGTCAGCAAACATTAGTCTGACCCTATTTTATAACACTAAAAAGCAATACCTGAAAAAGTCAAATCAATTTCCCGGTATCTTAACCATGCCAAACTCAAGATCATGTAAAATAAAAAGCTAGCATTGAAAAAGGCAAAGCCTGCAATATAAAAGATGATAAACATACAAAGAAGGAGGAACCCATTAAAACTGACTGCAGATATTAGAATTAAATATTAAGGATATTAAAACAATTATGACCATATTCCAATATTCAGTATGTTAAGATATAAAATATAATAAGAAAGATCCAAAAGGACTGTTTAAAGTGTTCTCTGGAAACTACAATGTGTGAAGTAAAAACGTGCATTGGGTGGGAAGATTTATGGCTGATTAGATATCACAGAAGAAAAGTTTAGAGATTTTAGAGATGAAGCAACAGAAACTATTCAAATAAAACACAGGGAGAGTAAGACTAACAAATGAACAGTGCCTCACTGAGGTGTGGAATAACTTATCAAATGGTATTTTTAAACATATGCAGTTGATTACATGTCAGTTAGATTTCAATAAAGTTGCTTAAAATATGAACTTTGATTAGCACTTTCAGGAATTTATAATCTAGTAAAATTAAATCAGGAGAGATTTATAAGCCACATGATATAAACAGCACCACTTTGCAATCACCAAGTTAAGTTATCAATTGGGAGTAATAAATATATACATGCAAAACAATTCTTACTGAAAAACCAAAGAATATCTTTCTATACATGGAGCATTTTAAGTGTCTTATACTTTTCAATATCTTAAATTTTTCTGCATATGATAGCAAATCTAATGTTACTGGAATAACATTTGGAATAACCTCTTTTAACCTTTACAGAGTACATTATCCCAATTCACTTTTTCAACATACAATTAATTTTTTTAGAGATAAAACTTTTGAGTAGATTTAATTGCCAAAATAACTACCTAGGAAATGGAAATAACCTTCAATTATGAACTATGATCAAAGAGAGCTTTTTCATTTTTCACATTGTTTCATGAAATGACTTTCATTCCCCCCATCACCTTTTAAGTAACCTTGACATACCATTTTATTTTTCATCACTGTTAAAATACTTTCAGTTGAATACAGTTTAATGAGACAAACCCTCTGGCCAATTTGAATACAAATAGATTAATATTTGGGGAAAAGTATAACCAGGTGCTAAAAGGAAGCACTCTGGTCTTGTAATATTGTTCAAAAAGTTTGTTTGAATGTTTCAGTCTAACTTCATATTGCAGCACTGAAAGGTACGGGTTTCCTAAACATGATTTATACATCAACGACAGAGAAATACCTCCTACCACTGATTCATTGGTGATGGATGGATATTTCTTATAGGTTTAGAAATCCAAACATATCTCATTCTTATCCCATTCACAGAAAGACTTTCCTAATTGTTCCCTAAACAAACTAGTTTTCAGGAAATGAAGAGAGGAAAATGATTGAAAGCTTAGATGCTTTAGACTATCAACTTAAATATACCCATCCCTGCAATGTTTTTGGAAGACCAAAAGAGAATCATATTTTACCACATTTCTTTACTGTAAGGTTCCATCAAATTGAAAAGCATGCCATCAATTAAAAGACAAATTTACATTCATATAGTTTATAAGCTACATCGTTTGGGATATGCAGGGGCAAGTTTTCCACCCCTCTGGGTTCTTTTCAGGCTGTACAAATGATCAAAACAGTTTCCAAAGACTAATCAAAGGAAAAATCATTTTAATGACAGATGTGGAAAATTTACAGGTTGTGAATTCTAAAGAAAAATGGGGTAAACCAGGGATATTTATCCTGTGTTTTTGACCTGGGATATCAAGGAGAGAGTGGGAGACCTCTCATAAGAGAAAGAAAAGCTAACCTCACCATTTTACTCTGAGAATAATGATGAGAGTCTCAGGTAGAGAATACTTGTTTACAGATAAATCTCACCTCAATGATATGCCCCAACTACATTCTTCTTGGTCATTAGAGAGAGCAGTAATTGCTTCTTTGATTAGGGAAAGGATGGGAACTTACTAGTGACAATCTCATCTTAGATTAGGAACAGACCACAGACTCAGACTAGGACAGGAGCCTCTCCTTAGCCTCCAGAGCTTTCTTTGTTCTAAAGTAGTTTTTCAGAGATTATGACTTTTAGTCCCTCATATTGAGGTGGCATTTATTGGAAGGGATTTTTGTGGGCCATATTGAGGAAAGTCTATCTGATTTAGGGGAGGATAATTTCACCCATTCCAATTTCAGAATATGAAATATTTATTTTAACAGGGAAATGTGCCATTTGATTATAAATAACTAGATGTCTAAAATTTTAATATATTTCAAGTAAAGATCTCTATGTCTATACACACATACACAAACACACATATATAAGCATCTTGAATGTAAATAACTAGCTTTGCTGCAATTAATCTCTGCAGAAAGTTTAAAAAGACTTTCAAAGACGCTACTTTTTTACCTGAATTTATTTTTTATTATTTCCAGCTCTTTCCACATCTTTAGAAATTATATGGCCATGTGCAACAGAAGAAATGAAACTCTGTAAACCATGAATAAGTAGTTATTATTGAATTGATTATAATTTCAATTTACCATTAAATAATTATTTACTGAAATATGCTATCTGGATGTTGTCTCATTTCACCTATGTATTTAGCTGTGGACCCATCTCAAATTGCAGGGAGAAGTTGCAGGATGACTGGCTTACAGAAGGGAAAAAAGAGTAACTTTTAAAATATTTTATAATTAGAAGTAAGTCTAAAAATTGATACCTCTTTCACTGAATCCATTTTTTAAAAGCTTGATTTATTTATGCATACAGAACTGGGGTATATGTCAGCGGTACGGGCAGTGAGAGGATTCACCAGAGACAGAGTGAGGAGCAGAACAGGCAGACTGATGAAGTACACTCTGAGAGGAGCAGTAGGCGGGTCAGGAGAGGTCTACTACGCCATGTGGGTCACCTCCAGGGCAGGCGGGAATCGAACTCATGCTGAAGTGGCTTTAGATTTTTAGTCCTGTGCTTTAACCCACCGAGCCACCAAGTAGGGCCATTAAATCCATTCTTGATCAACAATCAGCTAGTCAGTAATTACTCACTAGAACTTACTATATGCAAAATATAATGCATTACCCTTTCATTAAAGGTAGAAACACAACAGTATCAAATAATTCTGAAATCTGTAAACTGGCATTATTGCCACATTGACCATGATTCGAAGTTATTTCCTTGACTCCAGTGTGACACTGGCTACATAACCAACATCTAGAAAGTAAAATATTTTAAGATTAGAGGGATGAGAAGGAAATCTGAGATTCCCCAGGGCACTTGGGGAAAACAGAATCTAAAAAGAACAGATTTTCTTACATCAGCTAAGATGCCTTACATATGACTCACTCAGTAGTTAATGGAGGAGGCCTAGAGAGTGTGACCCAAAACTGAGGGAAAATACTGACTCTCCTCCCATTCATTTTTAGGGCCAGACTAGCCTGCTGTGCCTATTTTCTTTGTCTATTAGGTCTCTTCATTCCCTTCTCCATTGTTTTCCTACATTGTTCCTATCAGTGCTTCACATCACACTAATTGCAACTCCTATGAACTTCCTCCAAAATAGATGCTGCATGTAATTTGTGAGTGAGCTCCTAAAATCTTAATGTTTGTATTGATTTAAAATTCCTAATTTGTCTACTGTAAGAGTTAAGTACACCAGGATTTAAAATTTTTCTGAAGATCTTTAATATCAGTTGAGTCTGAAGAACATACTTTTATTTCTAGCGACAATGCTGATTTCATTTATTTTCTTTACTACTTTGAGAAGTTCTTCTAGGATAGAATATATCAGATTCTGTGATTTTGTGCAATTTTTCTGGAAATAAAATTCATGTTTGCATCAGGATCTTTGAAGTGTTTTTGCCCCCCTCTCCTGCCCTAAAACATGGTTCTAGTTTTTTATTCTCTTAGCTATTATTTACTAGGACCATTTTGTTGTTATATATCGTCCTTTCTTGGAGGAGTTTATTGAATCAGTAGACACTGAATTTGACTACAAAAATACAATGCAACAAATTCTCTAATAAAAGCAGCTGAGGGTTCTTTAAACACAGAGGAGGGAGAAACTAAGTCTGGGAAAGTCAGAAGAGCTCATGAAGTTTGGACATTGGATAAAACAAGGGTCTTGATGCTCCAGGAGAAGACAGGCTGTTGTTCAATTTCTTGGCTCACTGGTGGGTTAACCACATGATACATGCAGTCTTGCTACATTGATGCACTGATAAAATGAACCATGCTTTTAAAGTTTGACCTTTATCCTGTAACACCAGGTGTAGTTAAGTGTGATAATGATTTAACATACAGAGTGAGAGGTCATCTCTATGTGGAAATAGGGTATAGAATATAAGATAAAGATCTGAATAAGTATGAGATAATTTAGGGACTCTGTAAAAAAGCACGCACATATCAAGGTTATCTAGCCTTACACAATGCAAAGTAAACCTTAAAATGCAGTAGGTGGGCTGAGTGGAAAGAAGAAAGACAGTCTCTATTGAGACACTAGGAGAGATTGGTGCTCTAGAATCTGTGGTAGAAATAACAATGAGCATCAAATTCTATTAAAAAGTAGAGTAAAATGGGAACAAAATTCGTTTTGGCAATGAGAGTGTCATTTAGGGCTAAAGAAAGAACAATCTCAGTAGGATGATGAGAGAGGATATCAGATTACAATAATCTAAGAACTCTGTGAAATTTGCAAAAATTGAGTCAGTAAATATGGGCTTTTCTCCCCCTACACACCCTCTCCTATCCCCAAGATTAAGTATAAATTAAAAAGTTAATTAAGAAGTAGCTTAATGTAAGACATAGGGATGAGATAAATTATTTTAAATTTTCTTTTGTTTATGGCCTCCCTGGTGGCACAGCAGGTTAAAGCACAGCACTAAGAAACTAAAAGCCACTTTGGCATGAGTTCGATCCCTAGCCCAGAGGTGACCCACATGGCGCTCCAGACCTCTCCTGACCCGCCTGCTGCTCCTCTCAGCAATGTACTTCATTAGTCGGCCTGTTCTGCTCTCCTCTCTGTCTCTGGTGAATCCTCTCACCTCTCTGATCCTTTGGCCTGTACCCCAGCTCTGTATACATAAATAAATAAATCTTTAAAAAAATAATTTTATTTATATATGTTTTATATCATTCTTCATTTTTGTACAATGTATGTTATTTTGAAGGTGACAGAGATTTGGGCATAAGAAATTCTGAAGAAGAGATCCAGGGGAAAAAAATAGAGAAGGTCTATAAAAAGAGGGATTAAGTGATGACAAAGATCCCACAGTATGGGGAAGATCTTAAGAGAGGTCAAGGAATATCTTGCTTTGAGGCAGGAGGAAAGATGATAAGGAAGAATTCTGTGACCAGAGACCAGGATGGAAGGAGGCAGGTGAACTGTTCCCAATACTTTCTCCTTCATTTCGAGAATCAGGTAAGGTGGGAATTAGACACATGGAATGAAAGGAGCACTAGGAAGAGTAACATCAGAGAAAGGAACCATAATCAAACACAAGAGAAACAGTTACCCTGTGGTGCATAGGGCCTAGTTGTTTTAGAATAAAGGTGTATTGGTAGTTTGGCTCCACGGTAGAAATTACATGTTAAACATCAAGTACCAATAGTAAGGAAAAGGGATTGTTATTATAAAGGAGAAGAAACAAGAAGAGGAAGAGAAAGGAGGAGGAGGAAGAAGAAGAGGAAATTATCTTTGCTTGTGTGTTTCTATGGTGGTAGTTGAGGATGGATAATGTCAAAGGAAGAACAAAAATAGAAAATAAATAGAAGGTGCTTGTGAAGGTACAGCTAAGTGATTAAGTCATGATATCTAGTTGTGGTTGGAAATGAACTTTGAGCAAAAGGAAATTGTTAGATTGGGGAATGGATAGACATTTCCGTCAAGAAAAATATAAAGAAAGCTCCAGAAGCAGGAAAAGTGTTCCCTAGGTGGAAAGACAGCACGCTTATGGAATTCATCAAGTACTGGTTTAACTCACAGCCCATTTGTCCCCTGGGTGAGGGACTACAAGGATGCAGTCCATGGACAATACAGAATTTCTAACCATTAGGATACTTAATACCCTAGAGAGTGAAACTGGTTAGGAAAATATACATATGCCAAAGTCCTGGAGGAGTTAAGCCCCCTTCAGATACCTAGATTTTATTTTTCTCTTCAAAGCAAGTTCATGTTCATCATATTGCAAAATAATTTATTCATCATAAGTACATATGTATTAGTAATTTATGGCCTGCAAATATTGTCTCTGGGACTCTTTTCTTCTCCACAGTGCTGTGTAAATCATCTCTATTAGGCGGAGTCCATGAGATAATATCTGCTAATACTGAGGTTAATGCAGAAACGTTGAGATTTGCCCCCCTCAATCCTAATAACCAGCATTTTCTTCTTTCTATCTCAAATTTTATTTTCTCTGCCTACATGAGTCTCATGCTCTCGGAAACCAAACTTTATATTTTAATATTAACAAAAGCAAATATATATATATTTTCCAAGTGAGAATAATATATTTGTTTCACACGTTGCATAATCTTGAATAACCTGTTCCAAGGCCTTGGTGAAATATCTTGTCTCAAAGGACATACAGTAATTCAACTTGATAGGTATAAAGTTATTTATCAGCTCCCTCCCTAAGTGTTTGGAGGGAAAATTCTATCCATAGCCCAATAAAATCAGTTTGCATCACCCTGGGTGGCCTGCCAGTGACTGAGCAAGCACAGGTGGTGGTCACTAAGACTCAGGCATGAAATGCTTTCACCAGAGTGAACAGCTTCTTAGGAGATTATTCTGAGTACAGCGTGTTCCAGGTATGCGACACCTGTTATCCACTTATTTAAATGTCTCATGAAGGGGACAGAGAAAAAAATAGTGTCTCTGTCTCTGGAAACAGATAAATTTAGCACAGAGAAGTTTTGGGCAAAATGCAAGATTGAATCGTCTTAAGAAAACCTGTAAGATATAACTTTTTAAAGAAACTCTTCACATTGCAATTTATTCCATAAAATAATGGTGACCAGGAGAAGGGAAGAAAATGACGGAAATGAAAGAAATGAGGAAAATTAAATAAAATAATGGAAGGCCATGCTGTAAATCTGGGCATAAAACTGAGAAGAAGAAAACTTAATTTATCTTTGTTGTTCATGTTTGTATATTAAGTCAAAGCATTTCTTTTTCATTATTGGACAGATGAGAGCGGATAACTGCCGGATTAAATATTTTAATATTGAAATATTGAAAAACTACCCTCTGTCTATGAAGAACCAACTCTTTAGGAAGCAAGTTGAATTTATATTATTTTGCCTTCATTTTGAGATGAGCTCAACCCAACTAGGGTATCTAAATGTTCTCCCCCATGAAAACAACCAGTTTTAATCTCATTAGCTGAACTGAAAACTAACTAAACATCAAAAAACTAGCTCTGGCTCCAATATTATTTTGTGACTATAGTCACTAGCATTTCTGCAGACAGGAACAATGAAATGATTTTAGAAACAAAGCTATTGCTATAATGATGTAAAATGTACCATGCTCTTAAATATTCATTGCTTTATACAGAACACACACACAAAAGCATGCTTCCAAAGCACACGTGCAAACTTGCCCACACCACACAAGGGTACGCACTCACAAAGAGACAAACACACCCCGGTATTCAGACAAAGATGGGTGGTAAACACATAATCTCTTCAGCATTTCATTACAATGTAAAGTACAACACCTGTCTACATACTTTGCGCTACTGTAACTTTTAGACCAGGGTTTATTAATAGCCACTTTGTGAGTACTTCTCCAACCTTCTGGGCTGCTTTCAGAATTACAAACATACTCATAAGAAGGGAATCCAAGGTCAGCAGTCTGTGTTAAGCAAGTCCTATATTTATAAAATTTCTAGAAATGGATAATTTTTCATCCCCCCTCCCCATGCTTACTGGGCTCAAGACCAGCCGCTATTTTCATGAAATCTTTTTTTAACACAGGAATGAACATCTAACGTGCATCTGTGGTCTAAACTCACCCTGAGGGTTTGTGAATCTAGTGATTGACTAAGGCCAAACACTTTGGAATAGGTGCTGCCTTTTCTTCCTGCCAGGCTGGCATACTCAGGGGCAGGTGCCAAGGCCGAGAGGTAGCCAGCCGCAGACACAGCCGCAGACACTCTACCTTGTTGCTGCTGTTCTGTCCAAGAAATAGAAGATGCACAATAATTAGAAACATATATCTTTGTTATTGTTGCATGTGTGTGTGTACTTTTCTTTTGCACCTTCACTTGACTTTTAAATCCAATCAACTACAAAGATTTCATGATCCTTGTTATTTGTGGAAACACAAACATCTGGGATTCTGCACAATCTTTAACAGACAGTTAAGGTATTTTAGTGGTAAACAAAACACCTATGCACAGAAAAGTGGACAAAACCAGAAAAATATTAACAATTAAAATTAAAACTGCAGAAGTCATTATAAAATGAGTGTTACTATTTGTGTATGGAATGGTGCTCAAGAAATGATTGAAATAAATGATGGAATGCCACAAGATACTTCCTTGAAACTCTCTTAAAAATACATACATTTGAGGGCCCTCCTTGATGGTGCAATGGGTTAGGATGCAGCACTGCAAGCTGGCTGCAGCCTCAGTGCTAGTTAGATTCCCAGCCCTGGAAGTGATCCACATGGCGCAGCAGACTTCTCCTGACCACCCAAAGCAGTGTACTTTGTCAGTCTGCCTGTTCTGCTCTCCACTCTGTCTCTGGTGAATCCTCTCACTGCCCCTAGACCTCTGGCCTGTACCCCAGTTCTGTATGCATTAATACGGGAATCTTAAAAGAAAAAAATAGAACACTCTTTAAAAAAAAAAATACATACATTTGAAGTGTAACAATATCTGACATAGAGTAATGCAATAACAATTTACAAATATATATAAGCCACAACACTGTATAATACACAGAACTGATACTCAACACGTCTCTTTCTTTCCCACCCAAATAATGATGAAGTGTACTGTTGTAATTATAGATATCAAGGGTTTTGACAAACAATAGAGAAAGAAAAGTAGATGTTTATATGTATGTCACCACAACCGCCCAGTGAAAGATTTTCAACATTTTGTTTTGCTGTCTAGTAGGAGCACTCTCATAGCAAAAGCACCGACTGATACAGAAAGATGACATTAGGCTAGGTAATGTTATAATGTTACTCAAAAAGTCTACTTAACTTTCGCTCCTCTGACTCCATACCTACCAGATGTTTGCATCTCTATTTTGTTTCTTAAATTGATTTTTCTAGTAGAAATGTGATTGCTTTGAGCCATTGATTGAAATATTCTAATTTACTTAATAATAATGTTGCCAAGTATTAATTAAAATTGTCATTCTTTTGAAAAATGATTTTGGATACATTTTATAATAATGACCATCTATCCCCACAATTCTGAACACCAGAATTGTGATTTTAAACTGGTAGAGTCAAAATAGAGCCATCCTCTGAACAGCTTACCTCTGAAACTAGACAGCTTACCTCTGAAATAGAAACCACTAAAATGCAAACAAACAAACAAAACAACAATAAAGGAAACAGAATATTGAAAATCTCCTAAATAATGAATAGACATCTCTAATTCCAAGCCACAGTATTTGACAACTAAAGAAAATAGAGGAATAACTTAAAGGATTTGCTAGAGTTAAACCTTTTGAAACACATTTTCTACAACATTCATCTTGTAAGAATCCAAGAAAGCAATTGCAAATTGGAAATTCAAGGGAAAACTTGATGATAAATATAGTACTTGAAAAGAACGTAAGGAACAAACAATTAGCCTCATATCATATCCCTCTCCTTACTCTAAGAGGCCTGAGATGGTTACCCCAATTCTTTTTTTTTTTTTTTTTTAAAGATTTATTTATTTATTCATACAGAACTGGGGTACAGGGCGAACAAACAATTAGCCTCATATCATATCCCTCTCCTTACTCTAAGAGGCCTGAGATGGTTACCCCAATTCTTTTTTTTTTTTTTTTAAAGATTTATTTATTTATTCATACAGAACTGGGGTACGTAAGGAACAAACAATTAGCCTCATATCATATCCCTCTCCTTACTCTAAGAGGCCTGAGATGGTTACCCCAATTCTTTTTTTTTTTTTTTTAAAGATTTATTTATTTATTCGTACAGAACTGGGGTACAGGCCAGAGATGCAGAGGGTGAGAGGATTCACCAGAGACAGAGTGGGGAGCAGAACAGGCAGATCGATGAAGTACACTGCTGAGGGGAGCAGCGGGCGGGCCAGGAGAGGTCTGCCACGCCATGTGGATCACCTCTGGGGCAGGCGGGAATCGAACTCATGCAGAAGTGGCTTAAGCTTCTTTGTGCTGTGCTTTAACCCGCTGCGCCAGCAGGGAGGGCCCTGGTTACCCCAATTCTACCATATCTGCCGCACAAGAACAGAGACTGCAAGGAGGGGGGAAATGGAATTAAGCCAAAGTTTGCTTATTGAAGAATGGATTCTGAACCTTCCATCCTCACCAAATTCCAGAAAGCTATAGCTGTGTTAGTTTTCCTAGGTAGGTATAAGAGTAGTGCCTCATACAAAACACAGAAATAGGAACAGAGTAATTTGGGTGTCTCACAACACAGGAACTGAATATGGGATCATGGTAAACATAAGCGTGTTGGCAATACAGAAATTCAGCCAACATCTATAGAACTTCCTATTTACTTTTTAGAGTAGCCTTTTTCTTACTTAGAAAAACACCAAAGGAAATGAAAGTTTCTAAAATTAAAATGAGAAAAGTACCAAACAAATCTTGGGAGCACAAAGACATTGTAATTAATACCCTTAGGGAAATTAGAAAGGTATTAAACACATGGAATGATTCCAAAATGCATAAAAAGGAGCATTCATGGAACAAAAAGTAGATATTAGAGCATTAAAAGATATTATATTAACTAAAATTTCAACAAAAGAGTTGGAAGATCAAAACTACAAAGAGATAACCAATAGGAGAGAAAAGATGAAAGAAAAAAAATTAGTCAAAGAAGCCCAACTTCTGACTAATAGGAGTTCCATAGAGAAAACCAGAATATCTTCCATCTGATGTAAGTCTCCAGATTGAAAAGGCCTACCATCAAAGTACCTAAAGCTATAAATGAAAGGAAAAGGAGAACCTCCAGAGGCAAATAGGAAGCTCATACAACAGATCAGAAATAAAAACTGCTTTCTAATAGCAACATAGAGAGGACATTGGCACAATTCTTTCAATTCATAATGTGTAAAATATTCTATCTTCTACATCCAAACACACCACCAGCCACATATTAAAGTGAAATAAAGATGTTTTAAGAAACTCTGTATTAAAACAATCTTTGATACTCTGTTTCTCTGGAGGCTCATGGTATAGTCCGTGCCTACTAAGGAATAAGCCAAGAAGGAGGAAGACTTAGGACCAAGAAACAATCCCAAATGGAGAGACGCAAAAGGAATTCCAAGGAGATTAGTGTCAATATTACAGCTTAGAAGTAGTGTTCCCACAGAGAAGAGCCATAACGAAGTTGTCTAACAAACCATTATAATGACTGGTTCTTATAATGGGTTTCCAGATGAGAGATTAGTTCAAAATGATTATGTAGAGTTTTAGGAAGCTGGTGTAAGTTTCTTCTGTATTCTCTCTCTTTTTAGCTGAGACAACATTGATCTACAACACTATAAATGATTCAGAGGTACAGGATCACACTCCTCGTGTGTATGTTACCATCCTCACCCACCTCCACGTCACCCATAGTCCTTCACCACAAGCTATTGTGTCCCCTCCAAAGCTTGTCTTCTGCCCTTCTCCCTCCCTTTGGTTGCTTCATTTCATAGTCAGATTTCTAAGGTTTGTTATTGGTTCACTTTTGTCTGACCCTTTGTTTTGGTTCTCTGCCTTCCATGTACAAATGAAACCATGTAGTATTCTTCTTTTGATTTATTTTGTTTAATATTCTTGCCTCCAGTTCCATCTATATTTTTGCAAATGGAAAGAGTTCATGGTGTTGTTTTCAGTTGAGCAGTATCTCATGGTTTATAACTTATAGTCCTATCAAAATAAGTTAATGACAACTAATTTCTAAATATCAGTCAAAAACCAGACTCTGACTACATCAAAATACCGGTATCCCAACATGCACTGATTAAAATGAACCATAACTTCTTTATTTATTTGAGTTTTTTTGTTGTTGTTGTGGTTGACAATGCTGCTATGCTTTCATACCACGTCATTGAGGACCAGGTAGGAAATGAAACAGAAAATGTCAGATTTATGTAATTTATAGCTAGTCTATAGGAGATTAAATATAAGATATCAGTTCTAATTCAAAGACGTAAAAGGAGAGAGAGAAATGTTGATAGAAAAAGTTACCTGAAGGGGAGTCAGGAATTGACAGAATGAATTATCTTGCATACAAAATACTTTTAAGATCTAAATAATCCCTTCAAGTTGAAAATTTTTTTTTAAATGAGTTATATAAAAATATTCCAGTTTTTGGAGATAGCTCTTCTTACAGAATATACCATATTAGTTTTACAGTAACTACACTGGAGAAGAAAGAAGGAACTCATGCTGAACAATTGGCTCAACACTTCTGCCAACTACCGAGACAATCTTTGCCGAGTCCTAACTCTAACCCTAATTGAATTCTCTTTAGGGAGAAAAGAGATAACAACCAGGAAGTACTAATGCTCCTACACATTAAAACAGTAAATTTAACAGTTTACGCAAAAATTATAGCTAACACTCCATCCTTCTCATATAAATAAGATGAATTAAAAATGCCTACAAACAACAAGTATTATCAGAATACCTTTGCTCCCCAAAGTCTGTGCTAAAGTGTCGGTGCTTTAAATGACAGCAACGTCTTATTTATGCAACAGAGCTGGTATTTGGAGGTGATTGTTATTGCAAAATTTCCATTTCCCTTTTTTATTCATTTGCTCATTTAACAGTTGCTAAGGACAAGACTATCACAGTCCCGTTGATGATGCCAGGTGACCAGTACAAAGCTCATATTCATAGGAAGAAGCAAATCATTAACTAGTCAATAGGTAAATACTCAAAACTCTTAGAAAGAAGTAACTACTATAAATAAAATACAACAGGGAATGAAGGAATTGTTTAGCAGAATAAGTCAAGAAAAAGCTCACCGGACTGGGTCACCCATAACCCCACTTGGCCGGGGGAGCCCTGGTAAGTTCCATGACCTTGGCTAGAGAATTTCTTTTTCATATTTTTTTTTCACCTACTAAGCAGTTTGACAAATTATCATTTTATCCCCATGGTCCAACTTAGAAAGCATTTCTTGGCCTGTTCTCTGGACTTTCTCCTCTGAGAGTCTGAACTGCTGACTGTCAATTTGCTTTCATGTAGAACTTATTTTTGCCACACTTTTTACCTAGACAGCAACCTCTTGATTTTTGACCCAGCTCACATGTGATTTGATTCTTGTAAAATCCCTTTTGGAACTCAACTTCTTAACGACTTGGAGTTTTATTTCTGTATAAGTGAAAAGTACAGCATTCTGACCAGAAGTCTAATGGTTCCACTGCAGAGTAAATGAGTGTCTTCGCTCCTGTTTTCTTTCACTGTTTCAGAAAACTTCAGACATTTACAGCCTACAGATGACATGAAGTCTTATTGGACTTTAACCCCTAGGGATTCAAAAGCATTTGAGAACCCATTTTACTAGCAAAAAAATGAATTTTATTTTATTCTTGTTTCATCTCATTGATGCTAGATTTAATTAAAAATGAAGAAATTCTAGAAATTACTCTTACTGGTTGTTCATTTTGTTCTTATGCCATTACTGTAATCTAATAAACAGCTAAGTTTCTGAAATTTTGGAAAACAATGAGACTGGTGTGTAAATAATTTTCTAGACAAAAGTACTAATTGAAAAGGCAACAAGTTAAACATTCAGTTTTTTTTCGGCTACCTACACAAACAGCCCAGCGCAAGTGCCCTGGCAGTGGGTAAGTATAGCCCCCAGACATGTCATCTGCTAATGGGCTTCCTAACCCCAAATTCTTCTCTGTGGTTCCACAAGGAAAGTACTCATGATCTCATTGAGTTCTCCCTGTAGTGTCTTTGCCACAAAGTATAATCTTTTCCCTTCTGGGGTTCTTTTCAAAATGCAAGCCACTCTTCCCTTTCTTCTTACAAGTTGGATCCCAGGACTGAAATGCTGTCTCCTGCTGTGTTGAACATCTGTTCAGAGTCCTGCTACTTATTTTTCTTTCCTCACTTACTTTCCCACTGGTTATTTCCCACACCAAAATGACTTAACAAAATGGGGTTAGCAACATTCGTTTGTATACTTTGGGGCCAGTGTCTTCTGTATTATGCAATATCCCTCTGCAGAGAATGGCATTCTCTGCATATATATGATTCAACAATTATTTGTGGAAAGAAGAAATGGATGACTGGATGCCACTTTTTTTTTAACTCCCCAAAGTGGCACTCAACAGATGTGGCCCCTTCTTTATTAAATAAAACATTTAGATGCTATTTTCTTATACATAGATTTTAGTTATCAGATGCAGAAGTTTGGGAGTGATATAGATTGCTTATTTCGGGTGACCCATAAGATCTTGAAGGGAGGAAGAAAAGTGAGGAAAGCTTCCAGATATTTTAAACAAAAATATTTTGAACAAGGATAAACTGGACTGATTTTATATCATGATATAATACCAAAACTTGTTTTGAGAAGAGTGAGAGGAAAAATATGATGAGAAAAGTACAGTCTTTCAAAAAACTTAATAAAGCAAGGTTCAAGAAATCTGCTCAGTGTGGTAGTGAATGCATCACTCAGCTATATCTATAAATCATTGAGGATATTATTAATCAGGAAATGATACTATTTTTTTATTGAAAAAATGTTCCTTAAATAGAAAATGCTCCCAAGTAACATAATGCTCTCATATGGGATTTCCAGTCTGCAGAGGAAACACACCCTTACTGACAAATAAGAAGGGGGAAGATGCTCGCAATCCTTTGACCAGCACCAATGTCCCTTTCTACACAGCTAGACTTCGACATGCTTCTCTCAATACAAGCTTTCTTTTTCAGTTCATGGGATAAAATAGGACAACTGGGTCCTGGTAAGATAAATATTACCAAGTGCACCGACTCAATTTTTACTTCTAATCTATACCTAAAAATGCTTTTTAAAACTGCTTATCATTTAAAAATATTATTAGAATGTAGTTGCACACTAAATATCCAGACCTGACCATGAAATGGAGTGTCAATTCCTGGAGTGTCAACCAGGAATTCCAAAGGCAATACTGGGCACATTTTCTTTTCTATCTGACAGTGAACAAACGGTCTCAAACAGGGTCCCACATCCAGCAGGAAGATTTGCTGTACAAATCTAAATGTCCACATAAGGAATGTCTCTCTTATCTAACTACAACTTTCCATGGATCGCCTATATTTCCAGCAGCTGAGTTGCAACAGTTAGCACCTAAACCTGCTGTGGTTTAGTCTGCTGCCTTCAGGAAAATGTATATAAACTTAGGAGAACCTATACATCAAAGCTTAGGAAAACATCATTAGCTATTCAGGCAAGGGTTTGGATTAGTTTCCTACAGAGACAACCTAACAGTACTTGTCCTCAGGTAGGGAAGGCATATGAGCCCCTTCATCCTATTCTAGAAGTTCTGTGATACACAGGAAATCAAAGTGCTAAGCATTCAGGGTAAATTAAATGAGTAGATATGACAGTTCTTAGTCACTCAGAGAGAAAAGTCAATGAGTAAATATTCTCCCTTTACATCTTGAGCAGATTGTCCAAGACACCTGACTTATAGATTCACAATACTGATCTATGGTATTGAGGAATTCATCAGCCATAGAAGTGATGAAGAAGCAACACATTTTCTTAGTTATTGTCTCTCTTTCTATGTGTTTCTCTACTGTCCCCATTCCTATCTCTATGAAGTCACACTCCCAAATATACTACTCAAAGATAAATCTTTGCTTGAAGTTCCCTTCAGGGGAAGCCAGGCTAAAATAGCCAACTTTACCCCTTGAGGCCTCTGAAGGCCACTGAGGCAATTGTTGCTAATACTGCCTTGAATATCAGCATATAAACTATGGTGGACCCACTCTTGCTACCAGACACTGCGTATTTCTCTATGGAATTCTGGGAAATTGAAGTTGCAACATCTTTGTTCAGTTTGTAAGTTTCCTGAATAAAACTCGTATGGTGTATGGCTGTTTAATTTTCCTCACCTCACATCCTCAATACATTAATAGTTATAGAAAAATTCCAGGAAGTTATTTTTAAACTCAAAGGTTTATTGCAACTAAAGTAGTAGAGAGATTCAGGAAAATATATTTTAAAATGCACAGGATATATGTGAGTGTATTTGTAAACTTCTTTTGGGTTGGCTGACAGGAAAATGTCTCAATTTCAAAAATGAGTAAGTTGAGCTGTTAGTATAACTAGAGATAACTGGCTTATTATCAAGCCCTAAAATATCTGTAAGCCATGGTGTGCTTTCTCTTGAGTCTTTTATTCTTTTATCACACACTTACCAAATGGGATAAAATAAAAGGTATATAGTCAATGCAAAGTCTGTGACAAGCTTTGGTAAAATTTTGGTTTCCTTCCTCTACTTCCATGGTCATGGAAAACAGAACTGCCCAAATATGACAAACATTTAGAAGTTTGTGTTACATTTTTGGTAATGCTATTTATTCATGCCAGTAAGCTTCTCCAGAAACCTGTATTGATATCATTTTAATATTTGAAATTGCTTATTTGGCAAAGATAAGCAACACCAATAGGTTTGATTCTATGGCCTTTTGCCTGAATAATGGATGTAGAACCAAGTCCTAGCTGATTTTTTTTTTTATTCTTCTGCCCTAGGTTCTTAAATTCAAATGCATATCAGAAAAAAATAAAACAGCTAAGGGCCCTGTTATTGTAAGTGCCATCTTCAGGGAACAGGAAAGCCTTGGGCCTCAAATTCCTTAGAAAATGCCTGTCACTTTCCCCTTTCCTCCAGCTTGTCACTCATTACCTAGCAACTGCCTTCCTCTGCCAAAATCTGCCAAGAACAGGAGATGAAGTTTTGCTTTGAGGCTTTAAACCTTGACAATGCATGGATTTATTTCCTCTAATACCCTTCCTAGAATTTAGAATTTGTTTGTTCACCTGTAATTGGCCTATTTACCTTGTCATGTCTGTGAGGACACATGTGGCATTTCATTTTTGCTTGTCATAAGGTTGCTTCTCCTCACCACTCTCTAGAATACACAAAACCATGGACACATCCACTTATAACTTCTACTTAGAACATCACTTCAAACCTAAGATTAAATCCACTGGCTGACACCCAGAATTACTTTATAACCAATGATTCTCTTTGGGGATATATTTCAAAATTGAATGAGTGTCCTCAGAAGACTCACTGGTTTTCCAGTCACCAATGAAAAGATCATGGATGTCCCTTTGTGCAAACCATTCTTATAATGGCACTAGCTCTCATACCTTGATGATAAAATGATAAAAAAAAAAGGGGGGGTCATCATTTGAAAATATTTTAGAATGAAGCAACATGTTCAGTTCTGAAGCCTAAAATATTCACAATGAGGTGTCTTTCTGTTTCACAATTATGAATTTATCGCAGTCCATGACCAGAATGAGACATACCAGAATTGTATATTCCCTAAAGCAAAGCCATTTCTTTTGTAATTCTTGGGAATATAAGACAATACAATTTAATTAAAATAGTCTATTTTCCCCAGTGTAAATAATATTAGATGTTTACTGTTGTTATTTCTTGAATATTCCTATGAATTATGTTACTTAACAGAAAGAAATTCACCTAACACATTTAAACATTTATAGCATTAGGTGACTATGACAGCCTTTTAAATAAATTATTGACTTGATGGGTTTGTTTTATCATTATAGATAAAACTTGGAATGTGAATACAAAATAGAACAATTTCCCAAAAGATCATGTACAACCCCCAAATTGAATATAATCCAACCTTAATTAATTTTAGGATTACTAGAACTATTAATCAGCAGTTTATATATAAAATGACATTATGTAC